>NC_092709.1:18999193-19665851 GCF_047496885.1 Scyliorhinus torazame | reverse complement strand
CTATCCTCCCAGATACTTCCCTATCCTGTCAGATACTCCCCTACCCTCCCAGATAAGACCCTACCCTCCCAGGTACCCCCTACCCTTCCAGAACCCCACTCCCATCCCAGAAGCACCTCTTCCCTCCCAGATACCCCTTACCCTCCCAGAAACTTCCCCTACTCTCCCACTTACACCCCTCCCCTCCCCGATTCTCCCCTACCCTCCCAGATACTCCCCCTACCCCTTCCAGATACTCCCCTACCCTCCCAGTTACCCATACCCTCCCAGATACACCTCCCTCCCAGATACCACTTCCCCACCCAGCTATCCCTGTCCCCTCCCAGATACCCCCTATCCTCCCAAAATACCGCCTGCCCTCTCAGATACCCCCTGCCCTCCCAGATACTCCCCAATCCTCCCAGATATTCCCCAACCCTCCCAGATACAGCCCTACCATCTCAGATACTTTCCCTACCCTCCCAGATACTCCTTACCCTGTCAGATACTCCTCTACCCTCCCAGATACTCCTCTACCCTCCCAGATACCTCCTATCCTCCCAGATACCCCTCCCTCCCAGATACCACCACCCCACCCAGCTATCCCTGTCCCCTCCCAGAGACCCCCTACCCTCCCAAATACCCCCTGCCCTCCCAGATACCCCATATCCTCCCAGATACAACCCTACCCTCCCAAAGAACCCCTGCCCTCCTTGATACTCCCCGACCCACCCAGATACTCCCCTACCCTCCTAGATACTCCCCTACCCTCCAGATACAACCCTCCCCTCCTAGGTACACACATACTCTCTCAGATACCCCCTACCATCCCAAATACCCCCTGCCCTCCCAGGTACTTTCCTCCACTCCCAGATAGCCCCCTAACTCCCAGATACTCCCCGATACTCCCATATACCCCTACCCTCCCATATACTCCCCTACTCTCTCAGATACTCCCCTATCCTCCCAGATAATCCCTACTCTCCCAGATACTCCCTACCCTACCAGATACAACCCTACCCTCCCAGATACAACCCTACTCTCCCAGATACCCTCTACCCTCCCAGAGACTCCCTACCCTCCCAGATACTACCTTCCTCTCCCAGATAACACATACCCTCCCAGATACCCCCTACCCTTCCAGATACCGCCCACCTGTCCCAGATACCCCCTACCCTCCCAGATACAACCCTACCCTCCAGATACCCCCGGCCCTCCCAGATACCCCCGACCCTTCCCCAGATACCCCCGACCCTCCCAGATACCCCCGACCCTCGCAGATACCCCCGACCCTCGCAGATACCCCCGACCCTCGCAGATACCCCCGACCCTCGCAGATACCCCGACCCTCGCAGATACCCCCTACCCTCCCAGATACCCCCTGCCCTCCCAGATACCCCTACCCTCCAAGATACCCCCTGCCCTCCCAGATACTCCCCTACCCTCACAGATGCAACCATACATTACCAGATACTCCCCTATCCACCCAGATACCTCCCTATCCAGTCAGATACTCCCGTACCCTCCCAGATATGACCCTAGCCTCCCAGGTACCCCCTACCCTTCCAGAAATCCCACTACCATCCCAGAAGCACCTCTTCCCTCCCAGATACCCCTTACCCTCCTAGAAACTTCCCCTACTCTCCCACTTACACCCCTACCCTCCCAGATACTCCCCTACCCTTCCACATATTCCCCTACCCTCCCAGTTACCCCATACCCTCCCAGATACCCCTCCTTCCCAGATACCACTTCCCCACCCAGCTATCCCTGTCCCCTCCCAGATACCCCCTATCCTAAATACCCCCTGCCCTCTCAGATACCCCCTGCCCTCTCAGATACCCCCTGCCCTCCCAGATACTCCCCAATCCTCCCAGATACTCCCCAATCCTCCCAGATACAACCCTACCATCCCAGATACTCCCCTACCCTCTCAGATACTCCCCTACCCTCCCAGATACTCCTCTGCCCTCCCAGATACCCCCTACCCTCCCAGATACCCCTCCCTCTCAGATACCACCTCCCCACCCAGCTATCCCTGTCCCCTCCCAGATACTCCCTGCCCTCCCAGATACTCCCTGCCCTCCCAAATACTCCCTGCCCTCCCAGATACTCCCCTACCCACCCAGATACTCCCCTACCCTCCCAGATACTCCCCTACCCTCCCAGATACAGCCCTCCCCCCCAGATACTCCCCTACCCTCCCAGATACTCCCCTATCCTCCCAGATACTCCCCTACTCTCCCAGATATCCCCTACCCTCCCAGATACCCCCTACCCTCCAAGATACCCCCTCCTGTCCCAGATACAACCATACCCTCCCAGATACTCACTCACCCTCCCAGATGCCCCCTAACCTCCCAGATACTCCTCTCCTATCCCAGAAACCCCCTCCCATCCCAGATATACCCCTCCGCTCCCAGATACCCCCTACCCTCCCAGAAACCCTACTCCCATCCCAGGTACACCTCTTCCCTCCCAGATACCCCTTACCCTCCCAGATCCTCCCCTACCCTCCCAGATACTCCCCTACCCTCCCAGATACTCCCCTACCCTCCCAGATACCCCTTACTCTCCCAGATACCCCTCCCTCCCAGATACCACTTCCCCACCCAGCTATCCCTGTTTCCCCCCCAGATACCCCTTATCTCCACCTGCTGCCAGTCCATGCCAACCTCTGCTAAACTTTGTGGGGAAAGGGAGAGAATGTTAAAATAGACAAAATATAAGAGAATTGGGAACAGAGTGAGAAAGAAGGCAAAAGGGACTGAGCGTAATGACAGATAGAACTCGCGAGAGAGGAAAATGGAGAAATAGAGAGGGACAGAGATAGACAGAAAGAAGAAGGCACACAGAGATGGGGAGGGGCATACGCAAAGAGGGAGATAGTATAAAGAGAGGGCGAACGAGGCAAAGAGTGGAAGAGAGAGAGAGAATGGCTGAAAAGGGGGGACCGTGGACAGGTGTTAGAGATGAGGGCAGAGGGAGAGATTGAAAGGTTTTACAGGCACACTTTGCGTGCATTCACTTTGTAAACTGTGACTGGGTCAGAATGAGCGAGCTGGAGACTTCACCCCAGTGAGAACAGATACCAACCGGTCCAACAGGTAGCTGGGCGCCCGCATGCCCCATTTCCCAGAGCAGGTGGGCACCCTTGCGGGCACTATGCCCCAGGTTAACCCGTTAAATGGGCCGCACAGTGACTGTCATGGGAAACACTACCCGTCAGGGTTTGTTGAACCGTTGCGTCCTTGAGACTGCCCTGGGCAGCCGTGTGTCAGGGTGGTGTGGGGTGGTATGAGCTGTGGTTCCTCATTGCTGAGAGACGGAGAGGTTGTGGTCCCCAGCTCCGCATTGCTGAGGTCTTGCTGTTAAAATGCAGCTTCCACCGCCCGAGGGGCTGCAGTTTTTACCCCCCTGTCTGAAGCAGGGTTTAAGGATTTCCTAACAATGCATTTCTCTTTTATTTCTTTTTAAATAGTTGAGTTGGCATTGAGATCCGTAACTAGGACAGAGCAGCTGGGGGGAATGAACAGTCGATTTGTGTTCACCGCCGATCAAATCAAACTCTCGCAGTAGTAGGTGAGAGACAGAATCACAGAGGGGGGAACAAGTCAGAGACACATAGAGAGATTGAGACATACTTCAGTGACCACAGAAAAGCTATGGTGGAAACATTAGACCGAGTAAGGACAAAGAAGGTAGGTGGATCTTCTCTGAGTGGGTCTGGGGTGTCTCTCTGGCCCCAGAAACAAAAATATTTCCCCTAAAAGGGTGTGATCATCAGGCAGCTCCCCTGCCAGTCCCCAACTACTACAGTGCTCAGGGTAAGAGTGTGTGCGGTCATCACAAAGCAGCGAGCAGCAAGAAACCACTCCAATTGGTGCTGAATTAAAGATTCTCAGAATGTCATGATCCATGAGAATAAAGTAAGAGGTCTTACAACACCAGGTTAAAGTCCAACTGGTTTGTTTCAAACACTAGCTTTCGGATGCACTGCTCGAAGGAGATGCGCTCCGAAAGCTAGTGATTCGAAACAAACCAGTTGGACTTTAACCTGGTGTTGTAAGACTTCTTACTGTGCTCACCCCAGTCCAACGCCGGCTTCTCCACAACATGAGAATAAAGTTTAGGCAATTGATCGGGTCAGCAGAACCCGAAGACTGACTCACTATTGACCTGCTTTGGGAAAGTGGATGAGCGGCAGAGACAGAGGTTTCAGGGTAATGGACAGGTACTCCAGTGGGCAGATTGTGACGAGTGGTGTCTGGCAAGGATCTGTGTTGAGGCCCCAACTGTTCACTGTCTTTATTAACCACCTGGATGATGGATAGGGAAAGAGAAATCCAAATCTGTCAATGACACAATGAGGGCGGGAACAGGTAAATCCACACGCTCAGCACGGGGGGGGGGGGGGGGGGGCGGACTGTGAACATAGACATAGAATTTACAGTGCAGAAGGAGGCCATTCGGCCCATCGAGTCTGCACCGGCTCTTGGAAAGAGCACCCTACCCAAGCCCACACCTTCACCCTATCCCCATAACCCAGTAACCCCACCCAACACTAAGGGCAATTTAGCATAGCCAATCCACCTAACCTGCACATCTTTGGACTGTGGGAGGAAACCGGAGCACCCGGAGGAAACCCACGCAGACACGGGGAGAACGTGCAGACTCCACACAGACAGTGACCCAAGCCAGGAATCGAACCTGGGACCCTGGAGCTGTGAAGCAATTGTGCTGCCCACAGTAGCATAGTGGTTAGCATAATTGCTGAAGGGTGAGGACCTGTGAGATGCCAGGCTGCATAGGCAAAGTGGGGGACTCTGCCAAAGGGGTGATTTCCAGCCTCACGAGACCCTCACATGGAAGGAGGATGAGTGCAGTGAGAATGAACCCCCACAATCAGGCTGTACCTTGAAGCCATGAGACTAGTTTATGGAGGCCTGGCTGTCCGGGATTAGTGTATGAGTGGCTGGCTGTTCAAGTTGGAAGGCTTGTTTAATCCGCAGCCCATGTGAGCTGGCGGAATGAGAGTGCCCTCTAAGGATGAAATTGACATGCTAATTTCAGTCTTCACACACATCAGGTGTGCCTTGCCTGACCCTTCCTTGGCGGGTCAATTGTGCCAATTTAGTCAGCATTGCAATACTTGAGTGTGCCACTGATTGGCGCCTAATATTTAACCCTTTGCCCCCAAGCATTGAACTCCAAGGCTCACACTCGTTTCTACCTATGTGAAAGGTGACGGAGATGTGGCCCCCAAATGCAATGTGTTATGATGAATTCACTCAGCAGTCACCCGTTCAAGGGATGACAGGGCAGTATCTTGTTCCCCTGTGAGGTTAGAACGCTGGTCCATTGAATGCTCTCAACTATCCTCACTCTTCACTCGGGGGCACCCAACCCAGGCCACTGAGGCTATCAAGGGTTGAAGTGATTCATTCAGGTGCAGTTGAGAGGGGTAACTGAGGGGAACAGGCTATTGTGCGACATGGGAGGATGTGAGGCTCATTGGAAAGGCGCTCACATTGGGGGATGCGCATGGGTGGATGTCACAGATCCTCAGAGGGCTGAGGATCCAGCTATCGTCCGACTCCTCATCGCTCATTTTGATGTTCTCTTCCTCTTAGTTTTTGATTTGGGAGAATCATGCCGCTAGTCGAGCTGGCAATTCTTCTGATTATGATCGACCAGCAGCAGCGACATCGACGTGCCGCTGCACACGGCCAGGACCAGCGCCCTGCAGTGGGAGGGGAAGCAAGGCCTGTTGATCTTTTGGGAGCAGGGCCACACATGGCGGAGCCTCGGAGGAGACACTACTGGCCACGGGTCTTCTGCTACAGAACCTCCTGCATTGAGATGTCAGAGGTCTAGTACCGGAGAAGACTGTGTCTGTCCTCGGGGATGGTGCACCATCTGTGCCAGGTGATGCAAGAGATAGCACCACATGAACTGGGAGGTCACCCATTGCCTGTGGCCCTGAAAGCTACTGTCGTTCAGAACTTTTACATCATGTGACGGGGGGAGGGGGGGAGGGGGGGGGGGGGGACAGCAGGAGGGCTTGCTAATTATATTATAATGTATTTAAATGAGGTTCCCTGTCTTCCAGGCCCCTCGCCAGTGAATGCTCCAACTCCACGGTCAGGATGCTGAGCTACCACCAATCACATGGAAAAGCCAAAGAGTTGGTTTCCTCAGCTGTCCAAATTTAAAAGGCTTCCAGATTGGATTATTTGGGCCTTTATAAATGATATAAATACTAACTTCTCCTCAAACCCTTCTGATTTTGTCCCTTTCCTCTTTTCCCGAAGGTAGCAGCTCCTGCTGCACAGTGGGTTACACAGATCCCAGTTTCCCTCTAGTAGTTTCCCAAGTGCCCATTCTTCCTGCATAGAGCCCTGAACACTAGTGAACTAGCTGGCCTTGGCACCCCATCACAGCTGATCCCCAACCCCACCCCCTCCAGTCCTGTTGTCCTCTCCATATGCAAACCCTGTTCCCAGCACCGATGCCAGTGCATAGGATTGAGGCAAATGATTCCTGGTTTCTGCCTCCCCCACCCCACCCCCCAACACCCCCGCCATCCCCAGGGGAATGCTCGAGACAGGTAATTTGGCCATTCTGAATTCTCCCTCGGTATACCGGAACAGGCGCCGCAGTATGGCGACTAGGGCCCTTTTACAGTAACTTCAGTGCAGTGTTAATGTAAGCCTACTTGTGACAATAAAGATTATTTTTTTAAAATTTTAAAATTAAAAAAGACAATTGTGAACCCACACTGGCTGAGGCTTGGTAACTCTCACAGACCAAGAAATGGACCTTTCTGAATTCACGCCAACCATGGCGCATGGCAGTCCACGGAGCAGAGGGCAAGGTTGGACCAAATAAGATATGATCTATTTCATCATGTAACTAACATATGAGTACAGTACTCAACAACTGTTATAAGAACACATGCAGTGTGCCTGTTGCATTGCTATCAGCACTTTGCATACCATGAATAAGACCATCTGTTTTCATGAAAGCAAGCTCTATGTATAGCTTACTGTACTTAATTGAATCTCCTGTGTACAGTACTGGACTGCCAATTACCTTAACATAGCTCTCCAACAGACAGAATGTGCTGTCTCCCAACTATTGAAGTGGGGCAGTAATCCTCCACGCACCCCCTCCCCATCAAAGTGTCACATTACTAGAAAGTGGAGAATGCAAACATAATGTACATCCCCATAAATTTTCTGAAAATGGTCTATTTGTCCACACCCTGATTGTTGTTTTCACATTACAATGTAGACATCGCTTCCATGGCCGAAACTGGCTTTATAGCAGCTCGTGTGATGGCTAGTCCGAAATTGTGGGTGGGTTTTGTGACTCCGGCAACCCATATGATGGAGAGGGGAGTGACACAACTACCCAGTGGACGCGAATACCCTATTGGATATCAAACCAGAATTCAGGGCTGGAGCTTTAGATTACGGCCAGCCAGACTATCTAGGGGTCAAACCCCCCACCACCACCACCAGAACACCCTCTGATTCCGAGACCCAAGGCTTCCATTCCTCTTGTGGAACATGAATTATTTTTTGGTAAATCTGTCTCTTTCTGTAAGAATGGTACATTTTATTGTTGTAATATTGTCCATTGTGTGTCAATAAGAAAATGTGTCATGCTTCTTTATCTGTCTTACATTTGCAAATGAGGCATGAACACCTGATGGTTATGGTTCTGGAATAACGGCCCAGAGTTTGAGAGTTCATAGCCCACCTTGGTAAATTGTGAATATATTTTTATAAATTTGGAGTACCCAATTCATTTTTTCCAATTGAGGGGAAATTTAGCGTGGCCAATCCACCTAACTTGCACATCTTTAGGTTGTGGTAGTCTGTATTAAGGGTATTACGGTACCTAGGTTGAGGCTGTAAGATCATTGGTGTGGGAGGTACCTGAGACAGGAAGATCATTGGTGAAGCCTGCCTGCTGGTTCCGCCCAGTAAGGCGGAGTATAAGAGCCTGTGTCTCCCTAGCAGCCGCATTCTGTACCTGCGCTGCTGGGGGAAACACCTAGTCCAATAAAGCCTTCAATTGTCATCCAATCTCGCTTCTGGAGTTATTGATCGAGCATCAAGGGGCAAAACCAATGCAGGGAGAATGTGCAAATCCACATGGACAGTGACCCAGGGCGGGGATCGAACCTGAGACCTTGGCGCCATGAGGCAGCAATGGTAAATTGTGAAATTGAGTTCAATAGAGCTGGTAATTTTTGCCTGGTACGAGAATTACATTTGTGAAAAACAGCGCTTTCACTGTTTTGTTATGGGAGAGGTGTTTTCAGAACCCCAAAATGTATCATGGAGTTCAACCAACCTCCCCCTTTAATGTATTGTTGCTTTTGAAGCACACGGCTTGTCTCCAGGTGTGGTATTATAATTACGGACACGTGGGTTTTTAAACACAAAACAATGTTTATTCCATGAACTCAACTTAACCTTTTAAATAAACATTGGATCACTTAACACCCCTTACTTCAAAGATAACCCCGAAAATAATACAACACTAAATAATCCTTCAGTCATTCCTGTCAACGTCCAAGATACTTAACACCTTTAAACAGAAACACATCAGGTTAAAGGCATTACTATTATGAGTTTAAATCACCCAAATGATCCAGGGATAGTCTTTCATGGCAGAGATCACAGCAGATCCAGCTCACTGCAAACACAGACACACCCAAGCTCTTTTCCTCAAAACAGAAACTAAAAGCTGCAAAATGGCTGAGCTAAAACCCAACTCCACCCAAACTCTGACATCACTGCATTTCTTAAAGGTAGATTGCTTAAACATCCATTTCTTAAAGGCACTCTCACATTACAGTTACAAATGCCAATCGATTCACTGTTAACCTTGCCAGTCTGGGCAATTTTTACTCTAATCCTATGCAATGTTGCTCACTCATAATGTCTTCAGAGCATTTAGAGTTGGGTGATAAAGATGCCCTTGTCCATGCTACCACAGCCTAAAACTAGTTTTATTTTAAAAGTAGCCAGCTTTTCTTACACCCATTATACTAACACCATCTCCTGAACATTCTATCCTCATTTGATCTCTCTGTGTCGGTACGATTTTCTTTGGCATGTTCCTACATGGCTTGGGCATTAAGTAGAAATTAACTATATCAGTAATGGGACTTGCATTGAGAGCCCAGTGGAGAGATTGGGAGAGAGGCGATGGAGCAAAGTTGGATAAAGGAAGGTAGCAGCTACAAAAACACATGCAGAAACCTCCAATTGAATACTGCGAGAGAGGGATTCTAAACCTGTGGAAGACAAACAGAAAGAGTGCCGGAAATAATTGACAAATGGGTAAAGAGAAAAGTAGCTACAGGAACAGAGTGACAATTTCTAATTTGGCTGTGAATGAATCCATGGATGGTCAGCGCAGTGTGGTGGTTGTTTCTTTACTTTAATAAATCCTCCAGTCACAGGAAGCAATGCCATATGTGAGATATGTTCTTTATAAAAAGAGATAAGTAAAGACTACTATTAAAAACCTGCCGACTGGGCTTAGAGCTAGGGAGGTATTTTATGCCCTCACCTGTGCCAAGGCTGGAGGTGGGGGGGGGGGGGGGTGGCATTTAATCAGGCGGTGGGTGGGTTTCCTGCCACCTTCCCCACTTTAATAAGACTTGGCGATTTTTGTAGTGGGTAAGTCATTGCTGGCAGAGGTGGTGGACCCGGGATATTTGCCGATCGTGGTCTTGGACCACGTGTCGCATTGGGTGGACTTGCAAGTGGATCGGAGGGGATGGGGGGAGGGCAGCGTCCGCAGTGGAGGTTGGATGTGGCAGTGCTAGCAGAGGAAGAGGTGTATGAGCGGTGAGGGCCGCCATCCGGGGATACGTTGAGGGAAACGATACAGGTGAAGTCTCGGCCGCCGCGCTATGGGAGGCACTCAAGGCAGTAGTCAGGCGGAGTTTATATCAATTCGGACCCACAGGGAGGAGCGGGCACATATGTCAAGGTTGGTAGACGGGATTGTGCGAGTGGACAGAAAGTACGTGGAGGCCCCAGAGGCGGGATTGTTGAAGGAGAGGCAGAAGCTCCCAGATGGAGTTTGAGTTGGTGTCCACAAGGAAGACAGTGGGCCAGCTGTGAAGGGCTAGAGGGGCAGCGAATGAGTACGGGGAGAAGGCTAGCAAGATGCTGGCCCACCAGCTCAGGAAGCAGGAGGCGAGGGTGATTGGCAGGGTGAGGACGGCAAGGGTGGAGTGGTATTGGATCCGGTTGGGGTGAATGGGATGTTTGAGGAGTTGTATAGGAGGCTTTATGAATTGGATCCCCCGACTGAGGGGGAGGAAATATGGGATTTTTTGGACGGGTTGGAAACCCCCAGGGTGGAGGAGGGGCTGGCGGAGGGGCTGGGGGCACCCATTGGATTGGTGGAGATGCTGGAGGGTATGGGGGCGATGCAGACAGGGAAGGCCCCGGGTCCAGACGGTTTCCCAGTAGAGTTTTCCAAAACGTTTCTGTGTGACCTGGGGTCCATGCTGATGAGGGCATTTAATGAGGCGAGGGGGAAGGATAAGCTCCCCCCTACATCGGCACAGGCCTCAATATCTCTGATCCTGAAGAAAGACAAGGACCCGGAGCAATGTGGGTCCTACTGCCCAATATTGTTGTTGAATGTGGATGCCAAGTTGCTGGCTAAGATTCTGGCCTCGTGGATTGAGGATTGTGCACTGGAAGTGATTGGGGAGGGCGGGGACCAGACGGGATTCGAAAAAGGGAGGCACATGTTGGCTAATATCAGTCGCCTACTAAATGTCATAATGATGCCCCGGAGGGACATAATGTGGAGATGGCGGTTGCGATGCACGCGGAGAAGGCCTTTGATCGTGTAGAGTGGGAGTATTGTTGGGAGGTACTGGGGCAGTTTGGGTTTGGGCAGAGGTTTGTCGATTGGATTTGATTGTAGTACGGGGTGCCGGTCGGTGGCGAGTATAAGGACCAATCGGCTGAGCTTGGGGTACTTTAGGTTGTACCAGGGGATGATAGAGCCACTGGCGATGGCGCTTAGAGTGTCTCGGGGTTGGAAAGGGATTGTGTGGGGCGGTGGAGCATAGGGTGTCCGTGCGGACGACCTGCCGGTGTATATATCGGATCCACTGGAAAGCCTATGGGGTATCATGGACATGTTGGTGAAATTCGGTCGGTTTTCGGGGAAAGAGTGTGGTCTTTCCGATTCAGGCGAGGGGCAGGAGAGGAAGCTGGGCGAGCTGCCGTTTAAGGTAGTGGGGGAGAGTTTTAGGTATCTGGGTGTCCAGGCACGGGAGTGGGAGCAACCACACAAGTTGAATCTGGCTCGGTTAGTGGATCCAATGAAGGGCGAATCTAAAAGGTGGGCTGTGCTTCCGTTGTCATTGGCAGGGCGGGTGCAGTCTGTAAAGATGACTGCTCCTGAGGTTTTTGTTTCCATTCCAGAACCTCTCAATTTTTATACCCAAGGCCTTTTTCAAGAAGGTTAACTTGCTGATATTGGGATTTTCGAGGGCGGGGAAGGCCTTGCAGATAAAGAAGGTGCTGTTGGAGCAAGGACGTATGGGGGTGGGTGGCCTTGCCAAATTTAATGAATTATTATTGGGCGGCAGATATCACCATGGTAAGGAAGTGGGTAGTGGGGGAGGGGTTGATTTGGGAGCGGATGGAGGCAATCTCGTGTCAGGGTACTAGCCGGGGAGTGCCATTCTCGCCTGCCAGGTGCTCCACAAGTCCGTAGTAGTGGCGGCCATGAGAGAGTGGGGGCAGTGGCAACAGCACCTGAGGCTTGAGGGGGGCCTCAGTTTGGGCCCCGATCTGTGGGAGTCACAGGTTCGCTCCGGAGGAACTGGACGGGGGGGGGGGTTTCAGGGTTGGAGGCGGGCGGGGATTGAGCGGTTTGGAGATTTGTTTGTGGAGGGCAGCGTCCCGAGTTTGGAAGGACTGGTGGAGGAGTACGAGTTGCCCAGTGGAAACGGGCTCCGATACTTACAGGTGCGGAACTACGTGAGAAAACAGGTCCTTTCCTGATCTGCCACCCCCGGGGTTGCAGGACAAGGTGCCGTCGAGAACAGGGGTTGGAGAGGGCAGGGTGTCAGAGATACATAAGGAGTTGATGGACTGGGAGGGCGACCCGATAGGAGTAGTTAAGCGAAAGTGGGTGGAGGGGCTGGGGGGGGTGGGGTGAGCTGGAGGCTGGGCTATGGGGGGAAGCTTTGAGGTGGGTGAATGGGTCCTCCTCGTGCGCCAGGCTGAGTCTCATTCAATTTAAGGTAGTCGATAGAGCGCATTGGACGGAGCTAGAATGAGTAGGTTCTTTGAGGGGGTGGAGGATATGTGTGGGCAGTGTGCGGGGAGCCCGGGAATCATGTTCACATGTTTTGGGCCTGCCTGAAGTTGCAGGGATTTTGGCGGGGGAATCACTGACGTGATGTCAGAGGTACTGAGGGTGAAGGTAGTTCCGAGTCCCGAATTGGCAGTGTTTGGAGTGTCGGAAAACCCGGGAGCCCAGGGGTTGAGAGAGTTCGAAGTTCTGGCCTTTGCTTCTCTGGTAGCCCGGAGACGGATCCTGTTCTGGTGGAGGGACTCGGAGTCTCTGAAACCGGGGGTGAGGGTGATCCACCTCGCGGATTTCTTTAGACTGGAGAAATTTAAATTTGCCTTAAGGGGATCGATGGAAGGGTTCGCCCAGAGATAAACCGTCCATTGACTTCGTCAGGACAGTTCAGTCAGCAGTGGGAGGGGGCGGGTTGGATTAGGGTTAATTTGAAACAGTGGAGGCAGAGAGGGTGGGGGGTATGGTAGGGAGGGCGGGTTGCGGTTGTTGGCTATTTATTGAGTTATGCTGTGTTCTCCTGTTTGTTATTTGTTGGTTATCTTTTTATCTTGCTTGTGGTTTTATTTGATGTTTATTTATAAATGCCTGAATAAAAATATTTTTTTAAAAGGGTCGGGGAGTCCAAAATAAGCAAAAGCAAACAACATTTATTGTACAACACCTATATACACGAGTAGCGGCAGAATCTCGGCAGAATCTCGCCGGGAACTCTCTCTCTTGTTGGTCAGTTTCAGACTGCCTGACGTTTTATACAAATACGGGTAATCTACCCCGCCCCTAGCTGGGGGAGCTTGTACTCCTCAAGGAGCATGGGGTTAGCACTGTTGCTTCACAGCGCCAGGGACCTGGGTTTGATCCCGGCTTGGGTCACGGTCTGTGCGGAGTCTGCACGTTCTCCCCATGTCTGCGTGGGTTTCCTCTGGGTGCTCCGGTTTCCTCCCACAAGTCCCGAAAGACGTGCTTGTTAGGTGATTTGGACATTCTAAATTCTCCTTCTGTGTACCCGAACAGGTGCAGGAATGTGGCAACCAGGGGCTTTTCACAGTAATCTCATTGCCGTTGCAAAAACCGTTGACAAAGAAGACGACGACGCCAGTGCAGCACTTGCAGCAGTCGGATAACGAAGACATTTCGGCTCTGGCACCTCGCCGTTGAGTGGAGGAGTAGGATCAGCCGGCATGTACCTTGCTGGCGAACAACATTTACGACAAGAACGCTTCGGCTGAACATTGGCCGAACCACAACGTCGGAGTCGAGATGCTAGTTGTTTGTGTCTCCATGTCGGAGTCTGAGGAAAGGACGTCAGGCATGTCTGCGTCGCGGGAAAACGAAAGCAGAACATACTGACAATGGAACCAGAGGATCGGAGGAAGAGGTCTGCCGCGGTACCTGACGAAGAAGAGACCGCTGGGAGCGGATATGATCCAGGTGTCGGCACATAAGCTGCCACTAACACTAACCTGGTAAGACACAGGACCAGATTGATTGACGGTGATCCCAGAGAGCCAGCGAGTGCCATCGGCAAAGTTACGAACGTAGACAAGGTCGGCAGGTGCAAAGCGCAAAAATGTCTCCATCAAGCCGGGCCACACCCGTGCGATTCTTGGCTATGGCGCACTTTTGTGCCAATGTCCGGCATTAGCAAACACAGTCGAGTTCGAAGCCATCGACTAATTAACAGCTCGGCAGGGGCCATTACAGTCACCGTATGCGGTGTGGTACTGTATGAAAACAGGAATCTTACCAGCCGCATATCCATCGAGCCCACAGTTTGCTTCTTCAGCCTGCTTTTCACTGCCTATACGGCTCTCTCGGCGCCGGGTGATAAGGGTCGTGTGGACATGGCGAATCCCACTGCGCTTTGCAAAAGTGGCAAACTCTTTGTTCAAAAGCGAGGCTCTATTATCAGTGATGAGCGCCTTGGGTATGCCAAAGTAGTACGTAGTACGAGTAAAAGTAGTACATAGGCACGGTATGGTCGCTCGGGACGTGATGGACGTTATCCCGTGGACCTTTAGCCACTTTGAGTGGGCATCCACCGTGTTCAGAAACATCGAACCCAAAAAGGGATGTGCAAAATCCGGCCTCGCCACCAGACATAGCTTCTGGCCAACATCTTCATCTTCAATACATCAGGATGTCCCGCATGAAGATCCTGCAAAACCAAAGCCTGACCTTTTGCAGGGACAGTGACCTTCTTGCCCCATAGGAGGATACCGTCCTCCACGGTTAGTTCTGAGAACTTGGAAGTAAACGTCTTCAACTCCCCTAGAAGCTGTTGCCAGCGCCCACCGTACAACACCAGCTGACACACCTCAGCCAGCACAGGGTCGGTCTGCGTTCACTCGCAGTCACGGGAAGCAGTCACAAGCAAAGAGTCGCTAAAGTTGAGGACCGCGATGACTTTGTCCGTCGTGGTGGGTCAGAGGACACCACCGGCAGGGGAAGATGACTCAATGCTTCTGCATTCGCAATTTGTGTCCCCCGGACGGTGTTCAAAAGAGTACTTACACGCGGTTAACGGCAAAGCTCTGCGCTGGATCCGTGCGGACGCTATCGGCGGGACCGCCTTGTATTTACGAAAGAGGCCGAATAGCGGCTTATGGTCAGCTATGACGGCAAAATGGCGACTGTAGAAGTATTGGTGAAAACGTTTGACGCCACAAATCACAGCCAGGTCCTTCTTCTCAATATGCATATAGATCTCCTTGGCAGCCATCAGTGTCCGGGAGACAAACGCGATTGGACGGTCACGGCTGTCACCTGTATGATGGGATAGGAAGCTGCTATGCCACACAGCAAGGTGTCACATGTCACATACAGCAGTTTAGACGAGTTGAAATGAGTCAGCAAGTTTGAAGAGGATAAGCTGCACTTTACCTCCTTAAAGGCCGTTGCCTGGGCCACATCCCAAGCCCAGAGGTGGTGCTTCTTCAATAACAAATAAAGGGGGACCAGGATGGTAGGCAGGTTTGGAATGAAACACCCATAATAATTTATGAGACCTAAAATAGAACAGAGCTCTGTGGTATCTCATGTTGCGGGGTCCATCTTTATCGCCTGTACTTTATCCGCTATCGGGTGAAGCCCTTCACGATCGAGCTGGTAGCCCAAATACACAAACTCCTTGGTGTGAATGATGTATTTCTCCGTGCACAGGCAGACAACAGACTCGGAGAACAACTGCAGCACCGACTCAAGGTTCTGCAGATGCTCCTCCTCTGCGACCCCCGTGATTGGAACGTCATCGCAATAGATGGCAATGTGCGTAAAGCTGTGCAAGATGCCCTCCATCACACGGTGAAACGCAGCACACGCCGATGGCACACCAAACAGAAGCCAGGTATATTCGTACGGACCCTTGAGTGTGTTGATAGTCACATACTTCCTTGAGGCTTTATCCAGATGTAGCTGCAAATAAGCGTCGCTCACGTCGAGTTTAATAAACGGCGATTCACCAGCCAATAGAGGGTATAGATCCTCTATCCTGGGAAGTGGGTAATGGTCTAACCTAGAAGCTGTGTTCACTGTTAACTTGTAATCACCACAAAGGCGAACCGTCCGATCCGACTTCAGCACCGGGACCACCGGTGCCGCCCAGTCCGCAAAATGCACCAGCTGGTTGATCCCCAAACTTTCCAACCATCGAAGATCGGTCTCAATCTTCCCGAGTAAGGGGCCGGGCGAGCCTGAAAATATCGGGGTTAGGTTTCGGGATCCACCTGGATAGTAGCCCCCTTAATGGTACCGAAGCCCGGCCAATAAACTTTGGTGAACTTGCTTAGCACCGAGCCTAAGCCCCCTGTCCCCACTTGAAAAACATATTGCCAATCAATCTTCAAGCGGCGTAGCCAATCACAGCCCAACAAGCTAGGGCCATTGCCTTGCCCACAATCATAGAATTTACAATGCAGAAGGAGGCCATTCAGCCCATCGAGTCTGCACCGGCTCTTGGAAAGAGCACCCTACCCAAGGTCAACACCTTCACCCTATCCCCATAACCCAGTAACCCCACCCAACATTAAGGGCAATTTTGGACACTAAGGACAATTTATCATGGCCAATCCACCTAACCTTCACATCTTTGGACTATGGGAGGAAACCGGAGCACCCGGAGGAAACCCACGCATACACGGGGAGGATGTGCAGACTCCGCACAGACAGTGACCTAAGCCGGAATCGAACCTGGGACCCTGGAGCTGTGAAGCAATTGTGCTAACCACTATGCTACCGTGCTGCCCTGAGGGGAAAGCACAGGGACTGACCGCTGTAAACCACTGGAGTGAATGTAGTCCCCACTAAGTGGAAACGTTCACCCGTATATGTGGCCAACCGACAAAGATAAGGTACACACTCCCTGCTTGATCAGGTCAAAGGTGTGTTGCACCGCTACCGAAACGCCGCTCCTGTGTCCAAATCCATCCGGAGCAAATGTCCATTGATCTGCACAGGGTTGGGGCTATACGGGGCATCGACACACAATTGAGATGCATCTTGGCCTCATCCTCAGCCTCTTCTGGGTTATCCAAACACAAGGGCTTCCCACAGGGTCGATGCCTACCACAACCAGGGCTCTCCTGCTGCTGGCGGCTACGCCTGGTCCGATGTCTGCACTTCACGCAGGGGTTGAATGGCTATGGGCAGAGTTCTGGGACAGTGTGCAGCACCTTACCCGTGACCAGACGCTGGAAACGCCAGGGCGCTCCTTCCGAGCCATAGAGCAACCACATGAGGGGCGGTGCCGGACAACATTCACTTCCATACCCTGTAACGCTTGAACGCCCCATGCCAAACTTCTTGGTAAAGGGAGATTTGTAGCACTTGTTGAAACATGAGGCAACTTTCGCCCAGACGCTTCTTCTGAGTTTCATTGTCATTTACCTCGCAGACCAGGCGGTCGCAGAGCATATCTGCTAAAACAGTGCTATACTCAAAATTCGGCGATCTTTCGAAGTTGTGAAACAAATACTACAACAGACTCCCCGGTGGACCTCTCTGCCGTATTGAACCTCGATCGCTGAACGATGATAGAGGGGGTTGGGTTGAAATGCCGTCCCACCAACAGGGAAAACTGTTCGAACGTCATTGAGTCGGGCGCCACCGGAAACATGAGGCCCTGGATCACTCCAAATGAATGCGCTCCACAATCCGTCACCAATATTATGGTCTGGCACTCGTTTTCTGTGATATTGTTGGCTCTGTAGAAGTACGGCATTCGCTCTGCGTACTGATTCCAGGTTTCCGTACCGGGGTCAAAGGCATCCAAACAGTGGCATTGTCAATTACCCAACTACACAGCATGGTCCCGAAGAAAAGAAAATCAACGCAGGGAAGTGACTCAGCTGGATAGGTTACACATCAACAGCTCCAGGTTTACCCTCGTCGCCAGTTTAATAAGGCTCGGGGAGTCCACGGTAAGCAAAAGCGAACAACATTTATTTTACAACAATTATATACGAGTACCAGTATAACCTCGCCATGTCCTCTCTCACCTATCTGTCGGTTCCAAACGGCTAACTTTTTATACAAGTACGGATTAGCTACTCCGCCTCCAACGGAGGGCGCGTACTCCTCAAGGAGCACGGGGGAAACAATCATCCCCACACCGTATGTCCCGTGCTGGTTATTACACCCACCTCCACCCCGATTATGTCTGTAGCAGGAAGGCCTTTGGACAACCTTTCCACCCGGGGCTAATTAAGGTCCTGATCCTTAATTCCACCAATGGCCTATTAATAGCCTGTTTGATTAATAGTTCAGCGGGCCTTCCCGAAAGGTGGCTATGCGGGTCTCTCCCTGTCTATGTTTAAGAGCAGAAATGGGTATTTGCCTGCTGAAATCCATTGGGATGGGTGTTTACCAAGAAGTGGGACCAACGTTAACTGCAGAATAGTCAGCACCAGAACACCTAGTGAGTAAACAATGACCACAAGGGAGCGTTTGTGGCGAGGGGCCATGAGCAAAGCGAGGAGTGAAAACTATTGACGACACTGCAGATCAGGGTCTGGGAGGATTCAGCGTCCATAGGACCATTCCGTAGTTGCCAACAAAAGATTATAGGAATTCTGGGCGGCACGGTAGCGGTGGATAGCACTGTTGCCTCACAGCACCAGGGACCCGGGTTCGATACTGGCCCCAGGTCACTGTCTGTGTGGAGTTTGCACATTCTCCCCGTGCCTGCATGGGTCTCAGCCCCACAATCCAAAAAGGTGTGCAGGGTAGGTGAATTGGCCACGCTAAACTGTCCCTTAATTGGGAAAAATGAAGAATTGGGTACACCAAATTCATATTTCTAAAAATTATAGGAATTCAATCTTAATAATGTTGATGGTGCCACATGAGAAATCGCCAAGGTCGGGAATCGATCACTATTTGGAGAACTGGTGGGGGAACATCATTCTGTGGGGCAGGCCCGACGGAATCAAGTATCCTTCAGGCATTTAAATGGCCACAATTGGGCCTACCAAGTGAATTGAGGTCCTCAGTGGTGGAGTTTCTGCCCGCCTGAGAGCTGCCAACCAATCAGGGACCCCAGCTATCCATTGCTGCCAACGCAGCGGGCTGTAGCAGCTGGTGACACTGCACCCACTAGAGATCCAGGATTATTGTGAGACCCCAGGTCAAGGCCAGTGATGGCAGAATAGGGATCGCTGGAGGAGGGGAGAGCTGCGGCGTGGCTCTAGGAGGCTCCCAATTTTAGCTGCCGGATTCATCAATCAGGCACAGAGTATCTGACTACAGAGGATCACCCGGCAGGCTGCAATCAAACCCAATGGCCTGGGCAGCCTTCTGAGGACACATGTTTTCCCCCCCACCCACCCCCACTTCCCACCACCGGTGCCTGGGAATCCCAGGTCAGCCCCTTCTGCCCTTCGAATTAATCGGAGGATGTTGTCCTCTCCCACAATCAAGTGGGCCCAGCCACCATGCTTGCCGCCACGACTGGCTGCATTAAATCTAGCCCTTCAAACGTCAACATCGCCATCTGCTTTCCAGCTATATTTATGAATCTGATCCTTTTCTAGGTTTCAACAAGTAGCATCAAAGTGGAGGCCCATTCTAATGCTGCTTATGTTTCTCAGCATAAAATGGTGTTCAAACCAGGGAGCAAATTAGGTTCTTTACAGCAGAGAGAAAATCATGGACCCGCAGTCCCGATCATTCCCAGGTGAAGCTCTGTGCTGGGAACACTAAACTTAAGAATTCAACTCCAGGTTTCAAGCCATGAAAACAAAGATTGGCTGAATGGGCAGCACGGTAGCACAGTGGTGAGCACAGTTGCTTCACAGCTCCAGGGTCCCAGATTCGATTCCCGGCTTGGGTCACTGTCTGTGCGGAGTCTGCACGCTCTCCCCGTGTCTGCGAGGGTTTCCTCCGGTTTCCTCCCACAGTCCAAAAGGTGTGCAGGTTAGGTGGATTGGTCATGATAAATTGCCCTTCGTGTCCAAAAAGGTGGGGTTACTGGGTTACGGGGGTAGGGTGGAGGCGTGGGCTTAAGTAGGGTGCTCTTTCCAAAAGCCGGTGCAGATTTGATGGGCTGAATGGTCTCTTTCTGCACGGTGGGTTCTAATTCTCATCAATGGACAGAAGATCTAGCTAGTACTTTAATGGTTAAATTGATCAGGTTCTCGATTAGGCAGTGCAACGCAGGTATATTTTTTTATTATTATAGTTACAACTGCAATATCCCTGATCTATAATTCTTTTTAGTACGTTTCATTTAGCAGAAAAAATAAGCTTATTGGTAATTCTTGTTACTTGCTGTCATATCTTGAGTTTGTGGAAATTCACTGTCTCCAAGGCTGTGGCGTACTCCATTTTCTGGGCACCACTATTCTATGATACAGGGGCAAAATTCCATGGGCAGAGTTTTAAGCTGCTCAGGCAGGTCTGACCCAGAAGCTCGTAGAATCGCGTGAGACGACGTCAGGCCTACTTCCCAATGTTTTTGCATCCTTGTGCAACACTTCAGTCAGCAGGCGTGGGCGCAAGTTGGAAGCACGTCCGCCGACAATCAAGAAACCAAGTTAGATGGATTAAACAGCAGTTTGACTGGGATTTTACATTTTACGATTGACCAGGCGGCCTTTACGTTTCCGCTGCAACCTCGATCCAGGGCAGAATGTAAGTCAGAGCTCAAATAAAATGGACAAATGTGTTTGGGGACTGAGATCTGTGCGTGAAGGTACTGCCTAGACACTTGTGGCATAGTTTTTCCACTGATATTTATTTACCTTTACAGGTCAGCAGATCTGCAATGGCTGTCCCCCTAAGGGAGCACACTGGAAGCACTAATGGCAATTAATTGGCCAGCCAACGTATAATTGCATTACCAACGCGATCTCGGACGGGAACGAGTTTCACATCCGCTCCCCCCGCCACCCCCCCCGCACGCAACGCCGAAATGTAAAATTCAGGCCTATCACTAAAAACATAAGCTCTAGTCCCCCGCAACTAAACCTACATCTACAGCATCGCTCTGAGGGGAAGGCGACTCATTTTGACTTGTGTGGTCAAAAGCCATGGAAAGTCCACTACTGAACTAAAAAAAAATTAAAAACAAATTAATAACTGGATTTGTTGTCACAAATCTATCCAACATCAAAGTATGTGCGATAGGGACCATTACACCGATGATATCCATAGTATTATACACCTAGCAGTGTATTAACATTCAAGACATGGACATCAAGTAGTTCTCACTTACTGTGACAGCCATGAATGTAAATGACCTGTCCTTGTAGAGTTAACATTGCAAAGACCCATCTTTACGTCACGTCCTAACTGTATTGTAAGTGGACCCGAACGCTGATAACTCTTTGACAGGTACAATTGCCTTTTTCTACATCTTGGACTTTAATGTTCTTCTGTTGATTGAGGGACAAAAGTTTGCTACGTGCCTGGCAAAAAGAAAAATGTGACGGATATGAAAAGTACAGTGCAACATTTTTAAGAGAATGAGACTAGCCAGGTGGATTACAGTTCTCTTTTCCAAGTGTGTGCATTCCCAAGTTCCCATTAGCTGCCCATTCCTGCTCTGCAGGATTCTCACTATACTTTGGAACAGCCTTTATCGGACTTGGTAAGAGAAATTGACCTTTTTAACATTATCTATATAGCTGACCTCAGGACAACCAGAGCATTTCACAGCCAACAATTCACTTCTTGGTGTAGTTATTCTTGAAATGTAGGAAATGGA
Organism: Scyliorhinus torazame; assembly: GCF_047496885.1. Lineage (NCBI taxonomy): Eukaryota > Metazoa > Chordata > Chondrichthyes > Carcharhiniformes > Scyliorhinidae > Scyliorhinus > Scyliorhinus torazame. The sequence goes on along the minus strand of NC_092709.1, from coordinate 19,644,301 downwards.
GCAGTACATTTGTGCACAGCACCATGATCATGACCAGATCATTTCTGTTTTGTGATGCTGATTGAGGGATAAATATTGGATGGGCAGATCATCCCTGCTTGGTGCCGTGGGATCTTTCCCTTCTACCTGAGAGGGTAAACAGGGCCTTGTTTAGACATTTCATCCTCCGACAGTGTAGCATTCCCTCAGTACTCAACTGGAGCGTCGGTTGGGATTTTGTGTTGAAGGCACTGGGATGGGGTCTTGAGCCATGACGTACAGGCCAACGCCTAAGTTTTGAAAACTAACAGAGTGCGGTACGATGGTAAGCCATACCAGGCATCATGTTGTGTTAGAGCCCCAAGCTTTACAAGTACCACTTGTGGGGTTCACATGCCTTTTGCAGTGGCAGACACGGAGGCACTTCAAGTAAAGTGCTGTTTCTGAATGACCTCATATCAGTTCTAACGTTTCAGCTCAGGAATTTTTGTCAAAATACCAAATGTCTGGGATATATATAGGATAATAGATACCTGAGCCCGTTGTTAAGATTATAATTCAATCAATGGTTTCAGACGGTGATACATGAACAGTTTAATGAGTGTCATCTGATCCACAGCATTGAATGACAAGCTTTAGCTCATTACTAAGCATTTATTTGGTCTAATATACACAATAGATTAAAAATCTTTTCACTTGCCATCAAACTTTTCTATTATATATGCAGGGCTAAGGGAAACAAGCGGGCTAGCGAGACAATTTTGAATAGTTCTTTAAAAGTACCAACATGAGCATGCTAGGCCAAATGGTCGATTTCTGTGCTTTAAGATATCTATGAATCTCTATGCCCACATGTTATGGGAAGGCAGATTATCTGAGTGGTCATAAATTAGGAGAGGGAAACATTCAACGAGACCTGGGTGTCCTCGTACACCAGTCGTTAAAGGTAAGCATGCGTGTGCAGCAGGCGGTAAAGAAGGCAAATGGTATATTGACCTTCATAGAGAGGGGATTCGAGTGCAGGAACAGGGCTATCTTGCTACAATTATGCAGGGCCTTTGGTGAGACCACACCTGGAATATCCTGAGCAGTTTTGGTCCCCTTATCTGAGGAAGGATGTCCAGGGTCCCAGGTTCGATTCCCGGCTTGGGTCACTGTCTGTGCGGAGTCTGCACGTTCTCCCTGTGTCTGCGTGGGTTTCCTCCGGGTGCTCTGGTATTCTCCCACAAGTCCCGAAAGACGGGCTGTTAGGTAAATTGGACATTCTGAATTCTCCCTCCGTGTACCTGAACAGACGCTGGAATGTGGCGGCTAGGGGCTTTTCACAGCAAAAGAGAGGCGGAGGCTTTGTGGGTGCGGATGGAGGCAGGTTCCTGTAAAGGGCTGGGGTGGCAGGCGCTGGTAACGACGCCGCTACCGTTTGCCCAAGGGAGTACTTGGGTAGTCCTGTGGTGGCAGCCACACTGTAGAATTGGAGGCATTTTGACAGCACTTTAAGTTGAGGGCTGGCTCGAGGGGAACCATGGATTTGAGCCAGGGAGGATGGATGCAAGGTTCCGGGGATGGTGGAGAGAGGGATGAAAGAGATGAAGGATCTGTTTTTGGAGGGATTGTTCACAAGCTTGGAGGAGTTGGGGGTGAAGTTTGGAGGGTTTCAGGTATATGCAGGTGTGGAACTTCGCAAAAAAAGATCTTCCCGAATTTTCAAGCCACTATAGCCTTATAATGTATAACAAGGGCAATATCATACCATACTAAATATCAAATTCCAATATTATTATAGCTGTTGAAATGGCATGCACAATATCAATTCTGTTTATTTCATTATTTGACTGCACTGTTGCTCGACATTCATGCCAGCCAAACAATGGAATGATAAATAATAAATATAATCAACGGTTAGTAATATTATTCCTCTATATACACCATTATAAAGAACAAATACATACCGGTGTGTATTCCAAGGTGATCACACAACACAGCTCAGAGTTTATGGCGTAATTGAGTGTCAGTATGGCTTTGGTGGCACTCTTGCCTCTGAGTCAGAAGTTGGCGCATGGCTTCAATCCAGGCTGGCATTCTCATTTAGTACCTTGTGGATGCAGGTCTGTTAGATAAGGCAATTAACTAAGGCTGCACTGGCTGGCTCGGTTGATTCAGATAGACATTAAAGACCCTGGACGGGATCCTCCGAGCCTCCGCGTCGAAATCGCACTCGGCGCGGTGGCGGAGAATGGGGCGTTGGACCCGCGATCCGGTCCGATGCTGGGACGCGAACCTCCGGCAACCGAAGAATTGGCTCCGGTCCGGGGCCATTGAAAGAGGCCCCCATGACGATTCTCCGCGGTCGACGGGCTGAGTTCCCGCCGGCGTGGTTCATGTATGGTTCCACCCAGCGGGAGCTCAGCGTCACGGCTGCGGTGGCCGTCCTGATTGGGGGGGGGGGGGCGGGAGGATCAGTCTCGGGGGGGGGGGGTCCTCCACGACGGGCAGGCCCACGATCGGGAGCCACCGATCGGCGGACGCGCACGATATGGGGGGGGCCTACCTTTTTCCGCGCCGGCCCGCTGTGCGGGTCCGCCATGCCGCACAGCACCGGTGTGGAAACGGCTGCCGTGTGCATGCGCAGACCCGAGGCCAGCAGTGCAGGGCTGCGTATCGGCGGTTGGAGCAGCGCGGAGCACTGTGGCGCCGTGCTTTGGCCCACTGTGGGCCACGGAATCGCTGCGCCAAGAGGCCCGCTGACGCCGGCGTGAAACACTCCGGTGTTTACGCCGGCATCAACACTTAGCCGTGTTTTTGGAGAATCCCGGCCCCTGTCGCACAGTGTTCCCCTGTGCGTGACCAATAATCCTCCCCAATCATGACCAACAGATTAATTGGCCATTTCTTGCATTGTTTTCATGGGATCTTCTTGTGTGTAAAATGGCAGTCTAACTTGCTAATGCAATAGTTATTACATTTCAAAAATAATTTGATGTATCCATATTGTTGAGCGATAAACTAAGGCCATATAGGAATTTACATTTTTCCATTACAAATTCACATGCCCATCTTTATAATGGAAGTTGTCTTTAAATATGACATGTTGGAATTACACCGTCCAATGACAGGACAGGCAGCAGAGAGAAATTGCAGATTGACTAGCTCACACAGGCAGCTTCCACTATAAATGTGGACATAGGGATTTACCATGGGAATATAAAAATAAAGACAGAATGTTCAATTTTAAAATTAGGGCTGAAGGACATTTGTGCAGCCTGTTATCCCCTCCCTCTACTATTCTGCACTTCACCTGAAGATTGCCTTGGGTCTCGACAGTCCTCCTGCAATGCAAGAGCACATGAACCACTGGCACTAAAACATACAAAGTATGTTACTTCCTTTTATCTGTCAAATTAAAGTTTCCTGCGCTGTAAGCTGAGCCACACTGCAGTAGAATTTGAACCCTGCATGCTGCACTCAAAAATCAGTCTTGCTATTATCCATGAATGCCAGCATCATGGAAGCATTTTTAATTTCCTGATAGAACAGTAAATGTTGAATCGCTGCTTTGCAAGTAAGTTGAGATCACAATCTAGCATTCTCTGCCATCACCTGAACTCTTTCCTAATTGTTGCCTTGAACCACTCCACAAGCAACATCACCCTAGTTTATTCATAATCTCATCCAGTCATGTACTGTAAGGTCCACAATAAAAAAAATGATAGCTTAGAAATCCGTGTCGCCGCATAAACCGGAGTCATTGGGTTGTTAAAGCAGAGCTTGAAGGTTTTCACTGATCTATATTAAGGCTGAGCTGTATGTAGAATTTGCAGTGCACTGAGCTGCACTCATTTAGAATTTACAGTTCAGAAGGAGGCCACTTGGAAAGAGCACCCTACCTAAGCCCACACCTCCACCCTATCCCTAAACTCCGCACAGTCAGTGACCCAAGCTGGGAATCGAACCTGGGACCCTGGAGCTGTGAAGCAACTGCGCTAACCACTGTGCTGCCGTGCTGCCCAGGGTGTGAAGGCACTGCTGAGATGAGTGTTTATATGAGTGAGGCAGTTTGCCATAGTCTCAGTAACAATTACTAATCAAAACACTGAAATACCAAATGGCGCCAAAGCACAAATACAGTTACGTTGAATCAGTAAATGTTTAGTAACTCTCTTTACTCAGGCACACCCCCAAATAACTAGTAGAAACTTAAATCTGGCATGATAAATAAAGCAGGTCTTGATAACCAAAAAATAAATAAAAAGTTGGCACAGAAATTCAGATTAGATAAGGGAAGCTGATTTACTTTAGAATTTTGATACAGACATACCTTCCAGTTTGAAAGAAGGGACAAAGTCTATTAGCAAAATCCAAAAGGGCATTTTCCGCTGTTTCAATGAGTGATGAGCACATCCCTAGAGACCAGACTGAGACTATCATCAAGTAGCTGTTCAGGGATTCTGGATGCAGACATCTCTGGTATGAACAAAACTGCAAGATATGCACCTTCGGGAATGAACTGACCTTGTATTAACTAGCTCGGCTTGTGCTATTCTTTGCTCATTCTGACCACAGCTTGAGTCGCAAGTCCTCAATGTTATACGAATACTGATTGACTACATTACCTAAGGAGAATGAAAAGGTAATAATGCGCGGACAATTAAAGCTTTGGTTGATTTACGTTATTTTCAACTAATGCCGTTTCACGATATTATGTACATTACAGCGCGGAGTGTCCAAATAGACAGGAGGTAAGTGGTTTTACGTGTAGGTTTAACGCTTGGTTTAGCACCAGGAATCATTACACCTGCCAAGTAGTGTATGAGTTTTCAGACCAAAAATGAAGCTTGAAATGCTTAACCACTTCCTTCGAAAATAAATGTAACCTGAGCAATGGAAGTAACTTTGTCATCAACCCATTTGGGAGCAATTAGGCGTCAGGGAATCTTACAGCGGAGAAGGAAGCCATTCAACCCATCACGTCTGTACTAATTAGTCCCACTCTCTTGCTCTTTCCCATAGCCCTACAAATATTTCCTGTTCAAGCTCTAATCCAATTCTCCTTTGAAAGCTACTATTGAACTTGCTTCGACCACCCTTTCAGGTAGCGACCATAAGAACTTGCTATGGAAACTCTGGCTGATTTTGCAATCATCTTAAATTTATTTCCTCTGTTTACAGGTCCTTCTGTCGGTGGAAAGCTCCCCCTTAATGAATCCATTAAAACCTGGCATGATATTCACCACCCCTTTTAAATCTTCCCTAACCTTCTCCGTTCTAAGAACTCATTTCTAGTTGGAGGTTAAGCAGTTCTACGCACTAACAAGCTTTCCATCATTTCTGACCGATGAAATAACTGCAGTGAAGGACAGTCGCCCATTATAGAGAACCTCACTTTGAGAACAAAAGTCTACAAATGAAGGTCACCTATTTAAATTGCAGGGGCTATCTCTACCCACATGGAAAATTCCAGCGTGGTCCCTTTCTTTCGCTTACGAGTCAAAAAGACTTTTGAACTCAGATGGTGTAACCTGTAAAGTCAGACAAAATGTGTGGCATCTATCATTCACAAAAAAATAAATACTGCACCATTTGAACTGTATGATTTTTTGCAACCACCATGAGTCACAGCTTTATTTCTATTGTGTTGTTATTTTTTCATGTCTCTTGTAGAAAATGTGGCATCTCTAATGGGGGAAGTTTCTCAATAAGGAGATTAACACTGAGGAGGCAAAGAGAAGCTGCCCCTGGTTAGTATGACACCTCCTCAATCTTTGTCTCTTTAGCAGCTCTAAGTGGCAATTCTTTCAGCGTGGGTTATTGGCTTTATAAAACTAAAGGTAAAGACAGTGGGCAGAATTTTCTAAAAATTAGACAGATTGCTGGATCAGGCGAGAAAAGTAGCAAGGAACTTGCTAGCTTCACAGCTGCCTTTTCTAGCAAGATCAAACAGCAATCTATGCAATTGGCTGCATGGTAGCACAGTGGTTAGCACTGTTGCTTCACAGCGCCAGGCACCCGGGTTCGATTACTGGCTTGGGTCACTGTCTGTGCGGAGTCTGCACGTTTTCCTGCGTGGGTTTCCTCCGGGTGCTCCAGTATCCTCCCACAAAGTCCCAAAAGACGTGCATGTTCGGTGAATTGGACATTCTGCATTCTCCCTCAGTGAACCCGAACAGGCGCCGGAATGTGGCGATGAGGGGATTTTCACAGTAACTTCATTGCGGTGCTAATGTAAGCCTACTTGTGACACTAATAAAGATTATTACTATTCAAAGTGCTGGCGAGGATTAAACAGACAGCTGGAGGGGTGGGAGTGTAGGCCTAAACTGTGGATTAGGTTATCAGGGCACCGCTATCAAAGTAAAGTTAAAGGACCCCTTATTGACATCAGGGACCCCGGCAGACAAGGGAAACACTCTCAACCCTACAAAGCAGAGGGCCAACCAACCCCCACCACCCAAAAATAAGTCAATGGTCGGGTCACCCCCTCGGGATTAGGGTGCCCGATCCTGCTCCCCCCCCAACATCCTCACTGGCATTGCTCCCCTCACCCCCCCCCCACCCCCCCCGCCCACCCCACATTCTAAGTCTCCTCCACCCCCTCCCCAACGCCATTCAGGCATCCCCCACCCCCGTTGCACATAATGAGAACCCCCAATGGGATTCTCTAGAGGTCCACCTCTGGCATTGCCAAGTTGGCACTTAGACATTGGCAGTGCGAGGGGCCTGTGCCAGGAGGCTGTGCAATTTCCCTCACCACCTGAGGGACATGTTCACCTCCGAGTGCCCGGCATCATTACGACTGGCTTACGTTTTTTGGAAACCAGTCCCGAATCCCGTTGGTGTGACGTCATGCTGCTGGGGGGCATACATCAAACCCGGAAGGTAAGACATTTTTCCGTTTAGGTCTATTTAGATGGTAAGAGGGCATGGACCTGATTACGTCACCGGCAATGAGGCGGGGAAGATCTCACTCTGAGGTTTCCCCAGCGCATCATTTTGGAAAGTGCAAAGGAAGAAAGAAAGATTTGGATTTCTCTTGTGGCCTTATTCAATCGCAGGACATCCCAAAACACTTCACAGACAATAGAGTACTTTTCAAGGGTAGTCGCTGTTGTAATGTAGGACAAAGAACCACTTTGTAAGTAGTCTGACTATTTTTTTTTAAGAGAGGGTGGTCAGTGTCTGGGATGTTTAGGATCTCCGCAGTCTATTCTGAGCAACAGGAGAAACTAATTCTTGGCTGCAGAAATGCAGACATGATAATTAAACACAAGAATGGCAAATCTAATTGTGCGGTTGATCTGAAACACATTAATAGAATTCATGTCTGTCTGCATCATATTACATAATCAAGTGGGTTTCTCATTTTAAATATCAATATTGTAAGTCTTTATTTTATTATCTAAATCCATAGAATCCCTACAGTGCAGAAGGAGGCCATTCGACCCATCGAGTCTGCGCTGACCGTGCAAAAGAGCATCCTACCTAGGCCCACTGCCCCGCCCTATCCCTGTAACCCCGGTTAACCTGCGCATCTGTGGAGACTGTGGGACAATTTGGCATGCCAATCCATCTAACCTGCACATCTTTGGACTGCCAATACATCTGATTTTTTTAAATTGCACTTGTCTCCTTTACTTGTCCGTCGCTTTCCAAATGACTTGAATCAAATGTTTAACCAGTGGTGAAACCTTTATAGGTAGGAATAATTCAACAAATAAAGATGAAAAAAATAATACTGATGACTGGGGTGTGTTTTTTTCTTAATGGGGAAGAAATTAGATCATTTTATGAAACATTCAGGTTATCAATCACGCTTAAGCAGTTGACTTTATTGTAATTGCTATTAACACCGCAGTGGTAGAATAACCCTAGAAAAATCTGATTACAAGAAGATCACTGATTTAAAACGCTGTTAGCGTCTGCTTGTTTGTTCTGAAAAAAAATAAAGAAAGTACATCCAGAAATGATTTTCTCATAAGAAATTTAACACTTTTGTTAAAGAAAAACTATATAAAAGAGAGGGATGAAAAGTTATCTCACAACGTTGGAAACCTAAAATAAACCAGACAACTGCCGGAAATACATGGGTAAAATTAAACTCAAACCCATGGCTTTAAGCCACAGGACAACCCACTATTAAAAACCACATATGTAAAGCAGGTATTTCTTGCTCATGTATTGAACACCTTACCTGTACCTCCTGATGTCCGAGGAAGGAGTAAAACAGCGGTTTTACAGATGTTACAGGGAAAATGATGCATAGGGCTTAATGGTTGAGAAAGATTAGGAGGGAAGGTATTTAATTTTTTTCTTCTAAGATAAACAAATTAACCGCTGCTTCTCCAACAGCGGGACATTTAATTTCCCCCCCCCCACCCCCGGCCATTTGGACAATCCTGCTTTTGCCGTGTATTGTGTCGACGGCAGAAGATTAAATACTGAGGTGGCAGTGAGATTTGTTGAACTATTTGCAGCCATCAAGGATGCAGTTGATCAAGAGAACAGAAACTTTCCCACCACAGTCCATCGACAGTAACTTTGTGAAGTACAGGGCTGGAGTCTCCGGTCCCCCAGCTGCCTGTTTCTGAGCGCCGTTCGCTGACGGCAGGATTCTATACTACTGCCGCTCGGCAATGGGATTTCCCTTTGAAGCCACTCCACGCCGTCGGGGAAACCCGCGGGCGGAGGTGCACTGCCGACAGGAAGAGTGAATCTCAGCGGCAGAATGCCTGCCGTAATGTCAGTTTTCCACATTGCAGGAGGTTATACTTTCTGGTTCCATCTCAAACACGCCAGGACAGAGTGAATTTTACAATCCAAGCGTATTTGCTGTGTGACGTGAAGTAAAAGGGGAAAGTTATATCTAAAAATTCCGTTCTTCTTACAGTCCAATTACACATGATGGTTCAATGACTCTCATCTTTAGGAGAGCATAATTAAACACAATGGTAAGATTTACACACATATGGACAGCTAAAAAAAATGGTAAAACAGTGCAACTGTCGGGGATTTGCTGTATCAGCCAAGAATGGAACTTTCCTCGCAAGTCAGTCACAATAAGTGGGAGGTCATCATTCCAAAAAGCAGGAGTCTCTGGGTGCAAGAATTTGTTGGATTAAGGTTGATCTGCAGGATATCGACTACACAAAGTCTCCACATGCTTCTGAACAAGATAGTGGAGGGAAGTAGTCTGCTGACATGCAGGTCACTCGCTCTCTTGTTGTCCTGGTGCTGTGATCGCCGGGTTTGTGACATTATGCGGTTAAACGGAGGCTGCGATCTGAGGAACTCCCCACTATCAGGTTGTTTTTTGGTGAACAGCTGTCTGGCTCCATGGATGACACATAGGCCGTGTATCTGTGCTCCTCTGCCGACCAGACTCGATCCAAATCCACCAGTCCCATGCACTTTTTCCCTAGAAAAAATTCCATTTGTTGTGTTGTTAGCAACTACACACCAGCAACACCCAAAAAACAGACAACACAGCACACAAACTTTAATAATAATAATAATCGCATATTGTCACAAGTAGGCTTCAATGAGATTACTGTTAAAAGCCCCTAGTCGCCACATTCCGGCGCCTGTTCGGGGAGGCCGGTACGGGAATTGAACCCGCGCTGCTGGCTGTGTTCTGCATTACAAGCCAGCGATTTAGCCCACTGTGCTAAACCGGACCCGAGAAGAATAGTCATTTGGTCGTACAGAACTTGAGTATTGCTGGAAAAGGAAATTGTAGGCTGAATCAGACCAGAAAATGGCAAAGTTTCACTCCCGGCTAGAATAACGGACATGCCGAAAAACATTTCTCATGGAATCTTGAGCCTCTTATAAAAAAAAAAGTGAGTGAGCAAAGTTAACGGCATCACTCTGGCGAGGCGGGGACCCTTAGAGCCAGGAACTGGCTTCAAACACATCAGGGTGCCCAGACCAGTACTGCAGCCTAACGGCACCCAGGCCACATCTCACATGTCTCGTCCTGACAGTCATTGGCGGCAGATCCACCTCCCCCCCCCTCAATGATAATCATCGTCGGCAGTATCTACGCCCCCACCCCCACTGACTCGGACAGTCATTAGCAGCAGTATCTCTCCCCCCACCCCCGATAGTCATCGGCGGCAGCATGCACACTCCCCCCACCGCTCCTCATCCAATCAGACAGTCATTGCCGGCAGTATCCACGTTCCCGCACTCCCCACACCCCTCCCTCCCCACTCATTCCAACAGCCATCTTTGGCAGTATCCTGGTCCCACCCCCCGCCTCAACAGCCATCGCCGGACGATTTCCCCAAAGACCCCCCACAATCACTGCCATCATATCCACCCCCACAACGCCTCCTCACTCCCCCTAGCCATCACACATATACCCCCCCCCCCCACGCCTCCCTTATGGGGCTCCCACCAGGATCCTGCCCTGGCACAGATTGGCCAACTTGTGTCAGATCATGGCCCTCTACAGCCCCCCCCCCATCCCCCATCTCTCTCCCCCCCCCCCAACCTGAAGGTTGTACTTACCTCTGCGCCCCAGGAGGAAGGGATCCCCTGGACTGGCTCAAATCTGGCCAGACTGGGACACCGGGTCAATATTCTGTGTGTGTGTGTGTGTGTGTATGTGGGGGGGGAGGTTTGGAGAGTGTTTGCTAACAACATGGTAATGTATTAAAATCAGGTTTTTGCGCAATTCGCTCTATTCCACTGGTGGTGGTGGTGGCGGGGGGGGGGGGGGGGGGGGGGGAAGAGATAGGATTCCAAAAGCTAATCACGCCGGAGAGAATCAAGTTTTTCACTTGTCTCCGTATTTTGAGCCCAGAGCGACTTTCTCACGGATGGAGAGAGAGGGTTCAAAATTACCCCCAGTATGTCGAGGTTTTTTGTCCTCTTCTCGTCAGTTCAGTTCGCAAGAATACCAATAGTAAAAGGAACAAGAATTTATACTGCAAGAGAACTGAGTGCCGGTTGGTTGGCAATTGGATTCTGATTCTTAGAGGCACTGCGATGGAGAATGCACCAGGGAACAGTTAACTGCCAAGCTTTTGTTCAAATTCAAACCAGGCAGGTCGACTGATTGGTCAAGGTCTTGCCATGGGGGATTAACGAGGAATGGCTGTCCCCCAAGCTTACGTTTATTTAAAAAAGGTGCACCGAGGGCGGCACGGTGTTGCAGTTGTTGACACTGATCCTGGCCCGGGTCACTGTCCGTGTGGAGTTTGCACATTCTCACCCCCACAACTCAGAGACGTGCAGGATTGGCCACGCCAAATTACCCCTTAATTGGAAAAAAAGAATTGGGTCCTTTAAATTTATTTTTTTAAATATGCAATGAGTATACATGCTCCGTGTGCCTGCAAAGGACAGGGTCTTGTGTGTGAATATATGTAGCTTGTAGCACATGTAAGCAAGCCACAATGTGAGCCTGACTGATATTTGTGTGATTATTAGCACAATCAGGACTGTTTAGCAAGTGTTGTCCAATCACGGAATCACATCTAATGTTGAACATTATGTAGTTGACTCCTTTTATATATAAATTTAAAGAACCCAATTCCTTTTTCTTGTCCACAAGGACAGTGACCTGGGGTCAGGATCGAACCCAGGTCCTCAGTACCGTGAGGCAGCAGTGCTAACCACTGCACCACCATGCCGCCCCCTTATGTAGTTGACTCTTAATGGACTTCTGAAGTGGCCAACAAACTAGGTAGCTGTGTCAGTGCAGGACAACTAGCAAAGGGCAATAAGTGCAAGCCTCGCCCGTGACACCCACATCTTGACATTGAATTTAAAAATTGAGCTGCAGCTGAGAGTTTATTATTCTGTATCTGTTTACTGTATCTAGGTAACAATAGGAAGAAATGTTAAGTTTACTTTAAAGTTCAGTCTGTAACTCTGAGCCATAATTCACAAAGAATTCCAAGTGGATATCAAAATGCTAGACAGCACAAATTGACTGTAATGTGGAATGTGGGAAAAACTTTCCGATTCAATGCCCACGCGGGTTAGGCAAGGAAGCAATGTGCACAGGCACTATTTTTGGCCTGCAAAAGTTCAAGGCTGACATCAAACCACTTCAGATGATGGACTCTAGCTGAGAGCTCTCGTTATTCTTCACCAACAGTTTAATGTTTTATGATTTTTTAAAAATATGCTAACGAGAACTTTGACATTTGGAGTTTGACCAATGCCGCATTCAGTCACGTAGTGAGTTGTTCGACCCATCGCAACCACTCGGAACTTTACATCGGTATTTTTGTGACACTTGGTCACCTTTGCTTTGCACTCGGCATCAATAACTCTCAGGTCAAGTGTGGCAAAATTCTGACAAACAATGAAGTTCTGTGTACTCTTCCCCAGCAACATATCTATAACCATAACTCAAAGAACACTCACGTTCTCTTTCCGAGGTAATACTACCCAATATATTAAGACCCATTAGTGTGCACAATTGTGGCTTGCAAACCCGACTGAGTGTCTTTTAAAAAATGTAAAAGCTTTTTTTCTCCTTAATTCTGAATTAGTTTCAAACCAAATTTTATATTTTCCTCAGGGCATTTCAAACAACGCATTGCAGATTCGATATAAATGAAAAAAAATCTAAACGTTTACACAGTGATTTCACTCAGTTCACTGAGGCCGATTTTAATATTTCAAACATTAGATACTTTAAAAGTGATTAAGTACTGTCATTTATGTACAGTATTCCTCACGATGCCAGAGAGTGGTGTCAGAGAGTTAGAAGTCAGAGAGTGGTGGTGGATGGCAAATATTCAGCCTGGATCCCAGTTACCAGTGGCGTACCGCAGGGATCAGTTCTGGGTCCTCTGCTGTTTGTGATTTTCATTAATGACTTGGATGAGGGAGTTGAAGGGTGGGTCAGTAAATTTGCAGACGATACGAAGATTGGTGGAGTTGTGGATAGTAAGGAGGGCTGTTGTCGGCTGCAAAGAGACATAGATAGGATGCAGAGCTGGGCTGAGAAGTGGCAGATGGAGTTTAACCCTGAAAAGTGTGAGGTTGTCCATTTTGGAAGGACAAATATGAATGCGGAATATAGGGTTAACGGTAGAGTTCTTGGCAATGTGGAGGAGCAGAGAGATCTTGGGGTCTATGTTCATACATCTTTGAAAGTTGCCACTCAAGTGGATAGAGCTGTGAAGAAGGCCTATGGTGTGCTCGCGTTCATTAACAGAGGGATTGAATTTAAGAGCCGTGAGGTGATGATGCAGCTGTACAAAACTTTGGTAAGGCCACATTTGGAGTACTGTGTACAGTTCTGGTCGCCTCATTTTAGGAAGGATGTGGAAGCTCTGGAAAAGGTGCAAAGAAGATTTACCAGGATGTTGCCTGGAATGGAGAGTAGGTCTTACGATGAAAGGTTGAGGGTGCTAGGCCTTTTCTCATTAGAGCGGAGAAGGATGAGGGGCGACTTGATAGAGGTTTATAAGATGATCAGGGGAATAGATAGAGTAGACAGTCAGAGACTTTTTCCCCGGGTGGAACACACCATTACAAGGGGACATAAATTTAAGGTGAAAGGTGGAAGATATAGGAGGGATATCAGAGGTAGGTTCTTTACCCAGAGAGTAGTGGGGGCATGAAATGCACTGCCTGTGGAAGTAGTTGAGTCGGAAACATTAGGGACCTTCAAGCGGCTATTGGATAGGTACATGGATGATGGTAAAATGATATAGTGTAGATTTATTTGTTCTTAAGGGCAGCACGGTAGCATTGTGGATAGCGCAATTGCTTCACAGCTCCATGGTCCCAGGTTCGATTCCGGCTTGGGTCATTGTCTGTGCGGAGTCTGCACGTCCTCCCCGTGTCTGCGTGGGTTTCCTCCGGGTGCTCCGGTTTCCTCCCACAGTCCAAAGATGTGCGGGTTAGGTGAATTGGCCAATGATAAATTGCCCTTAATGTCCAAATTGCCCTTGGTGTTGGGTGGAGGTGTTGAGTTTGGGTATGGTGCTCTTTCCAAGAGCCGGTGCAGACTCAAAGGGCCGAATGGCCTCCTTCTGCACTGTAAATTCAATGATAATCTATGATTAATCTAGGACAAAGGTTCGGCACAACATCGTGGGCCGAAGGGCCTGTTCTGTGCTGTATTTTCTATGTTCTATGTTCTATGCCACAAAGCTTCAAATTCAATGACGGTTTTCGAAGTCTGGCCACTTGTTTTTTCGGCAGTCATAACAACTGATATTCACTTCACAAAATCCCAGAAATAGCACCGAGATCAATGACCAGGGATTTTTGTTTATGGGATGTGAGCGTCATTGTCAAGACCAGCATTTGTTACTCATTGTTAATCGCCCTCGAGGAGGTGGTGTGGAGCTGCCTTCTTGAACCGCTTCAGTTCATGTGGTGCAGGTAAGGGAGTTCCAGGTTAGCAAAGGTGAAGGGATGGTGATATGGTTCCAAATCAGGTTGGCATGTGGCTTGGAGGGGAACTTGCAGGTGGTGGTGTTCCCATGTGGCTGCTGTCCTTGTCCTGCTAAGCGGTAGAGATTGTGGGTTCTGGAAGGTGCTGACTAAGGAGATTGGCAAGTTGCTGAGCTTCGACATTGGACAGACTTCTTTGAACTGTGCTTTGGGGTCTTTCGTATCCACCTGAGCAGTTGAATAGGGCCTACAGGTGTCCAGAACATGCCCTCTCTCTTTCCCTTGTTTATAAAACGAAGAACCCTCAAAAAGTGCTGCGCATCAAATTGTTACTGAAAATAACATCGAAGAGGAGCTGCTTAAGATCAACTCCCAATAGGCAACATGGAACCCAGTCTTTGGGTTTCACATTTTTTGAAGCAATTTTCTTTGATAATCATAAGGAGAATTATTTTCCATTTTACAAATGCTAATTGCCTGTCAAATGCCATGTGCATAAGCCTGTCTCAGTGAGTAATTAATAGAATTTAAATGTTCAAATTACATTCAAGGAATTCCATTAAATTATTTAAAATGTTCCACAAACCACTATATCAAATTAAATACATGTGTGAACGACTGCTAACACACCTTAAGATGGCAAGTAGACTAAATAGTTAAAATACTTGTATATTAATCTTGCCATAGTCTAGCCAGTGTATACTTAATTATCTAAGTCAGTGAAAAGACACTGCTATTTATTACTTGACATTATAAACAGCGACCTGGTGGTAATTAACTATCTATTCCTGAAATTGACAACCACTCATTATTTTTATTGAAGCAGTTTTCCCATGTGATTCGAAGATCACTCTAGCTAATAACCTCTTACTTTCACTGCACTTTAGAATTCACTCTGACCCCAATATGAACCATTCATTGGAAATTATACATTTCAATCACGATGAGTTCACTGCATAAAATGGAATTACTGACTTAAAGAGTTACAGAGTCATATTACAACACAGAAGGGGACCATTCGGTCCATCAAGTCTATGCGGACTCTCCGTGGTGCAATCCAGCCAGTCCTAGTCCCCTACTCTATCCCTGAGCCCTGAAAGTGTCCATCTAATTTCCTTTTGAAATCATTGTCTCTGCTTCTACCAACCTTGTGGGCAGCCAGTTCCAACTCATTACCACTCGCTGCGTAAAAAAGTTCTTCCTAGGGCAGCACATTGGTTAGCACTGCTGCCTCACGGCGCCGAGGTCCCGGGTTCGGTCCCGGCCCTGGGTCACTGTCCGCGTGGAGTTTGCACATTCTCCCCGTGTTTGCGTGGGTTTCGCCCCTACAACCTAAAAGATGTGGAGGGTAGGTGGATTGGCCACGCTAAATTGCCCCTTAATTGGAAAAAATGAATTGGGTACTCTAAATTTATTTTTAAAAACGTTCTTCCTCACATTCCCCCCGCATCTCTTGCCCAAAACATAATTCCGAGTCTACTAGTCCTTATTCCATAAACTTCAGGTTATTGTCCATTTCTAAATATTTACTTAGTTTAGCATCCTCCCCAGGCTGTGCTAGATTATGGACCTTTCTATATCTCACAGGGCTGCCACAAAAACTGTTTTCAGGCCTCTGACCATTATGCACTTCAGCAAGTGTCTAAGCAAAGGTGCAGCAAGCTGAGGTGACTTCAACCTGTGACTCTTCCTCGAATAGTTGGTGCCTATTTGCAGCTCCCACATCAGTACTGCCGAGATTAGTTTCTTGCCACATGCAGAATCGCAGGTACGAACCTGCAATTTATCGTTCTTGGCTTAGGACCTTGGGTCGTGTTACCCCCATCAGACCTAAGTTTTAAGAGTGAGAATCTGGTAACCGATGACCTGGAAGAGTGAATCAGAAAAGCTTTTCCCCCTCTGGTTCCAATAAAGTCCTGAATGACGGGATTGAAGGCCTCTCTGCATCTCCTCAAGTGAGGATTCTGAGTGAAATAGGGTAGGCCCACCCCTTTTGCTAATAAGTGCAGGTTCACATTAGAACTTGATTCATAAGGGTTTTAGGGTCCAATGTTACAACACAGGAATTAGGCTAAAACAAAAAGCAGCTTGAGGACAGAGCAGCGAGAAATTGATACTGACACAGGGGGCGGCACGGTGGCGCAGCGGTTAGCACTGCTGCGGCACAGCACCTAGCACTGCTGCGGCACAGCACCGATGACCCGGGTTCAATCCCGGGTCACAGTCCGAGTGGAGTTTGCACATTCTCCCCGTGTCTGCGTGAGTTTCACTCCCACAATCCAAAGATGTGCAGGGTAGGTGTATTGGCCACGTTAAATTGCGCCTTAATTGGAAAAAAAAAGAATTGGGTATTCAAAGTTTTTTTAAAACATGCTTCAGACAGGAACCCTGGTGGCTGAAGTCATCTCCTTCTGAAAATCACCACTTGTGAATGCAGCAGAAAGTGGACGTGATGGATAGCCACTTTATTTTAGAGTGGGGAAGGTGAAGTTGAAATTTAATAATGCTCAGAATTATGAATGGCTGAAGAAATGGGTAGCGAAAAAACATTCCCACTAGCTGGTAGGTTGATAAGCAGCGATCGTAGATTTAAGATAATTGGCGGAATAAAGCACGGAGGGTGGGAATGAGAATCATAGGCGGGATTCTCCCAGATCCGCGCCGGGCCGGAGAATCCCCGCAACCGCGCCACGCTGCCCTGACGCCGGCACGCGATTCTCCGCACAGCGTAGAATCGGCGCCATTGCCGCCGGTCCGTTTGGCGCGGCGCCGGTCGGGGGACAATCCACGCGGCCGGCTGCCGATTCTCCGGCCCGGATGGGCTGAGCGGCCACTCTAAAAAGGCAGAGTCCCGCCGGCGCCATCCACACCGGGTCGCAGCCGGCGGGAACTCTGCACGCAGGGTCAGGGGGCTCCGACCCCGGGGAGGACCTCCGATGGGGCCCACCAATCGGCGGGCCGGCCTCTCGCTCCCCGGGCCTATTTTCTTACGTGCCGACCCCTGAACTCCTGCAACAACTGCGTCATGTTGCGTCGGGGCTGGCACGTTGAGGGAGACCACCGCGCATGTGCGGGTTGGCGCCGGCGCCACTGCGCATGCGCGGGTTGGCGCGTTGCACAGTTCGCACCGGGGTGGGAAGCTGGAGCAGCGTGGACCGCTCCAGCGCCGTGCTGGCCCCCTGTAGGGGCCAGAATCGGTACTCCCAGCGGCCCATTCACACTGTCGTGAAACGCGATGGCGCTTTCGACAGCGTGGGCCGTCGAATGGGTGAGTCCCGCCCCATTTTTTTTAAGCAGCAAGTTATTATCGCCTTGAAAGGATGATGGAAGGTGATTCAATAGTAACTTTCAAACTACAATTGGGGATATACTTGAAAAAAAAAGCAATGCAGGGTTATGGGGAAAGAGCAGAGGGGGGGGGGGGGGTGCCGATACATAGCAGCATAGAAAATAGGAGCAGTAGGCTATTCAGCCCTTCAAGCCTGCTCCACCATTCATTATGATCATGGTTCATCCTCTATCTCAACACCATACTCCAGCACTCCCCCATATCCCTTGATACCTTTACAGTCTAGAAATCTATATATTTCCTTCTTAAATATATTCAGTGGCTTGGCCTCCACAGCCCTCTGTGATAGAGAATTTCACAGGTTCACGAGTAAAGAAGCTTCGCCTCATCTCAATGGCTATTTGAAAGAGTTATCCAATCTCTAGAACAAGGCGTCACAGTCTCACGATCACTCTTTCAAATAGCCAATGCAGGTACAATGAGTAGAATGGTTTCCTTTTGTGCGTCAGAATCGACGTTTCTAAGTATGTCATTTTTAAGTTAAGCTTGGTGTCTTCATCAGGGTGAGCTGTTGCTGCAGGAAAAATACTAGTCTCTACGGCACAGAACATTGCTTGTACATTGATGAAGCAACCAGCTCTAGCCATAGGAAACACATTAATCCATCTCCTTCAACAATGCTATAGGGTTAGAACCAGCTGTACGACTGTCCTCGTACCTATCATCCTGCGCTCTGGAGGGAGTTGAACAGCTGTCTGATCCGCAAACCTGCACAGAACCATGTGTTCCTGGAAGAAAAAGGAACAATGACAGAAATGTTGTCAGGAGCTACTAAGGTGAATCATACTTAATCGGCAATGTATGGCTGCTTAAAGACTTCAAATAAAACCCGCAAGTGCAAAACTAAATTAGAAACAAACACAGACAGGATGATTCGTTTTTTGAATGGCAGTGGGGATTTGGACAGCAAATTCAGTTTGAATGGGACAGCAATCCAGTAAATCACAGCCACCTACAAAGCCCAGAATACAACATCTGTCTTGTAATGTTACGTGTCTTGAGGTTAAAAATTATAATCAGTTTCAATGTTCATTTTATTTTTAATTATCCAAGTACATGGCCATGAATTTTGGCCTGTCTAAATTTTAATCAAAGAAGCAGACAGTGTCTTGAACCTAAACTAGTGCACTCATTGATTTAAATTACTAACGGCTGGATCAATGTAACAGCAGGGCTTTCTGCAATCCAAATTAGCTACTTTAACATTTGTCTGTCTGCACCTCCAAATGAAATAAAACTGCGCAGACACAATTATATTGTTCTTGCTGGCGAATCCAGGTGAATCCTCGTTCGCTTCACACTTGAGTCATTATTTTATTTGCATATTGAGTGCAGCACTGCTGAATTATAGGTTTGTCTGTAAATTTAGCATCAAAAGAACAAATGCATTGAAAGAGAATGTTAACTTTTTTAATAGTTCATATAATGAATGGTGCTATTAATACAACCCGTTGCCCTATTTTCTTTGCCTATGGCCTCTCAGCAGCAGTCTAGCAACCTTTACAGCATTATGAACTAAAGATTGAACTCCTTTTTCTCTCAACTGCTTTCAGTTGTGTTCATGGTAAACGACAAGCATACTTCATTTTGCTCCTGCCCAACTGCATAACACGGCATTAAAAACAAATTAACAAAGTTTTGGCCATTCTCCCAGTGTACTTTAATCTATTTGAATAGTCCAAAGTCTTGCAAGAATTCTCCTATCAGCTGCGAATTTGCAAACCATTTCCCCAAACACTGGGCTGGATTCTGCGGTTCCCCAGCCGCGTGCTCCTCGGCAGCGCTGCGTTCGCTGGCGGCGGGATTCTGTCTCCCCACCGCTTGCCCTCTGCTTGGGTTTCCTCGGGTGCTCCGGTTTCCTCCCGAAAGACGTGCTGTTAGGTAGTTTGGACATTCTGAATTCTCCCTCCGGGTAACCGAACAGGCGCCGGAATGTGGCGACTTGGGGATTTTCACGGTAACTTCATTGCGGTGTTAATGTAAGCCTACTTGTGACAATAATAAAGATTATTATCATTATTATCAAGAGGATTTCCCATTGTTACCAACCCACACCGCCAGGAACACCGCAGGTGGGAGTGCGCTGCCAGCGGGAAAACTGTATCGCAATGACCAGAGAATTCCTGCTACTATTTATGAAGATTGTAAAAAGTGGTCCCCCAACACCAGTCTCTGGGCACACTACTGCCAGCCCACAACCATTAATGACAGTTTTCTGCGTCCAGGAATACAGCCAATTATTAATCCACTGAATCTACTTCCAACTGATTCCACAAGATTATGTCTTGAAATACCTTGTTCAACATTTTTATCAGAAATGTCTATAAAGTGTGATTTCTTTATTGTACGAGAATGATAAATGGTGAGCATGGTTGAAAAATTAATATATTTTTAAAATCCTGAAAGCTGGAATGTGACAACAGAAACCGGCTATATCAGAGTAAGATGATTTCTTATCTTCAGAACGTGAGAAAAAGTGACAGGAAAAGATAACTGATCTGCTACAATGCCTTGTGTTTCTCAACATCTCAACTATTCCTTTGGTCTCTATTCTTCCTAGTGATAAACTTTAAGACTAATGCTCTAATCATGGTTTGTTGATTAATTTCACCTTCTTTCCTCTTCAAATTGCTGGTGCCCTGCCCTATGGACCCTCTCAATTTAAAAAAATCAGAAGAACTTGCAGTTATAAAGGGGCTATCATGATCTTAAGATGCCCAAGATGCTATAAAATCAGTGAAGTACACTGAAAGTGTCGTCACTGGTGTAATGTTGAAAGCACTGTATATTGCAAATTAAAATGATGATGCAATATTCTAAATCGGTGCAAAGAATATAGACTAACCGATTATATTAAAAATAACGTTAGTAGTTAAAGTAACACTGAGAGAAAACAATAATATCTGATGCACCAGACAGCCTCACAATTGATACATTACTGAATGGATTATGTATCAGTCAATCTCAAAAATCCTTTCCAATGATTGCACAATTATATCATTTTGTTTGTTGGTGATCCATTCACCACAAGGTTGATGGGGCCACCAGAGCCTGCAAGCATGCTTTCCTCACCAATGATGTGCAAACCCCTGGGCAAATGATACGTACCTTGTATGACAAAACGCTCTTGAACTTTTGGCTAAAAGAAGAGTATAATAAAAATCAGTCACTACCTCTGATACAAACATATAACACCAACATTGGCACTCATTTCACTGATTCTTGTGTATACTCTGGCAGCAATGGCCAATCATATGCATGCCTATATGAGTGCACCTATATGTGCGTGTTTGTGTTGAAACAGGCATGTCGACATTACATATGAATGAGCAAACTTGGATATCTTTATGTACTTCAGACATTCATGTGGTTATGCAAAAGCAAACCTAGTTTGCAACAGGCATCCATCAAAATCCTAAAATAAATTGTTCCAAATTTCTCTTAAACTCATCCAATCCCGTCAAACAGCCACTGGACGGCTGACCTTTTCCCGACTTCTCGTCACCTATTTTGAATCAGCACCACCATACCAATAGCTTGGGAACAAGCTCTCCCTCTCTCGTCCCATCCAAGCAGCGACCTACAGCTACAACAATTTACATTTCTTGATGCCTTGAATTTAAAGAAACATTGCATAGATCATAGAATTTACAGTACAGAAGGAGACCTTTCGGCCCAACGAGTCTGCATCGGCCCTTGGAAAGATCACCCCACCTAAGCCCACACCTCCATCCTATCCCCGTAACCCAGTAACCCCATCTAACCGTTTTTGGACACTAAGGTCAATTTAGCATGGCCAATCCACCTAACCTGCACATCTTTGGGTGCTCTGCAGAGGCATAATTGGACCGGAACTGAACACAGACTCTGCTCTATGGCTGATTCACAGCATCAGCAATTTCTATTCATCACTGAGGTACAACACGCAGCGCGATGCACCAACTTGCTCAGCTAGCTACAAAGCATTTTCAGTACCGTGATTTTCCAATTAGCACCAACACTCAGTTCACTGGAGACTGACGACCTGTTCGCACACACTGCAACACAGTATCCACGGTATTTGTCAGCATATATTACAATCCGTGTAACACAAACAAAACAAAACTGTTTAAAAGTGTGAAATGTGCTGAAGAATTTTGGGGAATTCTCTGTTGGTCAACGCCGAAATCGGGAATGGTGATTGGGCGGAGAATCATTCGTGAGGCCAAAATCGTGGCCGGCGCCGGCCGCCCGCCAGAATGCCATGCTCTGGTGCCTCAACAGCGGGGTCAATGCATTCTCCTCCGCACATCATTAGCGGGCCTGACCCGGTATTCTCCGGGGACTGCACGATGCTCTGCCTCCGCCGGGAGCAATTACCGACAGTGAGTTTCACTTGTGGTTTCAGAAATCGAGAAACAGGTGCCGTGGCCAATGAGGGAGAGAGGAGATAGGGCATGCAGAAGTGCGACCGTGGGCTGCAGGCCCTGCAACTGGCAGAGCTGGCTGGGGGAGGGGGGCAAGTGCCAAGCCCGGGGGTGGGTGGGGGGGGGGGGGCAGCGGGGGGGGGGTGACTCCTCCACGGGGCCAGAGAGTCCAGGCACGGACCGTCATTGCCGTGGCATGCAAGGCAGCCATCTTGCTGTGCACCCCACTGACCGCCCACCGTGGCCCGTGGTTGCGCAGAGTGACACAGGCCGTATGGGTGCCCCCACCACCCCCACATTCCACCTCCCCCCCCCCCCCCCCCCCCCCCACAACTGGCCGCCACCCACCGGCAGGGCAGCACACTGCCCACCCAAGGGCAATGTCCACAGCAGCCCCTACAAGAGCATACTGGACAGGGGCCATGGAACGAACCGCTGGTATGAGTAGCACCAGCCAACGGTACCCATGACAGCAGGGACAGGCGCCAGGGCCAGAGGCCCCCCAGGACCGGGCTAGGGGTGTAGAGGCCAGGGTGAGTGTGGCGATGGGGGATGGGGATGCAGGGTTTGCTGTCCTAGAGGTCCACTGATTCTGTCCCGGCGTCAACTCTTAATCTCTCAAACAGAGAATCCTGCCCTTTGTATTTGGTTTTGAATTTAAATTTCTTTCACTGTTTAATGAGTGCTTTTAATTTGTGTAAAATATTTATAACTATATATGGTTCGGAATGTACTACAGCTTTTGTAAGTGCAGGCATTCACCACTTTACAATAGGAGCCACAGTTTGATCCTCTAGTCATTCCATTAAACGGAGGGGGTGGGTGTGAGGTTGCGAATGTCTTTATAAATCATATCCGGCACTCTTGAACACTCACAAGCATTGATCTTACATTGTTGAAGACAATGTACAATTAACTGTGAACTGCCTTCCAAACAGAACATGAACTGCGACTATGAGGAGTACAGAGGCTGGATTCCAAGGCTGTCCAAAATCATTTCAAAATCTCAAACCTATATCTCTGCTAAAGCTAAAAGTTTAGATCGCTACATGTTTGAATCAAGTGATTTGACAATCAATGTTGTATTTGGTTTCAACACCTCATCGGAAATGTTGTGAATTTGTGCATTACTTCCCACTAAAGTTGTCCCCTTCTTGACTCGTCCAGTGTAAAAAGATATTTTTGGCTCCTACTTCGTAGGGCTACAGAATAAATGCCACATAAAGACATTTACCGGTACGTATTGTTAATACACTAACATAACTAAAGGAAATCAACAAAAACCTGCACATTTGCAGTGCTTTTATCATCTCGAGGCACATCACAGATCCATCATTATTCACAGTAATAGGCATTCGGACAAGCTACTAAATTCCTGGTTAAAGAGGTAGATTTTAAAGAGCATTAAAGGAGGGGAATGAGGTAGCAAGTTGGGAGGTGGAGGGAATTCCAAAGCTTAGTGTCTAGATGGCTGAACAGTAAGAAGTCTTACAACACCAGGTTAAAGTCCAACAGGTTTGTTTCGAATCGTCTTGCATCTTTGACTTTGTCTGTATATATGTTTCTGGAACCTACCTCTTCATTCACCTGAGGATGGAGCAGTGCTCCGAAAGCTAGTGATTCAAAACAAACCAGTTGGACTTTAACCTGGCGTTGTAAGGCTTCTTACTGTGCTCACCCCAGTCCAACGCCGGCATCGCCACATCATATATGGCTGAAGGCATGGCTGCCAATGGTGGGGTGAAGGAAGTTGTGAGCTCATGCACAAAGGAGCCAGAACTGGAGGAGCACAGAGTTCTCGGAGATTTGTAGGCAGTTCTCAGCAAGAGATTAGGAAGGTTGAGGAATATTGACAAGTTGGGATTTGGGAGAGCCAAGTACCCAAAGAGGGAAGAAATGAAAGGTGGTATGATTGGATAACAAGAAGCGGAGGAGTAAGGAGAGAAAGGTCCAATGGGTTAAGAAGAGAACAGAAAATAAAATAAATAATCACCGTGGTCCAGAGCAGCAACCAAAATGCAGATGCGAATGGACGAGGGATATTAGAAAATTAAATCTGTGTTTTGTGTCATTGACAAAATATATTCCTTTTCGGCCATCTACATTTCATTTTATGATAATTCCAAGTATTGCTTTTGTTTGAAGCAGCAAATGACTGGAGAAGTTCAGAAAAGGACTCAATAGCAAATTACAATCACCAACCAGGCAGAACATTCATACATCTGTATATAGACAAAGCTTTTAAATTAACAATACACAGTAAAACTATAATTTGAATGACTGGTTATTCAACAAAGCTGCCCAAATGACTTACACATACATAGACACAAGTCCCAGTGCGAGTGCTTCCAAAAAATCAGGGGCTGCAGTCCCTGCTCAGTAAAGTGTCAGGTCCTACCTTCTGGGGAAAGTGGCCTTGACCGTGTTCTGTATGAAACCGTAACAGCATGGAGAGATAACAAAGGCTGCCAGTGCCTTAATGCAATGATCTATCACCATGTCCGTCGCCACCCCACATGCATGAAGTGCTACCTGCAAAGGAAAAGAGGGTGTCAATAAAATAGACACAGTGTCAGCAGGGGCTCAGGTAGTAGCATAGTCACCTCAGAGCCACAAGTTTTGGGTTTAAGTCCCATTCCAGAACTCAAGCATAAGAATCAAGGTTTTGACCTTCCAGTGCAGTATTGCAAAAGTGCTGCACTGTCAGGGGTGCTGTTTTTCAGATATGGCGTTCAAATGCGAGGCCCGATCGGGTGAATGTGAAAGATCCCATGACACAATTTAAAAAGAAAAACAGGCTAATTTTTATCCCAGGATCAACATCACAACAGCAGATTAGCCGGTCATTATCACATGATTATTTGTGGAAGTTTTTTGTGAGCAAACTGGCTGCCACATTTCCATATATAACAGTGAATACACTTCAATTATCTGCAATGCGTTTTGAATTTAATCTTCCCAAATATGTTACAGATCCACAAAGGTCCTGAAAATGTTATCTGAAACCTGATTATTTCAGTTGTGTCTCTACAACCAGGGGGAACGTGAGGGGCATTTTAATTAAGGATAGAAAGATTTTTACAATGAAATTTGCCTGCTGCACATTTTAAAAAACTTTTCCATAAATCTTATCCCTTATTGTGTTGAATTTGCAGTGACCTTTTGACACTTGATACAATGTGATGAACTGATACAAGAATAAGTAACATGAATAAGTAACTTTGCAACTTGTAAACTCAACTCCCAGTGAGTTCTCCCAGTGAGCCAGAGAAGAGAGCCAGGAGTGAGACACAGCTAAAAGTGAGTTTGGGAATTTGAATCTAGGTGGGAATTCGAAGCTGGGTGGGGAGGAAGTGCTTTTTATCCCTGGTAAGTGACTGGTAAGTAGTGTTTCTGTTTTTCTGTTTCTTTTCATTGGTATATTTATTTTTTCTTTGTTGTTTTTTTTGGTTGAAATTGTAGTTGTTGAAGTTAACCGAAGGTTTAACACATGGCAGGAGATCTCAGACCCGTGTCATGCTCCTCGTGTGCGATGTGGGAGCTCAGGGACACGTCCACTGTCCCTGGCTCCTTCACGTGCAAGAAGTTTGTCCAGTTGCAGCTCCTGTTAGACCGCTTGATGGCTCTGGAGCTGCGGATGGACTCACTTTGGAGCATCCGCGATGCTGAGGACATCGTGGATAGCACGTTTAGCGAGTTGGTCACACCGCAGGTGAAAGGTACTGAGGGAGATAGAAAATGGGTGACCAAAAGACAGAGCAAGAGTAGGAAGGCAGTGCAGGTGTCCTCTGCGGTCATCTCCCTGCAAAACAGATATACCGCTTTGGATACTGTTGAGGGAGATGGCTCACCAGGGGAAGTCAGCAGCTGCCAGGTTCATGGCACCGTGGCTGCCTCTGCTGCGCAGCTGGGCAGGAAGAAGAATGGCAGGGCTATAGTGATAGGGGACTCAATTGTAAGGGGAATAGACAGGCGGTTCTGCGGACGCAATCGAGACTCCAGGATGGTATGTTGCCTCCCTGGTGCAAGGGTTAAGGATGTCTCGGAGCGGCTGCAGGACATTCTGGGGGGGGGGGGGGGGTGAACAGCCAGCTGTCGTGGTGCACATAGGCACCAACAATATAGGTAAAAAATGGGACGAGGTCCTACAAGCTGAATTTAGGGAGCTAGGAGTTAAACTAAAAAGTAGGACCTCAAAGGTAGTAATCTCAGGATTGCTACCAGTGCCACGAGCTAGTCAGAGTAGGAATGTCAGGATAGAGAGGATGAATGCGTGGCTCGAGAGATGGTGCAAGAGGGAGGGATTCAAATTCCTGGGACATTGGAACCGGTTCTGGGGGGGTGGGACCAGTACAAACCGGACGGTCTGCACCTGGGCAGGA
The DNA here is from genome assembly GCF_047496885.1 of Scyliorhinus torazame. Classification (NCBI taxonomy): domain Eukaryota; kingdom Metazoa; phylum Chordata; class Chondrichthyes; order Carcharhiniformes; family Scyliorhinidae; genus Scyliorhinus; species Scyliorhinus torazame. The sequence goes on along the minus strand of NC_092709.1, from coordinate 19,617,821 downwards.
CTGGAACCGATGTCCCAGGGGGGTGTTTGCTAGAGCTGTTGGGGAGGGTTTAAACTAATGTGGCAGGGGGATGGGAACCGATGCAGGAAGTTGGAAGGTAGTAAAACAGGGACAGAAACAAAAGGCAGTAAGGGGGAAAGTGTAAGGCAGAGAAGCCATAGTCAAAAATCAAAAAGGGCGACAGTACAAGGTACAGTGACTGAGGGGAGCTCAGTGAATAGGATCAGGAATACTAAAATAAATAAAACGGTAAGTGAAAACATTAATGGTAAGCGACGCGGCAGGTTGTTACATGAAGAAATGGGTTCAACGACAAGGAAAATTAGGAGAAAGGTTAAGAGGAAATATAACTTAGGAGAGGTTACTGATCGAGGTGTTAAGATTCAGAACAGAGGTTAAAAAGCCAACATAAGTGTACTTTACCTGAATGCTCGTAGTTTTCGGAATAAGGTAAATGAGTTGATGGCGCAAATCATCGTGAATGACTATGATTTAGTGGCCATTACTGAAACATGGTTAAAGGATGGTCACGACTGGAAGTTAAATATCCAAGGGTATCAAACATTTCGGAAGGACAGAGTGGATGGTAAGGCAGATGGTGTAGCTCTGTTATTTAAGGATGACATCCGGGCAACAGTAAGGGATGACATCGGTGCTATGGAGGATAAGGTTGAATCCATTTGGGTGGAAATCAGGAATAGTAAGGCGAAAAAGTCACTGATAGGAGTAATCTATAGGCCACCAAATAGTAACATTATGGTGGGGCAGGCAATAAACAAAGAAATAACAGATGCATGTAGAAATGGTACAGCAGTTATCATGGGGGATTTTAATCTACATGTTGATTGGTTTAACCAGATCAGTCAAGGCAGTCTTGAGGAGGAGTTTATAGAATGTATCCGCGATAGTTTCCTAGAACAGTATGTAATGGAACCTACGAGGGAACAAGCGGTCCTAGATCTGGTCCTGTGTAATGAGACAGGATTGATTCAGGATCTCATAGTTAGGGATCCTCTCGGAAGGAGCGATCACAATATGGTGGAATTTAAAATACAGATGGAGGGTGAGAAGGTAAAATCAAGCACTAGTGTTTTGTGCTTAAACAAAGGAGATTACAATGGGATGAGAGAAGAACTAGCTAAGGTAGACTGGGAGCAAAGACTTTATAGTGAAACAGTTGAGGAACAGTGGAGAACCTTCCAAGTGATTTTTCACAGTGCTCAGCAAAGGTTTATACCAACAAAAAGGAAGGACTGTAAAAAGGGGGAAAATCGACCGTGGATATCTAAGGAAATAAGGGAGAGTATCAAATTGAAGGAAAAAACATACAAAGTAGCAAAGATCAGTGGGAGACTAGAGGACTGGGAAATCTTTAGGGGGCAACAGAAAGCTACTAAAAAAGCTATAAAGAAGAGTAAGATAGATTATGAGAGTAAACTTGCTCAGAATATAAAAACAGATCGTAAAAGTTTCTACAAATACATAAAACAAAAAAGAGTGGCTAAGGTAAATATTGGTCCTTTAGAGGTTGAGAAGGGAGATTTAATAATGGGAGATGAGGAAATGGCTGAGGAACTGAACAGGTTTTTTGGGTCGGTCTTCACAGTGGAAGACACAAATAACATGCCAGTGACTGATGGAAATGAGGCTATGACAGGTGAGGACCTTGAGAGGATTGTTATCACCAAGGAGGTAGTGATGGGCAAGCTAATGGGGCTAAAGGTAGACAAGTCTCCTGGACCTGATGGAATGCATCCCAGAGTGCTAAAAGAGATGGCTAGGAAAATTGCAAATGCACTCGTGATAATTTACCAAAATTCACTAGACTCTGGGGTGGTCCCGGCGGATTGGAAATTAGCAAACGTGACACCGCTGTTTAAAAAAAGGAGGTAGGCAGAAAGCGGGTAATTATAGGCCAGTGAGCTTAACTTCGGTAGTAGGGAAGATGCTGGAATCTATCATCAAGGAAGAAATAGCGAGGCATCTGGATGGAAATTGTCCCATTGGGCAGACGCAGCATGGGTTCATGAAGGGCAGGTCATGCCTAACTAATTTAGTGGAATTTTTTGAGGACATTAACTGTGCGGTAGATAACGGGGAGCCAATGGATGTGGTATATCTGGCTTTCCAGAAAGCCTTTGACAAGGTGACACACAAAAGGTTGTTGCATAAGATAAAGATGCATGGCATTATGGGGAAAGTAGTAGCATGGATAGAGGATTGGTTAATTAATAGAAAGCAAAGAGTGGGGATTAATGGGTGTTTCTCTGGTTGGCAATCAGTAGCTAGTGGTGTCCCTCAGGGATCAGTGTTGGGCCCACAACTGTTCACAATTTACATAGATGATTTGGAGTTGGGGACCAAGGGCAATGTGTCCAAGTTTGCAGACGACACTAAGATAAGTGGTAAAGCAAAAAGTGCAGAGGATACTGGAAGTCTGCAGAGGGATTTGGATAGGCTTTGAATGGGCTAGGGTCTGGCAGATGGAATACAATGTTGACAAATGTGAGGTTATCCATTCTGGTAGGAATAACAGCAAAAGGGATTATTATTTAAATGATAAAATATTAAAACATGCTGCTGTGCAGAGAGACCTGGGTGTGCTAGTGCATGAGTCGCAAAAAGTTGGTTTACAGGTGCAACAGGTGATTAAGGCGGCAAATGGAATTTTGTCCTTCATTGCTAGAGGGATGGAGTTTAAGACTAGGGAGGTTATGCTGCAATTGTATAAGGTGTTAGTGAGGCCACACCTGGAGTATTGTGTTCAGTTTTGGTCTCCTTACTTGAGAAAGGACGTACTGGCACTGGAGGGTGTGCAGAGGAGATTCACTAGGTTAATCCCAGCGCTGAAGGGGTTGGATTACGAGGAGAGGTTGAGTAGACTGGGACTGTACTCGTTGGAATTTAGAAGGATGAGTGGGGATCTTATAGAAACATATAAGATTATGAAGGGAATAGATAGGATAGATGCGGGCAGGTTGTTTCCACTGGCGGGTGAAAGCAGAACTAGGGGGCATAGCCTCAAAATAAGGAGAAGTAGATTTAGGACTGAGTTTAGGAGGAACTTCTTCACCCAAAGGGTTGTGAATCTATGGAATTCCTTGCCCAGTGAAGCAGTAGAGGCTCCTTCATTAAATGTTTTTAAGATAAAGATAGATTTTTTTTGAAGAATAAAGGGATTAAGGGTTATGGTGTTCGGGCCGGAAAGTGGAGCTGAGTCCACAAAAGATCAGCCATGATCTCATTGAATGGTGGAGCAGGCTCGAGGGGCCAGATGGCCTACTCCAGCTCCTAGTTCTTATGTTCTTATGTAACGAGGGTGGCCGGTGGCACAGTGATTGGCACAGTTGCTTCGCGGCTCCGGGGTCCCTGGTTCGATTCCTGGCTTGGGTCGCTATCTGTGCGGAGTCTGCGCATTCTCCCTGTGTCTGCTTGGGTTTCCTCCGGGTGCTCCGGTTTCCTCCCGCGGTCCAGGGATGTGCAGGTTGGGAGGATTGGCCATGATAAATTGCCATTAGTGTCCAAAAAGGTGAAGTGGGGTTACTGGGATATGGTGGAGGCGTGAGCTTAAGTGGGATGCTCTTTCCAAGGGCAGGTGCAGACTTGATGGGAACGCCCAGTGTTGTGAGAAGCGCTAGATAAATCAAGTCTTTCCTTTTCTTTCATAGACAGCATCATACCCAATTTTAATGCCCGTGCATGGGCTTTCCAGTCAATGAGCAATGATTGGCAGCAGAAAATGCCTGATCGAATTCCCTTCTTCAATTGATCGGAACGAAGAATAACAAGGAATAACAGGAATGCGGAATATTTGGCTAATGGTAAAGTTCTTGAAAGTGTGGATGAGCAGAGGGATCTAGGTGTCCATGTACATAGATCCCTGAAAGTTGCCACCCAGGTTGATAGGGTTGTGAAAAAGGCCTATGAAGTGTTGGCCTTTATTGGTAGAGGGATTGAGTTCCGGAGTCGGGAGGTCATGTTGCAGCTGTACAGAACTCTGGTACGGCCGCATTTGGAGTATTGCGTGCAGTTCTGGTCACCGCATTATAGGAAGGATGTGGAGGCTTTGGAGCGGGTGCAGAGGAGATTTACCAGGATGTTGCCTGGTATGGAGCGAAAATCTTATGAGGAAAGGCTGATGGACTTGAGGTTGTTTTCGTTGGAGAGAAGAAGGTTAAGAGGAGACTTAATAGAGGCATACAAAATGATCAGGGGGTTGGATAGGGTGGACAGTGAGAGCCTTCTCCCGCGGATGGATATGGCTGGCACGAGGGGACACAACTTTAAACTGAGGGGTAATAGATATAGGACAGAGGTCAGAGGTAGGTTCTTTACGCAAAGAGTAGTGAGGCCGTGGAATGCCCTACCTGCTACAGTAGTGAACTCGCCAACATTGAGGGCATTTAAAAGTTTATTGGATAAACATATGGATGATAATGGCATAGTGTAGGTTAGATGGCTTTTGTTTCGGTGCAACATCGTGGGCCGAAGGGCCTGTACTGCGCTGTATTGTTCTATGTTCTATGAAGGCCAACTCGACCAACAGTCAAGCTGAGTCTCAATCTGCCAGCTCAGCACACACCAGGCGTTGAACCAGGAACATTCCTGGTCTCTATGATTGTGCCATACCATGAAGTTCACTTACTCAAAACTCTTTAAACTTTATGGAGTGTAGGCAGCATTTCTGATCTAATTAGAGATATTTCTTATTGCTCCATTTTAAGTTAATCACTGATTACCATGAAATTATAAAACATTAATTTCCTGCTCTTTTCCACACTGTGTGCCACCCAAGCAACCGTGTAACAAGATGCCAAGAAAACACAAGATAATCTAGCAGCGAGCGTCTAATGCCTCATATGGGGCTGGTTTAGCACAGTGGGCTAAACAGCTGGCTTATAATGCAGAACCAGGCCAGCAGCGCGGGTTCAATTCCCGTACCAGCCTCCCCGAACAGGCGCCGGAATGTGGCGACTAGGGGCTTTTCACAGTAACTTCATTGAAGCCTACTTGTGACAATAAGCGATTATTATTATATTATTATTGATGATGTGGCTGGGTGTTGGACACTTCAAAGTAACATGTGTGAAGTACTGTGAGGTATACCGACTGGAAAAAGGGATGGATGAATGGAGGTTCTTTAAGACCAGAAGACCATAAGACATAGGAGCGGAAGTAAGGCCATTCGGCCCATCGAGTCCACTCCGCCATTCAATCATGGCTGATTTCAACTCCATTTACCCGCTCTCTCTCCATAGCCCTTAATTCCTCGAGAAATCAAGAATTTATCAACTTCTGTCTTAAAGACACTCAACGTCCCGGCCTCCACCGCCCTCTGTGGCAATGAATTCCACAGACCCACCACTCTCTGGCTGAAGAAATTTCTCCTCATCTCTGTTCTAAAGTGACTCCCTTTTATTCTAAGGCTGTGCCCCCGGGTCCTAGTCTCCCCTGCTAATGGAAACAACTTCCCTACATCCACCCTATCTAAGCCATTCATTATCTTGTAAGTTTCTATTAGATCTCCCCTCAACCTCCTAAACTCCAATGAATATAATCCCAGGATCCTCAGACGTTCATCGTATGTTAGGCCTACCATTCCTGGGATCATCCGTGTGAATCTCCGCTGGACCCGCTCCAGTGCCAGTATGTCCTTCCTGAGGTGTGGGGCCCAAAATTGCTCACAGTATTCTAAATGGGGCCTAACTAATGCTTTATAAAGCTTCAGAAGTACATCCCTGCTTTTATATTCCAAGCCTCTTGAGATGAATGACAACATTGCATTTGCTTCCTTAATTACGGACTCACCCTGCAAGTTTACCTTTAGAGAATCCTGGACTAGGACTCCTAAGTCCCTTTGCACTTCAGCATTATGAATTTTGTCACCGTTTAGAAAATAGTCCACGCCTCTATTCTTTTTTCCAAAGTGCAAGACCTCGCACTTGCCCACGTTAAATTTCATCAGCCATTTCTTGGACCACTCTCCTAAACTGTCTAAATCTTTCTGCAGCCTCCCCACCTCCTCCATAGTACCTGCCCCTCCACCTATCTTTGTATCATCGGCAAACTTAGCCAGAATGCCCCCAGTCCCGTCTTTCCACATTATGTTGCCGGTTCACGTGACTTATGGTCAGAGTCACTGCATAACTGTGAAACTTACTCTTGCTGTTTTTGGTAATGAACTTAAAATCTTTGACATGTAAAATGAACTCCCACCACCATGCAGCCTTTGAATGAACCGCAGGAACGGGACTGATGGCAGCTGTCACTTGTCAGATTCTGTATGATTCCGGTGAAGTAAATGAATACATAACACAGCTGGAATATAAACGCAAAAAAAAGCTGAAGCACTCAACGATGTGCTTACATCATCCAGATAAAGCAGCGCACACAGGGCACTGAAAAGAGCAACTAGACCATGAATCCAGTGCATGGAAGCTGATTCAATAGCGGATGTAAAACTGTAAAATTCACCAATGGTGTGTGAAGGCAGGACAGTTTTTAAAATCTTTTCTTGAATTCATTTCCCAATCGACCCAAAATTAGGGAAACAGACTTGTGCTTTTTAAAAAAACGTGTTTATAGCAGGTTTCCATTTGATACACTACAGTAGACAAGGATATGTGCATTGGGTCCAATATACTCCATTGGTACCGACCCTCCCCCCCCCCCCCCACTTTTTGTTGCTTTAAGATATTTTCTTAGGTCTCATATCATACAGTGGGCAATTGTCATCTATTTCCATATACAAAACAGACTTGTTCTGTTCTAGCTGTTGTGATAATGCTGTAATTTTGAAGTAGTCAAAATATGAAACTATAATTCAGACCTCTGGGAATCATGTTATAACATGAAACCGATCTGGTATCAGGGAATTCTGCAAAGAGGATCTTTGGTAATGGCAATTTGGTTCCTTCCTTTTCGTTGTTTTCCCAACTCTAATTCACGAATGGGTGTTTCAAACTACCGGGGCTCTCCCTCCCGCGGAACTCTGGTTGAGTTTGGGCAGTCGAGGCTCTCAGAGCTCCCTGACAGCACCCCGTCGCAGCAACTGGAGAAAGACAGACCTGGATTTATCGTATTCTAAAAACATTTTTCTTGGAGGTTTGATATTTCATATCGTACATCACACAAGACAAAATCGAAACATGTTTCTACAAGAATCTACAGCAACTGCGGTTTTAGCTGTTTTACACGGGATGCATCTTCTCAATACGTGGAGCTTGTCCTACAGGGTCCGCTAGCTACGGCCATAAGGTAATTGAACAAGATGCAGACAAAGATGCTGAACACTTGCTGGGCTTCGGACCGTGGGCCCACTCGGTCATGTGGGGCCGGTTGCTGGCTGCGCTTCCCAGAGAGGGAGCTTATATATAGTTATAGGAAAAGGGAGGTCTCTTCTTGGGTACCTCAGCGGTCGGCCAATACTGCTGTGCGGCCTACCCCCCACCCTGGTTGCCTCCTGGCACTTAGCCATGCTGAAGGTAGGGGAGGGGACGTGTCCACTGAGTGCGCTTTTTCTTTTGTTGCCCCGAGTCCCTTGCGGCTCTCTCCTCTTCTACCTGCTCTGCATTTCCCTTTGGTGCTTTTATTCCCATCCCAACCCCCTTCCTGCCATCCTCCCCCCTCCCCCTGCTGCTCTTCCCCGTCCCCTTTCTCGTCCTTATTTTGTGGCCTGTCCTGCCCCCCCCGCCCGTCCTCCTCCTTGCTTTACTGGACACGCTGGTTACAAGCAGACTCTGAAACAATTTGGTGAAGAGCCTCCATGTTTGTGGAAGCCTTCCTCTGATCCTCTAATGACATATTTTATTTTCTCTGGCTTGAGAAATTCTGCCAGGTCGGACAGTCAGTCTGCCGACTTGGGTGGTGCTGCCGATCACTAGCCGAGCAGGAATCTCCGGCGGGCGATCAGGGAGGCAAAGACCAGGGCATCAGCCGCTCCCTCCATGAAAAACTCTGGCTGTTCTGATACCCCGAAGACCGCCACCGTCGGGCAAGGCTCCACCCTCACCCCCACCACCCTGGAAGTGGCCTCGGAGAAGGTCGTCCAGTACCCGACTAGTCTGGGGCAAGACCAGAACATGCGGGTGTTATTGGGCGGGCGTCTCTGGCACCGTTCACATTTGTCCTCCACCTCCGGGAAGAAACCTCTCATTCTCGTCCTGGTTAGGTGCGCCCCGTGCACCACCTTTAGCTGCGTTAGGTTCAGCCCTGCGCACATGGAGGTGAAGTTTGCTCTGTGCAGGGCTTCGATCCAGAGTCGTCCATCTATCTCCCTAGCTTTTCCTCCCATTACTCCCTTGCCTCATCCAGGGATGAGTGTCAATCGTCCATATATGTCCGCACAGTTCCTGTCTCCTAGCTCGCCCGCAGTCAGTAGTCGGTCCAGTAGTGATTGTCCTACTATCAGGGGAATGGTGTTGTTTCCTTGCGGAGGGAGTTTTTGACTTGGTTATATCTTAATTGGTTCCCTATCAGGAGCTGAACTTGTACGTTATTTCCCCCAGGGTTGGTACTCTGTCCTCTATGTACATGTCTCTAACCGTCAAAGTCCCTTTGTCCTGTCGCCACCTTTTGAAGAAGATGTCCATTGTCGTGGGGATGAACTGGTGGTTTTCACAGATGGGGGCCAAGGTAGACATATTGGTCAGACCGAAGTGATGTCGCACTTGATTCCACATTCAAAGTGTGGTTACTACCACTGGGCTTTTTGAGTATCTGGCTAGGGGGCCAGTGCTTGGATGGATGTCCCTGTGCAGGCCTTGGGTATGAAAATCGGGAGGGATTTTAACAGGAAAAGGAACTTGGGTAGCACATCCATCTTGGTCATCTGCACTCTCCTCACCGGCGAGAGTGAGAGCGAGTCCCACCTCTGTCAGTCCCTTTTAACCTTCCCCCACCAGACTCGTCAGGTTCCATTTGTGGATCCATGTCCAGTTGTTGGCTATTTGGATCCCCAGGTATCAGAATTTGGTCTATGCCAGTTTGAACAGCACTCCCCAGCTCTGTGCTCAATGAATGCACCGAAAGGGACTCTGTGCAAAAACTCTCGTCCTCTCACTTGATGGAAAGCACAATGCTCCGCCAACCTGCCGCAGCAATTCCTCAAATGACACGAGGAGGAAAAGACAAAGTGTTGATGAGAAAATGTGTACATCTCACAGGTCTCAACTATATCCTGGCTTTATGTTAATCACACGAGTATATTCACAGAGCAATGTACGTCTCTTCTGATCTAAAGGGAAAAGTGCTGGTTGTAATTCAACGCTCCTCAGGGATTGCAACAGATAATAACATTCTTTTATCTTCAACTTTCCTTCAAACCAAAACTTTAAGCAGGCATGTTCCATCAAACTGTTGTGAAATTGCTTACAATTTCACAAATCCAGAAACTCATCATTAATCATTCTCAAAGAATGCAGAATCTTGTTTGTGGTTTTTTGAAAATTGCTTCTACCTTTCTGGAAACAGAGGTTTAATGACTGACATCATAATGCCTTGATCCAAATGCACTGTAGTTAAGGTGAAGTTAATTTACTGTTAGAGAGAGAGAGAGAAAATGATAAGAGATACAGAAAGGAGGGTGCTTGTTACCCTTCATTCAAGATCTTTTATCGAGATATTGCTTCTCTAAACAGGTGAATAACAGTCATTGATGATAAAAAATGCAACAGTATAAGGAGTTTAGTAATACATTGTAATAAGAATATGTATTCAGCCAGTCATTGACATTCCTGGATGCCTTCATTGCTTGATGTTTAAAAAAAGGCTTCCCAAAGTTCACTGAACTGGATTGCACAACTTGCGAGCTCAAAGGCTTATTTTTAGGTATTTAACTGATATTGTGTTTGGAGGAACAGAATAAACCCGGACAAAGCATTTGCCATGGTTTGCTTTCGCTTGTATTCCTTCAGATGCATCCGGCCTCAACACGCATGAAGTTCACATCGCACTAGGTAGTCACTGGGTATCAGAACACTGATCCCGAGCATCTTTCCCCTGTCTGTCTGCTCTGGGACTGGCTCTGAATACAGAGCAATGCTGGAACACACCAAACTGAAGAAGACAGAGCCTGGCAGACTCTGGATGTCAGTGAGTGAAGGCGAATGTTCCCGGTGCTTGGCAACTGACTTGATCTGGAACAGCCGTCTCCCTTTTTGGTAAAAGGGAATTTGTGCTATGAACAAAAAAAGAGGCAGACGTGTTCAATTAAAGTTTTCTGGGCTGCATTTCTGTCCAGATTTCTGCACAAACTTTCCAACAAGAACCAAAATAGCTTTTACTTTTGCAATCAGAATGCAATCTTTTTTTGGGGGGAACATTCAAATTCAGCATTAGGACTTTATATTCTGGGAGATCTCTACAAATCATATACTAACAGGTGCCTTCAGCAAGTAGTGTATATTTTAAACTTTTAATACGTTGTATTGCAGTAATAGTGTTGCAGTTACCCATGCCAGCAGCTGTCAGTCTGTGCGTCTGTGTGGTGTGTGTGTGTGATGCATGTATGTGATGCATGTATGTGTGTGCATGTGTGTGCGTATGTATGTGTGGTGTGTGCAGTTTGTGTGGTGTGTATCTGTGTGATGTGTCTGTATACACGTGAGGTGTCTGTGTGTGTAGGTGCGTGTGGTGTGTGCTGTGTGTATTTTGTGTGTGTGTGAGGTATGTTTGTAGTGTGTGTGGTTTGTATGCATGTATATGTGTGTGTGGTGTATGTGTGTGGTGTGTGTGTGCTGTGTGTGTGGTGTGTGCAGTGTTTGTATGTGTGTGTAGTGTGTGTGTGTGCTGTGTGCAGTGTTTGTATGTGTGTGGTGTATGTGTGTGTGTTGTGTGTGTGCTGTGTGGGTACGTGTGTGGTGTATGTGTGTGTATGCGATGTGTGTATGTGATGTGTGTATGTGGTGTGTGTGTGTATGTGGTGTGTATGTGTGCTGTTTGTGTGTGTGTGGTGTGCATGTGTGTATATGGTGTATGTGATGTGTGTATGTGGTGTGTGTGTGGTATGTGGTGTGTGTGTATGCGATGTGTGTGTGGTATGTGGTGTGTATGTATGGATGTGTGTGTGTATGTGTGCTGTTTGTGTGTGGTGTATGTGTGTGTGGTGTGCATATGTGTGTATGGTGCATGTGATGTGTGTATGTGGTGTTTGTGTGTGTGGTATGTGGTGTGTGTATGCGATGTGTGTGTGTATGTGATGTATGTATGTGGCGTGTGTGTGTGTGTGCTGCTTGTGTGTGTGAGTTTGTGATAAAGCAGGTTAATATAGGCCAGGATGTTATGGCCCCTCCCACCTAGTGGAATATCACAGCCCCACTGAACTGAATGGAGATATAAATTGCTCGCGCATCCTCCAGGAGGCTGTAGAACCCTGGCCGCACAGTGTTAATTATTCTCAGCCTTGGGCAGCACGGTGGCGCAGCCCTGCTGCCTCACGGCGCCGAGGTCCCAGGTTCGATCCCGACTCTGGGTCACTGTCCGTGTGGAGTTTGCATATTCTCCCCGTGTTTGCGTGGGTTTCGCCCCCACAACCCAAAGATGTGCAGGCTAGGTGGATTAGCCACGCTACATTGCCCCTTAATTGGAAAAAATGAATTGGGTACTCTAAATTTAAAAAAAAATATTCTCAACCTCCTGGACTAATAACCTACTGTGGCTGCAAAGGAATTTAAATAATTTAATAAATCCAGAATTTTAAAAATCTAGCATCGATCAGTGGTGAGCCTGAAGCTACCAGATTGTTGTAGAAACCATTTGCATCACTCATAGAACATAGAACAGTACAGCACAGAACAGGCCCTTCGGCCCTCGATGTTGTGCCGAACCTTGTCCGAAACCAAGATCAAGCTATCCCACTCCCTGTCGTTCTGGTGTGCTCCATGTGCCTTTCCAATAACCGCTTGAAAGTTCCTAAAGTGTCCGACTCCACTATCACAGCAGGCAGTCCATTCCACACCCCAACCACTCTCTGAGTAAAGAACCTACCTCGGACATCCCTCCTATATCTCCCAGAACTGCACACAATACTCCAAATGTGGTCTCACCAGGGTCATGTACAGTTGCAGCATAACCCCACGGCTCTTAAACTCAAGCCCCCTGTTAATAAACGCTAACACACTATAGGCCTTCTTCACGGCTCTATCCACTTGAGTGGCAACCTTCAGAGATCTGTGGACATGAACCCCAAGATCTCTTTGATCCTCCACATTCCTCAGAGCCCTGCCGTTGACCCTGTAATGCCCATTCAAATTTTTCTGACCAAAATGAATCACCTCGCACTTATCATGGTTAAACTCCGTCTGCCATTTATCGGCCCAGCTCTGCATCCTATCAATGCCTCTTTGTAGTCTACAACAGCTCTCCACCTCACCCACTACTCCACCAATCTTGGTGTCATCAACAAATTTACTGACCCATCCTTCAGCCCCCTCCTCCAAGTCATTGATAAAAATCACAAATAGCAGAGGACCCAGCACTGATCCTTGTGGTACACCTCTGGTAACTGGTCTCCAGTCTGAAAATTTTCCATCCACCACCACACTCTTCGATGTGATAGCCAGTTACTTATCTAATTAGCCAAACTTCCCTCTATCCCACACCTCCTTACTTTCTTCATGGGCCGACCATGGGGAATCTTATCAAATGCCTTGCTAAAATCCATGTATACTACATCAACTGCTCTACCTTCATCTACACATTTTGCCACCTCCTCAAAGAATTCAATCAAATTTGTAAGGCAAGACTTACCCTTCACGAATCCGTGTTGACTATCCCAGATTAAGCTGCATCTTTCCAAATGGTCATAAATCCTATCCTTCATGACCTTTTCCATTAACTTACCGACCACCGAAGTAAGATTAACCGGCCTATAATTACCAGGGTCATTCCTATTCCCTTTTTTGAACAGAGGAACAACATTCGCCACTCTCCAGTCCTCTGGCACTATCCCTGTGGACAGTGAGGACCCAAAGATCAAAGCCAAAGGCTCTGCAATCTCATCCCTTGCCTCCCAAAAGAATCCTAGGATATATCCCATCTGGCCCAGGGGACTTGGCGACCCTAAGGTTTTTCAAAATAGCTAATACATCCTTCCTCAGAACATCTACCTCCTCCAGCCTACCCCGCTCTATCACACTTTCATCCTCAAAAACATGGCCCCTCTCCTTGGTGAACACTGAAGAAAGTATTAATTCAACACCTCTCCTATCTCTTCTGACTCCATGCACAAGTTCCCACTACTGTCCTTGACCGGCCCTAACCTTACCCTGGTCATTCTTTTATTTCTCACATAAGAGTAAAAAGCTTTGGGGTTTTCCTTGATCCGACCCGCCAAGGACTTCTCATGCCCCCTCCTAGCTCTCCCAAGCCCTTTTTTTTAAGCTCATTCCTTGCTACCTTGTAACCCTCAAGCGACCCAACTGAACCTTGTTTTCTCATCCTTACATACTCTTCCTTTTTCCTCTTGACAAGACATTCTACCTCTTTTGTGAACCATGGTTCCATCACACGGCCATTTCCTCCCTGCCTGACAGGGACATGCCTATCAAGGACATGCAGCATTTGTTCCTTAAACAAGCTCCACTTTTCATTTGTGCCTTACCCTGACAGTATCTGTTCCCATCTTATGCTCCCTAATCGCATCATAATTACCCCTCCCCCCGTTATAAACCTTGCCCTGCCGTATGGCCCTATCCCTCTCCATTGCTATAGTGAAAGACACTGAATTATGGTCACTATCTCCAAAGTGCTCTGCCACAAACAAATCTAACACTTGGCCCGGTTCATTACCCAGTACCAAATCCAATGTGGCCCCACCTCTTGTCGGCCTATCCACATATTGTGTCAGAAAACCCTCCTGCACACGCTGTACAAAAACTGCCCCATCCGAACTGTTCGACCTATAGAGGTTCCAATCAATATTTGGAAAGTTAAAGTCACCCATGACAACAACCCTGAGACCTCCACACCTATCCATAATCTGTTTTGCAACTTCTTCCTCCACATCTCTATTGCTATTTGGAGGCCTATAGAAAACTCCTAACAACGTGACCGCTCCTTTCCTATTTCTAACTTCAGCCAATATTACCTCAGTAGGCAGATCCCCCTCGAACTGCCTTTCTGCAGCCGTTAAACTATCCTTGATTAACAATGCTACTCCTCCACCTCTTTTACCACCTTCTCTACTCTTATTGAAACATATATGCCCCGGAACATCCAACAACTATTCCTGTCCCTGTTCTAACCATGTCTCCGTAATACCCACAACATCGTAGTCCCAGGTACCAATCCACACTCCAAGTTCAACTATCTTATTCCGGATGCTCCTTGCATTGAAGTAGACACACTTCAACCCAGTTTCCTGTCTGCCGGTACACTCCTGCGACCTTGATACCCTCCTCCGACCTTGATACCCTCCTCAGTACCTCATTACTCTCAACACTGGCTTCTGGACTACAGCTCATTTTCCCATCCCCCGACAAATTTGTTTAAACTCCCCCGAAGAGCCATAGCAAATTTCCCTCCCAGGATATTGGTGCCCCTCTGGTTCAGGTGCAAACCGTCCTGTCTGTACAGGTCCCACCTTCCCCAGAATGTGCTCCAATTATCCATGTACCTGAAACCCTCCCTCCTACACCATCCCTGCAGCCACGTGTTTACCTGCACTCGCTCCCTGTTCCTCACCTCACTAGCACGTGGCACCGGCAACAAACCAGAGATGACAACATGGTTTGTCCTGGCTCTCAGCTTCCACCCTAGCTCCCCAAATTCCTGTTTTAAATCCCCGTCCCTCTCTTACCTATGTCGTTGGTACTGATGTGTACCACAACTTGTGACTGTTCCCCCTCCCCCTTAAGGATTCTGAAAACACGGTCCGAGTCGTCACAGACCCTGGCACCCGGGAGGCAACATACCACCCGTGAGTCTCTTTCGTTGCCACAGAACCGTCTATCTGTCCCTCTAACTATCGAGTCCTCAATAACTATTGCTTTCCTGCTCTCCCTCCTTCCCTTCTGAGTCACAGGGACGGGCTCAGTGCTGGAGATCCGTTCACCGTGGCTTACCCCTGGTAGGTCGTCCCCCTCAACAGTATCCAAAGTGGTATACTTGTTACTGAGGGGAACGACCACAGAGGATCCCTGCACTGACTGCTTCCTCCCAGCCCCTCTCACCACCACCCATCTATCTTGATTCTTCGGAGTAACTACATCCCTGAAGCTACTATCTATGACCACCTCAGCCTCCCGAATGATCCGAAATTCATCCAGCTCCAGCTCCAGTTCCCTCAGCGGTTTCTGAGGTGCTGGAAATGGGTGCACTTCCCACAGGTGAAATCAGCAGGGACACTGACGGCGTCCCTCACCTCAAACATTCTGCAGGAGGAACATTGCACTGCCTTCCCTGCCATCCCCCCTAGATAACTTGCGGATAAAAACAAGAAAAAGACAGAAAGAAAGAGCTTACCTTAGGTTAGAGGAGGTGGAAGGGTGGTGGACACTACAAGTGTAGTGTCTCGGGTTTAGGAACCGCCCAACTTAAATACAGGGAAAAATAAAACACTTAACCAGCAACCACTGCGCCCCACACGATAATAGCAATCAGCTGTTATGGGCCTGCGCAAACAATTTAAATCTTTACTACTTACCCAGCAGTCACTCGGTCCTCACTCCGACCGGATTCAGCTGGAAACCCCCAACAGTAAGTTAAAAAAAAAAATTACTCCCCTTCTCAGCAAGCACTCACTCAACAACCACTGCGCTCCACACTATAACAGCAATCCTGTCCTTTAGGGAAGGAAAGCTCATGTTCTTTAGGGAAGGAAAGCTGCCACCCTTACCTGGTCTGGCTATATGTTGATTCTTAAACTCCCTTTGATATGACCTGACAAGCCAGTCAATCTGGTTCAGAAATGCAGCTCGCCATCATTTTAAAACTCTTGGGCAACTAAGATGATCAATAATCTGCTGGCCGACTTCCGGTGGCGGCTATGAATGAGTAAGTCGCACATTTGGTGGCTCCCGCTCTGGTCGGTCTTTTGGACCTTTCCCCCGGACTTTTTCCCGGTTTTAAATGGTGAATTTGAAGGCTGAGGCAATTGGGCACCGTTTCCACGTATCGGTGTATGGAGGAAAGAACCAGAAGTGCACGAAAAGGCAGAAATAGGAAGATAGGCAAGGGCTGTGCTGAAGCTGCAGCAGGAGACAGCATGGCTGAGGACCGGACCCCTGGTGTGTCGGCCCAGCGATCAACGGAGCAGTTGATGCAGGTCATCCAGGACAGTTTTGCCAAACAGAAACGGGACTGCCTGGACCCGATTAAAGAATCGATTGATTGGCTGGAGCACAGACTGGACGCCCAGGATCGGGCGATCCAGAAAGTTGAGAAGGCGCTGTCTGAGCAGGAGGAGCATCAAATAGCGGGTGGTGGGGATGCTGTGGGACCAGCAGAAAAGGCTTCTGGAGAAGGTGGAGGACCTAGAGAATAGGTCCCGCCGGCAGAACTTAAGAATTGTCGGGCTCCCGGAGGGGGCCGAGGGAGCGGATGCTGGTGCATACGTAGCAGGTATGTTCGAAAAGCTGCTGGGGGAGGGGACATTCTCTCGACCCTTGGAGGTGGACGGGGCGTATAGAGCGCTTGCGAGGGAGCCGCGAGCGGGGGACCCACACAAGGGCAATGGTGGTGAGATCCCACAGGTTCCTGGACAAGGAATGTATTCTTCAGTGGGCCAAGCGAATGCGGAGCTGTAAGTGGAACAACAGTACCCTGCGGGTGTACCAGGACCTGAGTGTGGAGGTGGCTAGGAAAAGGGCAGGCTTCAACCAAGTTAAGTCAATCTTCTTCAAGAAACAGGTGAAGTTTGGACTGCTGTATCCAGCTCGTCTTTGGGTCACATATGAGGACCAGCATCATTACTTTGAGTCGCCCGAAGATGCGCTGCACTTTGCGAAAAGAAAAGGACTGGCGGAGGGTTGAACATTTTTGAACTTTGAGGCTACTTGTGGGCTTATATTGGGCCTTGTTTTTACTTTTTTTTACTTTTTCTCCTCTTATTTTTTCTCTTCTGTTTTTGAGTTCTGTTTAAGTAGGGGGGAGGAGGAAAAGTTCTGTCGTTTTCGGGGGGGGGGGGGTATTGGTGGATGTTGGCAATGTCTTTTTCATTGATGTGTACTTTTGTGGAATGGAGACGTGCTTGTTTGGGTTTCGGTAGGTGGTGTTTTTTTTTTCAGCTGGGTGATTTTGTGAGGACTGTTAGATGAGGGGATTTGTTTGTATGAGCAGGGAGGAGGGGAGTGAGGGAACAATAAGTGGGAGACTTTTTGGCGTCGGGGGCTAGCTGGGTGAGCTAGCTCACGGAAGCGCAGTGGGGGGGGGGTTACATATGTTTAGTTTATTATATGGGTTAGGTTTCAGAGTAGTGTTGCTAGGGGGGAAGGGGAGTAGTGGTTCTGCTGACGAGGGAGGGACTTCGGTGGAGAGACAGTGAGGAGGTCGGTGGCGGGGTCCGCCGGGGGGCGGGCCGGAGGCGGCGCAGCGCATGGGCTGGAGGTGGGCCCAAGAAAGGGGATGGCTGATCGGCAGAGGGGTGGGCTCTTTGCTCCCCAACTAGGCTGATCACCTGGAATGTTCGAGGGTTAAATGGGGACTGAAGGCGGACGTGGTAATGCTGCAGGAGACACACCTCAGAGTAGTGGACCAGCTAAGATTGAGGAAAGGCTGGGTCAGTCAGGTTTTCCACTCGGGGCTGGATACAAAGACTAGAGGCGTTGCGATCTTGATTAATAAGCGGGTGATATTTGAGGCAGGCAGAATAGTTTCGGATGTGGGGGGTCACTATATTATGGATAGTGGTAAGCTGGAGGGGATGAAGGTAGTGCTGGTTAATGTATATGTGCCAAATTGGGATGATGTGGATGATGTGGAATTTATAAAGAGGATGTTTGGGAAGATACCGGACCTGGACTCGCACAAGCTGATCATGGGAGGGGGCTTTAATACAGTAATTGATCCTGGCCTGGATCGGTCATGCTCGAAAACAGACAGGGTGCCAGCAATGGCAAAGGAACTGAAAGGGTTCATGGAGCAGATGGGGGGGGCGTGGATCCATGGAGATTTAGGCAGCCGAGGGTGAAGGAGTTTTCCTTCTACTCACACATACATAAGGTATACTCTCGGATCGATTTCTTTGTTTTGGGTAGGGCCTTGCTGGCAGGGGTGGTGGACATGGGGTACTCGGCGATTATGATCTCGGACCATGCTCCACAAAAGGCTGACCTGCAGGTTAGTCCAGATAGCAATCAGCGCCCAAAATGGAGGTTAGATGTAGGGCTATTGGCGGACGAAGCGGTGTGCGAGAGGCTGAGGAAATGCATACAAAATTACCTGCAGGTAAATGATACGGGGGAGGTCTCAGCAGCGGTGGTCTGGGAAGCGCTGAAGGCAGTGGTGAGAGGAGAGCTGATCTCGGTCCGGGCTCACAGGGACAGGACGGATAGGGCAGGGATTGACCGATTGGTGAAAGAGATTCTGCAAGTCGACAGGAGGTACACGGAGACTCCAGAGATAGGGCTTTTAAGGGAACGGCGGAGGCTACAGGCGGAGTCTGGCTTGTTAACCACAGGGAGGGCAGTGGAACAGCTCAGAAAGGCGAAGGGGACGATCTACGAGCACGATGAGAAGGCCAGCAGGATGCTTGCACAGCAGCTCAGAAAGAGGGAGGCAGCTAGAGGAATAGGGAAAGTTATTGATGGGGATGGGAAGTTGGTTGGGGATTCGGCAGGGGTGAGTAAGGCGTTTCGGGATTTTTTATACCAGGTTGTACAGGTCAGAACCCCCTGCGGGGCCGGAGGGGATGAGGCACTTCCTGGAGGGGCTGACTTTCCCGAAGGTGGACGGGGAGCTGGTAGAAGGGCTGGGGGCCCCAATTGGGTTGGAAGAGATAGTGGAGGGCTTGAAGGCCATGCAGTCGGGTAAGGCCCCGGGACCGGACGGGTACCCAGCGGAGTTCTATAAAAAGTTATCTGGGATATTGGGACCGGTGCTGATGAAGGTGTTTAATTAGGCAAGGGATAGGGGGGTTCTTCCCCAGACGATGTCACAGGCCACAATTTTGCTTATCCTCAAAGGGACAAGAACCTGGAGCTATGTGGGTCTTACAGGCCGATTTCCCTGTTGAACGTAGACGCCAAACTGCTGGCCAAGATTTTGTCCTCCAGGATTGAGGATTGTGTACCGAACGTCATTATGGAGGATCAGACGGGGTTCGTTAAGGGCAGGCAGCTGGTGGCCAATGTAAGAAGACTGTTAAACGTGATCATGATGCCCCCGGAAAGTAGAGAGGCGGAGGAAGCTTTTGACCGGGTAGAGTGGGATTATTTATGGGAGGTACTGGGACGGTTCGGATTTGGGTGGGGCTTTATTGACTGGGTCAGGTTGCTGTAACAGGCTCCTGTGGCAAGTGTACGGACGAACAGGACGACTTCGGACTATTTTAGACTGCACCGGGGGACGAGACAGGGATGCCACCTCTCCCCACTGCTGTTTGCGCTAGCTATAGAGCCGCTGGCAATTGCTCTGAGGGCCTCAAGGGGCTGGTCCGGTGGGGGGGGGGGGGGGGGGGGGGGGCACAGAGTCTCGCTGTATGCGGACGACCTGCTTCTGTATGTTTTGGATCCAATTGAGGGGATGGAAGAAATCATGGGAATTTTAGGGGAATTTGGCTGGTTTTTGGGGTATAAGCTTAATATGGGGAAGAGTGAGATGTTTGTGGTCCAGGCGAGGGGTCAGGAGAGGCGACTGGGGGAACCGCCGTTTAGAGTGGTAGGGGATAGTTTCAGGTACCTAGTATCCAAGGGACGCAGGTTTGGGACCGGCTGCATAAATTGAACTTGGCCCTGTTGATGGATCAGAGGAAAGATGATTTCCGGAGATGGGATGTGCTCCCGTTGTCTCTAGCTGGCAGAGTCCAAATGGTGAAAATGACGGTCCTCCCGAGATTCCTGTTTGCATTTCAATGTCTCCCCACCTTCATTCCACGGTCCTTTTTTAAGCGGGCCGATAAAATTATTGCGGGCTTCGTATGGGGGGGCAAGTCCCCGCGAGTGAGGAGGGTAATGCTTGAGTGGAGTCGGGAAGAGGAGGGCTGGCACTGCTGAACTTTAGCAATTATTACTGAGCGGTTAACATGGCCATGATTAGGAAGTGGCTGGTGGGGGGGGGGGGGGGGGGGGGGGGGGGGGGGGTCTTAATGGATGCATATGGAGGCGGCTTCTTGCAAGGGCACACGTTTGGGGGCTCTGGTAACGGCGCCTCTGCCGTTCCCGCCGGCGCGGTACTCCACCAGCCCCGTGGTGGTAGCGGCCTTGAGAGTCTGGGGGCAATGGAGGAGACATGTGGCAGCAGGGGGAGCATCGGTCTGGTCCCCAATCTGCGATAATCACCGGTTTGCCCCGGGGAGGATGGACGGGGGTTCCGAATATGGCGGAGAGCGGGGATTGAGAGGATGGGGGACTCGTTTATAGAGGGGAGCTTTCCGAGTATGAGGGCGCTGGAGGAGAAGTTTGCATTGGTGGGGGGAAACGAATTTCGATATCTGCAGGTGTGGGACTTTCTGCGTAGACAGGTATCAAGCTTCCCACTCCTGCCGCTGAGGGGGATTCAGGATAGGGTGGTTTCTAGAGGATTGATAGGTGAAGGGAGCATTTCTGACATTTCTAAGCAGCTTATGGGATCAGAGGAGACGCAGACCGAGGAGCTGAAGCGAAAGTGGGAGGAGAAGCTAGGGGGAGAGATAGAGGCCTTTGGCCGGACGCGTTGAGTAGAGTCAACGTGACCGCAACATGTGCCAGACTCAGCCTGATTCAATTCAAGGTCGTGCACCGGGCCCACATGACAGTGGCTCGGATGGGAAGATTCTTTGGGGTGGAGGATAGGCGCGCAAAGTGTATGGGAGGACCAGCAAACCATGTTCACATGTTCTGGGCATGCCCAAAGCTGAGGGGAGTTTGGCAGGGGTTTGCTGATGTCATGTCCAAGGTATTAAATACAAGGGTGGCATTGAGTCCAGAGGTGGCGATTTTCGGGGTGTCGCAGGATCCGGGAATCCAGGAGGAGAAAGAGGCAGACGTTCTGGCCTTTGCTTCCCTGGTAGCCCGAAGTCGGAGACCTGGCTATCGGGCATGACTGGCTTTCTCTGCCTGGAGAAAATTAAGTTCGCCAAGAGAGGGTCACTGTTACAATGGGGGGGGGGGGGGAAGAAGAGAGAGAGAGAGAGAGAGGGGGGGGGGTGGGGGGGGGGGGGTGGACAGCATTTTAGGAGCAGCGGGGGGAGGGGAAGAGCATGGAAATCAGAGGACGATTTCCACCACCCTCTGTTCAAAAAATGTAACTCAGCCTGACTCCTGCTTACCGCATGCCAGTATGACTCGGAGACAAGTGGACTAGCCATCTGATATTAAAGGGCTGTCAACATCAACATTACCTTGCGGGCATAAGGAGTTCTCTTTTTATTTACCCTAGTCCCCTAAGTACTCCTAATGTTACATTTGTCCCTACTCTGATTATAACTGCTTAGAATTTATTTTTCATTTTATGGCGTTAGATTTTCTTTCTCTCCCTCATTCCTTTGTATAAGGTGCGGTGGCTGAATCTATCTGTGTCATTTGAAATCCTGTCGCTGAATCCCCTTTATTGGGCAGGGTTTTCCACCCGTTCCTGCTGGCAGGATCTTCCATTCCCGCTGGCGGTGACCTCTATTCCCCCCCGCCATTGACAGCAGCAGGACAGGAAGATCCCGCCGCTGGACAATGGCGGACCCCTCTGTTGCCACAGAACATACTGCGGGGGAGGCAAGGGAAACAGACCCCACCCACTATCTCCGGCTGCTGTGATTAACGGTGTCCTAGCCTGGTGGGCAACTGAAGGCCGGGGAAAGGGTTGGAACTTGAAAGCAACGAATGTTCACCATTTTGGCACTGGTTTTACAGGCTGGTTGAAAGCACTCTCACACAAAATACACACAAGTTGCTCCACCGCTCCCCGAAACGCACAGCGCCGGTGCCTGCCTTGCCTTGTACCTCCCAATTGTTCATACCTCTCACTCGTGTGGCCGGGCCTTGAGCCACGACGACTGTGTGGGCTCCCGGCTGGCCCTCTGGCTGCTGCTGGCCCTCTGGCTGCTGCTGGCCCTCTGGCTGCTGCTCGCCCCCTGGCTGCTGCTGGCCCCCTGGCTGCTGCTGGCCCTCTGGCTGCTGCTGGCCCTCTGGCTGCTGCTGGCCCCCTGGCTGCTGCTGGCCCTCTGGCTGCTGCTGGCCGTCTGGTTGCTGCTGGCCCCCTGGCTGCTGCTGGCCCCCTGGCTGCTGCTGGCCCTCTGGCTGCTGCTGGCCCCCTGGCTGCTGCTGGCCCTCTGGCTGCTGCTGGCCCCCTTGCTGCTGCTGGCCCTCTGGCTGCTGCTGTTGGCTATTCGGCCCTCTGGCTGCTGCTCTTGGCTATCCGGCCCTCTGGCAGCTGCTGGCTATCTGGCCCCCTGGCTTCTGTTAGCTATCTGGCTGCTGCTGGCCCTCTGGCTGCTGCTGGCCCCCTGGCTGCTGCTGTTGGCTATTCGGCCCTCTGGCTGCTGCTCTTGGCTATCCGGCCCTCCGGCTGCTGCTGGCTATCTGGCCCTCTGGCTGCTGCTGGCTATCTGGCCCTCTGGCTGCTGCTGGCCCCCTGGCTGCTGCTGTTGGCTATCCGGCCCTCTGGCTGCTGATGGCCCTCTGGCTGCTGCTGGCCCTCTGGCTGCTACTGGCCCTCTGGCTGCTGCTGTTGGCTATTCGGCCCTCTGGCTGCTGCTGCTGGCTATCTGGCCCTCTGGCTGCTGCTGGCTCTCTGGCTGCTGCTGGCTCTCTGGCTGCTGCTGTTGGCTATCTGGCCCCCTGGCTGCTGCTGGCCCCCTGGCTGCTACTGGCCCTCTGGCTGCTGCTGTTGGCTATCCGGCCCTCTGGCTGCTGCTGGCCCTCTGGCTGCTGCTGGCCCTCTGGCTGCTGCTGGCACCCTTGCTGCTACTGGCCCTCTGGCTGCTGCTGGCCCCCTTGCTGCTACTGGCCCTCTGGCTGCTGCTGGCCCCCTGGCTGCTGCTGGACCTCTGGCTGCTGTTGTTGGCTATTCGGCCCTCTGGCTGCTGCTGCTGGCCCTCTGGCTGCTGCTGGCTATCTGGCCCTCTGGCTGCTGCTGGCTATCTGGCCCTCTGGCTGCTGCTGGCTATCTGACCCTCTGGCTCCTGCTGGCTATCCAGCCCTCTGGCTGCTGCTGGCTATCTGGCCCTCTGGCTCCTGCTGGCTATCCAGCCCTCTGGCTGCTGCTGGCCCCCTGGCTGCTGCTGGCCCTCTGGCTGCTGCTGTTGGCTACCCGGCCCTCTGGCTGCTGCTGGCCCTCTGGCTGCTGCTGGCCCTCTGGCTGCTGCTGGTCCCCTTGCTGCTGCTGGCCCTCTGGCTGCTGCTGGCCCCCTTGCTGCTACTGGCCCCCTGGCTGCTGCTGGCCCCCTGGCTGCTGCTGTCCCTCTGGCTGCTGCTGTTGGCCACCCGGCCCTCGGGCTGCTGCTGCTGGTGGCTATCTGGCCCCCTGGCTGTTGCTGGCTATCTGGCCCTCTGGCTGCTGCTGGCCCCCTGGCTGCTGCTGATCATCTGGCTGCTGCTGGCTATCTGACCCCCTGGCTGCTGCTGGCCCCCGGGCTGCTGGCCCTCTGGCTGCTGCTGGCCCTCTGGCTGCTACTGGCCCCCTGGCTGCTGCTGGCCCCCTGGCTATTGCTGGCCCCCTGGCTGCTGATGGCCCTCTGGCTGCTGCTGGCCCTCTGGCTGCTGCTGGCCCCCTGGCTGCTGCTGGCCCCCTGACTGCTGCTGGCTATTTGGCCCTCTGGCTGCTACTGGCCCCCTGGCTGCTGCTGGCCCCCTGGCTGCTGCTGGCCCCCTGGCTGCTGATGGCCCTCTGGCTGCTGCTGGCCCTCTGGCTGCTGCTGGCACTCTGGCTGCTGCTGTCCCCCTGACTGCTGCTGGCTATTTGGCCCTCAGGCTGCTGCTGACCCCCTGGCTGCTGCTGACCCCCTGGCTGCTGCTGGCCCCCTGGCTGCTGCTGGCCCTTTGGCTGCTGCTGGCCCCCTGGCTGCTGCTGGCCCTCTGGCATCTGCTGACCCTCTGGCTGCTACTGGCCCTCTGGCTGCTGCTGACCCCCTGGTTGCTGCTGGCCCTCTGGCTGCTGCTGGCCCCCTGGCTGCTGCTGGCCCTCTGGCTGCTGCTGTTGGCTATTCGGCCCTCTGGCTGCTGCTGCTGGCTATCTGGCCTTCTGGCTGCTGCTGGCTATCTGGCCCTCTGGCTGCTGCTGGCCCTCTGGCTGCTGCTGGCCCCCTTGCTGCTACTGGCCCTCTGGCTGCTGCTGGCCCTCTGGCTGCAGCTGGCCCCCTGGCTGCTGCTGGCCCTCTGGCTGCTGCTGTTGGCTATTCGGCCCTCTGGCTGCTGCTGCTGGCTATCTGGCCCTCTGGCTGCTGCTGGCTATCTGGCCCTCTGGCTGCTGCTGGCTATCTGACCCTCTGGCTGCTGCTGGCCCTCTGGCTGCTGCTGGCCCTCTGGCTGCTGCTGGCCCTTTGGCTGCTGCTGGCCCTCTGGCTGCTGCTGGCCCTCTGGCTGCTGCTGGCCCCCTTGCTGCTGCTGGCCCTCTGGCTGTTGCTGGCCCTCTGGCTGCTATTGGCCCCCTGGCTGCTGCTGTTGGCTATCCGGCCCTCTGGCTGCTGCTGCTGGTGGCTATCTGGCCCCCTGGCTGTTGCTGCCTATGGCCCTCTGGCTGCTGCTGGCCCCCTGGCTGCTGCTGATCCTCTGGCTGCTGCTGGCTATCTGACCCCCTGGCTGCTGCTGGCCCTCTGGCTGCTACTGGCCCCCTGGCTGCTGCTGGCCCCCTGGCTGCTGCTGGCCCCCTGGCTGCTGATGGCCCTCTGGCTGCTGCTGGCCCTCTGGCTGCTGCTGGCCCTCTGGCTGCTGGCTATTTGGCCCTCTGGCTGCTACTGGCCCCCTGGCTGCTTCTGGCCCCCTGGCTGCTGATGGCCCCCTCGCTGCTGATGGCCCTCGGGCTGCTGCTGGCCCTCTGGCTGCTGCTGGTCCCCTGGCTGCTGCTGGCCCCCTGACTGCTGCTGGCTATTTGGCCCTCTGGCTGCTGCTGACCCCCTGGCTGCTGCTGGCCCTCTGGCTGCTGCTGGCCCCCTGGCTGCTGCTGGCCCTCTGGCTGCTGCTGACCCCCTGGCTGCTGCTGACCCTCTGGCTGCTGCTGGCCCCCTGGCTGCTGCTGGCCCCCTGGCTGCTGCTGGCCCTCTGGCTGCTGCTGGCCCCCTGGCTGCTGCTGACCCTCTGGCTGCTGCTGGCCCTCTGGCTGCTGCTGACCCCCTGGCTGCTGCTGACCCTCTGGCTGCTGCTGGCCCCCTGGCTGCTGCTGGCCCCCTGGCTGCTGCTGGCCCTCTGGCTGCTGCTGGCCCCCTGGCTGCTGCTGACCCTCTGGCTGCTGCTGGCCCTCTGGCTGCTGCTGGCCCTCTGGCTGCTGCTGACCCCCTGGTTGCTGCTGGCCCTCTGGCTGCTGCTGGCCCTCTGGCTGCTGCTGGCCCCCTGGCTGCTGATGGCCCTCTGGCTGCTGCTGGCCCCCTGACTGCTGCTGGCTATCTGGCCCTCTGGCTGCTGCTGGCCCTCTGGCTGCTGCTGGCCTCCTGGCTGCTGATGGCTATCTGGCTGTTGCTGGCCATCTGGCCCCCTGGCCGCTGCTGGCTATCTGGCCTGGCCTCTGATCTCGCCCATCCAGTTGCCACCCAGCCCTCTCACTCTCAGCCCTGTCCTCCGCTCCGGTCGGGACATGCAGACCCTGCGACAACGGATGAACGGACATCGCATGACAATCGCCAGGCAGGAATGTTCCCTTCCAGTCCGGGAACACTTCAGCAGTCAAGGGAATTCAGCCTCTGATCTCCGGGTAAGCATTCTCCAAGGCGGCCTTCAGGACCACGCGACAACGCAGAATCGCCGAGCAGAAACCTATCGCCAAGTTCCGCACACATGAGTGCGGCCTCAACCGGGACCTTGGATTCATGTCGCATTACATTCACCCCCCACCATGTGGCCTGGGCTTGCGAAATCATACCAACTGTCCTGGTTTGAGACAATTCACACCTCTTCAACCTGGGGTTACCCCTATCTCTGGATCTGTAAATACTTAATTACCTGCAAATGCTCGCATTCAAAGTATCGTCTTGCACCTTTGACTTTATCTATATAAATGTTTCTGGAACATACCTCTTCATTCACCTGAGGAAGGAGCAGTGCTCTGAAAGCTAGTGATTTGAAACAAACCTGTTGGACTTTAACCTGGTGTTGTAAGACTTCTTACTGTGCTCACCCCAGTCCAACGCTGGCATCTCCACATCATGCATCATGATGTATGGTCAGTGGCCTGACTTTTGCCTCAGGCTGTCCACCGGGCCAACTGTTAGAATCCTGGATGCTTCACAGAAGTACAGAAATTTCACACCAGGCAATCAGGAGATCCAACTGAACTGCTCTAAGTCTCCATCACCTCTCAACATGTGGCACACTGTTTTCCCACTATAAAGGGGAGTCCACCAATCAGAGCTCGATATTGTTCTGTATTGCCTACTGATAGGCTCAAGAAGTGGCCACCTCTCAATATGGGGGCTCCCCCATTGCCCCGGCCCCCACGCTGCAGTGCTGTCTTTCATTATAAATCCGCCTCTGGCGACTACACTTCAAAAAGTACTACATGTGCTGTAATACACTTTTGGGATGTTCACTGGCAGGGAAATGCAAGCCTTTCTTCCTTTCTAAACTAATGATGTGGAGATGCCGGCGTTGGACTGGGATGAGCACAGTACGAAGTCTTACAACACCAGGTTAAAGCCCAACAGGTTTGTTTCGATGTCACTAGCTTTCGGAGCGCTGCTCCTTCCTCAGGTGAATGAAGAGGTCTGTTCCAGAAACACATATATAGACAAATTCAAAGATGCCAAACAATGCTAGGAATGCGACCATTAGCAGGTGATTAAATCTTTACAGATCCAGAGATGGGGTAACCCCAGGTTAAAGAGGTGTGAATTGTATCAAACCAGGACAGTTGGTAGGATGTCTAAACTAAGGCAGGGCAGTGCTTTCCTTGCTTATAGAATGTAGACCATAGTGCAGAAGAAGGCCATTCGGCCCATCGAATCTGGACCTACCCACTTAAGCCCTCTTTTCCACCCTATCCTCGTAACCCAATAACCCCTCCTAACATTTTTGGTCACTAAGGGGCAATTTATCATGGCCAATCCACCTAACCTGCATGTCTTTGGACTGTGGGAGGAAACCGGAGCACCCGGAGGAAACCCACGCAGACACGGGGAGAACGTGCAGACTCCACAGTGCTGTCCACTTCTGCTACCGTGCTGCCCTGTATGATGCATTACGATCTCTGGAGCAGACACTTGAGAAACTACATAACAATGGAGCTCGTAAACAGCGAGACATGTTTTAACCTTCAAAAAGTATCATACCCATGCAAAAACAGGTTTTGTTTTCGTAAAAAGCTTTTTATGATTCATGGGAGTTTTTTAGTCTATGGTTTTGCAATTCTTTTGTCACGGCAGTGGCCAGTTTCATAGAATTTACGGTGCAGAAGGAGGCCATTCGGCCCATCGAGTCTGCACCGGCTCTTGGAAAGAGCACCCCACCCAAGGTCCACACCTCCACCCTATCCCCATAACCTAGTAACCCCACCCAACACTAAGGACAATTTTTGGACACTTAAGGGCAGTTTTTCATGGCCAATCCACCTAACCTGCACATCTTTGGACTGTGGGAGGAAACCGGAGCACCCGGAGGAAACCCACGCACACACGGGGAGAACGTGCAGACTCCGCACAGACAGTGACCCAAGCCGGAATCGAACCTGGGACCCTGGAGCTGTGAAGCAATTGTGCTACCCACAATGCTACCGTGCTGCCTACAATGCTATACAAAACCTAAAACAGCTGAAAACCGCTCATTTTGCCGGGTCGTTTGCAAATGAGACATTTCTAAAGCTTTGGCAGAACTGGGAGAGCTGAAGAGGAGCTCTGACAATATAAACCTTCACTCGAGGTAGCACCATGAGTTGCCATCCAAGATATAGATTCCTGTCCTTAGTCAAGTTAAAGTTTAATAATGAAGATTGGTTTTGAAGTACCCCAAGTACAGTATTTCATGGCAAGAGTTGCACAAGACAAAAGATGGTGTGCCAGGGAGATCAGTTGGCATCATAGACGGATTACCCGCATTCCATCATTAATCATATTGGCATGCTCTGGTACTGTAACCCAACAATAATAAAGGATAATATCTCTGTAAGGTACAAGTCGATTGATGGAACTGCTGCACCATCTGCATCAATGATATCCAGAGTCAATTTCCACCGCAGCGGCAGTCGTGATCACCTCCTTCCTCAACATTTTTGCCTCTTTCCAGGCTAGCATAAGGATCGCTGGCAATGCTTGTCAATTCATTGCCCATCTATGTATCAAAGCAATGCCGATGTTTTATTTCCTTTCCGACTGACTGCAGACTGCCGTAGCATTATTGCATTGCCCAAGGTAAGGGGTAAATGATGGCATTTCAATACCCAACCAATCACCAGGTTTCTGCTCCTCCACTTGAGCCATGTAGACTGTGACTGACTAGATGGTAAATACCCGCAAGTTCATGAATTGTGGCCACTGAGTTATACAAACATTGATGCAGGGTGCTGTGAGGCTTTGTCTTGTTCTGGGTCACTGACAGTGCTGATGGATTCTTTTCACGGGTCTACCATGACAGAAAAGGACAAACGCTGGAATGCTGGCTTCAAAACACATTGCCAAACAGAGCTCACGTTACCAAATACTAACTGTGCATGACACTTGTGTGTACGCCTGTGCTAAAGATGGCCCTTAATAACACTGAACTTGGGGTATAACCTGCTGTTTCATCTTTGCCTCTTGTTCAGTGATGTTCAGCATTATTAAATAATGCTATTTATGCCAAAATAAAAATAATTGTAAGCGGCAAAAATGCATTTTGCAAAGGAAACCAGCATTGATCAGACGTTACTCACTGTCCACATGCAAGGCTATGACAGCACCTCTTTAGCTACATGCACTAATTTTAGTAGCAATCTCCTTAAGTACACTCACAGAATACTTCACGTGTATATATTTAATTAACAAACATTATCACCATTCACTAACCAGGGAAGTGGAAGCACTCACAAAGTCTGCTTTTCTGCTTTCCATTTTGCCAACATGCGTACAAAGGATTAAAATTCACAAGGAGATGGAGCGTGAATGTGAGCACTGGGATTCCAAGCACAATGGTGTCTATTACTCATTTTTTATTTACCAATCAGAAGTGCAATAATCCACATCTGGATTCCCAATTATTTTTAAAAAAAATATTTTTATTGGCATTTTCAGTTTTATATACTTTGCAGTTCGTGTTTGTTTACTGTACAGTACAGAAGTTTTTCTTATGTCTATCTTCTTCCCCACTGTCACCAGACACCTAAATGACCCTCTTATGGACTGACCTCATTAACACTACACCCTGTATGCTTCATCCGATGCCAGTGCTTATGTAGTTACATTGTATATGTTGTGTTGCCCTATTATGTATTTTCTTTTCTTCCCTTTTCTTCTCATGTACTTAATGATCTGTTGAGCTGCTCGCAGAAAAATACTTTTCACTGTACCTCGGTACACGTGACAATAAACAAATCCAATCCAATCCAATCTATTTACAATTTGTTGCCATCTGACTTGGCATACGATGCTCCTTCCCCTCCCCTCCTTGCCCCCCCCCTTCCTAGCCCCCCGCCACCCGATGCCTTCTCTACTTGTTCAGGGTGTGTGTTCCCCTCCTCCACGATTCCCAATGCTTATCCCCCCATTTTCCCCGCCAATTTTGGCCGTGTCCGTCTTGTGGATCTACCCCCTCCCCTTCTCTTTGCGTTGTTCCTTTTGCCCCCCTCAGGCTCCCTCTTCTCTTCCTCCCCCCCTCCCCCTGGGTTGTGTGTCCCTGACATTCTTCTTTTACTTTCCAGTTTTCCTCTCTACTAGTTGCTGTTGGCCTCAAACAGATTTTGGAACAGGCTGACTAATTGCCCCCATGCCGTAAGGAAGCCTTCCTCCCACCCTCGGATGGTGTATTTAATCATCTCCAGCTGGAGAAATTCCGAGAGGTCAGCGAGCCAGTCTGCAGCTGTGGGTGGTGCTGCTGATCGCCGGCCGAGCAGGATTCTCCGGCGTGCGATTAGGGAAGCGAAAGCAAGGGCGTTGGCCCCCTTCCCCATGTGGAGCTCTGACTGCTCCGATACCCCGAAAATTGCCACATTTGGGCATGGCTCCGCCCTCATCCCCACAACCTTGGGCATCGCCTCGGAGAAGGCTGTCCAGAACCCAGCAAGCTTGGGACAAGCTTGGGACAAGCCCAGAACATGTCGGTGTGGTTGGCCGGGCCCCTCTGGCACCGCTCACATTTGTCCTCCACCTCCGGGAAGAACCAGCTCATTCGGGTTCTGGTCAGGTGCGCTCTGTGCACCACTTTGAGCTGCACTAGGCTGAGCCTTGCGCAGAGGAGATGGAGTTGGCCCTGTTCAGCGCTTCGCTCCAGATTCCCCAACCCACTTCTGTCCCCAGTTCGTCCCCCCATTTCCGTCTGGTCTCGTCTAATGTAGCTGCCCATCTTTCTTCCCCACAGAGCACCCCCCCCCCCCCCCCCCCTCCTTACTGTCCCTGGTCATCAGGTCTCCGGACCCAGGGGTACCCTACTGTCTCTTTGCGGAGGAAGTGTTTTATTTATAGGTGTCTCATTTCCTGTCCTGTCAGTAGTTCCCATTCCTCCGGGGGGAATCAAGGAGGAGGGGGAACACACACCCTGAACAAGCAGGGAGGGCATCGGGGGGCAGGGAGGGCTCGGGAGGCAGGGGGCTAGGAAGGGGGAGAAGGGAAGGGGGGGAGGAAGATAGCCAAGTCAGACGAGGAAATCCTCCTCCATCGCATTGCTACAAATAAATAATCTTTATTGTCACAAGTAGGCTTACATTAACACTGCAATGAAGTTACTGTGAAAAGCCCCTCAAACGCAGATTGAAGTCATCCATAATAACCGTTGTATCCTTACTGCGCGCATCTATAATTTCTTGTTTGATGCCATCCCCATCCTCACAATCACTGGTCTGTACACAACTCCCACGAACCTTTTTTGCCCTTTTGTGTTCCGCAGCTCCACCCATACAGATTCCACATCGCCCAGGCTAATGTCCTTCCTAACTGTCTTATTAATATTCTCTTTAACCAGCAACGTTACCCCACCTCCCTTCCCTTTCCTTCTATCTTTCCTGAATATTGAATACCCCTGGATGTAGAGTTCCCATCCTTGGTCACCCTGGAGCCAGGTCTCCGTGATCCCAATTACATCATATCCGTTAATGATTGTCAGCGCAGTTAATTCATCAACCTTATTACAAATGCTCCTCGCATTGAGACACAGAGCCTTCAGGCTTGGTTTTTTGACATTCATTGCCCTTTTAGAATTATGATGTAATGTGGCCCTTTTTAATTTTTGTCTTTGGTTTCTCTGCCTTCCACTTTTCCCTTTACTGCCTTTTGTTTCTGAACCCCCCACTTACTTCCTCAGGCTTCCTGCATCGGTTCCCATTCCCCTGCCATATTAGATTAAACCTTCTGCAACAGCATGAGCAAACACTCCCCCGAGGACATTGGTTCCGGTCCTGCCCAGGGGCAGACCGTCCGGTTTGTACTGGTCTCACCTCCCGCTCCTTGACACCAGTTCTTCGGCTACCCATAGAACAGTCGAGGTGACTTCTCCCAGAATCCTCTTCTGCCGCCTCTACCGGATGAACTTCCTCCTGTTTGTCACAGGAGGGATTCTTTGGCTACCCACAGTACAGTTGAAGTGACTGAGTTGACTTCACCCAGAATCCTCTTCCGCCGCCTCTGCTGGAGTGTAGTGGTAGGCTCTTCTTATTCAACTATGTCCAAGTTGTGACTTCATTTTCTTCTGTGGGATCAGCATGACGCCCACAGAACTGGCAATTCATGCTGTCCTTGTTGGTGCCTGTGGGAATTTCTGCAGCCGTGCAACCTCTGGAAATGTCAGACGCTGTGGATGGTCCTTGAAGCAAGTTGAATCAAATTTCAGTGCTTGCCTCGAAGTGGGCAAGTCAGCCGCAGTACTTTCTCGAGAAAGGTGCACTGCAATGCAGAAATTTGTAATGCTTCTTTTCTAGCTTCTTGTTTCATTCTACTGACCGACTTGATATTGTTTGCTCTGAGGCAGGTCACCATGGAAGATCTGCATGGGGATTCTGTAGTCATCCGTGTGGGAGACGTGGCCCGTGCCCATCCAGGTTGAATGCTCTGGAGGAAGGTCTCTATGCGTTTGAGCCCAACGCAATGAAGGAGTTTGTTGTTTGTGATTTTGTCCTGCCATTGAACCATCTTGATGAACCGCGGGTGTCTTTGGTGGAAGTGTTCCAGAGCTTTGATGTGGCACCTATAGCAGGCCCAAGATTCTTCTCTGAACAGCAGGGTGGCAAGGACAAAGGCCAGTGGAGTTTGATTTCAGTCTTCAGCTAAATGCCTTGCTGCTTCCAGCCACGATCAGTTGTAGGCAGTACGTGCTCTCTGGATGCATGAACTTTCTCGTGTTTGGGCACTGTCACCTGTCTAACAGTTAACACATTGATCAACACTGTCCAATCATACAGGTTAATGGTTCGAAAATCTAGACGGCTTTCACACCTAAGCACTATAGTAAGCACATGCGAAAATCCGTACACACCGATAGAATTGGACAAAATCAAAGCAGCTGCTGTAACTCAATGACCTGACATTTCGCTGCTAACTTCAACAATTAACATTTCAGCACAGATACCCAGAAGAGGCTTTCCTGCAACAATGGCTTCTGAGAGAAAGTGAATGGATAAATACAAGACTGAGACATTATTGTCAAAATAAAGATATCAATTAGTTTTCTACTTAACTAAATTGAAGGATACATTTGGGCTGGCAGTTAGCCTTAATGATTTCATTTTATAAGTTAGAAACACTGAAATTGAAGAACATGGGCGGGATTCTCCGACCCCCCGCCGGGTCGTAGAATCGCCGGCGGCTGGCGTGAATCCCGGCCCCGCCGGTTGCCGAATTCTCCGGCACCGGATATTCGGCGGGGGTGGGAATCGCGTCGCGCCGGTTGGCGGGCCCCCCCCCGGCGATTCTCCGGCCCGCGATGGGCCGAAGTCCGGCTGCTGGAATGCCTGTCCCGCCGGTGAGAATCAAACCACCTCTCTTACCGGCGGGACAAGGCGGCGCCGGCGGGCTCCGGGTTCCAGGGCGACCGATCCGTGGGCGGGCCTGTGCCGTGGGGGCACTCTTTTCCTTCCGCATTCCCCATGGTCTCCACTATGGCGGAGGCGGAAGAGACCCCCTCCACTGCGCATGCGCGGGGATGCCGTGAGCGGCCGCTGACGGTCCCGCGCATGCGCCGCACGGCAAAGTAATTTCCGCGCCAGCTGGCGGGGCACCAAAGGCCTGTCCTGCCAGCTGGCGGGGAGGAAATCAGTCCGGCGCGGGCCTAGCCCCTCAAGGTGAGGGCTCGGCCCCTCAAGATGCGGAGAATTCCGCACCTTTGGGGCGGCGCGATGCCGGACTGATTCGCGCCGTTTTTGGTGCCAGTCGGCGGACATCGCGCCGATTGCGGAGAATCCCGCCCCATATGTACCAGCCTCCCCGAACAGGCGCCAGAATGTGGCGACTAGGGGCTTTTCACAGTAACTTCATTTGAAGCCTACTTGTGACAATAAGCGATTTTCATTTCAAATGGTGTTTGCAACATAAGAAAAAAAGCAAATACTTTTTGTTTTATTGTAAATTTACAGTAATTTTTCAAATTAAGGGGCAATTTAGCGTGGCCAATCCACCTACCCTGCGCATCTTTGGGTTGTGGGGGCGAAACCCACGCAAACACGGGGAGAATGTGCAAACTCCACACGGACAGTGACCCAAAACCGGGATCGAACCTGGGACCTCGGCACTGTGAGGTTGCAGGGCTAACCCACTGCGCCACCGTGCTGCCCTGAGAAAAAGCAAATATTGCTATTTTATCACTTATTAGTAATCAAACCAAGTGCTCACCCTTGCTAGAAAGTGTACATCTTTCACAGTGCCGAGGACCCAGGTTCAATCCTGGCCTCGGGTCACTGTCCGTGTGGAGTTTGCACATTCTCCCCGTGTTTGAGTGGGTCTCACCCCCACAACCCAAAGATGTGCAGGCTAGGTGGATTGGCCACGCTAAATTGCCCCTTAATCAGGAAAAAAGAATTGGGTACTCTATATTTATTTTTAAAAAGAAGAAAATGCACATCTGGACATCAGCTGGAGACAGGAACCAGTTCAGTGGTGATGCCCCAAATGGTTAAATAACCGGTGATAAATTATCAAGGTTCCACATGAAAAGTAACCACTCTGACCAATTATTTGGGTGGTGATGCGGTGGGTAGCGGATGGAAGACGGTCACCTTCCCGTGCTTGGGAAATCAAACCGCAGCATGGGTTACTGGTTCCAGTAAAGAAGGGGCTAGAACTGGGCCAAGGGGAGAAGAATGTAGGCACCACGAAGCAAGAGTGTGACCCTGTCGCTGTTACATGGCACTGACTTCAATTTTAATTAAGCTCACACTTTTCACTTACCCCAATCTCAAACGGTCCTGTGAAATAATCCAGATTAGCCTGGATGAACCAGATGTTGTTTAATCTAAGGTCATCACACCTGTCCTTGGCACGGACTAAGGATTCTTCTTTGTTCTCCACTAAAATCACCTAGAACACAGCACAACATGGGCTCAGTAAGAAGCTTATCTCAAGTATCAGTCTTTCAGGCACAAAGTGCCAGAACGTCATCCTCAATTTTTTTTCTGTATTATTTATATGAATGCACAAGTTGTGTGGATGATTGGCTTTGAAAAGGGGGGGAAAAGAATCCCAACGCCATCATTTATCAAGTGCCTGTAAAAAAGGGTCAACGTACACCAATAGCAGTGGGACAGCTTGTTCATAATCTGTGCGGGTAATGTGGGTGGGGTTGGAAGAGACTGAGAGAGACAGAGAGAGAGAGGGAGATTGAATCTTGGTCATTAGCAGTGAGAACCATGTGGAAGAGATTCAAGGTAAATTAATAGCTGGGCTAATATAGAACCTACTTTGCTTTGAAAGAGAACGTTCAGATACACCCAAACTTGGTGTTGGAGGCTGGAAACATTTTGAGCAATAGTTGGAAAAGCTGATGCTGGCAGGGAAAGCCGGTGGTTGGCTTGTATTGCATTTACACCCTGCTGTGCTACATTCACTGAGTGTTACCTTCTGATGGTGCAAAACGCAAGGAAATTGTGATTTGTAACCACTGCTAAATAAATAAAACGATTCTAGAATAAATTACCTTTAGCTACAAATTCTAGAAAAGGCACCCCCAAAAATTAGAAAGCAGAATTTCCTAGGGTGCATACCGCCAGAGCCCCTCCATCACCTCCAGGAATAAATCTTGTACCTCTATTTCCAGGTTTGAAAATGTCGAAGTCCATCGCAATTGCACCTCTGCGTAATTTGGTTGTTCTCCCCTGCACCATGTAAATGGTTAAATATGGGTTTAGCTGCGACCCAATAAGTTTGTGTCCTGCTGGACACCCAGGGTAACTATTTATTTTCATTAGGTTTCAATCTTCACAAAAATCGAATTGTTGCAAAAAGTGATCCTGAAACGCAGGCCTGAATTTTGTGGATGGCGAGGTCTCGACTCCTGCCATCCAGAGAGTCGGTGGATAACGCATCCCTGTCATCTCCGACAGGCCCACTGCCATTTTACGCTCTAATGAGCTTTAGTTAGCTGCAGGCAGGACCTCCTTCCTGACTCGGAAAGAAGTCTTGCTTTGGGGAACCGTCAGCCAATCTGACTGGCTGACAGTTCTCCAGCTCATCCTGGCACGGCACTGCAGTGGCCGGAATGGGCCTGGGACTAAGTGTTGGGGCATGGGAGGCCAGCTAAGTGGTTGGGGACCCGGAGAGGTGAGGGTAAGGGACTCCTCGAGAAGGTTGCCGGCGTGGGCAGGAGGGGGGAAGAGAGGGAAGAAGGAGGTGCCTGGTCCTTGAGAGGAAAGCGTCCTCAGACAAATGGGGACTTAAAAAATATATATTTTTATTAAGGCATTTATAAATAAACATCAAATAAAACCACAGC
Source organism: Scyliorhinus torazame (assembly GCF_047496885.1). Classification (NCBI taxonomy): domain Eukaryota; kingdom Metazoa; phylum Chordata; class Chondrichthyes; order Carcharhiniformes; family Scyliorhinidae; genus Scyliorhinus; species Scyliorhinus torazame. The sequence goes on along the minus strand of NC_092709.1, from coordinate 19,581,510 downwards.
TGAGATAAAAAAGATAACCAACAAATAACAAACAGGAGAACACAGCATAACTCAATAAATAGCCAACAACCGCAACCCGCCCACCCTATCTTACCCCCCACCCTCTCTGCCTCCACTTTTTTGAGTGAACCCTCACCGCCCCCAGCTGACTTAACAGTCCTGGAAGAAGTCAATGAACGGTTTCTATCTCCGGGCGAACCCTTCCATCGAATCCCTTCAGGCAAATTTAATTTTTTACAGTCTAAGGAAATCCGCGAGTTGGCTCACCCACTCCCCCCGGTTTCGAAGACTCCGAGTCCCTCCGCCCCAAAACGATCCGTCTCCGGGCTACCAGAGAAGTAAAGGCCAGAACTTCGGACTTTCTCACCCCCTGGGCCGCCGGGTCTTCCAACACTCCAAACACTGCCAATTCGGGACTCAGAACCACCTTCACCCTCAGTACCTCTGACATCACATCAGCGAACCCCCGCCAAAATCCCTGCAACTTTGGGCAGGCCCAAAACATGTGAACATGATTCCCGGGCCCCCCGCACACCGACCACACATATCCTCCACCCCCTCAAAGAACCTACTCATTCTAGCCACCGTCCAATGCGCTCTATCGACTACCTTAAATTGAATGAGACTCAACCTGGCGCACAAGGAGGACCCATTCTCCCTTCCCAAAGCTTCCTCCCATAACTCAGCCTCCAGCTCACCACCCAGCTCCTCCTCCCACTTTCGCTTAACTACTCATATCGGGGCGTCCTCCCAGTCCATCAACTCCTTATATATCTCTGACACCCTGCCCTCTCCAACCCCTGTTCTTGACGGCACCTTATCCTGCAACCTCGGGGATGGCAAATCAGGAAAGGACGGCACCTGCTTTCTCACGTAGTTCTGCACCTGTAAGTATCTGAACCCATTTCCACTGGGCAACTCATACTCCTCCAGCAGTCCTTCCAAACTCAGAAAGCTGCTCTCCACAAACAAATCTCCAAATCGCTCAATCCCCACCTGCTGCCAACCCTGAAACCCCCGTCCAGTTCCCCCGGAGCGAACCTGTGACTCCCACAGATCGGGGCCCAAACTGAGGCCCCCCTCAAGCCTCAGGTGCTGTCGTCACTGTCCCCACACCCTCAGGGCCACCACTACTACTGGACTTGTGGAGTAGCTGGCCGGCGAGAACAGCAGAGGCGCTTTCAACAACGCTCCCAAACTAATACCCTTACACAAGGCTGCCTCCATCCGCTCCCATACCGACCCCTCCCCCACTACCCACTTCCTTACCATGGCTATATTTGCCGCCCAATAATACTTCATTACATTTGGCAAGGCCAACCCGAACCCCCCCCAACTCCACCAGCGCCTTCTTTACCCGAGGGGCCTTCCCTGCCCACACAAATCCCAATATCAACGTGTTAACCTTCTTGAAAAAGATCTGGGGGGGGCATAAAAATCGGGAAGTTCTGGAATGCAAAGAAAAACCTCAGGGGCACAGTCATCTTTACGGACTGCACCAGCCCTGCCAATAACAACGGAAGCACATCCCACTTTTTAAATTCGCCTTTCATTTACTCCACCAACACTCTTCATTTGCTCCACCAACGCCCTTCATTTGCTCCACCAAGACAGAAGGGGACTTCTGATCCAGGTGCCTCCCTCCCCACCTGAGATCGAGTATCATACATTTTTTCTATTGCCCCCTCTAATTTATCCGGCGCCCACCAGCCTAAAAGTTGAGGCTAGGCAGGAAAATGCCCTTAAGGGCCATTAAGTGGCTTCCCGTCCAAGGCTATGGCTGCCCAACCGTTAAGTCACGTCCAGGTTTGGGTGGGCGGAATACTGGGGGGAATCCTGCCAATGGAATTTTACGCTCTCACCCACCTCAAAACACGGCAGGAGGCGCCAGTGAAATTCAAGCCTCAAAAAAAAAAAATTCTGAAATGCAATTAAATTGGAAGGAATTTAACCTATTCGGACTCGTACATGTGGTGTAGCCTCGGTCAGGTCATGGACATTTATTCAGGGTAGCTGTTTTAGTTGCACAATTTTTCATTTGATTTGGCACGTTTTGGGAATTTTTGCAGTCTTTTGTAAGCCATTCGTCAGCATTTTTGAGTCTGGTAGGTTGTTGGCCAGCATGCAGGCAACAGTGAACTTTGATGTCTTTCAAGACTGGGCTGTGAGGTCAACTGCAGAGGGATCATTCAGCAAATCCCCTCCTGATTAATCTGGATACCACGCCAGAGGAGAAAGGCGATTGTCAATCAGAAGATGTTTATCCGAGTCTTCAGTGAATCAAAGAGACCAGCATACAAACTTGGCGCGAAGCCCAATGAATGAAACAACAGATCAGACGACCAGCAGCAGTCTAAAAAATGTTGGCACAACTTCACAATGCAGTTTTAGCTGATTTCTGCAACTCATACTGTATGTGTTTGGGTTGATTATTGCCACATGCAATGCTTACAACTTATCATGGAGCTTTCATCTCGAGTTCCAGTTTTCATACTGGAGAATATATATTGGAGTAAGCAGAGGGGCTACAACAGTTCCATAATATCGTACCTGGCATAGCGGCAAGGTGTGAGCCAGGACAATCCCAACGTGCCCCTGTGAACACAGGACAGACAACTGAGTCAGTCAGCGCACCGCAACATATCTCAAGATCAGACCCGCAAACGTTTGTGACGGCGGATTCCTTTGTTTACCTGTCTTTGTCGGTTAAATTCTTGCCACCTTGTGCTTTGCAAGGTACAGAATGAAATTGAGCCACACGGTATTTCAAACTTCCAATCTCAGCAGGTACAACGTCTAAATAAAAAGGAAGCTTGAGATGATTTTGTTTTGAGAATTCCTGTCATACAAGTAGGATCATTAACTGCAAAGTTTGGGAGCACCGGCCTCCTCGTTGCTGGAGGGGGTGCTGTCAGCGGGAGAGGGGTTGCAGAGGGGGGGCTGTCTCGGCGATTTATGGGAGGATTTTGGAGGAGGATGAGGTGTCCATGGAGTGGGTTAATGCTAAATGGGAGGATGAGCTAGGGGTGGAGCTGGAGGAGGGATTGTGCTGCAGAGGGTGAATACCTCAGCTTTGTGTGTGAGGCTGGGGCTGATGCAGCTGAAGGTGGTTACAGGGCGCACCTGACAAAGTCAAGGATGAGCCGACTGTTTGAGGAGGTGGAGGGTGTTTGCGAACGATGTGGGAGGAGCACCACAAACCATGTACATATGTTTTGATCCTGGCCAAAGGTTTTGGGGGGCAGTGTTCAGCACCATCTCAGGAGCTTTGCATGTTGATGTGAAGCCCGGTCTCCTAGGAGTCATATTCGGGGTGCTGGACTGGCCTGAGCTGCAGGCGGGTGCGGGGCCGATGTCTTAGCCTTCGCCTCGCTGATTGCTCGTAGGTGGGTCTTGTTGGGGTGGGGGTCAGCTTCTCCACCCTGTGCCTCGGCATGGCCCGGGGACCTGCTGGAGTTTTTAGCCTTGGAGAAGGTGAAATTTGCTCTAAGGGGGGCCAGTGATGGGGTCTATAATTGTTGCGGTTTGTTCATGTTACATTTTGGAGAGTTGGTTACCATTGACGATTGAGGGAGGGGCGGGGAGGGTGGGAAGGAGGGTGAGGTACAGGTGGGTCCAATGTGTTTGGTGTTTTTTTTTACTGTTGTAAATTGGAAAAATGTTGAAAAATTGGAATAAAAATAATTTCAAAAAAAATTTTTTTTTTTAGACTGCAAATAAAATTATGTTCTCAGAAATCACACCTTCACAGCCATGTATTCCCACAGATTGACTATCTGTATGGATTATAAAATAATCCTTTATGTAGGAATATTGTAACAAAGGTAGGCCATTTTGTCTCGATCCTGTACCTCCGTTCAATCAGATCATGGTTATCTGTTTACCCCTTTTGGCTCCATATCCCTTGAAATCCTAACTAAAACTTAAATTAAAGAAAAATCTTAGGTACTAAGTTACAGCCCTTGAAAATAATTCTGCGGCTCGGTAGCACAATGGGTAGCAGTGTTGCTTCACAGCGCCAGGGGCCCAAGTTCGATTCCCGGCTTGGATCATGGTCTGTGCAGAGTCTGCACGATCTCCCCGTGTCTGTGTGAGTTTCCTCCGGGTGCTCCGGTTTCCTCCCACAAGTCCCGAAAGACGTGCTTGTTAGGTGAATTGGACATTCTGAATTCTCCCTCAGTGTACCCGAACAGACGCCAGAGTGTGGCGACTAGGGGCTTTTCACAGTAACTTCATTGCAGTGTTAATGTGAGTCTACTTGTGACATTAATAAAGATTATTGTTATTACTTTTTAAATCAGCTGCAAAAATCAGTACAAAGAATCATCAGTATTGATTTTTTTTAGGATTTATTTGAGCTTGTTTTTTTTAAAGTTTGATGTTTGGAATGAAAGTGATGTGGGGCGCGATTCTCCGACCCCCCCACCGGGTCGGAGAATCGCCGGGGGCTGGCGTGAATCCCGCCCCCGCCGTGTCCCGAATTCACCGCCACCAGAGATTCGGCGGGGGCGGGAATCGCGCCGGTCGGCGGGCCCACCCCCGGCGATTCGCCAGTTCGAGATGGGCCGAAGTCCCGCCGCTGTCAACCCACGCCAGCCGGCGTGGATTGAACCACCTTTCGAACGGCGGGACAAGGCGGCGCGGGCGGGCTCCGGGGTCCTGGGGAGGGGGGGGGGCGCGGGCCGATCTGGCCCCGGGGGGGTGCCCCCACGGTGGCCTGGCCCGCGATCGGGGCCCACCGATCCACGGGCGGGCCTGTGCCGTGGGGGCACTTTTTTCCTTCCGCCTTCGCCATGGTCTTCACTATGGCGGAGGCAGAAGAGACCCCCTCCACTGCGCATGCGCGGGGATGCCGTGAGCGTCCGCTGACGCTCCCGCGCATGCGGCGCACGGCAAAGTCATTTCCGCGCCAGCTGGCGGGGCGCCAAAGGCCTTTCCCGCCAGCCGGCGGGGCGGAAATCACTCCAACGCGGGCCTAGCCCCTCAATGTGAGGGCTCGGCCCCTCAAGATGCGGAGAATTCCGCACCTTTGGGGCGGCGCGATGCCGGACTGATTTGCGCCATTTTTGGCGCCGGTCGGCGGACATCGCGCCGATTGCGGAGAACTCCACCCAAGGTTACCTCTTTGCACTAAAACAAGAAACTTCAACGTAACCTTAACTGAATACTATACAGTAACTATAACATTGAAGCAAACAGAATGTCACCATCAACATAATAGCAAGAGAAATAAATTACATTTATATAGCACTTTTCAGAACCTCAGGGCCTCCCTTTACAGCCATTAATGTACTTTTGACATAGAATCATGGAATTCCTACAGTGCAGAAGAAGGCCATTCAGCCCATCGAGTCTGCACCGACCCTTCGACCAGGGAGAACGTGCAGACTCTGCACAGACAGTGACCCATGCCGGTAATCGAACCCGGGACTCTGGAGATGTGAAGCAACAGTGCTAACCACTGTGCTACCATGCTGCCTGGTTTAGCCAGGACCCACCCTGCTCTTCTTCAAAACGGTGCCACTGGATCTTTGGTATCCACCTGAGAGGACAGACAGGGCTTAGGTTAGATGGTATCCCTGACATCCACCAGTACTGTCCTGGAGTGTCAAACTAGAGTTTGTGCTTAAATTCTGGAAATGGACTTGCGCCAAACCAATGGCCATCCGTCTCAGATAGCTGTGGGAACAGAATTCCTCCCACCTTGTACTCGGTGCCAAGGCAAGGCTAGTAAAGCTGTAACTTTAAAAATGACGTACCCCTCCGCTGCAGAAATCGACAATAGTATCACCAGGCTTGGCCAGCTTAGTCACGATAGAGATGATGTTATCCAGCTGTTGCTGCTTCCTTAGGGCACGCTCAGGTGAGAGCTTTCCTGGAAGGACAATTCAATGTAGAACTAATCGCATTTCAGCCAAAGATCATTCAGATTTTCATTTAACAAGTGTGCTACATTTCCAGTTCTCTCCAGTCACTGTTGCACCGATCAGCAACGGAATGATAAAGGTGAGCTGCCTGGCCTTTTAAACTTCCAATCTCAGCAGGTAATGTACCTAAAAAAGGTCAAGTTTATAATGGATACTTCAAAAAATTCTCAGATATAAAACTAGGATATTTAACTGCAACTTTGGACCAAATGGATCTTTGGTGTCCTTTGAAGAGACACGGAGGAATTTTCACCACTATTAATGGCGCACAATTATTTTCACCACTATTAATGGCGCACAATTAAAACACATTCTTAGCAATCACACATCTGACAGACATGTATTCCCACAATACCACCAGCAAGGCATTATTAGTAAACTAAAATGTTTCAGAGGATGAAGTCTTGACAATGGTGCTGAATGTTGGGGTGTAAGCAAATTAGCTGGAGGTTCAGCAGCTGTTTTAAGGCCTTTCGAGGAATTGGTTTTATCGAGGAACATAGGAACAGGGATAGGCAACTCAGCCAGTCAAGCTATTCACCATTTTATTAGATCAAGGCGCACCTCAACTATATTTACCAAGCTTTCCTCCAGGGGCATTTGAATTGTCATAACACTCAAGATTAACAGCCATGTGCTGGAAAGTGGGATTAGTGTAAATTTAGTATAATGTTGTCAGTGCAGTCTCGATGGGCCAAAGAGCCTCTTCCCATACTGTACAACTCTATGGCTCTATCACTTGATACCCACTTACATAACAAATATCTACTGATCTTGACTGCCCAAACGCAAATCCTCAGGATATTAACTAGAGTGATACAATATTATTGTACAATTAATTCATTCTTAATAGGAGAATAAATAACAATAGCAAGGCAACGGCTGCCCTGATCTAATTACAGTTCATTGTGTATCATGCAAAGTTGCCAATGGACCAAGTACTGCCACTTTCAGACCTAAAAACCACCAAGTCTACCTCAAATTACCCTGGAAAGGCAAAGTATCTCAAATATTTGAACAGCAGGTTCAACAAGATGTTCACGTTGCTACTATCCAGTGGCTATGCGATGGGTATTTTCCACTAATAGAATGCTGCCGTCAATCCAAAAAGGCGTCTGCCTACCACACAATTCAGCAATTTCAATGCCGGCGTGGTGCCGGGCATGTAAGCTGGACATTCCAATGACTGGCCGATCAAATCAAACATAATCCTCCTCCAGTTATTTGCAATATTGTTAGGTGCAATTCCACGATTGGGCAGCATTTGCTGAATAATCCTGAGTATTCTAATTGCTACACTAAAAAACAATTTAAGATAAACAGTCGAGCTAATAACGCACTCTTCCTAGAAGCAACATATATTCGTACGCAGGAACCGGTTCTCTGCAAACAAAAGGATTACGTTCAAGCTTCGTGCCTTTTTAAAAATTACCCGGAAGCTTGGGGAGCCTATAGCTCCCTGTTGCTTTCTCCATGGCAACACCTCAGCCAATCAGAGTAAACCCACCAATCAATCAACACCTCCTTTCCATCTGTGGTATAAACCGCTGTGATAGTTTGCCATTCCTGTCCTGATGAGTGTAAGATGAAAAGCTTTGGCAATAAGTCTCTCTTTTCAGCAATATTCAAGTCCTGCACGACCAAGTGACTACTTGATAATGAAGATTATTTGGTACCACAGGCAACCAGCAAGGATGACATTCTTTATTTAAGATTTTTTTCCTCCCTGCTATGTGGCTATTCATGCTGAAACACATATAAGCAGATGTAGGAGCCAAAATGTTTAATCAGTGAAATACCTCCTGAATTCTTCATATCAAACATTACAACATACAACTTTGAACATTCCACAGATGATATTTTCCTCAAACCAGCAGCAAGCTGACGGCTGTTGTCATCTCCTCACATCACTCACATATTTATAACTTTCTCTGTATAATGTTATCCATACCCAACTATCTATTAGATAATTTTAAAACAAACCTACTTTTGGTTGGAGTTTTTCCTACACATCAACTACATCTTGCAAGAAATTTTCTGCTGGGAAGTCTCACCTGAAGCTCATTAATTTTGTCCGACAGTTCGATGATTACAGTCGTAATTTGCTTTAACTATTACAGTCTTATAGATGGATTGGGTTGGGGAGTGCGGGGTACAAAATTCAGCTTTGGAAGGACTGCAAAACAGCAATGATGGACAGATCGACTGGCTCCATATCCCTGGAACCACTGCACGATCGTCTAGAGCCGAAGTTTCATTTCACCCCCACAGGACGAGAATCAATGAATTTACAGCGCAGAAGGAGGCCATTCAGCCCATCAAGACTGCACTGGCCCTTTGAAAGAGCACCCTACTTAAGCCCACGCCTCCACCCTATCCCCGTAACCCCACCTAAGCTTTTGAACATTAAGGGGCAATTTAGCGTGGTCAGTCCATCTAACCTGCACGTTTGGACTGTGTGAGGAAACCGCAGCCCCCGGAGGAAACCCACGCAGACACAGGGAGAAAGTGCAAACTCCACACAGTCACCCAAGGCCCAAATTGAACCCGGGTCCTTGGAGCTGTGAGGCAGCAGTGCTAACCACTGTGCCGCCGTGCCACCCATAAGGCAGAACATAAAATTTTGATGGGGGTGTAAAATGGGCTGAGCCAAATTCTGCCCATGCTAAAGATGGTGCAGTGACTGCTGAAACAAACAACTTTCTTGATTAACAGCCAACCAATTAGTCATTTAACCGTGGAAATATATCAGCATATAGTGTTGTTTACACGTTGCATTTTATTGCTTTAACATACTGATATCACTTAAGTATAAACCCTTCTATAACAATTTACACAGGGCCACATTAGGGACAGATGATCAAAAGTTTAGCCAAAGAGGTAAGGAGTGTCATAAAGGAAGAGAGAGGTTGATTGACAGAAATCATTCTTGTTTGTTATCTGCTCACTATTGAGCTTGATAACATTGTCACACGTCTACACATATTTTTCAGGAGATGATACCCTGCACTGCCAACGTAGCACAGTTGTATGTACGTACATGTGTTACTAACCAAATAGCTGGGCACAAGTGACCAATTGCCCCAGCTACACTGAAAGGGAAATCGATGGGCACCAATCTGTCGGCTGCAACCTTTGTCCGTGTATGTGCAGACAGAAGGAGAATGAAGATGTCAGTGGCACGGCACTGTGCACTACATGACAACGTTCACACACACTTTGCTACACAAACCCTGCTTTGGCTACAAGGGGTACTGGACTGGAAAATCAACCTTGACCAACCAGAAATCCTGTGGCGTACACTCCGCTCATGCTGAGCTCCAGCATGTCTTCTTCAGTGACACTGAAAAATAATAAACTTTCCGAGATCAAGCAGACCTGAATGTTTCACCGCTCTGTTAAAAAGGGAAAAGGAAAGCAAACTTCTCAGAGATTTGCCCACGGCACACTGCGCAGGGCATCAATATAACTGGAGCTCCCTGACTCCAGTCACACCTAGCTCTACTCCTGACAGCTGAGGAACAAAACCTATCAATCTAACTGCTGGGGGAAGATAAAGACCAAAACCTGTTCCAACTACTAAGAAGTTGATTCAAATTTGTCAAAAGCTAAAGGAGTTAATCAGATCCTTCTTGAGTGAGTTCACATCCGTTATTATCGATATAAACCACCACACCCCTCATCTATATCAAATCCAGTTTTAAAAATTGGGGGAACTTTGATACTGCAGAGATTATTCATTTACATAGGGCGCAATTCTACCAAACAATTTCTAAGTTCATTGGTGGGGGGGTTTTCATGGCGTTTCCCGCTGGCTTTGCTGGCGAGTTTCCCACCGCTATTCAATGACACTTAGTCACTTTTTGGGGCCCTGGGGAGTTTCTCACCGGTTTAGCCCACACTGGGTAGCTGAACACAGAGATCGGGCCACCATTTTGAAAGGTTGCCCCGACCTGAGCTTGTGGGTCGCCCCCTCCCCCCCCCCCACCCATTGGCAATGTTACCCCCCCCCCCCCCCCCCCACACACACACATGGGCACTACCCCACATCCCTCAAGTGAGCCCACTATGGGGTTCCTGGGGGTCCCCTCTCTTCAGGCCCCCCCAAGCCCCCTTACAGCACCCACTCCCTTCTAGGACCCCGACCCATCAGCCCCCCCACCCTCCCGGAGGCCCCTACTTACCTGCCCTGCATTTCTCCACCCTTCAAACTCCCCCCTCAACCACCCTCATTTCTTGGGTATGGTCCATCCCTGAAGCTTGGCAGTGCCACCTGAACTTGGGCATACTTGCATTACCATCCTGGCACCCAGGCAGTGCTCCTGCTGGCTTGGTAGTGCCATGCAGGCATCGTGGCAGTGCTAGGGTGGCAGTGCCAAGGGTGGCAGTGCTAAGGTGTCATTTGGGCAGTGCCAAGATGCCCACATTCCAGGGGGAGGGGCAGGGGGCCACCTGCACTTACCCTGACCACCCAGGGATCTCCAATGGCCTGAGGGGCCCCCAGGTGCCATTCCACCTGGTCCACATTTGTGTGAACCAGCACTGATCGGCGCCCAGCTGCAGCCTTCCTAGGGAGGCTAAAGAATCGAGGGAGGCCGATGGATCCATCGTGAGTAGGTCATAAGTAGGTTTACGACCTACCTCCGCAAGCGTAATTCGTTCCCGCCCATTTAATAATCTTTATTTTAATAATCTTCATTATTATCACAAGTAGGCTTACATTAACACCGCAATGAAGTTACTGTGAAAATCCCCTAGTCGCCACATTCCCGTTCCTGTTCGGGTGCACAGAGGGAGAATTCAGAATGTCCGATTCACCTGACAGCACGTCTTTCGGGACTTGTGGGAGGAAATTGGAGCACCGGAGGAAACCCACGTAGACACGGGGAGAACGTGCAGACTCCGCACAGACAGTGACCCAAGCGGGAATCGAATCCGGGACCCTGGCGCTATGAAGCAACAGTGCTAACTACTGTGCCGCCCATTTGGGGCTGGGTTCTAACTCTGACATCCTACGGGACTCCAGAGAATCTCGCGAGGCGCGGAACCTGTAAGGAGGTTCGCTGGAAGCCTCTCCCGGCATTCTCCGGCTGCGTTATGCTCCCACGATACGATACAGGCAATTCAGCCCAACAGGTCCATGCTCTACACAGACCTCCTCTCACCTCTGTTCATATAATATTATCATAATCTTCTACTGTACTTACTGATGTCGAATTCATAGACCTTCAACTTTTCTGGTAGTGATTACAAGTGGAGCAGTTGCCACTACATTGGCCATTTTCCACAGGGTTGCAGTGGTATGGTGTGGAGAACCATTTGATATTTGCAATTTATCAAATATAAGCAACAGCGAGCGACTACCCTGGCCACAAGGCCGAGTGGCAGTCATGAACTGATCGATTGGGCGACTAACCATATTGGGTTCATTAAGGCACGGGAGAAGGATGAGAGCTTTACTCCAAGCATTTATCTTCACTTATTGCAATACAGTAACAAAAATGATCTTATATGGATAACACTGAAGCTCAAGTGTACAACTATAAAAACATAGCCACTTGGCCACAAACAAAGCACAGGGCACTGAACAAATATGACCTGGGTGGCTTCAATGGTCCCTGCTAGCTCGTCACTGAGCAAAATTGTATAGTATGCAATTGGAATAGGTACAGCATCAGCCCCAAATGTACAAGAATGAGACCACACATGAAGTACTGTAGTGCAGCTCTGATCACCATATTATATAAAAATGATACAGAAGCCTGGGAGAGGACTCAAAGATGACTTACAAGGATGATACTGTGAGCAATTGCCTGTCAAGAAAGGATGAATTGGTTGGATTCTTGAAAAGAGAAGGCCACTGGGTGGCCTAACAAAGGCCGTTAAAATTTACAAAAGATTTTAATTGAATACACACACAGACAGAGAACGCGTCTAATTTTACCTCATTCAAAGCCCAGACACTTTAGAGAATCAAAATCAGGCCCATAATATTTATTTTCACGAGCAAAACCACAGGCCATCGATATAAGATAGTCAACAAGAAATCAACGGGGCAATTCAGAAGAGCTTTCTTGGCACAGAGAGTTGTGAGAATGAAAGTCGCTGCCAGAGGGAATAGTTGAGGCAGACAGAGTAGATGTACTTAGATAAGCACGAGGAAGCAGGGAGTAGAGGGTTATGCTGGGAGATGAAGGATAGCAGGCAGCTTAAGTGGACTGATTGGACAGAATGGCCTGTTTCAATGCCGTATATTCTATGTGATTCCATTCAGGATAACTGGAGACTCAGAAGTCAAACATTCCTGGAAGGAATGAAAAACAAATCATGGGCCATTTTTCTACGGCTTCAAGTTTCAGAAAGGAAGCGACTACATTAGTTTTAGAAGTCACAGTGAACATGCATTATTGATCAGGTGTTTTTCATTAGAAATTCTTTTGGGACAGATATAATCTGATGTGGCTTTTGTCAGTGCAGAATCTGTAATATTGCTGCGACTTGTACAGATCAACTCAGGTCATGTGAGCAGCGGTGTGGAAACTCAAGGAACAGTTTCAGACTCTGTAAAGCTGTGGCTGTTGCTAAGTTTAAAAGATGGTTGCATTTCCTTTAAGTTTATAATGTTCAGAGACCATTAAATCCTTGTTGGCCTGCCACCCTTGCACCGTCCCTAAGTGCGCACGCTTCCAAAATGCTGCTGCCCATATCCTAATTAGTACCTAGTACATTACCGGCACCCCTGTTCTCGCTAATTCATCCTGACTCCTAGGTCAGGAATGCCTCAGTGTTAAAATTCTCATCCTTGTTTTTAAACCCCTTCGTGGCATCACCCCTCGCTATCTCTGTAACTACCTTCAGCCCTACTACCCCGAAACCTTGCCCTCTTCTAATTTTGGTCTCTTTGCACCTCCCTAATTTTCATCGTTTGACTATTGGTCACCATGCCTTCAGCTACTGGGCCCTCTGCGCCGGGTTCCCTCCATACGCCTTTGCATTTCTCCCCTCCTTTGAAATGCTCCTTAAAATCTACCTCTTTTGACCAAAGATTTGGTCACCTGCCCTAACAGCTCCTCATGGGCTCAGTGTCAAATTTTGCTTGAGAAAGGTCCTGAGAAGAATCTTGGCACATAGGGTAGGGGAGTACAACACTATGCTCATTCACACTGTTCTCAAACTGGTATCCATTGCATTTAACTGCAGCACTTGATTAGTGAAGGAGCATAAGCAATGTGTATTGTATCAGTGTTTTGGAAAGGTGGTTCATTGTGGACCCAGGAGAAATGTTTTGACAGGTAGCAGGTGTAGAGCAGTTCCTTTTCACCTTTAGCCCTTTTTCTCTACCTGAATAAACAGGCGCCGCATACATTTGACACAACAAATGCCGTTAAAGCATTTCAAATCTCAGAAAATGCTTAGCAGCCAAGTTTAAATGGAGACAAAGAATAGAACTTTGCAGTGCTAAAGATCAGGCAGGATGTGGGTCACTGGCAAAACTTCAGCCCCCCATCAAAAGCCGGACTTGACAACAGCACTCCTGGATTTGGCCAGCATGACAACGCCACTCCATTTTCCAACTTCTAATCTTACAGCCTTTCACAGTCTGAGGGAAATAGCATGGAAGTAAGATTCTGGCAATCTCTCGCATTGAGCCTGTTTCTATAATAGGGCCAATGGGCACAGCACGCAGCAAATTCTATTCCGAACCTCGACTGGTTCAGTATGCTTACATTACAACGGTGCCGTTAGTGTGAAGTGGTTTTGGTGTCCACCTACACTGCAATTATAGTACAGGTGCAAGCTAAATATGGAATCAGAGCCTGAATTGGCACTGGACTCACCAAATTTGCAATCTCCAGGTTCAGTGTCAGCGTGCAGCCAAACTTAATTTGCACCAACTATAATGGGCAGAACAAATCTGGAGTCTGGACTCAATCTGCCAGCAAAGTGGAACGCAGTGAGAATCTCCAGTCTCCTGGAGACTCACTCCTGTCATCATTAGCGACAGATTCCCTTTGCCCTGATGATTGTGTTTGTTATTTAACAACAACTTATATTTATATACTTCCTTGACAATGCAGTACATTGGTGGTGTCTTTACTCTGACAATGAATACCCATTTTACTTCTTGCTGTCACTGTTCAAATTGCTTTGTGCCGATCTGAATTTCTTGCTCTCTATCTCGTTCTCCCTTTCGCAGCACACAGCCTTTTACAGATGATGATCTGGATATTCTCACCCTTGCTTCATTTTTCATTATCATCCCTTCATTTTTCTTTTGTGTTGCCTTTCATTCGCCCTGTCTATTTGTTCCATTAAAAAAAAAACTTATCTTCTTAACGTTGGGAGGTTATTTTCCTCTGCTGCAGAGACCCCAGATCGGAATTGTGGTTTTACAAACAATTAAAATATGAGATGAAAAGAAAAATCAACCAGACTGATTGCCGGTACGATCCCCAGGGGGAGGAAACAGGAAAACAAGACAACAAAATTTAACAAATGACCCAAAATGAAGAAATTTTGATAATGTTTACTTTAATATGAATCCGAATTCAGGCAAATTACAGATGGTACAAACTATAAATTACACATAGAATACCAGATGCAACAAAGACTAACTCCCAAAATTATAAGCCTCCAGGAGTAGACGGAGGGGGGGGGGGCACAGGCAATAGAATAGAATGGAATTTACAGTGCAGAAGGAGGCCATTTGGCCCATCGAGTCTGCACCGGCTCTTGGAAAGAGCACCCCACCCAAGCCCACACATCCACCCTATCCCTGAAACCCAGTGACCCCACCTATCATTTTTGGACACTAAGGGCAATTTAGCATGGCCAATCTACTTAACCTGCACGTGTTTGGACTGTGGGAGGAACCTGGAGCACCCGGAGGAAACCCACGCAGACACGGGGAGAACGTGCAGATTCCGCACAGACAGTGACCAAAGCCGGGAATCGAACCTGGGACTCTGGAGTTGTGAAGCAACTGTACTAACCATTGTGTTACCGTGCTGCCCTTTCACACACTTTCTAGAATGTAGGATCTCTTATTTATTCATGCGATGGAATTGGTCGTCAAGTCAACTGCAATGGTAGCTCCATTCCATCCGAGTCCTCCAGTGGTCACGCAAACAGGACACTCCTACAGAACATCCTTAGCTAGCTTCATCGCACAGTCCTAATTGCACAGTTTCGCTAGAGAATCCTTTATCAGACTCTTTTAATAAATCTCGTTAAACACTCTGGTTGGCTCTGGCAAAGCTAAAGCATTGCTGCAGGATTATCCAATTCACAATCCATGTCCGAACCCTGTCCTCAGCTCTTTGCCGTTTTTAAACTGCATTACACTTTGTAAATGTGCTTTCTCTGTTCTTCCCCTGCTGCAGCTCTTCTTTGTTCTTCACAAGCTTCTTTTCTGTCTTCTGTGTCTGGCCTCATGGCTGTTTTGGATCTTAACTTTCTACCCACCAGGTCAAGGGTCGCAAGGTCACATGGATGAGTATTTCTTATTATTCAAGAAAATTCCAATTGATCACTTTACAATTGATGCAAACTCTTAAAAGTCCTTTACAAGCATTCTTGAAAACAAATACAGGCATTTCAAAGAAATGACACATTTTCCTACTCTATTGCTTCTGCGTCAAAGGTCGTCACAGTGTGTAATCTAACTTTGGTTTCTCCTCAGACTGTGTTTTAGTTTTAACCTCCTGAATGCTTCTCCCCTTCTGTAGCTGTTGCTCCTGTTTTCTCTGCCTCAACTGATCAACTTGATTTCTGTGTTGGCACCTTCCAGGTTCATGTTGTCAAGCTCTTCCCACCTTGTGAGTTTTCGGTCTATCTCACTCAGTAACCTACTCCCTATCAGTCTGCCACCAGAGTAATGCAGGAAGTCTCCAGTCAAGTCAGAGATCATCACACATATGCTGCCTGTTACCATACTAAGCTCAGCTGGCCAGCTTGTCACTCCCTTCACATGAAGCCACTAGCTTCCACTGAGTTCAATTCCATCCATTCAGGAATACACTGGAGAGGGCTGCTGGTAAATAGGCCTCCAGCAAGTTACTGCATTGTTTGAAAGGAAGTGGGAAACACCCTGACACAGCTCATCAATTCTTTCACTTGTCCCGAAGAGTGAGTCTCTATTCCAAACAATTCTTTCAAAAGACTACGTAATTGGCACTCAAAAAGCTATCAGTTCATCTTTAGTCACACAGAGCCGACTGTGCAATCAAACCTGTCAGGCAGGTGTTGGAGGATTTGAAAAGGTGTACAAAGATAAAAATATGGTGTAGTAGACAGCACGATTTATTCAGATTTCCAGCAGGATACAAAAAAGCAATGGTGTTATATTCATCATCATGTCTCACAACAACTGTTGATTAACTGCCATTATATTCAGGAAGGGAATAGCTGCTATTGTCAGTGTCTTATATTTCTGGCTTGCCACAGTTCACATACAGAGGCTTTCATATATAGATTACAAGGATTGGGACTTTTACACTCAGATTACACCGGGATTTGGGTTTTAACATGTATGTAACACGGGACTGGATTCCTACACTCTAGGAATGCCAACCTCCCTTCTTGACCTGGTGTCTCCAGGTATCGTAGATCTGTATTGTAGATTAATCTCTCAGGCGCCGCTGCGAGTAATCCAGGTGAAAAAGAATATCAGCATCAGAAATAAATTATGTTCTTCTTTCATTTTCTTTGCAGGCTTTCACGTAGATTCATCCAGGGGCTGGTTTAGCACAGGGCTAAATTGCTGGCTTTGAAAGCAGACCAAGGCAGGCCAGCAGCACGGTTCGATTCCCGTAACAGCCTCCCCGAACAGGCGCCAGAATGTGGCGACTAGGGGCTTTTCACAGTAACTTCATTTGAAGCCTACTTGTGACAATAAGCGATTTTCATTTTAATTTCAAATGGGATACCAGTCTGCAATGCGAATTGGCACGGGAATGCAGTGTGCTTGAGGTTTGATATGGAGGGAGTGCAGCGAAGGTTTACCAAGCTGATTCCTGGGATGGTGGGACTATCATATGAGGAGAGACTAAATCGGTTAGGATTATATTCATTGTGGGGAGGGGGGGGGCAGTGGTTAGCACTGCTGAATCACGGCACCGAGGACTCGGGTTCGATCCTGGCTCTGGGTCACTGTCCGTGTGGAGTTTGCACATTCTCCCAGTGTCTGCGTGGGTCTCACCCCCACAACCCAAAAAGATGTGCAGGGTAGGTGAATTAGCCATGCTAAATTGCCCCTTAATTGGACAAAAAAAGAATTGGATACTCTAAATTAATTTTTTTAAAGGATTATATTCACTGGAGTTTAGAAGAGTGAGAGGGGATCTCACAGGAACTTACAAAATTCGAACAGGATTGGACAGGGTAGATTCAGAAAGAATGTTCCCGATGGTCGGGGAGTCTAGAATTAGGGGACATAGGTTGAGGATAAGGGGTAAACCTGTTCGGGCTGAGGTGAGGAGAAATGTCTTCACCCAGAGAGTGGTGTATTGGTGGAATTCACTACCGCAGAAAATAGTTGAAGGCAAAACGTTGTGTAATTTCAAAAAGGAATTAGATATAGCTCTTGTGGCTAAAGGGATCAAGGGATATGGGGGTGACGGAGGGATCGAGGTATTGAACTTGATGATCAACTGTGATCGTAATGAATGGCGGAGCAGGCTCGAAGGGCTGAATGGCCTCCTCCTGCTTCTATCTTTTACGTTTCTCTGTTTCTATGATATAGAACATAGAACATAGAAAAATACAGCACAGAACATGCCCTTCAGCCCACGATGTTGTGCCGAACGTTTGTCCCAGATTAAGAGCTTGTTCTGACATTCAATCAGATTCTGGCTTTTGAATAATTTAGGATTTCTGACCTGGATGATTAATTTTAATAGTCTGCTTCTGACTAAGCCACCGAAAGAGGGAAAGTTATCTTTGTATACAAAACAGAACTCTCACAAGGGGGAAATTACTCCACCAGCTTTCAGTTACATCCTCCCACCAACCCCCAGACAACTGCCCGCATGTTAACATAAACAAATAACAAAAAGGAATCAGAAATCATCCATAGTCACCATTAACACATTCAGTACCCCCCCCCCCCCCCACACACACACTAATGTTCGATGTTATCCAATTCTTGAAAGTGCATAATGAATAACGCACATGAATTGTAGAACCCTTCCATCTTGCCTCAGTTCAAACTTAACCTTCTCAAGAGTCAAGAATTCCAACAGGTTCCCCCGCCACGCCAGGGCACAGGGTGGAGAGGTTGCTCTCCATCTCAACAGGATCCGCCTTCGGGTGACCAACGAGGCGAAGGCGACAACATTTGCCTCCGCACCCAAATAACAACTGGCAGATGAGTCCATTTTAGACAGGAGTCCATGTGATGAAACTTGTAAGAATGTGTCCAGAGTTGACAACCTTACAGGGCATTTACACACAGGTCACGTGAGAACTGGACCATCTACGCCCAAGGACGGAGGTTTTACAGGCAAGTCACAATGACTAACTGATAAAGAAACAGGGAAATATCTACAGAAAGCTCATTAGCATAGATAGAGAGAAAAGCTGGTGTAACATTTAAGGAAAAGAAAATGATCAGAACTGTACTGATGAAGGATGAGCACTTAAAACTTTAAGCTAGCTTTTGTCCTTACAGATGCTCTCAGGTGTACTGCGTGTTTGCTACGTTTTACGTTCAGTTTCAGCTTTGAGCATCAGCAGTGGTTTCTCTCTTAGTTTAATCTGACTCGATGTGACAGAAATAATCGGTGCATTCAACGTGCACTTTCTAGCTCTGCTGAAAATACTGTCTCCATGCACTAGTTCTTGAAGTCCTTCCAGCAGTCACTACTGAAATGGATACTGTCTCGTGTGGAGAGATTCCCGGAGGCAAATTCAAAAGGAACACTGAATTTCCCAGTGTCAGGAGGAGCCAGGATCTTTGCTGAGCAGAGTCCGTGTGGGTCGCACCTGAATGTCTGTCACCATTTTCCACAAGTGTCAACGCAGCAGAAAAATAACATCCCATCGCGGCCGTCGGGAAAACAGTCGAAAGATACGGCTGTAACCTTATAACCTCAATGCTAAATCATGCAGTGCGCCTTGTCCCTAGTTAGTTCATATGTGATTCAGATGAGTTTACAGTGTGACAGAATCATTCCTACTGGATTGAGCCAGAAGAGTGATGGTCTCGCCTTGTCCAATCAATGTTAAGCTCTGCCGCACCTTCTCTTCTTGCCAAGGCAAGAGAAAGTCTGTGCATTGAAAACTTGTCATATCTCTTCCCATGATATGTGAAAGGAGCAATGATGGATCAGAGTTTCTGAAATAAAATACACCACTGAGTAATCCATTGGTTCAGCATTCACGTCAGCTCAGAGTGATATAAAACATGCTGACAGGATGATGTCACTTCAAAATTGTATAATAACAAGAAGTCTGATGTACGCGGTCCCAGTGGAGACCGTCTCATTACACACTACACACCGTTCAGTAAAAACCTTAAGATGCCAACAGCTACCAGACTTTAAATCACATATTTTATTTTAACACCATTTGTCTTTGGATTGTCAAACAGAAATGTACCATCATCTCCACAGTCCCTCCCCGACCATTCACCATTTGTTTTTTCCAAGTACGTTTCCAATTCTCTCTAGAACTTGCTGGTAAATTTGCTTTTTTTTGGCAGCTCTTTTCACAAAGTGTAAGGTACTTAAACCTACACAGAAGTCTACACAGACAACTCAATGGTTGGATACCTGATTATGAATGGGCTTGACAGGGTATATAGAGGGAGTAACATTTTCCATTTCTGGGTGCTTCCAGAACAGGGGGGCATAAATACAAGAAAATCTGTAACATGCCAAACCATTAAGGAGGATTTCTTCTGCATAAGAGTGATGAAAATGTGGAACTGTTTGCTGCATTGCGTGATTGAAGTAGATATCTTAGGCACATTTAAGGGGAGGCTTGAAGCATACAAGGGGGAGAGGGAATATAAGGTTATGGGGCAGAGGTACTTAGAGTTGGTTATAAACATTAGCATAAAGCAGTTGGGCCAAATGGCCGGATTCTGTGTTGTAAATTCTATATAAGATGCAGTTTTATTCATTCTCAGAAAGCTACCCTGGTTAGAAATAACTAAATTGTTTGCTAGTCTATGGGCGCGATCCAATTGCCACGCTGCACCTGAACGTCAGCTCACCGTGGCCGATAAAAGCTGGGAGACCCCGCTCCTGGGGTCTACCCAGCTTGCAACGACCCGTGAGATCTAACGTGATCTCGCGAGACATTGTGATGTAAATCCCGCCCATTGTGGGCAGATGACTTTTTGGCAAATCTGCATGTTAAAGGGAGGCATCTCGTTTCACTTTAATGTGCAGATTCCCAAGGTACCTGAGGCTTTGGGATCAATCACCTTCGCCTCGGAGACCTTGGGTGAGTGGCGTTTGATGCTGGTCTCCACAAATAGAGACCAGATGGGATGGCACTCGTAGGCGTCTCCCAGGGGATCGGAGGTCCCCAGCTGCATGCCTTTTTGGCAGGGCGGTGCCCTGACACTGCTGGTGCCACTGGGGCACCTTGGGAATGCTGGCCTGGCACTGCCAAGCTGGCACTGCCAGGTTAGCAGTTTCAAGCTGGCATTTTTTGCACATGCGCTATCAGACAACGGGTATTCTGCGTGGGTGTTGGGGTGGGTGCAGGAGGGTTGGCGGGGACGCTCGCATTGCATTGTGCAGTCGGGCTGGGGAGATGGTCAGGGGCCTTGGAGATCAGGATGCCATTTAAAAATGGCAGTGCTCCTCAGTGTACAAAACATGGTTATGTGCGGCCTCAGCCGCACTTTTCCAGCTGAGGCCCTTCATGCAACATTGTATAGCCATGTGTTTCTGGCGCTGTGAGCATCGGGAAACATACGGCTAAATGCTCTCGCTATGGGACTCTGTTCCCAATTAGTTGAATCAATGTAGACCATTAAGTTAACCGCCTTGTTGGGGCATAGTGTCACTTGTAGGCTGGTTTATTTCCAAAAGGGCATTAATGAATTGGTTGGGTTTTTGTGACAATCCTTCAGCTTCATGGTGACATTTACTCGCACAAGACTATCCTTAAACGATTAACTTGAATCCTCAAACGCTGTGATTTGAACTCACCTTTTCTAGATTACCATTCCAATACCATACTCAAGAGCTTTTACAGAAAAGGAAAGTTGGAAAAGTCAAGCATGTCTCTGCACTGGCAGTGAAGCTGGCAGAAGCACAATTGGTCCAAAGCATTTCACAGCCAATTAAGTACTTTTAAGTGTAGCCGTTGTTGTAAAACAGCCTGCTTACACATAGCGAAGCCCCACAAATAGAATGATAAAAATGATGTTGGTTGAGCGATAAACATTACCGATCTTGTGGGCACAGGTGGTAGCTCCCAGCCTCTGAGCCAGAATGCTCTGGGCTCAAGTCCCACTCCAGGATTTGTTGGCCACAGGAGAACCCAACCACTGGTGAGGCATGCCAGCATGCATTGATGCTAACCTCCAGCCCGGATAAATGGGGAGGGTTAGGGGCAGGAAGGGCATCCAGCTGTAAAATGATCCATTAAATCCCCCAAAATGATGGTTAATATGAATGAAGGTGGAGAAGGGCAATCGACCAGCATGTGGCAATCTCATGGTCAATGGAAAAGGTTGGGAGAGAGACTGAGGGATAAATCTTGGCCAGGACATTGGGGAGAACACTTCAAATAATAATGAGATCTTTTGCATCCACCCGAGAGGGCAGATGGGGCCTCGGTTTCACGTCTTATGTGAAATATAGCATCTCCATCAGTGCAGCACTCTGTCAGTTCTCTACGTGGTGGCACGGTAGCACAGTGGTTAGCTCTGTTGCTCCACAGCTCCAGGGTCCCGGGTTCGATTCCCGATTTGGGTCACTGTCCGTGCGGAGTCTGCACGTTCTCCCCGTGACTGCGCGGGTTTCCTCCGGGTGCTCCGGTTTCCTCCCACAAGTCCTGAAAGATGTGCTTGTTAGGTGAATTGGAAATTCTGAATTCTCCCTCTGTGTAGCCGGAGTGTGGCGACTAGGGAATTTTCACAGTAACTTCAATGCAGTGTTAATGTAAGCCTACTTGTGACAATAAAGATTATTATTATTATTACTGGGAGTCTCGGCCTAAATTTGTGCCCAAGTATCTGGAGAGGGAATTAGCTAAACTTCTGACAAAGAAAGGAATGTGCTACCAAGTGAGCCAAAGCTGACAACTATTCACACTGATAATGCATGGCAGATAATATTCATCCTGCATGATGTGACAACTGAGGTATCACTGCTGTGAGCAAATTGTATTTAATCTCCGAGAAAGTATAAGACCGTACAAAGCTCTTGAAAAAGAAATCATAATCAGTGCCAAGCAGAGACTACATTCGAAAATTGAAAATACCTGCTGCTAAAATTAGTTAACAAATATTTGGTAAAGTTTGGTGTTTGTTTATTGAATGATTTTATCCAGGAACTTGATAACGAAGAACATTCCAGTGCGAAGTATCTAATTATAACGAGCAGTCATCTAACAGTTTCTATCATGTGCCTCATTTGGCGATACATTTACAATCAACAATATTAACATTTGTTAGCACTTCCTCTATGGAAGTCTGCTGAATACTATTCCATCTTGTATGTCTTTCTTTTGAACTGTGCATTCGTCGCATCAAGATATTGCTGCCCATGTCTTAAACTCGCAAGTCTCGGAAATAAGGAAAAATGTTTTCTCGCAGAGGGTGGTTGGAGTCCAGACTGAACTTCCTGAGAGGGTGGTGGAGGCAGGTTCGATCGAGGTATTCAAAAGGGAATTGGATCGCACGGTTACGGGAATTAGGCAGGGGAGTGGGATTAGATAGAATGCTCTGTCAGACAGCCAGTGCCGACCTCATGGGCTGCATGGCCTTCTTCTCATTGTAAAGATTCTGTCTCATTCACCCATCTCCTCTTTGCTCACTCACCTACATTGGCACCGGTTAAACAATACTTTGATCTTAAATTTGTTTTCCTGGTTTTCAAAATTTTTCCATGGCCTCAACCCTCCCTATCTCTGTAATCTCCTCCCACCTCATAGCCCTCCATGATACCTGTGCTCCTCTAATCCCAGTGCCCTGAACATTCCTGATTTTAATTGCTCCACCATCTTCAGTTGTCAAGACCCAAAGCTCTGGAATTCCATCTTTAACTCTCTCCCCTTCGCTATCCCTTATTCACCCTTTGAAACAGGCATTTTAAAGGCGGGGGTCGCGACCCGCTGCTGGGTCGCAGGCGGGTGTCGGGAGGGTCGCGGAGTCATCCATCGCGGCGTTCCCGATCGCGGGAATTCAGGCGCAACGGCTGCAGCAGCCGTCTTTTAAAAATGACGGCTGAAAGCGGCTTGAAAAATGTCAGCCACGACCGGCTTTAAAAATGCGGGCGCCCTGCGCATGCCTGCCCGCTCATCAGTGCGCATGCCCGGAACCCAGAGAGAAACACTGCCTCCTCCTGACGTCAGCGCACTGACCCAGGAGAAGATTTTTTTTTTAAATTCAATTCAGTCTTCCTGCAACTATCTTGAATATGTTCAATGGCTCAGCCTGCAGAACTCTCTTTGATAGTGAATTTTAGAGATTAAAAAGATTCACAATACTTTTGAGTTAAGTAATTCCTCCTCCTCTATGTCTAAAATCGTCGCATTGTAATCTGCAGGCGAAATCCCCAGGCTGTAAACCACTTATCTGAGGAAAACTTACATTCTGCATCTGCTCTGTAGAGTCCTGAGAGAATAATGCCTGTTTGAGTGAGGTCATATCTCATTCTTTGCTATTCTAGACTAGAGAATCTTAGCCCAGGCTCACTTCTCGCATTAAAGGTAAGAGGAAATGGTGGGTCACGAATGTCGGCCGGCGTGGGTCGCGAAGGATGGTTGGTTGGTAAAAATGGGTCCAGGGCAAAAAGGTTTGAAAAACACTGCTTTAAAATACTTCTTAAAACCTGCCTCTTTGATCAAGCCATGCGTTAATATCTCTTTATATGGCTCAGTGTCAAATTTATTTTATAATGCTCCTGTGGAGAGCGTTGAGGTGTTTTACTGCATTAAAGACGCTATATAAACACAAGTTTATTCTTGTAAGATACAGTGGAAAGTCAGGAAGTCAAAGGTTCTAAATTGGTAGATCGAAACTTGGTCGCGTTCACCTGCCGCAGGGATAAGAATAAGTAATGTGTACAGTTTCTGTCAAATACCCAACATGATTTTCAATTGATTTGGTAGAATTCTGGAATCATACAGCACAGAAAGAGGCCATTTAGCCTATGGTGCCTGCACAGCATTGTTCTTTCTGCACGGCTATGCATGTGTTTACTGTTCACACACATATCCAATGCTTCTGAATAAAATGTTACATTCGTAGAATCCTGTTTTACTTACATTATTGCAGGTTGATATCATACTGGCAGAAATGGGGGGAGAATTTTTTTCTATAAACACCAATCAATCTCAAGTCAAACCATTTCTCTCCCACTAACAGTTGGCAACAAATGAATTGTAGAACAGAAAGAAGGGCTGAAATCATGGGAGTTATGACGCTGGACCAGGAATGGTAATGCAGCATCCATCAAATCTTCACTCGCACTGTATTCGAGGTTGTAGTGAGCACACTATACAGCCACTGTACGTTTCTGACTCCTATGTTAGGCCACACTTGGAGTATAGTGTTCAATTCTGGTCGCCACACTACCAGAAGGATGTGGAGGCTTTAGAGAGGGTGCAGAAGAGATTTACCAGGATGTTGCCTGGTATGGAGGGCATTAGCTATGAGGAGCGGTTGAATAAACTGGGTTTGTTCTCACTGGAACGACGGAGGTTGAGGGGCGACCTGATAGAGGTCTACAAAATTATGAGGGGCATAGACAGAGTGGATAGTCAGAGGCTTTTCCCCAGGGTAGAGGGGTCAATTACTAGGGGGCGTAGGTTTAAGGTGCGAGGGGCAAAGTTTAGAGTAGATGTACGAGGCAAGTTTTTTACACAGAGGGTAGTGGGTGCCTGGAACTCGCTGCCAGAGGAGGTGGTGGAAGCAGGGATGATAGTGACATTTAAGGGGCATCTTGACAAATACATGAATAGGATGGGAATAGAGGGATACGGACCCAGGAAGTGTAGAAGATTGTAGTTTAGTCGGGCAGCATGGTCGGCACGGGCTTGGAGGGCCGAAGGGCCTGTTCCTGTGCTGTACTTTTCTTTGTTCTTTTGTTCTTTGTTCTTTATCTACATTCTAACCACTTTCGCTAATGAAGACCGAGCACAAGATGGCACTCACTTGTTCCTGTTGGGAATTAATAGATAATTGCACTTTAGAACTAAAAGGATGTTCCAAAATACACCCATCATTAGGTATCCATGACGCAAAAGTCCATCTGGCATTTTTGACTATTCCACGTGTGATATGCTTTTAATAATGAATATCTCCACCCACCACCTTCATCCTCCAACATACATACACTGTGCTACTCTCCTCAGAGGTGAATGCTGGCCTACGGTTCCACAGCCCTCCCTG
This sequence comes from Scyliorhinus torazame, assembly GCF_047496885.1. Classification (NCBI taxonomy): domain Eukaryota; kingdom Metazoa; phylum Chordata; class Chondrichthyes; order Carcharhiniformes; family Scyliorhinidae; genus Scyliorhinus; species Scyliorhinus torazame. The sequence continues at coordinate 19,556,004 of NC_092709.1, read as the reverse complement.
TCAATTAAATTAGCAATCTTCTTGTGCGTCACCATCAGCAGTGAGGTTCAGCAGGTATCCAGCTAAGGGAGCTTGAATCTGTTCTCACTCGCGTGGCACTTTCCATGCAGGGGTCAAGGGATAGCAATCGGCAGTAGCAACCTCAATTCCCTGTCCGCGTTGGGTTGTATTAGCGAATCCAGCACAGGCAGGGAACCAGACCTGGGAATTTCCAGCTCACATGGCTCAATGCCATACTACAAAATGTTACTTTTAATTCTCCTCGTCTGCAGCTCCTGGAGTGCTGCCACATCAGGTTTAAAAGATGGAAGATAGTTGTTCAGTTTGTGAATACACAGCCCCAAAGGCTGGTGAGCTGTTTACCATTCCGGAATGGTATCCCAGCCGAGTGGAGTCTGTCCAGAAGGGCTGCTGTTCAATCTTCTCTCAGCAGTGACAGATGTAGCTGAGTATCTTTATTCTTGCTTTGACAGCCAATATGGTGGTGGCAAAATTGGTCTTCGTTGGTCGCACAAAATTGGGTCCGAGTGGATTGGCAGCTTGTTCCGCACCCTGCTAGATTGAACTGGCTGCGCATTCGCTCAGATTCTATAACACAAAATACAATTTTATCCTTTCCCATTAAGTCTGCAGGAAGCTGGGGTGAGAATAGGGGCTGGTTTAGCACAGGGCTAAATCGCTGGCTTTGAAAGCAGACCAAGGCAGGCCAGCAGCACGGTTCAATTCCCGTACCAGCCTCCCCGAACAGGCGCCGGAATGTGGCGACTAGGGGCTTTTCACAGTAACTTCATTTGAAGCCTACTTGTGACAATAAGCGATTTCCATTTCCTGTCAATGACGTAAACTAGCTCAGTAACACACGACAATCTCGTGCCTTCGTTTGGGTCTTTTGCAGCACATTTCTCCTTTTCTTTTTTCTTTCTCAGACCTTCTGAAGATCTCTACAGACACCTTCCTCCTTTCTGAGACCTCTGGGTTGATTCCAAGCTAAAGTTGCACAAATGTGCAATGAATAGTAAAATCAATCTCTTGGCAGACCTGGAAAGAGGTGATCCAAACCTAATGAGATGGGTCCGTTTGAATCCTAAACAGAGTAATCTCTCCCCTTCTGTTTTTTTGTTAACCTATTCATTTCCCCACATTCTACACCCTAGACACTGACGGATCCCTGTCCATTATTTTGACATTGCCTTAATTTTAGCGCCAACAAATTCACCGAGCCTTTCCTTGCACTGCTGCTCCCAAAGGCAAGATGTTCCTGAAGCTAGCAACCAATTCCACATCAATTCACGAAACTCTTCATGGTTTGTGTGTCACAGCTCTCACGTAGACCCCTCACGGCTATCTGCTGTATTTATGTCTGTCCGCAGTGCTTCCTGAACCTTGTGGTTGCTCATTGTAACTAAGAGAAAACCCGGTCCCAGTGTGAATGGCAGTCAGCTTGGTCAAACCCATGACAGCAGTGATGCCAGTGTCCTTGGAAGTGACTCCGTCGAGGCCGATATTTTAAAAACTTTGGTCAACTGAGGTTGTGCCAAACATGATTATTTCATCAAGTGCAACAATCCGTGGTGTGTCTTATCCATTCAAAACGTACCAGCAAACCTTACGAACAGAAAAATGTGTCAGTCAGGTTCATGCACCATTGACCATCTCTACAAATGGAATTCCTAACAATGATTATGCACCAGGAATTTCCTCGAGGATTCTCTTGCCCCATCGCCGCAACTTGGGCGGAGGTTTGCTGCATATATAATCCTGTTTATGTGAGTAAATGGGATTTCTGTCAAATTCCCACAGTATCGGTTCTAAATGTACCAGTAATTTCAATTTTTAATGAATTTTCCAGTAACAAAATAACCCTCAAAACTCAAGCCGTGTTCTGACCCTGCCTTATACGAACTTTGGACTTGGTTAAAAAATTTTTTAAAATGATGTGGGGATGCCGGCGTCGGACTGGGGTGAGCACAGTAAGAAGTCTTACAACACCAGGTTAAAGTCCAACAGGTTTGTTTCAAACACTAGCTTTCGGAGCACTGCTCCTTCCTCAGGTGAATGGTGACTTTTCCTCAGAAAAAAAATATAGCAACCCTACTTCAATCAATTCACAATTCAGCACTTTAGTACCTGGGTGCAGAGCTGAATTTTCCCCATTCCAAAGAGGAGGGTTAGGACATGGGACCGGGAGCAAAGTTGCAAAATAGCACGTCGTATTGGCCATTAGACGCATCACTGCCTTTGACCAATCTTGCCGCAGACGGCATAGACACAGAAGAGGTTACCCGCCCAACAGAGGCGGATAGCCAACTGGGGAAAAGATGATGGTGCTGCTAGGATGTTCACGGCAATGGACAGGCAGGCTCCTCCTAAGCCAGAGCCTGGCATTGCCTCTCATTCCAGTAGTGATTGCTGCGACACGATGGCCACAGATACCCCCTCCACAATGATGGCCTGACAGGTGTGACACTATTTCAAGTGTTTCCCTATGCGTTAACAGGGCTCATAATGATGTTTATCAGTATTCATAGAGTTAAATGTTGGAGAATTGATCAGCTTCCACATGCGGAAAAATAAATCATAATCACTACACCAAACAAAATACATAGGAGCCAATAAAATCAATATTTATTTGTTCAATGTAAAATTAATGTGCTACCCCCTGTCACTGGACTCTGAGTTCCTTATATCTGACAATGAAGAAGTCCTTATTGTCCCTATTTTACTCATGCAGAAAATGTTGGTACTGTTCCTTATCATACCATCAGTTACCATATAATTCAGATCAGATGGAGCGTGCAATTAATTAGGCAAAGTGTTCTATTAGTACCACTCCAGCTGTCAGCATCATCATGGACAGAAAATTGAATTTAAATGGTGTGTTGCAGTGCAGGTGTACAACTAAGAATGGAGCAGAAGCAGTAGCCAGCAATGTTAAAGCATAAACCAGATTGCACTGGTAATAAACCACAGTCCATACATATGTTATTAATCAACATGTGCTAACAGGAATCTCTGACCCCACCAGTCCCACTTACTTTAAAGAAAACATTCGAAAAACCATTAAGAAAACACATATTTCTGGACCTCCTGAATAGCTCGTGGCCATCATGGGTTTAAATTAAATGCCTGTCGATTTCTGCAATACAAAAATTGATCCTATCCAATTACGGAATAGCAGTGTCTTGAATTGTGAGCCACTGATTTAATGCGGGTTGTCACACCAGCTCTTCCTTGATATGCAAAATACCCTGCTTTTCGTCCTCAGTTATAGAACAATAGCTGACTAGTCGTTCCTCTCTAGTTGAATCCTACACCTTGATTGTGGTAGTATGTATTGGGGGTCATGTGGGACTGGAAGCCCTAATGTCATTGGCTGACAGATCCCGGGTCCTGGTTGGCCGTTGACCTCTAGCTCTGCCCTGAAGGCGGAGTATAAGATGCCGGAGTCCTCCCCCGCAGGCCAGTCTACTATTGAGCTGCGGGGGAACAGACACGCTTAATAAAGCCTTATCGGCTTCACTCTATTCGTCTCACGGAGTCTTTGTGCGCTACATTGATTAATATAAATTAATTATTACAAAGTAGCTGAGCTGCTTATTCTGTTAAGCAGTGATAAAGGTAAAATGTTTGGAGGCCCAAGTAGATGCCCTTAGTCTAGCTACACTGGCATGCTCTAGCCTCAGTCAGCTTGTGGATGAGACAGGCTACATGTCCTGTCAGAATTGGGAAAAGTACCATTGCTTCTACGGTTGGAAGCTTTGACTTTTACAGGACGTTTTAAAATTTAATGTGGAGATGTTGTAGGAGTAACAAGGTGACCAATCGGTGACAACCACAAACCCAACGTAAAAGCCAAGTTGGTTAACTGAGTGCTCGCCACGCCCACTCTTAGTTCTGGTCTCATGACCCTGCTGTTACCCTCCTCCCCCTCAGCTCCCTAATTGTACACCCTTCTCCCTGTCCTCCATTGTTACCCACTGGCCTCTTAACCTAGGATCTAGAATTGGTTGTTGGGGGCTGAAAATAGTGAACTACTGCTTCTTTGTGGCTGGCCACAAATTAGCGATGGTTTTCTTTCTGCCTGCTTATTTCACTTGGACTGCGACCAGAGACCTGCAGGACAGAAGCTGAAAAGGAACAAGCCTCAAATTAGAATAAAATTTGCCACCCACTAAGTAGGTGTTTTGTGGCACATCAAAAATGTTATTCTAGCATGCGGCTCCTATCAACGTTCTGCACGATCGATCCCTATGTCCACATTTACAATGGAACCTGCCTGTGTAAGCTTCTTATATTATAATTACAGCACTCCCCATAGTCTCCCCACTGGGGCAAGATTGCGGCAACTTTATATGGGGAGCTCGAAAACCAGGAGTAGATGTAAACTGTGGCTTTAATCAACTAGAACAGTGCCTGCCTGCGACTGATCTGTTAGTGGGAGCCGCCTACAGGGCGACTGCTCTTTATACCTTCCCTCAAGGGGTGGAGCCAGGGGCGGAGCCCACAGAGGCCCCAACATGCTACATCATAGGTAATACCTTACAATGGTCCATAGGTGGAGCCCACGTGGGCAACAGCATTGTACAGATATGCACATGGTGAATTGTTACAGCAATACATTCACCACACTCTCACTATAAATCTAGACATAACAATTTATATTGAAAATATAAAAGTAAAGGCAAGCTGTGTAACTTTAAAATGGAGAGTGAATTGATGTTCTGTGCATGTTGGTTCAATTATCCTTCAGCCTCTACCCTTGTTCCACCTGAAGACACCACTTGGTCTCGACTCCACACATGCAAAGCCGCATGAGCTCAACTAGTATAAAGTTCATTCCCCCAGTCTCTGCTCACATTGTGGAGCTCCACTTGCAGGGAGCACAGATCAGAGAGTTGGCACAGAGCCCAGCACACCTCTTTCCCACCGCTCCTGATTTCCTGGTAACATCATTAGCATTGCCACAAAACAGGCATGCTAGTTCCCGTGCGCATGCTCTCATTAGCCAATGTTCCAATGAGATGTGCCCAGAATCTCACTAAAATTGTGAAAGGCGATGGTGACTAACTTATTTGGCAAGAAAATTAATTAGTATGTGGTCAAGTACAAGACTGCAGGTTATTGTGGCAAGTATGGGCACAAATATTGAAAAACTTTCTCAGGCATAATCGTTCCTGTGCTGTGGTGATCATGAAAATGCCATTTTGGAGATGCAATGAGTCAGCGTTGAATAATGTAGATGGGAATGTGAGATCAGCACCCTGGGTGTTTCCACTGACTTGCCTTTTTTTTTATAAATATGTTTTATTGAAACTTTTTTCCCAAACAACAATTTTTCCCCTCTTACAAAGCAAACGCAACAATAATACAGAAATTTTTAACAATACACAAGTAACAAAACCCCTTTATCTTTGACCTAAACTAAACTAAACCACCCCCCCTCCCCCCTCCCCCCCCCCGCTTCCCCCTGGGTTGCTGCTGCTGGTCATCTGTCTTCCCTCTAACGTTCCCCTAGGTAGTCGAGAAATGGCTGCCACCGCCTGGTGAACCCTTGAGCCGATCCTCTCAGGGCAAACTTTATCTGCTCCAGTTTAATGAACCCCGCCATATCATTTACCCAGGCCTCCAGTCCGGGGGGGTTTCGCCTCCTTCCACATGAGTAGGATCCTGCGCCGGGCTACTAGGGACGCAAAGGCCACAATGTCGGCCTCTTTCGCCTCCTGCACTCCCGGCTCTTCCGCAACTCCAAATAGAGCTAACCCCCAGCCTGGTTTGACCCGGGCCTTCACCACCCGCGAAATCACTCCCGTCACTCCCTTCCAATACCCTTCCAGTGCCGGACACGCCCAAAACATATGTGCGTGGTTTGCCGGGCTCCCGCCACACCTCCCACATTTGTCCTCCACTCCAAAGAACCTGCTCAATCTTGCCCCCGTTATGTGTGCTCTATGTAGCACCTTAAATTGAATCAGGCTAAGCCTGGCGCATGAGGAAGAGGAATTTACCCTGCTTAGGGCATCAGCCCACATACCCTCCTCTATCTCCTCCCCTAGTTCTTCTTCCCACTTTCCTTTTAGTTCGCCCACCGACTCCTCCCCCTCTTCCCTCATCTCTCGGTAAATCTCTGACACCTTGCCCTCTCCGACCCACACCCCTGAAAGCACCCTGTCCTGAATCCCCTGTGTCGGGAGCAGCGGAAATTCCCTCACCTGTTGTCTAGTAAACGCCCTCACCTGCATATATCTCAAGAAATTTCCCCGAGGCAACTTATACTTTTCCTCCAATGCTCCCAAGCTCGCAAACGTCCCATCTATAAATAAATCTCCCACCCTCCTAATTCTCAACTGGTGCCAGCTCTGAAATCCTCCATCCATTCTTCCTGGGGCGAACCTATCGTTGTTCCTGATTGGGGACCCCACCAGGGCTCCCCGCACCCCTCTCTGTCGCCTCCACTGTCCCCAGATATTCAATGTTGCCGCCACCACCGGGTTCGTGGTAAACTTTTTAGGTGAGATCGGTAGCGGCGCCGTCACCAGCGCCTCTAAACTCGTCCCTTTACAGGACTTTCTCTCCAGTCTTTTCCATGCCGCTCCCTCACCCTCCATCATCCATTTACGTATCATTGCCACATTGGCAGCCCAATAGTAATCGCCCAAGTTCGGTAGTGCCAATCCTCCTCTGTCCCTACTACGCTGAAGGAACCCCCTCCTTACTCTCGGAACTTTCCCTGCCCACACGAAGCTCGTGATGCTCCTGTCTATTTTATTAAAAAAGGTCTTGGTGATTAGTATAGGGAGACATTGAAATACAAATAAGAACCTCGGGAGGACCATCATCTTAATTGCTTGCACCCTGCCCGCCAGCGATAGAGGCTGCATGTCCCACCTCTTGAAGTCCTCCTCCATTTGTTCTACCAACCGTGTCAGATTAAGTCTGTGCAAGGTTCCCCAGCTCCTAGCGATCTGAATCCCCAGGTATCGGAAATTTCTTTCCACTTTCCTTAGAGGCAAGCCTTCTATCTCTCTACTCTGGTCCCCTGGATGTATCACAAATAATTCACTCTTCCCCATGTTTAGCCTATACCCCGAGAAATCCCCGAACCCCCTCAAAATTCGCATAACCTCTATCATCCCCCCCACTGGGTCCGACACGTATAACAATAGGTCATCCGCGTATAACGAGACTCGGTGTTCTTCTCCCCCTCTAATCACCCCTCTCCATTTCCTGGAGTCTCTCAACGCCATGGCCAGAGGTTCAATTGCCAACGCGAACAACAATGGAGACAGCGGGCATCCCTGTCTTGTTCCCCTATATAGTCGGAAATACTCCGATCTATGTCGACCTGTAACTACGCTTGCCGTTGGAGCCCCATAAAGAAGTCTAACCCAGCTAATAAACCCGTTCCCAAACCCAAACCTCCTTAACACTTCCCATAAATACTCCCACTCCACCCTATCAAATGCCTTCTCTGCGTCCATTGCCGCCACTATCTCTGCCTCCCCCTCCACTGGGGGCATCATTATCACCCCTAATAGTCGTCGCATGTTAACATTCAGTTGTCTCCCTTTTACGAACCCTGTCTGGTCTTCATGCACCACCCCCGGGACACAGTCCTCTATCCTCGATGCCAGTACCTTTGCCAACAATTTGGCGTCCACGTTCAATAATGAAATGGGTCTATAGGACCCGCACTGCAACGGATCTTTATCCCTCTTCAAAATTAACGATATCGTCGCCTCCGACATCGTCGGGGGTAGAGACCCCCCTTTCCTGGCCTCATTGAACGTCCTCACCATCAACGGGGCCAACAAGTCCACATATTTTCTGTAATACTCCACCGGGAACCCGTCTGGTCCTGGGGCCTTCCCTGCTTGCATGCTTCCCAGTCCCTTAATAACCTCGTCCACCCCAATCGGTGCCCCCAGGCCTACCACCCCCCGCTCCTCCACTTTCGGGAACCTCAATTGGTCCAGGAACTGCCGCATCCCCTCCTCTCCCTCTGGGGGTTGAGACCTATACAGTTCCTCAGAGAAGGTCTTGAACACCTCATTTATCTTTCCTGCCCTTCTCACCGTGTCTCCCATTTCATCTCTAATTCCTCCTATCTCCCTCGCTGCTGCCCTCTTTCGCAATTGATGAGCCAACAGGCGACTAGCCTTTTCCCCATATTCATACCTCCTCCCCTGTGCCTTCCTCCACAGTACCTCCGCCTTTCTGGTGGTCAGAAGGTCAAATTCCGTCTGGAGTCGCCTCCTCTCCCTGTACAATTCCTCCTCCGGGGTCTCTGCAAATTCCCTATCCACCCTTAAAATCTCCCCCAGTAATCTTTCCCTTTCCTTGGCCTCTGTTTTCCTTTTGTGGGCCCCAATGGAGATCAGCTCTCCTCTGACCACCGCTTTTAGTGCTCACTGACTTGCCTTTGAGGAACAGGATGAAATTACATGCAGCTTTGTCTTATTAAAAGCTTTGTCAGTGGTTATTTCCTCACTACTCTCCCCACACCCCAAAGAGGATCAAGCAAAGACCATAGCTGTTGCAACATTGCGCTAATGTTCTAGGAGCGCAGGTTTTCAATACAGGGGTTTTGCACAATTGGAATAAATCCAAAAGGAGGTTTACTCGGGCTCGATAAGGCGGGCTGCCAGCAAGACCTGTCTTCAGCAAGTCCACACTGCAGCCAGCCCTCACTCTCCTTGATTTTTGAGCTGCAGGTGGCTGTGTAGCTTGCACAGGTCAGACATTGGCGTCAACATTGCAATAAATTAAATTATGATAGAGAAGGAAGGTCTTAGCCAGGACAGTGGAGGAGGAGGTGGACTGTAGCCATCTGGGATGGCCACTTCCAGAATACAAAATGGATGCTCGCAAATAATGGAGGGAACTATGGACAATGTTTGGAAAGCAAGCAGGCACAGAGCCTGTATGCATATTGGGACGGCAGCTCCCATACGAGACTGAAACTGTCGGTCAATTAACATACTGATGGCCCATTTCCGGGAACAAAGGAAAGACACTCAAACAACCGATACAGCTCCAGTCATCCTGGCGCCTGTTCCCCAAACTGAAAGCGCAAACAAAGCAAGGCCAACGGCCACCAAAGACACGCCCAGCCATCAGGGCACCCACCCCTTTATTGGTCAAGATCAATACCAGTGATCAAGATGCGGACCAATTAATTGGGGTCAAGTTTGAGGCATCGCCCAAAAGTGCGCGAAGCCCCTCCGGGTATAAGAAGAAACCCCCTGGAGAGAATCGCTCTCTTGGATTTGGCTCTCAAAGTGGAGAGACCCATCCACCAGCTGCACCAGAAGCAAGTAAGTCCAAGGTCAACGCTCGCTACCAGACAGATGACCTTAGCTGTTCTCCTGTACCTCTTCGAACCCAACAACCTCAGATCCGAACAACGGCCATTGTTCCTCTGACTGAGTGGGCACCCGAAGCTAAGTATAGGCGTTAGCGTTAGAGATAGTTTAGTTTGTAGTACTTTGTGCATGTGTAGATCTTACTGTGTGTGTAAATAAATAGTATTCACTTTGAACTAACTAACTGGTGTATTGGCTCTTTGATCAGTATTCAGGTTTGAACCTTGTGGCGGTATCGAAAGCTACCTGGCGACTCTAAAGCAAACGTAGTTAGGATTAAGGAAGGCGACCATATTGACCGCCATATTTAGAACCAGAGAAACAGAACAACATTGCTGGCGACATCTGACGGGACCCGACCAAGAAGTGGCCTAGTCAATCCGAGAGAACCCAAAATTTGAATTGGAATCCAATTGGAAACAGAAAAACCACAAGTGTAAGACCAATACTGATCAAACCACCAAGATTCGGAAGTGTGTTAGTACGCATGCGTACTAACAGGGATACAAGATAAACCTGGGAGATTTTGTTGCGTAAAACTGTCAGGAGTTTTGTAGGCCGGATATTAGTGTAAGCCTTACCCGTGATTACATCACCAATTTATCACCCCCTGTTCCAAATTCAGTAGAGACTCCAGAGATAGCGATAGAAATGGCAATGAAATGCCTTTTGAACCCCCAAGAATTCGAGGTCGTAGCGACCAGTAGAGTAGGACAAGGTCCCGTATGGGAAGAGGAGATCAGAAAGTACCTCAAAGGGAAAGGATGGCCCCTTTGGAGCGAATTCTGCGCGAATAATGAAACAGGTCCCGGAAGTATAGGGCATACTTGATGGGAGAACCTGACAGAGATCCATATGAAGGGCTTATGGAAAGCTCGCAAGCCGATGGCAATCGTGTCTTGCTTGGCACAATTGCGAGGCACAGAGGACACTCCTTAGAGAGAGATTGAGGAGAGAGACAAGAGTAGTGTAGTGCTTGTCCTTGCTTAAGGGTGCCCGACTTAGGAGGAGAACGAAGAAGATGCAGTAATTTGATCCTTCACGCTTCGCGTTGAGGATCACAAGGAGGGGGTGTAGCCATCTGGGATGGCCACTTCCAGAATACAAACTGGATGCTTGCAAAGAATGTAGGGAACTATGGACAATGTTAGGAAAGCAAGCAGGCACAGAGCCTGTATGCATATTGGCACAGCAGCTCCCAGACGAGACTGAAACTGTAGGTCAATTAACATATTGATGGCCCATCTCCGGGAACAAAGGAAAGACACTAAAGCAATCGATACAGCTCCAGTCATCCCAGCGCCAGTTCCCCAAACCGAAAGCGCAAGCAAAGCAAGGCCAACGGCCACCAAAGACACGCCCAGCCAACAGGGCACCCACCCCTTTATTGGTCAAGATTAATACCAGTGATCAAGATGCGGACCAATTAATTGGGGCCAAGTTTAAGGCCCGCCCAAAAGTGCGCGAAGCCCCTCCGGGTATAAGAAGAAACCCCCGAGAGAGAATCGCTCTCTTGGATTTGGCTCTCAAAGCAGAGAGATCCATCCACCAGCTGCACCAGAAGCAAGTAAGTCCAAGGTCAACGCTCGCTACCAGACAGATGACCTTAGCTGTTCTCCTGTACCTCTTCGAACCCAACAACCTCAGATCCGAACAACGGCCATTGTTCCTCTGACTGAGTGGGCACCCGAAGCTAAGTATAGGCGTTAGCGTTAGAGATAGTTTAGTTTGTAGTACTTTGTGCATGTGTAGATCTTACTGTGTGTGTAAATAAATAGTATTCACTTTGAACTAACTAACTGGTGTATTGGCTCTTTGATCAGGATTCGGGTTTGAACCTTGTGGCGGTATCGAAAGATATCTGGCGACTCTAAAGCAAACGTAGTTAGGATTAAGGAAGGCGACCATATTGACCGCCATATTTAGAACCAGAGAAACAGAGCAACAGGACCTGCCGGACCTTTTGGTGGCGATATTTGGGGTTTCAGAGAAGCCGGAGCTCATGGAGAGGAGGAAGGCCGATGTCATGGCCTTCGCCTCTCTGATTGCACGGCGACGAATTTTGCTGGAGTGGCGGTCGGCATCGCCACCGGGGGTAGCAGCATGGTTGGGTGACCTGTATGACTTCCTGCGGTTAGAGAAGATGAAGTATGAGTTAAGGGGCTCAGCAGTGGAGTTTGAAAAAGGTGGGGGATGTTTGTGACCGTGTTTGAGGAGCTGTTCGTCGCAGGGGGGGGGGGGTGAAAAAGGAGGAAAATCTGTACAAACTGTATAGCTGATTGTTGGGAAGAATGTTTCCCGGGGTGTTTATTTGCTGTAATCTACTTTGATACAAGTTTGAATAAAATGCGTTTTTTTAAAAAAATGACAGAGAAGGAAGTCGTCTTTCTTAAAGAAATAATAATCTTTATTATTGTCACAAATAGGCTTACATCAACACTGCAATGAAGTTACTGTGAAAAGCCCCTAGTCACCACACCCCAGCACCTGTTCGGGTACACGGAGGGAGAATTCAGAATGTCCAATTCACCTAACAAGCACGTCCTTCGGGACTTGTGGGAGGAAACCGGAGCACCCGGAGGAAACCCACACAGACACGGGGAGAACGTGCAGACTTCACACAGACAGTGACCCAAGCCGGGAATTGAACCCGGATCCCTGCCGCTGTGAAGCAACAGTGCTAACCACTGTTCCGCCTTTAGTCTGCTTCGTGGTCTTTTCTACAATACTTTCTCATACTTATTTAAAATCCCTTGATGGCCTTGATTTTTCAATCTCTGAAAGCCCCACCAGCCTTGCATCCTCTCCTTCCACCAATTGACCCGCCCGGCAAATTACACATGCACCAGTTCATTATCAGTGGGTTATTGTCCAGAGATTTATCAATTTGTCAATAAGTGAGTCAATATAAGGAAATTAGTCAAAAGAAAATGTCATTTTTGTTCATTAGAATGACTTCTGCTTACAGACATAGAACATAGAACATTACAGCGCAGTACTGAATGGTTGCATCATTTCCATTAAAAACTTTTCTTTCTCCCCGGGTCTGCGTGGACCACCTCCGGGTGGTTCGGTTTCCTCCCACAGTTCAAAGATGTGCAGGTTGGATGGCGTGGCCATGATAAAATTGCCCCTTGGTGTCCAACGACGTGGGGTAATGGGGTTACAGGGATAGGTCGAGGGGGTGGACCTCGGGCGGGTGCTCTTTCAGAAAGTCGTTGCAGACTCGGTGGGCCGAATGGCCTCCTTCTGCACTGTATGAATTCTATGCTTTACACAGAAGGGCATATGCCACTGCGGAACTGAAAGGTTTCACAGTAAAGTCAGTGACACCACTCTGGAGTCTGTACTTCAATTTAGTTCTCATTCAGAATTAAAATGTGCACCTAACTTTTCTGATTGTGTGCAAGAAATCGTGTGCGTGTCTGTATTATACATAAATATATCACAGACAAAATGCTTAATGAATAGATTAGCTCCTGATAGTGTATTGCAGGCTCTCCCCCACAGTTACCCAACAGGGCAGCCAGTCTTCCTGGATGCATACAATAGCTGTTAGCTTGAGAGGACGTGTGTGGCAAACACTAATGTCACAATGTCAGAACATGTTCTCTGCACCCAGGATAACTGGCAACAGCCAAGAAAAACATTCGTGTCTGGGTCACTAGATTTAAAATACTGACTGCATTTATTCTCTGACTCACAATTCAACAGGCGATAGCACAAGAATAACATAAAAGTGGGCAGGGTAACCAAAGAATCAGCAATTGGTTATTCCTCCTTCGCCTTCAGGGTGTTTAAAAAACAGCTCATTGCGCAGGACATCACCAGTGGCGGGAGGGAAAAAATTTGATGGATCGGGGAATAGTGGTTAGATCACACCGAGTTTGGATTTCAAAAGGCTGGAGGGTTGTTGGATGAAGAGAAGACTTAGGGAGATAATGAATTCTACAGTTTTGAGATACTGAGAAAGAATTAATTAAAGTAGGAGAATGCAATGAGTCTTAACTTCAACACAATGAAAGGGGTGGCAATAAAACGGCATATTTGGGGCTTAGGAGGAAAGGCTGAAGGTCTGAGGTACAAAGACCATGCTGCAATTGACAGAATAGAGAAAGAATAAAAGGTGCAGGAGAGGGAATGGCAATGTTTAGAAGGTAAAGGCAACAGAGGATTACGGTCAAACAACAGGCTTTTTGTGAATGTTGTCGAGGAGTGCAAGAACTCTTCGAAGAGCCTGCCAGATACAGAAACAATATTCAAATCTGGGACAGATTTGGCTTTACAGAGATTTAAAGAGTTGTTGGCGGGGGGATAAGTGTTTGGCACATATTTTCAAGATTACTCATTTTGCAGTGAGGCAGAGATTAGATACTGAGTAATAGCTGAAGGCAATGGATATTTTTTGAGACAGAACATTCAAAGCACATAACAGGAAGAAGACCTTTGATCCAAAACATGACCTATCTGTGGAACATACCGATACAAGCAAGCGTTGTTTCTATTGGAAGGCCAGTCTTTTGCTGGATAACAATAAAGGTTCCATTAACCATGTAATGCTTAACATGGAACCATTTCTGAAGTAAGATGAGTAAATCCAACACTTAATCTTTAAACTGTAGGGCAGCATGGTGGCGCAGTGGGTTAGCCCTGCTGCCTCACGGCGCTGAGGTCCCAGGTTCGATCCCGGCTCTGGGTCACTGTCCGTGTGGAGTTTGCACAGGGGTCTCCTATGGCCCGGGAGACCCACTGGGTGCCGTTCCACCTGGTCCACATCCACATTTGTGTGGACCAGTGCTGAACTGTGCCCAGTTGAGGCCTTGCTGGGGAGGCCGGTGGATGCTGGGTAGGTTCGCTGAAGCCGATTTAAAACTGGGCTTTAGCGAGCGCCGTTTGGTCACGGCCCTTGTGGGCGTGTTTCTGACTCCGATGCCTTGCGAGACTTGGGTAGATCTCGCGAGGTGTGAAGGCTGCCACGAAGCCCGCGAGAGGTCTCTCCCGGCATTCACCGGCCGCACCGTGCGAGAGCGTAACACGACCAGTGGATCGCGCCCTTCTTGTCTAAACGACCCAGGCCACCAGGTTTAAAGCAGGCTGTTAGCGGCAGGCGCAGCCACATGGCTGCCTTGCCGGTTGCGGTAATGGTGCTGCGTATTTGTCCACCCGAACCCACAGCCCACCTCCTGGCCACTCCCACTACTCCCCCCCACCCCCAGCCAGCGGCACAGCTGTCGCCGATGTATGGCGGTGCTGGACACTGTCTCCCAGCAGCCACCACCCCAGGTTCATGATTTGTGAGATCACACGTGCACCGCGCCATCGGGAGCCCATCGGAGGCGTAGCATCACGGGTGGCCCCACTAATGATATGCGAACAGTGTTGCAACTACGCGCGTCATGTGTCACATTGACGCCGTTCTCGAGGAGGCGGAGCATCATGATTCGGCGTCAAACCGTCGCCTCCCACAATTTTGGTGCGGGAGCTATTCTCCGCCCGATCGCACGCACCGATGTCGGCGTCGGCCAACGGAGAATCCCGGCCGTGATTTCCGAACTGCTATTCGCCCGTAGCACCACCAAATTATGCTGCATTATATTTTTCTAATAAATGACTCCAAATATTTTCTGCAACCATCCTGTACTTACTTTTCCCTCAGCAACTGAAATCTTTAATTCCATAGATAAGGGGCGGAACCTTTCTGGAAAATGTCAAAGTGTCAGTTCAGGTGGAAAAAACGGAGTGAATCCCACTGATGTCGCCAGCAGGAAATCCTATTGAATTCTGACCCTCAGGCAAAAGTTTATTTCTTCACACGAATCACGCCGCTTGGCAGCCTCCAGCTGATTCGCTCGCCGTGGGGAAACTTAATTACTGCAATCAGTGGGGCGCTCCATATAAACGCCTCCCTAGCACTTGTTCCAGATCTATTAGACAGCCAGAGAGCCTTGTTACGTGGGCCTCTGCCACCCCCTCCGACCCTTCCCCCACACACCATCCCCAGTATATACGCTGTTCCTCACATCCCCGCTCCCATTCCAGTCCCATGTATGCCACGCTTCAACCATCTGAACTGGCAGGACTCCTGCCTACAATCTCCCCATCTGTCACTCTGCAAGATGAAATAGAGCATAACAAGTGTGAGAGGGCACAGCCCGCCAGGAGTGATGCGAGAGCTTGGCACCCTCACCCTATGTGAGGAAAGGGCCCTTAAACTGGCCAGGGAGGAGCAAGACCACACCTGTGTGGATGGGGTAGGAGCAGCGGGCAAAAGCGAGAACCCTGAGGACACACAGTCATTTCACAAGCCTCAGGTGAGTAAACACCTTGCATCATTTATTCCTTGTGATGTCCTAATGCCACCTCCCGTCCCTTGCAGGGCAATCAGATGAGCATCCCGGACCATCCTCGCGCCCTCTAGATACCGTGACCCGAGAGCTCAGAGGGAGAATTCTCAGACATCACCATCGAAGAGGTCACCCGCGCCCTCTACCAGCACAGGTACTCACACCTTGGTGGGATTATGTAGATTCTGGTCACTCACTGAAGATCCACAGCAGGTGGAGACAGACATCCCAGGTATCGGCACTTGGGAGTGATGCTGAAGCCCACGACATTGCTGAGCCCCGGGACTGATGACGTATCCCGAGTCCGGTCATCCCAGAGCTGATGGAACTGCAATGGTAGAATGGCGAGCATCAGGAAGGGATGACGGCATCCCTCCTCGTACTGTAAGGCCGACTGGAGGAGACCCATCGCCTTCTGTCCGTGGAGGTGGTGCTATCATTCCGCACCACGAGGCCAGCATAGTGAGGGTGGCATCCACAGTGGAGACCTTGGTGCAGGACGTACACTCCATGGTTGGGGGGGGGGGGGTCCGTTCCATGGCTCAGCTCATGTCCTCCATGGCAGAGGGCATGAGTTCCAGGGCTTCAACTGCAAGATGCAGGCTCTGGTGGAAATCCACAAATGTATGTGGGCAGAGGATGTCAGGGCCCCTGGATCTCACTCCAGCTGCCTCTCAATCTGACAGAAGAACACAGGTAGCCTGGGCACCCGAGGGGAAGAGGATCGGCAGGAGCACATGTCAGTCCCCTGTGAGTGACACACCTCCAGCCCAGCACATCGGGGAGGGTAGCACTGCTACAGCTGTGCTACCCAAAAGTAGGCCCGGGCTCTCAAGGTCCAGGCCCCTCCCAGGGAATACCCGCCAAGGTCATCTCAGGCAACAGAGCGTGGAAGGCAGCAGACTGCCTCAACCTCAGCTGTGGATCCTGGGGATACACCTGCGTAGCAGGAGGGTGAGGACGAGGAAGAAACTGTAGACACCTAGTGGACACTGCTGAACATAGTTAAAATAGGTCACCACTGTAATATAGCACTTGTAAATAAACATTTGTTCACCACCAGATCCTCAACCCTGTCATTTCATGGTGCCATGCTCCATGAACCCCAGCGTACACTCGGCGCTACATCCATGTTCAGTGTGAGAATGGCAGCCCCCTGTCTCTCCCGCGTTGATGACTCAGGAAAGATGCGCTGCAGCTGAACTCGTGCACCAACACAGTAATGATGGGATGTCAGTCCCCACGGTGGGATAGCTCTTCACTCCCTAGTCCTGATCATCCCCAGGAGGCTATGAGGGCATCGCTAACTCATCGGCCCTTGCAGGCCATAGCTGTGGCCCGAGGTTCTTCCTACTGCTCCTGCCCAGGCAGTGTCTCACCGCACAGCTCGACGTCTTCTTCACCTGAGAAAGTGTGCTGCTCTTCCATCTCCCCCTGTCCAGCTGGTCTCCCCTCTGCAGTACCAAGTTGTGCAGAGGGCAGCAGATGACAATAATGTGGGACACCCTCTAGGGGCTGTACGGAAGGGCACCAGAACCGCATCTAGAGCAGTCAAATCGCCTGCTCGACCAGCTAGCGCGTGATTGCATGACACTCGGTGTTATGAGTCCCCGCAGGAGTTTGTGGCCTCCCCACTGGTGTCATCATTCACCTCCTGAGTGTGTACTGCCTGGCCCAGAGCAGCAAGCGCCTCAAGATGTAACTGGACCCACCCCAGGAAACAAGCACATATCTGAATTATTCGCATTGTGTGGTCACAAACGAGTTGGACATTGAGGGATTGGAAACTCTTGGGTTCATGAATGACTGCATGACGCCACATGATTTCAGTCCATCACATCCTGCTGAGGGGGTGAAGCCAATGAAATGAAAATCGTTTATTGTCACAAGTAGGATTCAAACGAAGTTACTGTGAAAAGCCCCTAGTCACCACATTCCGGCGCCTGTTCGGGGAGGCTGGTGCGGGAATTGAACCGTGTGGCTGGCCTGCCTTGGTTTGCTTTAAAACCCAGCGGTTGAGCCCTGTGCTAAACCAGCCCCTGGTTTAGCCCTGGCCCTGGTGTCCTGGCTATCCTGGTCACCTTCTAAGTTTATAATACATGTGGGCCCTCACATCTGTCTACTGTAATCATGTGGCAGGGATGCAATCTATTCCTGAGTCCCCCCCACTCTGCCCTTGCAGACTGGCCTCTCATGGAATCCCACACAAGAACCTCACTTTCGCCCCCCAGTGCTGAACCTCTGTATTCACCTCCTCCCACTTAATTTCCAGCTCCCATTAAGGATGGACACTCCCTCAGTTGTGATTTGAGCACAAGCCCAGCAAGGAAGACACAGAAAGCGATGCCTGCATGCCAGCTTCCAGATCCCTTTAAAGGACGGGCTGCCCCGAAATGAAGGGAAGATGAGGCCTGCTGGCAACTCCTTCCTCTGGGATTGAGAGAATGAACCCCAGCCTTGGTCCAGAGTTTATTTTTCTGTGATCCCCACATCCTCTCCGGTACAACCTGATCATTGAAAACCGTGGAGATTCATGGCTGTGAGCGCTCCACTCCGATATCCCCCTCGGAGGCGAGGCCCCCAGGTTCACGTTTTATGGAAATCTGTTGTAATGGCACCTGCGTCCGCTGAATATTCAGTGCACAGGGAGTGAGTGCTCTCCAATGACATGCTAATGTATTAAAATTAGGTTCCTGGTCTTCCGTGGCTTGATTCACACTACTCCACCTGTGAGGAGAGAATCCCTTTTTTCAATTCTCTCCGGATTTACAGCCCACACCTGGGGCGGGATTCTCCGTAATCGGCGCGATGTCCGCCGACCGGCGCCAAAAACGGCGCGAATCAGTCCGGCATCGTGCGCCCCAAAGGTGCGGAATTCTCCGCATCTTGAGGGGCCGAGCCCTTACCTTGAGGGGCTAGGCCCGCGCCGGACTGATTTCCGCCCCGCCAGCTGGCGGGAAAGGCCTTTGGTGCCCCGCCAGCTGGCGCGGAAATGACTTTGCCGGGCGGCACATGCGCGGGAGCGTCAGCGGCCGCTCACGGCATCCCCGCACATGCACAGTGGAGGGAGTCACTTCCGCCTCCGCCATAGTGGAGACCATGGCGAAGGCAGAAGGAAAAGAGTGCCCCCCCCCCAGGACCCCGGAGCCCGCCCACGCCGCCGTGTCCCGCCGTCCCAAGGTGGTTCAATCCACGCCGGCTGGCGTGGGTTGACAGCGGTGGGACTTCGGCCCATCGCGGGCCGGAGAATCGCCGAGGGATTCCCGCCGACCGGCACGATTCCCGCCCCCGCCGAATCACCGGTGGCGGAGAATTCGCGACACGGCGAGGGCGGGATTCACGCCGGCCCCCGGCGATTCTCCGACCCGGTGGGGGGTCAGAGAATCGCGCCCCTGGTTTCTCAGTGGCGGCTAGTGCAGGCTCAAAATCACTGAAAGGTTTGAGCAAATAAAATTTATATATCCATTTCACGATAACATGATAAAAGAAGAAGGTCTCGCCATCTTCCAGAAGCCAAACTTGATATTTTTAATCAGATCATAATTTCCTGAGATGTAACAGCCCCATTAAGTCAGCCAAACAGCTTGGTAACATTCTCACCTTCTAGCCGTTCCTCAATAGTTGCATTTTTAAAAAAGATTTTGAAGGAAAACTAAAGGACAAATTTCAAAAGGGTTATTTGTGATTTTTAAAGAATGCATTGAGTTTGGAGAAAATGATGGATCACAAACCTGCCGTGGTCTTTTGTATAATTTTCTATAAATCTTAGGAACAAAATTAAGCTGGGAGAGAGAAGGATCTTCTTCACCCCAATTTAAGTTAATTTTCAAAACAAATTCCGCAATTTAAATTTTGTAACACGCAGGTGGCCTCCATCCTGGTGTTTTGTTGACAGAAAACAAAAAAAAAATTAATGTTAATCATTCATACCGATGAGGCAGAAATAGAGACATGTGACTGCATTTTATAAGGTGCTGGATTCCCTGCCCGCTACGCCCTACTACTACCACCACCACCGTCAACCCTCCCCTGAGAGGAACACCAGCTTCCCCATGGCCACTTAATGGCCAACTGGTCGTTAATAGGTCGGAGGTGGGATTTCCACCCCTCAGGAACAGGAAGTCTGGGCTAGTGACAAATCAGTCAGATTTTCTATTTCCTATTGCTGTTGGAGACCTGGCCGGTACCTCTTACCTAGACACAATCAGCAAGAGTGATTATTTGAACAAGGTATCTAGGATGTCACCTGATTCCACCAAGAGGCAAGACACCAGGGAGTGGTGAAGGAAGACATTTAAGGAAAAAACCCTTTGAAACTTCCAATATTGTATTAAACAGTCAAAACTTTGAAATCTAAAGTCTGAGGTTTCTAGGATACAAAAATAACAATTTTTACATCACTGGGAAGAGGCAAATGAACCTGCACAGGCCATTGATCCTTCAGTCAGTCTAAATGAAAATGAAAAAATGAAAATGAAAATCGCTTATTGTCACAAGTAGGCTTCAATGAAGTTACTGTGAAAAGCCCCTAGTCGCCACATTCCGGCGTCTGTTCGGGGAGGCTGTTACGGGAATTGAACCGTGCTGCTGGCTTGCCTTGGTCTGCTTTCAAAGCCAGCGATATAGCCCTGTGCTAAACAGCCCCAAATCAAACCTGGGGTTAACAGAGGTTCTAGCTATCCATCTTGGCAGAGAGTTTCATCATCATAATGAAGGTAGGTCACCTGGTGTTGCCTCGAGGAATTTTCAATAAGTTTTATTAGCCTTCACTTTGTCATGTGAGAGTATCTTTAAGACATGGATGTTTAAGCACTGTACCTTTGAGAAAACAATGATGTCAGAGAATGGGTGGGGCTGAGCTCAGGTCAGCCATTTTGCAGTTTAGTTTTGCAGTTTTGTTTAAAAAGCAGCTTGTGTGTGTCTGTGTGTTTCCAGAGAGCTGCAAGTTTTGAAAGGAGCTTGGGGAATGTCTGTGTTTGCAGTGAGCTGGATCTCTGCCATGAAAGACCATCTCTGGATCATTTTTGGTGATTTAAACTCATAATAATAAAACCTTTAACCTGATGTGATACTCTTTAAAGGTGTTAAGTCTCTTGGAAATTTGAAGGAACATTTTGAGGAATTATTTACTGTTGCAATATTTTCTGAGTTATCTTTGAAGTAAGGGGTGTTAAGAGATCCAATGTTTCTTTCAGATGTTAAGTTGAGTTCATGGAAAAACAGTGTTTTGTGTTTAAAAACCCACATGTCCATAATTGTAATCCCACACCTAGGGAAAAAGCCGTGTGCTCGGAAATGCAACAAATACATTAAAGGGTGAGGTTGGTTGAACTCCATGATACATTTTGGGGTTCTGAAAACACCTCACCCATAACAACTTTGATGAAATCCATAAGCTGGATGGATTTCTTACTGACACGGCTAAGTCCAGGCGTACAGCGACACCAGAAGACTTTAGCTACGGAAATCAATAGACTGGCAATTAAACTCAATCTGCCAGGAATACTGGAAACTTGGCATGAAACATGGGGTCGACCTGGAAATCGGATTCAGATCGCTGCACTTTGTGTGGAGCCTGAGAACTGCGGAAACATATTCCAATGCTCTTCTCTGGTAATGTGGCAAAAAATAAACTAATTAAAAAGTTAGAGTTTCAACATGTGGTTATAAAGCGCGTCGCTGCCAGCAGCAAGCTATGATATGATCAGAATTCACGCAGCTTAGCTGTAACTCAAGAACAACACAACCTCACTTGTGGTTAGGAGGTATTTTGCCAGCTCGCAATGCTGGCCCCGTGAGCTTTGCTTTGTCACTTTAATTGAGGACAGAATTTGTGTTCCGCAAAAAAAAAAGCATAAATTGGAACGTTTGTTAAACGATGATTCTTGCTTTGTATTTTTTTGGGTCACTTTGATCGAAGCTGCTGACCCCACTCCAGTGAACTCGAAGTCCCCACCCCCGCCAGTCAAAAATGCCGAGTTACAGTCATCAGTTTAAGTAAACGTTTGGCTCTAACTCAAACCTGCCCTCATTAGATTTCTTCGTGTAAACCTTGCCTTTTTTGGAAATGCATTCTTGTATGTAGCAAAACCACTCACAACCAAAGCAATGTGTCAGGCTGGTGTGACCCAACTAGCCAGCTTACCTGTCGCTGGTCCCAATTCAATGCCGTAGGTATGACATTGGGCGAGGATGGTGACAGGATTGGTAGCTTCTATCCCCTCTCTTCCCCACAAGCATTAAACTACCCTCACCGAATGTCTGCACGTACCTGCTTCCCAGCAGAGGTCAAGAGCAGGAACCCGGGTTGATTTTATCATTTCTGAGGCCAGGGTCACTGATGTTAAACACAAGTCTACAGGCACCTCTGCTAGCTGTATTCAGAGGGAAGATTTTAATAAGATTTTAATTTTACATCATTTAATTTGAGTTGAATTATATGTATGTGAAGGGCATTAATTGGGGTGTCACTTGAGCAGCTATAAAGAGACACTGAGAATGAGGTGAGGTCGAGTTAGGAAATATATGCTTGTAATGTTACACTCTGTAAATAATTATTACAGTGAGTAAAGATTGGTCTTATATTATTATATTCACTAACTAGCTTTCTGGAATATAATAACCGCCACAAAAAATCTAATTCATTGAGGTTATTTAAATGGCATCACCAAGCATTGATGCACTGTTTTGTGAAGATACTGATATACTGTGCCAGCTTGGCTCGCACTCATGTGTGTCAGCAGATTATTGGTTCAAGCCTCACTTGTAAACTTTAGCCGTATTCCAAGCGGGCATTTCAGTGCAGTACTGGGTGAAAGGGGGAGAGCTGTCAGAGGTGTCGCCTTTCGGATGTGGTGTCAAACTAGGGGTGCGATTTAATGGTTATGAAATAGAGTCCCGTTTTGGGCACGTTCAGCGGGGTGGCCCCGCTATTAAACGGGACTCTGCTGCATTTCTGGGCTTCGGCGAGGAACGCCCCATCGAGGTTGCACTTAGGCTCACTTCCTGCATGAGCGAGCGCAACTCGCCAGTGCAGGAAGAAAAAATGGCGCCCTGATCTCTGGACCCCCCAGCACGGCCTCCAGATGCCCCCCCCCCCCCCCCCAACGCTCCTTAGATCTTGCAAGGCATAACAAGCTCTGTAAATCTCATGAGAGGCTTCTCGGGCGATTTACCGGCCTTCTTGCATCTCGAGTCGGGTGCGACCAGGCTGTTAGATTGCGCCTTAGAATCCTGTCTACTAGATGAAATGCATGCTATATATCCATGACACTGTTCAAAAAAGGGCAGGGTGTTCTCTTGGTATCCTGGACCTTTCATGACCAATGGGGCTACCATTCATCAGATATTTAACTGGACCAGTCACATAAATTCTATGGCCACTAGCAGGTCAGAAGCTGAATATTATGCAGTGAGTGATTCACCATCTGATTCCCTCAAAACCTTTCAACCATCTACAAGGAGGATCTATGGGCTGTCCCCACTGAATGCCCTCACCGTCCTCCTGGAATCTGAGGACAATGGGCATCTGCTGCATCTCCATGACATGAGCCTGTCACCAGCCAGCAAGTCAAATGCTCACAGATGCAATGTTAGAATATATGGAGTGTCCTCGCTGCATGGCCTCACCATCCTCCTGTAGCCATCTGGGAAGGCCACGTCCCAATTAAAAAATGGACACTTGCAAACACTGCAGGGAAAATTGGACAATGCTAAGAAACAAGCAGGTGCAAGCTGTATCTGTTGATTAGAACCTTAAACGCTCAGACAGGACAGAAACTACCAAACGATTTACATACGAATGAGCCATCTCCGGGGACAAAAGGGAAACATTTAGAGACACAATGTTAGGACAGACTCCCCGGCGCCAGAGGAAGCTAAGACAAAGCAGACTGACAGTCACCAGGACACGCCCAGCGATCAGGGAACCACCCCTCCATTGGAGGAAAATCGATACCGATGATTGGGAAAGACCCAATTAGTTGAGGCCAAGTTCAAGGCCCGCCCAAAAGAGCGCGAAGCCCTTTGCAGGAAAAGAGGTATCACCCAAGGGAGAATCTTTCTCCTTTGGCTCTCAGCGAAGAGAGAGACCAGCCTAGCAGCTACAGCAGACCAAGTAAGTTCCAAGTCAACGCACGCTACGAGATAGACGCTCCTAGTTGCTACCCTGTAAACAGCTCAACCCAGCAGCCTCAGAACCGAGCAACGGTCATTGTTCCTCTGACTGAGTGGGCGCCCGAAGCTAAGTATAGGCCTTAGTAATAGTGATAGTTTAGTTTGTAGAGTTTATGCATGAATAGATTTGACTGTGTGTAAATAAATGAGCATTGCTTTTGAACTTACTAACTGGTGTATCGAGTCATTGATCAGTATTCGGTTCTGAGCCTTGTGGCGGTGTCGATAGATACCTGGTGACTCTTGAGCAAACGTGATTAAATAGAGCCAAATTAAGAACCAACCAAAAGTTAGCAACACTCCACGAATCCAGCGGCTATGAACACGCCCTGAGCGTGCTGCTTCAGCTGGACATCCCGATGGCTTCATGGCCGCCATCCTTGCCTTCGCTGACATCCTCACCTTCATCCCCAATACACGTTCTCCTCATTGAGTGAGACGTGCAGCTCTCCCATCTCCTCCTTGGGCAGCTCCTCCCCCGTTGCAGCGCCAGGTTGTGTACACGCAGCAGGCGATGGCAATGCGTGACATGCTCTGTGGACTGTATCGCAGGACTCCACCAGACCGGTGCAGATACCTGAACACTCATTTTCAGCATCCCCGTGATTTGCTCCACCGAAGTGTGATTTGCAGCATGAGCCTCATTGTACCTTCTCTCTGCTGCGCTCTGATGCCTCTGCAGAGGCGTCATGAACCACATCCTCAGTGGGTTGCCCTTGTCCCAGCAGAGCCAACCCTGCAGCTTCTGAGGATCCTGAAAGATGTCAGGTATCTGAGAGCAGCTAAGAATGTACGAGTCGTGGACACTCCCTGGGAATCATGCGCAGACCAGCAGGATATGTTTGGTATGGTCGCAGCTGAACATTCAGCGAGTGGAAGCTCTTGTGGTTAACACAGTTGACTGGGATCCGAGAGAACCATCAGTTTGTCCCGGGGAGAATGGATGGGGGGTTCCTGAGCAGTCACAGGGCAGGTATTAGAAGGATGGGGGACCTGTTTATAGATGGGACGTTTGCGAGCCTTGGGGCGTTGGAGGAAAGATTTGATGCAGGAGGAGGAGGAGGCCTCGGTGGAGGAGCTGAAAGGTAAATGGGAGGAGGAGCCTGGGGAGGAGATAGACGAGGGTACGTGAGCGGACGCCCTGGGTAGGGTAAATATTTCCTCCTCTTGCACCAGGCTTAGCCTGATACAATTTAAGGTTTGCACAGTGCGCACATGACTGGGGCAAGGGTGAGTCGGTTTTTTGGAGTGGAGGACAGGTGTGTGAGGTGTTCGGGGAGCCCAGCAAATCATGCCCACATGTTCTGGGCGTGCCCAGCGCTGGATGGGTTCTGGAGGTGCGTTGCGAGGACGGTGTCTAAGGTGGTAAACACCCGGGTTAAGCCGAGTTGGGGGCTCGCACTATTTGGGGTATCGGACGAGCCGGGAGTGCAGGAGGCAAAAGAGGCCGGTATTCTGGCCTTTGCGTCCCTGGTAGCCCGGCAGAGGATTCTGCTACAGTGGAAAGGTGCGAGGCCCCTAAGCGTGGAAGCCTGGATCAGCGACATGGCAGGGTTCATTAAATTAGAGAGGGTAAAATTTGCCTTAAGAGGATCTGTGCAAGGGTTCTTCAGGCGGTGGCAACCGTTCCTAGACATTCTAGCGGAGCGTTAGGAGGTGGTCAGCAGCAGCAGCAACCCGGGGGGGGGGGGGGGGGGGGCGTACTTTGTGTTTACTACTGTGTTTATTATCGTTTAATGGGGGGCTTGTATATTGGGGGAATACGTGACATAGCTATAAGATGTTTATTTATGTGTTTTTTGTTTTTTCTTATTTCTGGGGGGTTTGTTGAAAATATGTAAAAATTTGAATAAAAATATATATTTTTAAAAACACAGTTGACTGCATGATTTCATGGAAATCAGAGTGCCTCGTGAGTACAGCCGATGGCACACTGCATCTGTGCAAACCCAGAGATCTGCACAAATCCCAGCACTCTTGCTTCTTGGCTTGTCTGATCCTGGTCAAAATGTACAAAGTTGTGTACCCTCGGAAGATGCATCCATGACTTCTTGAATGCACTTGTGTATGGAGGCCTGGGAACTCCCATAGGGGTGACCTGTGAAGCATAAAGATTGGGGGGGGGGGGGCATGGTGACAAATCCTGCAGCAAGTGGCATATGTGCCCAACCAGTTTCCTGAACATGTGCAGCCTTCGACGACATGCTTTCTCAGTCATCGTCAGGAATGACAAGCACCGTCTATAAGCCTTGGGTCTTCTGAGGCGCCTACAGGTAATGGCTCACCAGGGCTCACACACTGCATGTAGAGGAGGTCCAGCTGCCCCTACCTTTGGTGAGCCAAGCTCCACCACTGCATTCTTCCCAATCCTCTCTCCGGCTGGTAAGCAATGAAGCAGACAGCAAATTACCAGGCTCAAACTCTTGATGGTCTCCTCACTGCAATATTAAGGAGTCGTGACGGTCACCATTTGTCTGCTAAGAACCACTCTGGTCAAGTCATCGCCTGCAGCTGCCTCTCAAGCCCCTTTATGCGTACCACAGAGACCTCATTGATACCCAACATTTAGTGCACATGATGGTTGGCCAAAATGCCCCCCAGGACATACTCAGCACCTGGCAGCTTCAGCCACTCGACTGCATCCTGAGCTCTTCCCTTCGGCCCAGGCATTGTCCCAGCCTGCACTCCAAGGCTTTGTGCTTTGCTTGGACCATCACGGGTAATTATCAATGTCTATGGGCGACAGGGTAGCGTGTGGTTAGCACTGTTGCTTCACAGCGCCAGGGTCCCAGGTTCGATTCCCCGCCGGGTCACTGTCTGTGCGGAGTCTACACGTTCTCCCCGTGTCTGCGTGGGTTTCCTCCGGGTGCTCCGGTTTCCTCCCACAAGTCCCGAAAGACGTGCTGTTCGGTAATTTGGACATTCTGAATTCTCCCTCAGTATACCCGAACAGGCGCCGGAATGTGGAGACGAGAGGCTTTTCAAAGTAATTTCATTGCAGTGCTAATGTAAGCCTACTTGTGACAATAATAAAGATTATAACATAAAACAAGAGATTAGGAGTGCATCCCTCAACTCGTGTTTCATGACCATCTTTCTAAGGGGATAATCAAGCTTGCCCAGTCACCCAATGTTTCTCCCAAACCATAGCACTCATTCGATTTGGAAGTCTGCAAATGTAGAGCAGCAATCATTGGCACTCTCGGAATTCAGTGCAGATTGAATGGCACAATTGCTTGACTAGCCTGATTCCAAGCATGTCAATTAAACTCAAGCTAAACGATCTCAGTTGTGAAAGAGTGCTCATCCTTGACATGATTTTCCGTTTGCTTGGCTAATTACTTCACTCCACCTCCCTATATCCCCATCATTCCCCCCACCCTACATTGTTGCCCATAGCCCAAGGTTCCCTGCCCTCCCTTCTCCCCTGCACTGTTGCCCATGCCACGGCACCACAAGGCAGCCACAATGAAGCTGCTGTGGAGACTTCCTTGTGACCACGCCCAATCCATGGAGTCGTCTCGTTGAATTGTGATCTTCTTCAGCGTTGTGCCATGTTGAGTGCATTCACATCCAAGATTCCCTCGGAGTTCAGGAGTTATTTTTTTTTTTTTAAATATTTTTTATTCAAGATTTTTGGCCAAACATAACAGTACGTAGTGTTTCTTTTACACAACAATAAAGCAATATAAGTAACAGTGGCCAGTTTTAAACAAATAAATAAGTAATATATAAACATAAACAAAAACAAAACTGAATGGCAACTGCCTTGTCCAAAATAAATACTCTCCAAAAATACAATCCAACAATCCAATATACAATTACCTATAACAACTACCTATACATATTATACAATAACATCTCTGAGAGTCCATTCGATTCCTCCCCCCCACCCTTCCCCCCCCCCCTCCCTCCCCCCTGGGTTGCTGCTGTTGTCTACTTCTTTTCCATTCCCTCTATCTTTCTGTGAGGTAATCGACGAACGGTTGCCACCGCCTGGTGAACCCCTGAGCCGAACCCCTTAACACGAACTTAATCCGTTCTAACTTTATAAACCCTGCCATGTCGTTTATCCAGGTCGCCACACCCGGGGGTTTGGCTTCCTTCCACATTAACAATATCCTGCGCCGGGCTACTAGGGACGCAAAGGCCAACACGTCAGCCTCTCTCGCCTCCTGCACTCCCGGCTCTTCTGCAACCCCAAATATAGCCAACCCCCAGCTTGGTTCGACCTGGACCCCCACCACCTTCGAAAGCACCTTTGCCACCCCCACCCAGAACCCCTGTAGTGCCGGGCATGACCAGAACATGTGGGTGTGATTCGCTGGGCCTCTCGAGCATCTCGCACACCTATCCTCTACCCCCAAAAATTTACTGAGCCGTGCTCCAGTCATATGCGCCCTGTGTAACACCTTAAATTGTATCAGGCTTAGCCTGGCACACGAGGATGATGAGTTTACCCTACGTAGGGCATCAGCCCACAGACCCTCCTCAATCTCCTCCCCCAGCTCCCTTTCCCACTTCCCTTTCAGCTCATCCACCATGATCTCCCCCTCGTCCCTCATTTCCCTGTATATGTCCGACACCTTACCATCCCCCACCCATGTCTCTGAGATCACTCTATCCTGCACCTCCTGCGCGGGAGCTGCGGGAATTCCCTCACCTGTTGCCTCACAAAAGCCCTCAATTGCATGTACCGAAATGCATTCCCTTGGGGCAACCCATATTTTTCCGTCAGCGCTCCCAGACTCGCAAACGTCCCATCTACAAACAGATTTCTCAGTTGTACTACCCCAGCTCTTTGCCATGCTCCAAATCCCCCATCCATTCTCCCCGGAACGAACCTATGATTGTTTCTTTTCGGGGACCGCACCGAGGCTCCCGTCCTTCCCCTATGCCGTCTCCACTGCCCCCAAATTTTCAATGTAGCCACCACCACCGGGCTTGTATTTCTTTGGTGAGAACGGCAACGGCGCCGTCACCATTGCTTGTAGGCTAGTCCCCCTGCAGGACGCCCTCTCCAATCTCTTCCACGCCGCTCCCTCCCCTTCTCCCATCCACTTACACACCATTGAAACATTGGCGGCCCAGTAGTACTCACTTAGGCTCGGTAGTGCCAGCCCCCCCCTGTCCCTACTACGCTGCAAGAATCCCCTCCTCACTCTCGGGGTCTTCCCAGCCCACACAAAACTCATAATACTCTTCTCGATTCTTTTGAAAAAAGCCTTCGTGATCATCACCGGGAGGCACTGAAACACAAAAAGGAATCTCGGGAGGACCACCATTTTAACCGCCTGCACCCTTCCTGCCAATGACAGGGACACCATGTCCCATCTCTTAAAGTCCTCCTCCACCTGTTCCACCAACCGCGTTAAATTAAGCCTGTGTAATGTACCCCAATTCTTGGCTATCTGGATCCCCAAGTACCGGAAGTCCCTTGTTACCTTCCTCAACGGTAAATCCTCTATCTCTCTGCTCTGCTCCCCTGGATGCACCACAAACAACTCACTTTTCCCCATGTTCAGTTTGTACCCTGAAAACTCCCCAAACTCCCCAAGTATCCGCATTATCTCTGGCATCCCCTCCGCTTGGTCCGCCACATATAGCAACAAATCATCCGCATACAGAGATACCCGGTGTTCTTCTCCCCCCCTGAGTACTCCCCTCCACTTCCTGGAACCCCTCAATGCTATGGCCAGGGGTTCAATCGCCAGTGCAAACAATAACGGGGACAGAGGACATCCCTGCCTCGTCCCTCTATGGAGCCGAAAATAGTCAGACCCCCGTCCATTCGTGACCACACTCGCCATCGGGACCCTATACAGCAACTGTACCCACCTGATATACCCATCCCTAAAACCAAATCTCCTCAGCACCTCCCACAAATAATCCCACTCCACTCTATCAAATGCTTTCTCGGCATCCATCGCCACCACTATCTCCGCTTCCCCCTCTGGTGGGGGCATCATCATTACCCCTAGCAGCCTCCGTATATTTGTATTCAGCTGTCTCCCCTTCACAAACCCAGTTTGGTCCTCATGAACCACCCCCGGGACACAATCCTCTATCCTCATTGCCATTACCTTGGCCAGAATCTTAGCGTCCACATTCAGGAGGGAAATGGGCCTGTAGGACCCGCATTGCAGCAGGTCTTTTTCCTTCTTTAGGAGGAGCGATATCGTTGCCTCTGACATAGTCGGGGGCAGCTTCCCCCTTTCCCTCGCCTCATTAAAGGTTCTCATCAGTAGCGGGGCCAGCAAGTCCATATATTTCCTATAGAATTCAACTGGGAATCCGTCTGGTCCAGGGGCCTTCCCCGCCTGCCTACTCCCAATCCCTTTCACCACTTCCTCCGTCTCAATCTGTGCTCCCAGTCCCACCCTCTCCTGCTCCTCCACCTTGGGAAATTCCAGCTGATCCAGAAAGCACATCATTCTCTCCTTCCCATCCGGGGGCTGAGCTTCATATAATCTTTCGTAAAATGCCTTGAACACTCCATTCACTCTCTCCGCTCCCCGCTCCATCTCTCCCTCCTCATCTCTCACCCCCCCCTATCTCCCTCGCTGCATATATATATGTATATATAAATGATTTGGAGGAAAATGTAACTGGTCTGATTAGTAAGTTTGCAGACGACACAAAGGTTGGTGGAATTGCGGATAGCGATGAAGACTGTCAGAGGATACAGCAGGATTTAGATTGTCTGGAGACTTGGGCGGAGAGATGGCAGATGGAGTTTAATCCGGACAAATGTGAGGTAATGCATTTTGGAAGGTCTAATGCAGGTAGGGATTATACAGTGAATGGTAGAACCCTCAAGAGTATTGAAAGTCAAAGAGATCTAGGAGTACAGGTCCACAGGTCATTGAAAGGGGCAACACAGGTGGAGAAGGTAGTCAAGAAGGCATACGGCATGCTTGCCTTCATTGGCCGGGGCATTGAGTATAAGAATTGGCAAGTCATGTTGCAGCTGTATAGAACCTTAGTTAGGCCACACTTGGAGTATAGTGTTCAATTCTGGTCGCCACACTACCAGAAGGATGTGGAGGCTTTAGAGAGGGTGCAGAAGAGATTTACCAGAATGTTGCCTGGTATGGAGGGTATTAGCTATGAGGAGCGATTGAATAAACTCGGTTTGTTCTCACTGGAACGAAGGAGGTTGAGGGGAGACCTGATAGAGGTATACAAAATTATGAGGGGCATAGACAGAGTGGATAGTCAGAGGCTTTTCCCCAGGGTAGGGGGGTCAATTACTAGGGGGCATAGGTTTAAGGTGAGAGGGGCAAGGTTTAGAGTAGATGTATGAGGCAAGTTTTTTACGCAGAGGGTAGTGGGTGCCTGGAACCCGCTACCGGAGGAGGTAGTGGAAGCAGGGACAATAGGGACATTTAAGGGGCATCTTGACAAATATATGAATAGGATGGGAATAGAAGGATACGGACCCAGGAAGTGTAGAAGATTGTAGTTTAGTCGGGCAGCATGGTCGGCACGGGCTTGGAGGGCCGAAGGGCCTGTTCCTGTGCTGTACATTTCTTTGTTCTTTGTTGCTCCCCTTTTCCTCAGTTGGTGGGCCAGCAACCTGCTCGCCTTCTCCCCATATTCGTACTGTACATCCGGTGCCTTCCTCCATTGTGCCTCAGCATTACCCGTAGTCAACAAGTCAAATTCTACATGTAGCCTTTGCCTTTCCCTGTACAGTCCCTCCTCCGGTGCCTCCGCATATTGTCTGTCCACCCTCAGAAGTTCTTTCAACAACCGCTCCCTTTCCCTACCCTCCTGCTTTCCTTTATGTGCCCTAATAGATATCAGCTCCCCTCTAACCACTGCCTTCAGCGCCTCCCAGACCACTCCCACCTGTACCTCCCCATTATCATTGAGTTCCAAGTACCTTTCAATACACCCCCTCACCCTTAAGCACACCCCCTCATCTGCCAATAATCCCATGTCCATTCTCCAGGGTGGACGCTGTTGTTTTTCTTCCCATATCTCCAGGTCCACCCAATGTGGAGCATGATCCGACATGGCTATAGCCGTGTACTCCGTCCCCGTCACCTTTGGGATCAGTGCCCTTCCCAGAACAAAAAAGTCTATCCGTGAATAAACCTTGTGGACATAGGAGAAAAACGAAAACTCCTTACTCCTAGGTCTACTAAATCTCCAGGGGTCTACTCCTCCCATCTGCTCCATAAAGTCCTTAAGCACCCTAGCTGCAGCCGGCCTCCTCCCGGTCATGGACCTCGATCTGTCCAGCCCTGGGTCCAGCACCGTATTAAAATCTCCACCCATTATCAACTTCCCCACTTCTAGGTCCGGGATTCGTCCTAACATACGCCTCATAAAGTTGGCATCATCCCAGTTCGGGGCATACACGTTCACTAATACCACCGTCTCCCCTTGCAATTTACCACTCACCATCACGTATCTGCCCCCACTATCTGCCACTATAGTCTTTGCCTCAAACATTACCCGCTTCCCCACTAGTATGGCCACCCCCCTGTTTGTTGCGTCTAGCCCCGAATGAAACACCTGCCCCACCCATCCTTTGCGTAGTCTGACCTGGTCTATCAGCTTCAGATGCGTCTCCTGAAGCATAACCACATCTGCCCTAAGTTTCTTTAGGTGTGCGAGTACCCGTGCCCTCTTAATCGGCCCATTCAGCCCTCTCACATTCCACGTGATCAACCGGGTTGGGGGGCTTTTTACCCCCCCCCCCCCCCCCCTGACGACTAGCCATCTCCTTTTCCAATCCAGCTCCTCACCCGGTTCCCACGTAGCCGTATCTCCCCCAAGCGGCGCCCCCCTGCCCCGACCACCCCTCCCCATACCAGCTCCCCCTTCTCCCCAGCAGCAACAACCCAGTTACCCCCCCCCCCCCGCTAGATCCCAAACTAGCGTAATTGCACCCCCCATGTTGCTCCCAGAAGTCAGCAAACTCTGGCCGACCTCGGCTTCCCCCCTTGACCTCAGCTCACACTGTGCAAGGCCCCCTCCTTCCTGCTTCCCTGTTCCCGCCGTGATTACCATAGCGCGGGAACAAAGCCCGTGCTTCCCTTTTGGCCCCGCCCCCAATGGCCGGCGCCCTCAGCTCCTCATCCTCCCTCCCCCAGAAGTTCAGGAGTTATTAAAACCAGATGTAAATCGCACCCATGTGGGTTTTAAATTTGACATAGGGGAATGATTTTGACGTGTGACCACTATAATGAGATGCAAAGTTATTAAAATAATATTGTTCTGACATTCGATGGCAGGAAACGCGGTCCACCAATGACGGGGGCAGGGGACGATCATGTCCTGCATTTCGGCCGTCGAGAAACGTGTCCAGAGCCTTCTTGCGGTATTTTCCAGTCACGCCACCTAGCACGTTCGCCCCGATCGGACGTGCAATATCCTGGCCATAGTAAGCCTGTATTAAATGCTGGGCCAGATAATTCTAACTTCCTCAGCCATTTTAATTGTTACCGCTGCGTAAGTAAAACGGCTAATTGCATATTAACTATTTTGCTCGTTTGTATCTATTCAAGAAAACCAATTTTAATTTCTAAACAGCCTTCAACGCTCAAATAAAAGGAAAACACTGTAGACGCTGGAGATCTGAAATAAAAACAGAAAGTACTGAAAAACCTCAGCAGGGATGGCAACATCTGTAGAGGGAGTCACAGGGTTAACGTTTCAAGTCGACTATGGCTCTTCTTTGGAACAGAAGAAGTCACACTTAACTCCAAATCTTAACTCTCTTCCTCTCTCCAGCCGCTACCAGATCTGCCAAGATTTTCCAGCACATTCTGATTATATTTCACCCTTCAACACTTGCTTGGAGAAAAAAGACATCAGAACCTCTTTGCTGCTATGGGCAGCATGGTGGCGCAGTAATTAGCACTGCTGCCTTACGGCACCAAGCACCTGGGTTCGATCCCGGCCCCTGTCCGTGTGGAGTTTGCACATTCTCACTGTGTCTGCGTGGTCTCACCCCACAACCCAAAGTTGTGCAGGGTAGATGGATTGGCCACGCTAAATGCCCCGGAATTGGAAAAAATAATTGGGTTTTCTAAATTTACAAAAAAGAACATCTTTGCTGCTCCTCAGTCATTTTGATTGATGTCTTGTTTTGCGATCACAGCTGCTGAAAATGGATTAGGATTGCAGACTTACCTGAATTTCACTGCAGCCAAGAAAACATATAGAGTATCATAGAATCACAGAATTTACAGTGCAGAAGGAGGCCATTTGGCATATCGAGTCTGCACTTGGAAAGAGCACCCTACTTAAGCCCACACCTCCACCCTATTCCGGAACGCAGCAACCGCACGTAACCTAAGGGCAATTTATCATGGCCAATCCACCTAACCCACACATCTTTGGACTGTGGGAGGAAACCGGAGCACCCGGAGGAAACCCACGCAGCCACAGGGAGAACGTGCAGACTCCCCACAGACAGTGACCCAAGCCGGGAATCGAAGCTGGGACCCTGGAGCTGTGAAGCAAATGTGCTAACCACTGTGCCCGTGTGGGTTTCCTCCGGGGGGCACCGGTTTCCTCCCACAGTCCAAAGATGTGCAGGTTAGGTGGATCGGCCATGATCAATTGCCCTTAGTGTCCAAAAAAGGTTAGCTGGTGTTACTGGGTTACCGGGATAGGGTGGAAGTGTGGGCTTAAGTGGGGTGCTCTTTCCGAGAGCCGCTGCAGACCCAATAGGCCGAATGGCCTCCTTCTGTAAATTCTGTGTATCTATTCTTATCTACCAGGCCTGGCACCTGCGAAGTTGAAAGGCCAGTTGCATAACCCGCTGTCAGGCCACTGCATAGATCACTTGTAGTCTACTGCCAGGGACCACCCAGGTGTGATTTTCTTCTCCCCTCTTTGCTAGGCGACGACACAGCATCTGCTTGGTTTTCTCTACTCAAGTCAGGTCTGAGCGGAGTGAAATTCAAAACTATGCAGGATGGTAGATTAACACACTGATTCTCCGCAATACAGTGACGCTCCTGCATCCAGACTTCAAGATTCCTGAACTGGGGGATTGTTTCTTTATTATGATCGAATGAAGTGATCCACGTAACTACGACATGAGAGGATCTGATGCGAGCAAATGCTCAGGCCCAGGTGGTAAATGAAAGTTGACAGCTCAATCTATTAGGTACAGTTCAGCTGTCAGCGGTAATGACAAGCTCTTTCATCCAAAGCTCAAAGGCAATACTTCCCTGACATTTTTATACTGTGGCAATAACGGAGGCCCATCCATCACTTTTCCAATCAGTAACCACGAGCCAAAGATCAATGCCCTGAAAAACAAATTAGATCTGGGCCCCGCTTCTATAAATCATCTTGAGACTTAATTTATCATCGGCAAAATGTCTGGGTACAGTACAAGGTCATCGCTTGTCAATGGCGAGCTGGTACGCATGCAATCAAAAGATTCTTAAAGGTGAGGAAGGTCTATCATTGCTCAACCAGCCAGAATGTGCCACCACTACATGCAGTAATCAATTAGTTCTCAAATGAACGGAGGGTTTTTGCCTCCATTGCTCTCTCCAATCCATTCCATATATTGATCAACTTCTATGTGAAAAAAAATAACTCACTGAACAAACAAATGGAATTTGAATGACCTGGAAAACTTATTGGAGGAATCCAAATTCACTTCACACAGATCTTCGCAGTTAACAGACCAAAAGGGCTCCGTCTCCTTAGCCTCGCCTGGGTCTACATGCAGAGGTTAGAGGCCAATGTTTAACACACTGCACCACCTACTTTCTTGGTTTAAAATAACCTAATAGCTGTTCTTCAGGTGGACTTAAAGAGCCCATGCAGTGACAATAAAAAGTTGCTTTATATACCAGCTTCAATTCAGGTACACAACACAATGCACTTCATAGCCAAAAGCTAACTATAAGGATTTTGATTTGATTTGATTTGATTTATTATTGTCACATGTATTAGTATACAGTGAAAAGTATTGTTACTTGCATGCTGTACAAACAATGCATACCGTACATAGGGAAGGAAGGAGAGAATATAATGTTACAGTTATAGCAAGGTGCAGAGAAAAGATCAACTTAATACGAGGTAGGTCCATTCAAATGTCTGATGGCAGTAGGGAAGAAGCTGTTCTTGAGTTGGTTGGTACGTGACCTCAAACTTTGGTATCTTTTTCCTGACGGAAGGAGGTGGAAGAGAGTATGTCCGGGTGCGTGGGGTCCTTAATTATGCTGGCTGCCTTTTTGAGGCAGCGGGAATTATAGATAGAGTCAATGGATGGGAGGCTGGTTTGCATGATGGACTGGGCTACATTCACAACCTTTTGTAGTTTCCTGCGGTCTTGGGCAGAGCAGGCTCCATACCAAGCTGTGATACAACCAGAAAGAATGCTTTCTATGGTGCATCTGTAGAAGTTGGTGAGAGTCGTAGCTGACATGCCAAATTTCCTCAGTCTTCTGAGAAAGTAGAGTCGTTGGTGGGCTTTCTTAACTATAGTGTCAGCATGGGGGGACCAAGACAGGCTGTTGATGATCTGTACACCTAAAAACATGAAGCTCTCGACCCTTTCTACTTCGTTCCCATTGATGTAGACAGGGGCATGTTCTCCACTACACTTCCTGACGTCGATGATAATAGAGCTGAATTTGCTGCTGGTGGCAGGGATCTAGCCACCTAGCCTGAAAGTTGTGATGTGAGTGTAAACATTTTGCCTTTCAGCAGGAACAGGAGCTACATTTTGTTAGCATTATGACTGCCACCAGGGCTGGCGTCCCCATTAAGGACAGCTACCTACTGCCAAGAGCGACCAGTCAATTAGAGGGCTGCCAGCTCATCAGTGCCATTGGGAGCAGTAGCTACTTTTGGAGCTGCACCAGGGGGAGGCGTGCACAGTGATAGGAGTTCCAGGCAACCAGGTAAGTTCAGCCTGGAAACTGCCAGTGGGGTTGGTGAGTGACGGCATTGCCATTGCCACAGGTGCTGTCCTTTGGAACCAGAGGACCTTCGGTGGGCCAGGTTTACCTGGTGGTCACCTCATGAGACAGAACCCCCAGCCTGCTGGTTCCAAGCCAGCAGAGGGTGAAGCCCTTTACTGACTACTTTTATAATAATCTTTATTGTCACAGGTAGACTTCATAGAATTTACAGTGCAGAAGGAGGCCATTCGGCCCATCGAGTCTGCACCGGCTCTTGGAAAGAGCACCCTACCCATGTTCAACACCTACACCCTATCCCATAACCCAGTAACCCCACCCAACACTAAGGGCAATTTTGGACACTAAGGGCAATTTATCACAGCCAATCCACCTAACCTGCACATCTTTGGACTGTGGGAGGAAACCGGAGCACCCGGAGGAAACCCACGCACACACGGGGAGGATGTGCAGACTCTGCACAGACAGTGACCCAAGCCGGAATCGAACCTGGGACCCTGGAGCTGTGAAGCAATTGTGCTAACCACCATGCTACCGTGCTGCCCTAATGTAGTCTTACATTAACACTATAATGAAGTTACAGTGAAAAGCCCCGAGTCGCCACATTCTCTGCTCGAGTACACAGAGGGAGAATTCAGAATGTTCAAATTACCTATAAGCACGTCTTTCAGGACTTGTGGGAGGAAACCGGAGCACCCGGAGGAAACCCACGCAGACACTTAAATGGTTTAGCTCAGCTTTGGTGAATGGGCTGTCCATGACTTTCCCCACCGCTGGCAAGATAGCATGGCAACAGAGATATGACATGGACTCCACCCTTCCTGCACAGTTTTATGGAGCCTCACGCCTCCCAGTCCCCTCATAGGTAAAATCCAGCCCATAACTTTGTCAAAGGGATGGGTTTTAAGGACAGTCCTTAAATGAAAGAGTGAGGTGAACAATTGTAGCATTTCAGATCTAGACTGCTAAATGGTGGGGTAATACGAGTGTGGATATGTATGAGACCAGGTTCGAGGGAATGCAGAATGCAGATTTCCTGGTCGGTCTGGGGGTTGTTCCCCCCTACTTCTCCCCCCCCCCCCTTCTTTCTTTTCTTCCTCCACCGGCTTCAATACAGTCACAATGTATTCCATCCACAGCTATATGTGATATTCTCCAAGGTCTCAGTTAGTGACACTGTGTAACCGTCTGCACAAAGGTAAATTAAAGCAAATCGGGCGGATTCTGTTTCTCTCTATGAGCACCTCCTTATGATAGGACTGAGACCCAACCCAGATTACTGAGTTCCTGTATCAAAGCGGCCCTTTACTGTGAATATTACAAAGAAATACAACAAAGCTAAATAAAAAAATTCTACTATGCTAACGTCAATGGCTTGTGATGTGTTATGCGGCCACAAACAAGGGAGTCTGACACCAATCTCTAGTAGAATTACACATGGAAAGCGAATACCAAGCGTATCTTCAGATGAGGTGATTTAGAAGAGGAATGTAACCAGGGTAGGCAGATCGATGCAATTTAGTCATTATTTTACAATCATACATTCGGTCCTATTTCCATTGCAATTTTCTATGTCTCTATTTCAAATGCAAACTTCCTATGTAAAGGTATCACACTCCAATTACAACTCTTCTCACCGATGTTGGGCATGGCAGTGCCTCCAGTGGGTGAACACATGCAGCTAGTGTGACAGTTTACATAGATAGTTCCAATTATAATCATATCATAGAATTTACAGTGCAGAAGGAGGCCATTCGGCCCATCGAGTCTGCACCGGCTCTTGGAAAGAGCACCCTACCCAAGATCAACACCTACACCCTATCCCCATAACCCAGTAACCCCACCCAATACTATGGGCAATTTTGGACACTCAGGGCAATTTATCATGGCCAATCCACCTAACCTGCACATCTTTGGACTGTGGGAGGAAACCGGAGCACCCGGAGGAAACCCACGCACACACGGGGAGGATGTGCAGACTCCGCACAGACAGTGACTCAAGCCGGAATCGAACCTGGGACCCTGGAGCTGTGAAGCAATTATGCTATCCACAATGCTACCGTGCTACCCTTATTATAAATAAGGACAGAGAAATTTACAGAATAACAGCACAGGAACTGCGAGGAGATAGAAGCTTTCAAATTTATCTTTATAGATAAACATAGAAATACTTGGGTATTTATCGATGTTCTGAAACTCTTGAGATTAATTCACACCATGCTCCGTTGTTATTTCTATTGAGTCAGCAGTCCTGGGGGTGTTGAACTTACCATCAGAATGGTCAGTATGTTCTCACAGATTTTTACACATTCTTTTCATTGAAACTAAATTTCACATCTGATTGCAATGAACTGCAACATTATTGATGGGTTTTGAGGCTGCTCTTCGTGCTATAGTGCATGAGATCTGTCCAGCAGCTGCTTCTACTTCACTCTAATATGGCTAAAGTCTTTCTGGCTAGCCCAATGTCCCCTTCCTCTTAAAGATCCTAACTTAGAAATTCTGCTCATTTTAAACCATGAACAAAAAACCACAACGTACATTTGTGATATCTAGCTAACAATCTCCCACCTTCCTTTGCAGTAAAATATAAGACTCAACAGTCTGTCAATTAACAGGTATTTTTTAACATCACAAAAAGGGGTTTGAGATTAAAATAATAAATATCATACAATAGCCAATGGCCAACTACACCATTTTATGTAGCTTCTTTGTATAATCCATGGCCTCTAAGACCTAGAAGGACAAGGGCAGCAGGCACATGAGTACAACACCATCACCGTGATACATGCTATCTTGACTTGGATCCATATCCCCATTCCTTTGTCATCACTGGGTAAGAACATAAGAACATAAGAACTAGAAGCAGGAGTAGGCCATCTGGCCCCTCGATCCTGCTCCACCATTCAATGAGATCATGGCTGATCTTTTGTGGACTCAGCTCCACTTTCCGGCCCGAACACATAACCCTTAATCCCTTTATTCTTCAAAAAACTATCTATCTTTGTCTTAAAAACATTTAATGAAGGAGCCTCTACTGCTTCACTGGGCAAGGAATTCCATAGATTCACAACCCTTTGGGTGAAGAGATTAATATACTTTTTTTTTCTTTTTATAAATTTAGAGTACCCAATTCATTTTTCCCAATTAAGGGGCAATTTAGCGTATTCAATCCACTTGCCTTGGGGTAAATATACTTAAACTCATTATTTAACAGCCCATTGTGAAAATGGCTTCATGACATGGACTGCAACAGTTGATGAAGATGGTTCACCACCACCTTCGCAAGGATAACTAGAGATGGGCATTACATGTTAATCTTGCATTGATAACCCCAGCCAATGAGTTCCTTTAAACATACATGAAAATACAAAAACGGGGTAATTTTTAACATTCCTCACAAAAGGTATGTTTTGCAATATCCACACTATCTCGCCTTATTGGCTGACATCGGCCCGCCATTGAACCCGTTGGCGGGGGCGTGGGGGAATTCTGCTGTTAGTGCGGTGGCAGACGGGATAGGCAGCATGTTTCCCGCTGCGCTGCGGGACTGGTTATGCCTAATTAAAGGCTTGGGAGCTCATTAATTAAGCATTGACAAGCAGCTCTCCAGATCACATGGCGGGTCGGGCACTGATTTGTCCACCCCATCGTCACCGAACGGGGTCAAAGGCCCTGGCGCCACACTTAAACGTCACCCGAAACACACATTCACTCTCCGCAGCCCAGCTGGCTGCGCCACCAATCCGGAGATGGTCTCCAGGAGTGAAAAGAGTGTGGCCCTGAGGTTTTGTAACCACTCCCTGGAGGCATTAATACGAGTTTGCCTGCCGACACCCGAAGTCCTTTACCCGAGGCATGGCTCCAGAAAGCCCACCCACCTCATCTCGCCAACCTAGGAGAGGGTTGCAAAGGAGATCTCCGCTGCGGGTAACCGGTGACAAAGCGCCGTGCAGGGATTAAAGAGGATGAGTGATCCCATCCACATCGCCGGGTCAAGTAAACCTTCAGCCCATTCCAAACTCATAATGGCATCACGCGCTGAAAGGTTACACTCCTCAAGGGTCACACACAATACTAGCTGGGGAGATATTAGCATTGAGAGTCTCATCTTGATGCATCTCCGACATCCGCAGCAGAGGTGGGGGCAGCTTGTGACACATTGTTGTCAACAGCGGGACCAGAAGATCCCGCCGCTGGCCAATGGCGTCCGCCTCCCGCTGCTGCAAAACACGCAGCGGGCTACGGGGTAAATTCCACCCTCGGCCTCGCTCTGAATTTTCCAACCCGCCCACCACAAAACCCCTGCT
This sequence comes from Scyliorhinus torazame, assembly GCF_047496885.1. Lineage (NCBI taxonomy): Eukaryota > Metazoa > Chordata > Chondrichthyes > Carcharhiniformes > Scyliorhinidae > Scyliorhinus > Scyliorhinus torazame. Next base: position 19,514,905 of record NC_092709.1, on the reverse strand, counting down.
GGCAGAAGCATAAAATTCAACATATAATGGCTGCCATTTTCCCCAAATCAGGCTAAGTATCATTTTCCACACGAAAACTGCTTCAAATACCACCGGCCCTGCCGGCGCGATCCAGTCTGCAATCATTAGCACCCCATGTGAAAAACGCCGCGCCTATGGTGGGGCTTCTGAATTTCACCCCAGCTTCCCTCTATCCCATGGGCCCACGAGCACCCAAAGGGAGGAGGATCTGTTGGTGCATTGCCCAGGGCCATACCTGATTTGCCCCCCCGGGGTCATTTGAGCAGTTTTATCAAGGGGGCACTGCAGTTAACAGGCTCCTCAGCACTTTCTCACAGTCAAGCCAGGAGAATGGCAGCCAAGAAGCCAGCTCTCGCCCTTCACGGCGGGTGCCCTGACACGAATGTTGGATGTCATGGAGGAGAGAAAGGCAATTAACTACCTGCAGGAGGGCAGGAGACCTTCTAATAAGGTCACCAACCCAATATGGAAGACAGTAGTCGCGGTGGTGAGTGCCAGGATCCTCCACAAGAGGGCAGGGTTTCAATGCCAGAAGACAATGAATGACCTCCTCTGTGCTGCCATGGTGAGTGCTTCTTGTCTTCTCTCAACACTTCCTCTCGGACATCCCCATGCCACATGGACCACAAATGCTGATCCACCATCCAACCTCCCGCACATTTCCTCATCTCCCCTGAGACTCTTTGCCTGACACCTCAGCCCTGCTCACGAACAGCACCCACCCATGCCAGGTATCATTGTCTCTGACCCTGCATGCGGCCTTCTCACAACATCCCCATCTGTCTCCCTGCAGGGTAAGCTTGCTCTTAACCGCCACAAGTGAAGCCGGGCAGTGGCATGGCAGAGCTGAGGACCCTGCCTCAAAGAACAAAGAACAAAGAAATGTACAGCACAGGAACAGGCCCTTCGGCCCTCCAAGCCCGTGCCGACCATACTGCCCGACTAAACTACAATCTTCTACACTTCCTGGGTCCGTATCCTTCTATTCCCATCCTATTCATATATTTGTCAAGATGCCCCTTAAATGTCCCTATCGTCCCTGCTTCCACTACCTCCTCCGGTAGCGAGTTCCAGGTACCCACTACCCTCTGCGTAAAAAACTTGCCTCGTACATCTACTCTAAACCTTGCCCCTCTCACCTTAAACCTATGCCCCCTAGTAATTGACCCCTCTACCCTGGGGAAAAGCCTCTGACTATCCACTCTGTCTATGCCACTCATAATTTTGTATACCTCTATCAGGTCGCCCCTCAACCTCCTTCGTTCCAGTGAGAACAAACCGAGTTTATTCAATCGCTCCTCATAGCTTATGCCCTCCATACCAGGCAACGTTCTGGTAAATCTCTTCTGCACCCTCTCTAAAGCCTCCACATCCTTCTGGTAGTGTGGCGACCAGAATTGAACACTATACTCCAAGTGTGGCCTAACTAAGGCCTCCTTTCGATGAGAGAGCACTGGAGCCCACAGGGGTGGAACAGGAGCCGGCCCGTGTGGAGTGCAAGGTTGGCAGGGGAGAGAAAAGTGTGGAGCGTCTGCATTTTCATCCATCTGCCCAAACTCTCTCCCAGAACTTTACCCTTGCCGTGTACTAATATCATGTCCCTTCCCTTGCAGGAAAATCACCAGAGCACCCTGGCCTGTCCACCAGCAGAGATCCTGCACCAAGACAAGGGCTATCTACCAAGGAGTTGTCTTTGGAAGACACTGATGATGCGCCACAATTGTCACGTACACCTTCCACCAGTGCAGATATACACACTTCGGTGGGCGACCTTAGCAGACAGGCTTCTGGGTCACTATCTGGGCGAGCACCATGCAGCGCTGATGCACATCAGGCAGAGGTATGGCCACCCCTGGGATCAGACTGTCGAGGTCTGTAGGATCCCAGGATGAATCCGTGCCCCAGCCACGTCATGTGCTTCTGGTGCAATTCGTCCCTCAGCTGCTGGAGATGAAAAGGCAGAGCCAGGAATACCAGGAAGGGGTGTCAGGAACGCTCCAGCAACTGCAAGGCCAACTGGAGGAGTTCCAAAGCTTTCTCTCACAGGAGATTGTGCCGGCAATGCGCGGCACCCAGGCCAACACTGCAAGTGTGGCGTCCACAGTGACAAAGCTGGGGCTTGATGCCAGATCCATGGTGGGAGATGTCCAAAACATGGCTCAGACCGTGAGCCCCACTGTTCAGGGCATGACCTCAATGGTTCAGGGCATCAACTACATGGTGCAAACACTGGTGGGTATCCAAGAGTACCAGCGCCAGAGGGCTTCTGAATTCCACCCCAGCTGCCCTCTCTGCCATGGGCCATGAGCACCCAAAGGGAGGAGGATCTGCTGGTGCATTGCCCAGGGCCATACCAGGAGACCCCAGGAGTGTCCAGTGTATCTGATTCCCCCCTTCTAGAGACTAGGGCACCTCTGGCACAGCGGACAGCACAGGGTAGCACAACAACACTTGTGCCACCCGCAAGTAGTCCAGGGCCCTCCAGAAGATGTGTGACAAGGACATCTCAGGCAACAGGGCATGGCAGAGAGCAGGCTGCCTCAACCTCTGATGTGGATCCTGGGAACACACTTGGATGTAGTGGGAGGGTGAGGAAGATTAAGAAGTTGCTATTGCACATCGTGGGCATGGGTGATGTTATACTCTTCGATCTGTTGAGCACGGAGTTTGTTATAATAGTTTTTATAACTGTATTAAATCTCAAATTTCATTGACATTTTTAGGCTGCCACATCTCTCCTGATTTCTGAATGGAATGACGTTTCTCACTGTAGGGATGCACTTAAACTTACAGTGCCTCCATCCACTGATGTGATGGTGTCATCTCAGTCCAAGTGTTTCATTTGCAATGACAGGGTATCCTCTAACCGAACCCCCATCCCCTGAGCCTGCATCGGGAGAGATGACTGACTCTGCACATCATCACTCTGAGATGATCCAGGCCGCAGGAAGTCTGCGAACTGCCATCAGACAGACAGGAGTCAGACATTAGCAGTGCTTCTTGAGGAGCATCACAGACCATTCTTCACCCTCGTGCATTGAATGGGCAGCTGGCATTCGTGGACTCCCCACCATCAGCTCCCCGAGTTGTGATTCCTCTCACCCCCCACTCCTGGGTTTCGGTTGATGGAGTGGGTGTGGTGCCATATGGTGCAGAGAGGCACATGGGTGCAATCAGCTGCCCCTTTCACCTATGGCAAAACAGTTATCTGCCCGAACCTTATGGATCTTTTATCCTGGTTGGTTTGGTCAAGGTCGAGGTGAATGTAGTCCCTTGCCCAAGCAAAGAGCGCATCTGTGACCTCATGGATGCAATTATGAGCAGACGCCTGCAAAATCCTAGAAAGGAGCCCTGGAAAGAACCAGAGGCACAGAAATTCAGAGCTGCCATGAAGCTACGAGCTACAAATAACACATGCAGGGACTCATCCTTTGAAGGGGAAGGAATATGTCCAAACATTGCACCTTTTTCTGAATAAAAAGAAGCATCGGGACAATATCTCCCCGGTGCATTTGCCATGGCAAAGTCTCCACCAATAGAGCCGACTCGCCAACCAATCAGCACCCCATTTCTCATTCAGAATAAATAGTTGCTCCCTTTGGAATTTGATGTTCTTGTATCTGTCCTGATGGGTGCAAGGCGAAAAGCTTTGACAGCACGTCTGCTTTTTCAGCGATACCCGAGTTCTGTACTGCCGAGCCAAAGCCGAAAATCAAAATCCCGGAACTCCCTACCTAACAGCGTAGTGGGAGAGATTCACAGTACAGGCTGCAACAATTCAATGAAAAGGCCCACAACTACTTTTGCAAAGGCAATTAGGGAACTGGTCATGGCTAATAAGACCATAAACTATAAGGCCGTAAGACATAAGAGCAGAAATAGGCAATTTGGCCCATTGAGTCTGCTCCGCCATTCAATGAGATCATGGATGATCTGATATAGTCTTCAACTCCACTTTCCCGCCTTATCCCCAGAACCCTTCATTCCCTTCCTGATTACGAATCTGTCTATGTCAGCCCTGAACATACTTAAAAAACCAGGCTCTACAGCTCTCTGCGGTAACAATTCCACAGATTCACTACCTTCTGAGAAAATAAATTCCTCCTCACTTCTGTCCTAAATAAACAGCCCCTTACTCTGAGATTATGCCCTCTGGTCCTAGACTCTCCCACAAGCGGAAACATCCTCTCAGCATCTACCCTGCCAAGCCCCCCCGAGAATCCAATATGTCTCAATAATAGGGGCTCAATAATATATAGGGGCTGGTTTAGCACAGGGCTAAATAGGTGGCTTTTAAAGCAGACCAAGGCAGGCCAGCAGCACGGTTCAATTCCCGTACCAGCCTCCCCGAACAGGCGCCGGAATGTGGCGACTAGGGGCTTTTCACAGTAACTTCATTTGAAGCCTACTTGTGACAATAAGCGATTTTCATTTCATAATAAATGCCAACTTTGCCAACAGTGCCCCAGATACAGAGAATTCTCTGTAATACAGACTCAAGACATGTCGCTCGCCGTGGATTAACTTTTGCGCAGTGTGATGAGAAACTGCTCAGGAAGAACAACTGCAATTGAAGTGGCGAAAATGGTGAGTAACGACAAGAAATGTATGCCCGTAACTGACATTCCCTTTCACGTAAATCTAAAATACCTTGATAAAGAGTTAAAACTGCCTGGGCACAGACTCAGAACTGTACAGATATGATCCTTGTACACTCACATCCAATTTGGTATAGGTTATTAAGCCGTGGACAGGGATTAATGGTTCATATCCACTCAGTAAAGTGTGGCAGATTGAAGGAATTTTATCTGTTCTTAATCTCATAAACAAGGCTAGTCAGCAAAAAGGCATCTGTTTAACATCTTATTGCTGACAGGCTGCAGGTGGAATGACAATTTGTGGCAGACAGTACAATTAGGATTCACAAGCAATAGCAGTATGATTTACTCATTGATACAGTGCGGTTTCTCGGAAAGAGAGGGGTAATCAGGGCAAATTTTGGAAAGCCACGTGTCGGATATTCTGCTGGATATGGCTGGTTACATTCAGCCAGGTTCCAAGATCCAAATTTTTGTCGAGGAAGATGTATGACCGAAGAACGCTACCCACGTGGAGGGTTGGTCATCAAGTAATCACTGGTGGTAAGGTGCCCACGAATGTCTTATATTAATATTACACAGAAATTGAACCCTGAAGCCCAGAGCATTCAGGTACTTGCAGCATGTAGATTTTTTCCACGAACTGAACATTTTAATTTTAAAAAGCAACTTGCTTTGTTTTTGCTCTGTCTCAAACTTTTCAATGCTTCTTATTCTGCTTTTATTGCAATGTGGCCATTGGCAGCTCTGGTATGCGTTGCCATTTGGTTGGTTTGCCTTCAATCCAGTCAACGTTGTCATCAAATTGCTGTTTGAACGTAGTGACCCAGTTATTTTATTTACTCAATAATAATGCAGGTACGATTCCGTTACCAAGTGTCCGTTCAGCTTAATAATAGTGCTGTTGTCCTGAGTCCTGGGATTTTGGCAGCAGTAGCACAGTGGTTAGCACAGTTGTGTTACCGCTCCAGGGGCCCTGGTTCGATTCCTGGCTTGGGTCACTGTCTGTGTAGAGTTTGCACATTCTCCCTGGGGGCGATCCTCCGAGCCACGTGCCAGGCCGGAGAATCGCCGCAAGCGCGCCAAGACGGCCCGACGCCGGCGCCCGATTCCCCGAGGTGTGGAGAATCGACGCCATTTCCGCCGGCGTGTTTGGCGCGGTGCGGGCCACTGGAATCGGAGCGGCCACACCGAGGCGACAGAGATCCGGTGGCACCATTCACCCCTGGTTACTGCCGGCGGGAACCTTGCGGGAACGCTCGGGGGGGCGGCCTGTGGGGGGGGCCTTCTTCACCGGGGGAGGCCTCCGATAGGGTCTGGCCCGCGATCGGGGCCCATCGATCGGCGGGCCGGCCTCTTCCCCCCTGGGCCTACTTTCCGGCGCGGCCGGCCCCTGAACACCGACCCCATGTTGGGTTGGGGCCGGCGCGCGTAGGAAGTTCCCCCTGCATGCACAGGATGACGCGGCCCAACTGCGCATGCGCGGGTTGGCACGGCGCCCATTTGGCGCCGTGTAAGGAGGCTGGAGCAGCGTGAACCGCTCCAGCGTCGTGTTGGCGTGCCGGGCCCTGTTCGCGCCGTCGTGAAACACGACAGCGTTCACGACGGCGCGAACACTGGACTCCATATCGGAGGATCTGTGTTAGCGTGGGTTTCTGCCAGGTGCTCCGGTTTCCTTCCACAGTCCAATGATGTACAGGTTAGGTGAATTGACCATAATAAATTGTCTTTAGTGTCCAAAAATGTTAGGTGGGGTTAGGTGGAGACATGGGCTTAAGTGGGGTGCTCTTTCCAAGGGCCAGTGCAGACTCGATGGGCCGAATGGCCTCCTTCTGCACTGTAAATTCTATGATTTCAAATTCTATGAGTAAGGAGATTATGGGCTCAACCCTACGTCAGCACCAAGTGTGTACTGACACCTCCAAGCAGTACTGTAGGAGTGCTGTTTTGCCAGAAATGCCATGTTTTGAATGAAACATTAAACTGAGGTCCCATAAGCCTCCTCTGGCGAACATAAACAATCCCACAGCACGAATCGAAGAAAAACAGGGGAATTATCCCATTTACCCCTCAAACAATACTCGCAAAAACTGTGGCTTTGAAGGAAAAGAGTAATTGGAAAGAGGGTCAGAGAGACTGAATACAAGGTGGGGGGGGGAGCGTGAAGGATAATTAATCTGTGAGGGGAAATGTGACTCTGGCAAGAAGTAGAATGGTTGCACAAGTAGCAGTTCGAGAACTTGTGGATCTAATGGTTTATTGAATATGGATAAATGGGAATACTTGTTTTTCCAATAACCTTGGGCGGGATTCTCCAACCCCCCACCGGGTCAGACAATCGCCGGGAGGCAGCGTGAATCCCGCCCCCGCCGGCTGCCAAATTCTCCTGCGTCGGAGATTTGGCGGGGGCGGGAATCGTGCCCAAGGTTATTGGAAAAACAAGTATTCCCATTTATCCATAACCAATAAACCATTAGATCCGTAAGTTCTCGTTTTTTGCTGGTCCCGCCGGCGTAAATTGAAGTAGGTCCTTACCGGCGGGACCTGGCGGCGCGGGCGGCCTCCGGGGTCCACGGGGGGGGGGGGGGGGGGGGGGGCGCGGGCGGATCTGAACCCGGGAGGTGCCCCCACGATCGGGGCCCACCGATCCGCGGGCGGGCCTGCGCCGTGGGGGCACTCTATTCCTCCGCAATGGCTGACGCTGAGATTGAACCCCCCCCCCCCCCGCGCATGCGCTGGGATGACGCCAGCACACGCTGGTGCTCCCGCGCACGCGCCACATCGCGCCAGCCGGCAGAGGCCCTTCGGCACCAGTTGGCGTGACGCAAAGCCCCTTCCCCGCCGGCCGGCGCGGCGCAAACCACTCCAGGGCCGGCCTAGACCCTGAAGGTGCGGAGGATTCCGCGCCTTTTGGGGCAGCCCGACGCCGGACTGGTTCACGCCACTCCTTCCCGCTGGAGTTGCCCGCCCCTTATTTTCACTGAAAATCCAATTCGCAGTAAAGTAAACAATCTTTGGATGTAAAACATGTTGCAATGTCTTTAGGATGCGTAAGTAGCTGTGTTTGTACATGCAAGTTCTCTGTTGCTGACAAGTGAAAAGTGACCCTGAGGAGGGCGGAGGGGGGGGGGGGGGAAAGAGTGACTCATTTTTCTAAATTAATCATCGTAATGGCAAAGGAGGATGTAGAAATATAGGGAGAGATCTCCTGACTGTTCACGCCGGCGGGATCCTCCTGACCTCCGCCGACGGTGCATCCACTCCGCGGGTTGCTCAGCGATGTGGGGTGGATTCAATGAGAAATCCAACTGGCAGCGGCGGGACCAGAAGATCCTGCCACCTCCGGCCGCTGAGAAACACGCCGCAGGGGAGGCACGGGAATCGCACCCATAATTATGCTGCATGCAGTGCAGAGTAGCACAAGGGTAGATCCTGACTGCTGATCTCTTTGTCTGGGGCAGCAGTCAAATCCTGCATGAATAACAACAGACATTTATGATACAACTTGAGGATAGACCAAGATTGTTTGCATTGCCTCCTAGAGTTTGTTCTGGGTCCCCTGTTTTACTGTCCTAACTCCACATGGCTGACAGCAGAAGGCAATAAAGACAAGCACAAAAGCAAATTACTGCGAATGCTGGAATCTGGAACATAAACAGAAAATACTGGACAATCTCAGCAGGTCTGACAGCATCTGTGGAGAGAGAAGGGAGCTAACGTCTCGAGTCTGGATGACTCTTTGACAACTCTTTGAATGAAGACAAGCAGGTGTCCCTAAATATACTGGATGGACATGCATACGTGTCATTTTCTTCCCCAGATTTCACCAAACCTTTCAGCAAAACAAACGCTGCCCTTGAATGAAAAAAGTGCAGGCCCTTTATCGGAGGTAAGTCCACAATCCTTGTTTCCACAAAACCAGAAATACTCCTACATTACGAATTCCAGCGTGACTGGTTCACAACTGCCTGAAAACAGTACAGGAGAATGTTGCATCGAACTTTGCTGATCTAAAGACATATCCAATTATTTCAAGGCTTTACTGTGCTATTTGCAGTAAACACTTGTCTTAGCTCAGTGTGACAATGCCTTAATCGGGAAGCCTGAGCTGAGCTTGGGATCCATTATCTTTTATTGTGCATTTGCATCAATGCATCACTCGTGGAGGAACTGTTTTGCCTACCTTACCTTGTGCTGAAAACGTCACCAAAGCATTCCCTAGGTCCAGTGTATTTTAATCAGAATTTCATAGCCACACTACCCCATCGGCATAACAGAAATCTGATGACTGCCCCTTCCCTGGGATGAAACGGAGCAAGATTTTAAAAGAATAATCAAAGTGCTGAAGTCTGATATCTGAAGTAGTTGTTTTGCTCCAAGGCAGATCCAGTTAACTTAAGGGAAAAATCGAACAGGGGTGAATCAGCATTGCGAGTTGGCACAACTATACCCAGCATCATGTAGTGTGCAAAGATGTGAAATGTAGATCAGTTATTATAGCAGCAAGGATGAGTGCAGAAAATGGGTTCACTCTAAACACGGGGATAAAATGACTATTCAATGCTTGTCTCAACAAAGCCATTATGGACTTTATAAACATTACTGTGCACCTGACTGATTAGCCACAGAAGTTGCCATGTTTTCATTTGGGCTTATCTAGAATAAATTGTCAGCTAAGTGTTGTTGAGGTTGTTTCCCTGGCTCCTGTCATTCACTCATCCTGTTAACAAATTGAACTTACCACACACAGGAAAACTGAGAGGCCTAGGTGTTAGAACAAAGAACAAAGAAAAGTACCTGAAGAGAAATGAAGAGACCTCTTCATTCACCTGAGGAAGGAGCAGCGCTCCGAAAGCTAGTGACATCGAAACAAACCTGTTGGACTTTAACCTGGTGTTGTGAGACTTCGTACAAAGAAAAGTACAGCACAGGAACAGGCCCTTCAGCCCTCCAAGCCCGTGCCGACCATGCTGCCCGACTAAACTACAATCTTCCACACTTCCTGGGTCTGTATCCCTCTATTTCCATCCTATTCATGTATTTGTCAAGATTCCCCTTAAATGTCACTTTCGTCCCTGCTTCCACCACCTCCTCCGGCAGCGAGTTTCAGGCACCCTCAGACACCCTCTGTGTAAAAAACCTGCCTCGTACATCTACTCTAAACCTTGCCCCTCACACCTTAAACCAATGCCCCCTAGTAATTGACCCCTCTACCCTGGGGAAAAGCCTCTATCCACTCTGTCTATGCCCCTCACAATTTTGTAGACCTCTATCAGGTCACCCCTCAACCTCCGTCATTCCAGTGAGAACAAACCGAGTTTATTCAACCACTCCTCCATACCAGGCAACATTCTGGTAAATCTCTTTTGCACCCTCTCTAAAGCCTCCACATCCTTCTGGCAGTGTGGCGACCAGAATTGAACACTATACTCCAAGTGTGGCTCTCCCCGTGTCTGCGTGGGTTTCCTCCGGGTGCTCCAGTTTCCTCCCACAGTCCAAAGACGTGCAGGTGGATTGGCCATGATAAATTGCCCTTAGTGTCCAAAAAGGTTTGGAGGGATTATTGGGTTATGGGATAGGGTGGAAGTGAGGGCTTAAGTGGGTCGGTGCAGACTCGATGGGCCAAATGGCCTCCTTCTGCACTGTATGTTCTATGTTCTATAAGGTTCTAATAATAGTCACTTGTTTTCAGAAGTAGGCTTCAATGAAGTTACTGTGAAAAACCCCTAGTCGCCACATTCCGGCGCCTGTTCGGAGAGGCTGGTACGGGAATTGAACCCGCGCTGCTGGCTGTATTCTGCATTACAAGGCAGCGATTTAGCCCTCTGTGCTAAACCAGCCCCATGATCAACCAGCCCCCTGTTATCATACCAGGACAGAAGAAATCTTTTGTAATTCATTCTCGTGAGGGTACTTGTGCAGGCAAGTGACCGTAAGTCTTATTTATAGCCTTAGCTCTATACAGATAGCATTTGATTCGAGGAGGGCCTGCCTTGCCTACCTTACTTTGCGATGAAAACATCACCAAAACAAATGAATGAGTTAACTTCCCTTGGTGCATTTTAATCAAAATTTCATCGACGCTCTGGCTCCCCATTGGCATAACAGAAATCTGACAAATGTTCCTTCGCTGAGATGAAACAGGAGCTCGGGAAACAACCAAATGTGATTCTCATCTGATTTGAGGAGAATTAAAAATCAAGTTCTATACAAAAACCCTTTGGGGATTTGCACTGCCTACTTACAGCTCAAATGCTCACCTCTGTGGTTCTCGCAATGGGAAATTATCTCAGAGTTTTGAATTCTGCTTTGTCACTGAAGTCAACAGATTGAACACTAAGAGAATCATTCAACATGGGGATAGAGCAAACCAAGTGGAGCGAAGGTAGAAAATCAGCCACAATCGTTTCGAATAGCAGTGTGAAATAGCCACATGGTATACTGCTGGGGAATAACACAAGCAATCCACTAATACTTAAATGAAAGCACCAACCTATTTTAAGGTGGCATGGTAACACAGTAGAGCGGCACAGCAGCACAATGGTTAGCACTGTTGCTTCTCAGCACCAGGGTCCCAGGTTGGATTCCCGCTTGGGTCACTGTCTGTGCGGAGTCTGCATGTTCTCCCTGTGTCTGCGTGGGTTTCCTCCAGGTGCTCCGTTTGTCTCCTACAAGTCCCGAAAGATGTGCTTGTTAGGTGAATTTCCCTCCGTGTACCCGAACATCTGGCGACTAGGAGATTTTCACAGTAACTTTATTGCAGCGTTAATTAAAGCCTACTTGTGACACTGATAAAGATTATTGTTATTATACCAATCCAGTACTTTAGTTTGGGTTTGTGGTGCTTATTGCAGCTCCAAGTCAAGCAGATATGACATGGTACTACAAACCTGGCTTATGATGCGGATTCAAGCTGTGAAAAGCTAAACAGCTGAAAACATGTTTCCAACCAAGGCCTGAATTTTATTCCACTTGTGTCACTGCAGAGATAGGTTTGCACGACATTTGAAGACACAAATAAATCTGGCTTCAAAGCAAATTCGCAGCTTTAATCCCAACTGATCGAACGCATCTCTTCTGTAGAGCACTGAGAAGTGTGAAGGTGGGAGAGAGCATGAGAGCATTTGTGGACTGGCCAAGCTCGAAATAGTTTCAATCATTCTGCTGGTGTCACGCTTGCCACAGCACCTGTGATGAGAAAACACAGCACTCGTTCACAGACCACTGGCAGTGGCAGCTTTCGGAAGGTTGTTACTAAGAATGTAGAAGTAAGCAGAAGACTTTTGGCACAGGCTATTTCAGCATTGGATCAATCCTGTACTGCTCGGGGCAATCCCTCAGTGTTGGATCGGTGCTTTCAGACACTGCTGTGGACACACACTGCTATGCGGCCGATGTTGTCAACCCTTCTGGAGCCTTCAGGAATCGAACATAAACTGCTGGACAATGCTTGCGAGCAACGAGGGAGAAAAATCAGACTGGTGTTTTCAAATAAATAATGCACATGCTTTATATGCATTTTCTTTGAACCCTTTTGGTTATTTGGTCGAACAATATTGAAGTTAGGAGTGGAGGTGGGGGAGGATAGCATGTTTAAGCAGGCATGGCAATTGGATGTGGGATGGTCATGTGATAAAACTTCATGGAATATGTCTTACCAGAGTTGGCAACCCATGCAGATTGACTCAGGACAGTTTCAGCTGAGGTGTTGGTACAGGTTTCCCACCAATCCTCTTGCGCATATCTGATGTGTGTGAAAACCTGTGACAGGCAGAATTGCAGCTGCTGTCACTCACGTCAGTACGTGTGAAAAAGCTTGTGAACAGAACTTCTTTTCACAGCACATTCCTGTGTCATACCAGCAGTGACAGGGCGGCACGGTAGCACTGTGGCTTCACAGTCCCAGGTTCGATTCCCGACTTGGGTCACGATCTGTGCGGAGTCTGCACGTTCTCCCCGTGTCTGCGTGGGTTTCCTCCGGGTGCTCCGGTTTCCTCCCGCAAGTGCAGAAATGCATTCTGTTAGGTAATTTGGACATTCTGAATTCTCCCTCTGCGTACCCGAACAGGCAGCGGAATGTGGCGACTCGGGGCATTTTGCAGTAACTTCATTGCAGTGTCGACGTAAGCCGACTTGCGACAATAATTACTGTGAGAAAAGTTGTCTCTAAAAATCCAGAAATAAGCCGCAGCATGTTAGTGCAAGGCAATTAAATGTCTTCAAAAGCCTATCGCCCAGTGAAATGCTGTTTTGTCAGGTCTGCCTTTCAGGCAAGCAGCACCCAACCCCTCTTGTTCGGCGAAAATCAAAATACTGCAGATAAGAACATAAGAACTAGGAGCAGGAGTAGGCCATCTGGCCCCTCGACCCTGCTCCGCCATTCAATGAGATCATGGCTGATCTTTTGTGGGCTCAGCTCCACTTTCCGGCCCGAACACCATAACCCTTAAAATCCCTTTGTTCTTCAAAAAACTATCTATCTTTATCTTAAAAACATTTAATGAAGGAGCCTCTACTGCTTCACTGGGCAAGGAATTCCATAGATTCACAATCCTTTGGGTGAAGAAGTTCCTCCTAAACTCAGTCCTAAGTCTACTTCCCCTTATTTTGAGGCTATGCCCCCTAGTTCTGCTTTCACCCGCCAGTGGAAACAACCTGCCCGCATCTATCCTATCTATTCCCTTCATAATCTTATATGTTTCTATAAGATCCCCCCTCATCCTTCTAAATTCCAACGAGTACAGTCCCAGTCTACTCAACCTCTCCTCGTAATCCAACCCCTTCAGCTCTGGGATTAACCTAGTGAATCTCCTCTGCACACCCTCCAGTGCCAGTACGTCCTTTCTCAAGTAAGGAGACCAAAACTGAACACAATTCTCCAGGTGTGGCCTCACTAACACCTTATACAATTGCAGCATAACCTCCCTAGTCTTAAACTCCATCCCTCTAGCAATGAAGGACAAAATTCCATTTGCCTTCTTAATCACCTGTTGCACCTGTAAACCAACTTTTTGCGACTCATGCACTAGCACACCCAGGTCTCTCTGCTCAGCAGCATGTTTTAATATTTTATCATTTAAATAATAATCCCTTTTGCTGTTATTCCTACCAAAATGGATAACCTCACATTTGTCAACATTGTATTCCATCTGCCAGACCCTAGCCCATTCACTTAGCCTATCCAAATCCCTCTGCAGACTTCCAGTATCCTCTGCACTTTTTGCTTTACCACTTATCTTAGTGTCGTCTGCAAACTTGGACACATTGCCCTTGGTCCCCAACTCCAAATCATCTATGTAAATTGTGAACAGTTGTGGGCCCAACACTGATCCCTGAGGGACACCACTAGCTACTGATTGCCAACCAGAGAAACACCCATTAATCCCCACTCTTTGCTTTCTATTAATTAACCAATCCTCTATCCATGCTACTACTTTCCCCTTAATGCCATTCATCTTTATCTTATGCAACAACCTTTTGTGTGGCACCTTGTCAATGGCTTTCTGGAAATCCAGATATACCACATCCATTTTCTCCCCGTTATCTACCGCACTGTTAATGTCCTCAAAAAATTCCACTAAATTAGTTAGGCACGACCTGCCTTTTATGAACCCATGCTGCTTCTCCCCAATGGGACAATTTCCATCCAGATGCCTCGCTATTTCTTCCTTGATGATAGATTCCAGCATCTTCCCTACTACCGAAGTTAAGCTCATTGGCCTATAATTACCCGCTTTCTGCCTACCTCCTTTTTTAAACAGTGGTGTCACGTTTGCTAATTTCCAATCCGCCGGGACCACCCCAGAGTCTAGTGAATTTTGGTAAATTATCACTAGTGCATTTGCAATTTCCCTAGCCATCTCTTTTAGCACTCTGGGATGCATTCCATCAGGTCCAGGCGACTTGTCTACCTTTAGCCCCATTAGCTTGCCCATCACTACCTCCTTGGTGATAACAATCCTCTCAAGGTCCTCACCTGTCATAGCCTCATTTCCATCAGTCACTGGCATGTTATTTGTGTCTTCCACTGTGAAGACCGACCCAAAAAACCTGTTCAGTTCCTCAACCATTTCCTCATCTCCCATTATTAAATCTCCCTTCTCATCCTCTAAAGGACCAATATTTACCTTAGCCACTCTTTTTTGTTTTATGTATTTGTAGAAACTTTTACTATCTGTTTTTATATTCTGAGCAAGTTTACTCTCATAATCTATTTTACTCTTCTTTATAGCTTTTTTAGTAGCTTTCTGTTGCCCCCTAAAGATTTCCCAGTCCTCTAGTCTCCCACTGATCTTTGCTACTTTGTATGTTTTTTCCTTCAATTTGATACTCTCCCTTATTTCCTCAGATATCCACGGTCGATTTTCCCTCTTACTACCGTCCTTCCTTTTTGTTGGTATAAACCTTTGCTGAGCACTGTGAAAAATCACTTGGAAGGTACTCCGCTGTTCCTCAACTGTTTCACTATAAAGTCTTTGCTCCCAGTCTACCTTAGCTAGTTCTTCTCTCATCCCATTGTAATCTCCTTTGTTTAAGCACAAAACACTAGTGTTTGATTTTACCTTCTCACCCTCCATCTGTATTTTAAATTCCACCATATTGTGATCGCTCCTTCCGAGAGGATCCCTAACTATGAGATCCTGAATCAATCCTGTCTCATTACACAGGACCAGATCTAGGACCGCTTGTTCCCTCGTAGGTTCCATTACATACTGTTCTAGGAAACTATCGCGGATACATTCTATAAACTCCTCCTCAAGGCTGCCTTGACCGACCTGGTTAAACCAATCAGCATGTAGATTAAAATCCCCCATGATAACTGCTGTACCATTTCTACATGCATCTGTTATTTCTTTGTTATTGCCTGCCCCACCATAAATGTTACTATTTGGTGGCCTATAGATTACTCCTATCAGTGA
The DNA here is from genome assembly GCF_047496885.1 of Scyliorhinus torazame. Classification (NCBI taxonomy): domain Eukaryota; kingdom Metazoa; phylum Chordata; class Chondrichthyes; order Carcharhiniformes; family Scyliorhinidae; genus Scyliorhinus; species Scyliorhinus torazame. Next base: position 19,499,367 of record NC_092709.1, on the reverse strand, counting down.
CTTTTTCGCCTTACTATATCTGATTTCCACCCAAATGGATTCAACCTTATCCTCCATAGCACCGATGTCATCCCTTACTGTTGCCCGGATGTCATCCTTAAATAACAGAGCTACACCACCTCCCTTACCATCCACTCTGTCCTTCCGAAAAGTTTGATACCCTCGGATATTTAACTCCCAGTCGTGACCATCCTTTAACCATGTTAAATACCACTAAATTACCACTGGAGATACTGGAGATCCAGGCTAGAATTCTCCAGTCATTTGCTGGCAGGGGTGGGGCGGTGGGGGGGTGGGGGTGGTCGTGTTGGGTGTTCTGGTTCACAAACAAGCCAACAATGCTGGAAGTGGTGTAATGCTATTTTATTAACTGTTCAACTATGCTAACATACTGTAAACGTGGGTATAAGCAATACCAGCTTAACTGTGGACCCTTTCCTATCACTAGTTGTGGTGAGGCACTCAGCACATGGTGAATGTCTGTGATGCAGGCTGTGAGCTCTGTGCTCTGAGCTGGCTGCTGCTAGAATGAGCGGGAACTCTCCTGTCCCCTGTCTTTATAGTGCTTGTGCTCTCACTGGTGATTGGCTGCGGTGTTATGTATGCTGGTTGGTCCTACTGCATGTCCATCAGTGTGTGTATGTGATTGCACCATAATGTACTGATGTATATTATGACGGGGGGGGGGGGGGGGATTCTCTGGTCCTGTCGGCAGAGCACAACGGCCGTTTTAATTTGACAGACGGATCCATTTTTACCTCTATTCATGCCTTTTGCTAAGGTTTGGTTCCATTGGTGCCAATATCCCTCCGAAACCTCACTAAGTAACCACTCCGCTTGGCTAAATTAAAAATGAAAAGGTACCTCAATGAACGGCCATAGTCTGTGATTGGCTTAAGTCGTACTCATGTTTCTGACTCAAGCGCTGAGTTGACTGCCAATCGAGGGAAACTGACAGTAGAGTTGAGGCCTACACACCATGGATCTGTTATGAGACAAAAAGTGCTGGAAATACTCAGCACATCAGGCAGCACCTGTGGAGTGAAACGAAGTTGACATTTCAGGTCGAGATGAACTTTCATCAGAACTTGATCTGGGGTTCTATCCATTAGAAATAAAGTCGATCAGCTTCTGGCTGTGGCTATGCAGAGGTAAGTCGCACGTTCGGCAGCTCCCGCTTGGAACAGACTTTTGGCCTCTCTTCAGGGCCCCCAAAGACATTTTTTCGACATTTCCCGGTGTGGGAAGAAGACTGCAACATTCCCCCAACAGTGTATGGCTTGGACCAGGTGCAGGGCGACTAAAAATGTGGTGGTGAACCCAAAGAAAGTGCGAGGGAAGAAGAGCAAGATGACGGCAGGCGGGGACCAGGCAGCGTGGATGCAGTGGGCGCAGGAGCAGCAGGTTATCCAGCGCTGCTTCAGGGAGCTCAAAGCGGACCTGCTGGAGCCGATGAAAGCTTCTATCGATAAGCTGCTGGAGACCCAGACGGCCCAGGGGGTGGCAATCCACGAGGTCTGACAAAAGATCTCCGATAACGAGGACGAGATCTTGGGCCTTGCGGTAAAGGTGCACGAGGCGCTCCACAAGAAATGGCAGGAACTGTTCGAGGAGATGGAGAATCGGTCAAGGCGGAAGATTCTGCAGATCCTGGGCCCCCCCATAGGGGCTGGAGGGGTCGGACGTGGGGGCCATGTTAAACTCGCTGATGGGAGCGGGGTCCTTTTAGGGGCCCCTGGAGCTGGAAGGGGCCCATAGAGTGCTGGCGAGGAGGCCCACGGCTAACGAGCCACCGCAGGCGGTGCTGCTGTGGTTTCATCGGTTCGCTGATCGGGAGTGCGTGCTCAGATGGGCCAAGAAAGAGAGGAGCAGCAGGTGGGAGAACGCTGAGGTTTGAATATATCAAGACTGGAGCGTGGAGGTGGCGAAGAAGAGGGCCGGGTACAACCGGGCGAAGACGGTGCTGTACAGGAAGGGGGTGAAGTTTGGCATGCTGCAGCCGGCGCGACTGTGGGTCACCTACAAGGACCGGCACCATTATTTTGAGTCCCCGGAGGAGGCGTGGGCCTTTATTCAGGCCGAGAAGCTGGACACAAACTGAGGGTCGGGGTGGGTGTTCGGGGATTGCTGTTGGTGTGTTACATTTTGAGGGGGGGTTCTTTGCTCTTGTTTCTTTTTGGTTCGGTAAGGGTGGTTAGGGTGGGTTGGGCACTGTTTTGCTTGGGTCTGTCGGGTGAGCTCTTGGAGGGGGGCAAGTAAATGGAGTAGGGGTGGATGGCCGGTAGGGGGGATGGGACCCCGCGGGGAGGGTGAGACCCGAGCCGGGGGTGAGGGGACTTGGCCTGTAAAAGGAGCTGCGTCAGAGGTGGCGGGGCCGGGCAGGTGGAAAGCGTGGGCTTTTTCCCGCGCTGAAGGCTGGAGGGGGCGGGGAAGCGAGGGTTGTTTCCCGCGCTTGGGATGGAAGGGGGAGGCGGAGAGCCTGCTGATGGGTAATGGAGGAGGGAATGTCCCACAATGGGAGGAGTCGAAGGAGAGGCGGGAGTGGCCGGGGTCAGCAGGAGTCAGCTGACTTGCGGGAGTGCAATGGGGGGAGCAAAGCAGCTAGGAGGGGTCTAGCTGGTTGGTGGGGGGGGGGGGGGGGGGGGTGGGGGGACCGGGTTGCTGCTGGTATGGTCAAGGGGGTGCTGGAGCGAGTAGAGGGGGTTGGGACAGGGGTCTGCCGCCGTGGGGAACGGGCCGGGCGTGGGGTGCGGGCGCATGGCTGGCCGAGGAGGGGTTATGGTTGGTCGGCGGGGGAGGGGGGGCGGGTAGCCCCCTGATCCGGCTGATAACCTGGAATGTAAGGGGACTCAACGGGCTGGTCAAGCAGGCCCGGGTGTTCGCACACCTGAAGGGGCTGAAGGCGGATGTGGTCATGCTCCAGGAGACACACCTGAAGGTGGCAGACCAGGTAAGATTGAGGAAGGGGTGGATAGGTCAGGTGTTTCCTTCGGGGCTGGATGCCAAAAATCGGGGGGTGGCGATCTTGGTGGGAAAGAGGGTGCTGTTCGAGGCGTCGAGCATTGTGACAGACAATGGCGGCAGGTACGTAATGGTAAGTGGTAAGTTGCAAGGGGAGAGGGTGGTGCTGGTCAATGTGTATGCCCCAAACTGGGATGATGCGGGTTTTATGCGGCGCATGTTGGGTCGGATCTCGGACTTGGAAGTGGGGGGGATAATCGGGGGTGGGGGGGGACTTCAACACGGTGTTGGATCCGGCACTGGACTGCTCCAGGTCTAGGACGGGTAGGAAGCCGGCGGCGGCTAAAATGCTGAGGGGGTTTATGGACCAGATGGGAGGGGTGGGCCCTTGGAGATTAGCAAGGCCGGGGGCGAGGGAATTTTCATTCTTCCCGCATGTTCATAAGGCCTATTCCCAGATCGACTTTTAGTTTATGAGCAGGGCGCTGATAGCGAGAGTAGAGGATACCGAGTACTCGGCGATAGCCATTTCGGATCACGCCCCGCATTGGGTAGACCTAGAGTTGGGGGAGGAGAGGGGCCAGCGCCCGCTGTGACGCTTGGAGGTGGGGCTGTTGGCGGATGAGGAGGTGAGTGAGCGGGTCCGAGGAAGCATAGAGAGATACCTGGAGGCCAATGATAACGGGGAGGTCCGAGTGGGGATGGTCTGGGAGGCGCTGTGGGGATGGTCTGGGAGGTGCTGTAGGTGGTGGTTAGGGGAGAGCTGATCTCCATTAGGGCCCACAAGGAGAGGAGAGAGCAGAGGGAGAGGGAGAGGCTGGTGGGGGAGATGGTGAGGGTAGACAGGAGGTATGCGGAGGTGCCTGAGAAGGAACTGTTGAGGGAGAGGCGTAGCCTCCAGGCTGAATTCGACCTGTTGACCACCAGGAAGGCGGAGGCGCAGTGGAGGAAGGCCCAGGGGGCGATTTATGAATATGGGGAAAAGGCAAGTCATATGCTGGCGCATCAGCTTCGGAAGCGGGACGCAGCTAGGGAGATCAGGGGAGTTAAGGATAGGGGAGGGAGTGTGGTGCGGAGTGGGGTTGGCATCAATGGGGTCTTCAGGGACTTTTATGAGGATCTGTATCGGTCCGAGCCCCCACTGGAGGAGGGAGGGGTGGGCCGCTTTCTGGACCAATTGAGGATCCCGAAGGTGGAGGAGGGACTGGTGGCGGGATTAGGGGCCCCGATTGGGCTGGAGGAGCTGGCCAAAGGGATACGGAGCATGCGGGCGGGGAAGGCACCGGGGCCGGACGGTTTCCCGGTCAAATTCTACAAAAAATATGTGGACCTGTTGGGCCCATTGCTGGTTCAGACCTTCAATGAGGCAAGGGAGGGGGGGGCTTTGCCCCCGACGATGTCCCGGGCATTGATCTCCTTGATTCTGAAGCGGGACAAGGATCCCCTGCACTGTGGGTCTTACAGGCCGATTTCGTTGTTAAACGTAGATACCAAGGTGCTGGCGAAGGTCTTAGCCACGAGAGTTGGGGATTGTGTGCCGCAGGTGATCCACGAAGATCAGACGGGGTTCGTGAAGGGGAGGCAGTTGAACGCGAATGTGCGGAGGCTCCTGAACGTTATTATGATGCCGGCGAGGGAGGGGGAGGTGGAGATAGTGGTGGCGATGGACGCTGAGAAGGCCTTTGATAGGGTAGAGTGGGGGTACTTGTGGGAGGTGAAGAGGTTCGGGTTTGGGGAGGAGTTCGTCAGGTGGGTTAGGCTGTTGTACGAGGTCCCGATAGCGAGTGTGGCCACGAACAAGAGGAGGTCTGAGTACTTTCGGTTGCATCGAGGGACGAGGCAGGGGTGTCCCCTGTCCCCCCTGCTCTTCGCACTGGCGATTGAACCCCTGGCTATGGCACTGAGGGAGTCGAGGAACTGAAGGGGGTTGGTGCGAGGTGGGGAGGAGCATAGGGTGTCGCTCTATGTGGACGACTTGCTGCTATATGTGGCGGACCCGGTGGGGGGAATGCCGGAGATAATGAGGATCCTCAGGGAGTTCGGGGATTTCACAGGGTACAAGCTCAACATGGGGAAGAGCGAGTTGTTCGTGGTTCACCCAGGGGACCAGGAGAGGGGGATTGGCGAGCTCCCACTAAAAAGAGCGGAGGGGAGATTCAGGAATTTGGGGGTCCAGGTGGCCAGGGGCTGGGGGGCCCTGCATAGACTTAATTTCACGAGGCTAGTGGAGCAAATGGAGGAGGAGTTTAAGAGGTGGGACGCGTTGCCGCTGTCCCTGGCGGGTTGGGTGCAGTCAGTTAAGTTGACGGTGTTCCCAAGGTTTTTGTTCCTGTTCCAGTGCCTCTCCATTCTTATCCCGAAGGCCTTCTTTAGGCGAGTCAACAGGAGCATAACGGGGTTTGAGTGGGCGCGAGGGACTCCGAGGGTGAGAAGGGTGTTCCTGGAGCGGAGTAGGGATGGGAGGGGCTGGCACTGCCCAGCCTCTGTGGGTACTACTGGGCCGCCAATGTGGCGATGGTGCACAAGTGGGTGACGGAGGGGGAGGGAGCTGCATGGAAGAAGCTAGAGACGACATCTTGTGAGGGTACGAGTCTGGAGGCGCTGGCAACGGCGCCGCTGCCGCTCCCTCGAATGAGGTATACGACGAGCCCAGTGGTGGCGGCTACCCTCAAAATCTGGGCGCAGTGGAGGCGGCACAGGGGGGAAGTGAGGGTCTCGGTGTGGACCCCAATACGGGGGAACCACCGGTTTGTCCCAGGGAGAATAGATGGAGGGTTTTCGGGGTGGCACAGGGCAGGGATAAGAAGGTTGGGGGACCTGTTTGTGGATGGGAAGTTCGCGAGCCTGGGTGAGCTGGAGGAGAAGTACAGGGTCCCCCCGGGAAACACCTTTAGGTATCAACTGGTAAGGGCGTTTGCCAGGCGGCAAGTGGTGGAATTCCTGCTGCTGCCGCCATGCACGGTACAGGACAGGGTGCTCTCGGGGGGGGTGGGTTGGAGAGGGGAAGATCTCGGCAACTCACCAGGTGATGCAGGAGGAGGGGACATAACTTTAAGTTGAGGGGAGATAGAGATAGGACAGATGTCATAGAACATAGAACTTACAGCGCAGTACAGGCCCTTCGGCCCTCGATGTTGCGCCGACCTGTGAAACCACTCTAAAGCCCATCTACACTATTCCCTTATCGTCCATATATCTATCCAATTACCATTTGAATGCCCTTAGTGTTGGCGAGTCCACTACTGTTGCAGGCAGGGCATTCCACGCCCTTACTACTCTCTGAGTAAAGAACCTACCTCTGACATCTGTCCTATATCTATCTCGCCTCAATTTAAAGCTATGTCCCCTCGTGCTAGACATCACCATCCGAGGAAAAAGGCTCTCACAGTCCACCCTATCCAATCCTCTGATCATCTTGTATGCCTCAATTAAGTAACCTCTTAACCTTCTTCTCTCTAACGAAAACAGCCTCAAGTCCCTCAGCCTTTCCTCATAAGATCTTCCCTCCATAGTAGTGCTAACGTTTGTGAGAAAGCACGACAATTTGGGAGACATTATTTGAAATAATTGTGGAACATTATTTGAAATAATTGTGGAACTCGGTGGCTGGACCTCAAACTTTAGGTTAAAGGCTTTAAGACAAAGGAAACCTAAAGGGAAAAATGTAAAACCTGAAACGAAATCTTGATGGAGGCAACGGAGGGAAAGCAAAATCTTTTAAAATGGTATAAGAATAATTTGGGGCAATTTTGAGGAGAAATCCTCAGACATTCACTTGGGTTAGAGAGGAGTGTCATCTTGTGTGCTTAAAAGGGACTTTGTGCATTAATGACGCCATTGTAGATTAAGATGTACATAGTCATCCATGTTAATCCTAAAACCCATGTGTAATTGTTAAACTGAGGGGGGAGTAAAAGCTATCATAATCCAATTTTTTCATGTTTAATAAATGTTTTTTCTTGGTGTTAAAATGAATTAGCAGTCCTGTGACTCAGTTCCGCCATGTTTTACAATGAAAATATAAAAGTTAAGCGGCGGGATTATCTGTTCCTGCGATTAACTGTTGTCGCCGGGGCAGGATTCGTGGACTTCCATGACATCAAACCTGCCACTGCAGCCAGACCGCTTCAGCGACTGTGGAGGGGCTAGTACCGGCACCACGTGGAACACAATCAAATCCAATGAGAAACGGTGCCGGATTCGCCGGGTCCGTGATTGACACTCGGGAGGCTGACAAGCTACAGCCGCACATACACATTTCACTCCCCACACACACTCATCCCAGCCAAGATGGCACTGGTTGCGCTGAAGCGCGCCCATCCTGCTGATGGGTTGGCTGGGGCCAGAGGGCACATGGGGGGTGCCCTGGGGGGACACTCATACTACCTGTGGCCCTAAGTTCACAGTGGGCAGTCAGCAGGGTGCACAGCTGCGTGGCTGCCTTGCATGCCGTGTCAATGGTGTTACGTGCCCGTCCACACGACCCACAGCCCATTTCCTGGCTAGTCCCTGGCAGAGGCCCCCTGGCTAGCAGCACAATAGTCAGCACACCCTGGCGATGTTGGACACTTTCCGTACACGCTCTCTCTCTCCCTCAGCAGCCACGGCGCCTGCTTCACGATTTTTAAAAGCACAAGTGAACCTCACAGTCGGGTATTCCCCCCAGTGGAGGGGGAGAATACCAGGTCAGGGCCGCCATGGATATGCCAATGGCATTTACTATTCGTAAGTTCTGCAACGCATTGGAGCCGCTGCTGAGGCACCGGAAAATTGCGATTTGGTGTGAAACGGCACTCAACACGATTTCAGCGTTAAAACCGATTCTCCACCCAATAGTGTTACCAGATTCCATTGTCTGCAGATAGAGAATCCTGCCCAAGGTCTTTTGTGCTAGGGTTCCATTCTGGGGTCTTTCCGTCCAATTATATCAACTGGGATTGTAACAAGTCACTGAAAAATAATGCGCCAAAGGCAGGTTTCTCATAGCTCCTGTTTCTTCCCTTTGCCCAATAGATGCCTTACAGAGACCACTTTTGTGATTTGGGGGCCATCAGGGAGGTTCTGGAATTTCAACCTGTCAAAAATAAAGTTGATTGGGTGCATTTAGAGGAGGTTGATTACAAGGACAGTAACACTGTATTAAAAACAAAAAGAAAAATGTTTAGAAGAAGCACCAGGAGAGATGAAGCATTGCGTGCTTCCACCTCTACAAGCTGAGCTACAAATCCGGTTCAGACGGTTGGTTGGTTTCTTTTGCTAATTATGAAGGGTCCTGTGTAATATGAGCTGTGGCTAGCTTCTACCCAGTTCCTTGTGGACACAACACCAAAACACTGGCCATAAATGCTACATACTACAAACACTGTAAATCAGCAATCTTGCCTGACAGGACACAGAGGGTGAGCAGTGTGGGAAATGGTAATGCTGCATGGTGTCGGGACTATTCTTCTGAGGTTTGACAGTTAAGGAGAAAGCACAATCTACTGACTTGCCTCATAACCATGAATATAGTAAAGAAAAGATACACTCCTATAAAATCTTGAATTACAACAAGGCAGATCATACATTCATTGCCAGTTAGAATTATTGTAAAATAATGATGAATACAGACACAAAAAGATTAAAAGTGAAGACTAAGTGTGTAATGTTAATCTTCCTGCACTCTTACAGGCAATGCTTTCAGAGGCCAAAAATGCAAACCACTGTAAGTTAACTCAAAAAGCATTACTAGTAAAACTGACAAGTATCGCTGATGATTAGCACAGCTTTGCTTACCTTATATGGGATCTTTTTTTTAAATTTAGAGTATCCAATTGTTTTCTTTTCCAATTAAGGGCCAATGTAGCATAACCAATCCACCTAACCTACACATCTTTGGGTTGTGGGGGTTAAACCCACGCAGACATGGGGAGAATGTGCAAACTCCACACAGTGACCCAAGCTGGGATCAAACTCGGGTCCTCAACTGCGTAGGCATGAGTGATAACCACTGTGCTACCATGCCGCCCCACGCTTATATGGGATCTGGTTGATGAATCGTTATGGTACGAGTACAGCACGGTAGCACAAGTTGCTAGCACTGTGGCTTCACAGTGCCAGGGTCCCTGGTTTGATTCCCCGCTGGGTCACTGTCTGTGTGGAGTCTGCACGTTCTCCCCATGTGTGCGTGGGTTCCCTCTGGGTGCTCCGGTTTCCTCCCACAGTCCAAAGACGTGCAGGTTAGGTGGATTGGCCATGATAAATTGCCCTTAGTGTGCAAAAAGGTTAGGAGGGGTTATTGGGTTACGGGGATAGGGTGGAAGTGAGGGTTTAAGTGGGTCGGTGCAGACTCGATGGGCCGAATGGCCTCCTTCTGCACTGTATGTTCTATGTTCTAGACTACGGGTGGCGTGGTGGCACAGTGGTTAGCATTGCTGCCTCACAGCACCAGACACCAGTGTCCAATTCTGGTCTTGGGTGACTGTGTGGAGTTTGCGCGTTCTCCCGTCTCTGTGTGGGTTTCCTCCGAGTGTTCCGACTTCCTCCCACAGTCCAAGGATATGCAGGTTAGGTTGATTGGCCATGCTAAATTGTCCCTTAGTGTCCAAAGGTGTGCCGCTTGGGTTGATTGGCCATGATCACAATGCGAAGTTACGGGATAGGGTAGGCGAGTGGGCCTAGGGATAGTGCTCTTTCGGAGTGTCGATGAGTGTCCCTTTGAGTTCTGTGACTAAGAGCTTCCAATTGTGGAGGGCTCTGTGGTCAACTCACCAGTCAGTCAGACAGACAGAGGACAACACTGAGACTCAACAAAGTCAGACCTGGAGTCCTTAGTGCCCGGATTAGGTGTGATCAACCACAGTTCAAAGAAAATTGAAAGGCCAGTGGAAGAAAATTTGAGATATTTTGAAAACAATAAAGTTAAACCTATCATTATATGTGTATTACTTGCACTTAAGAATCTTTCCTTTGCTTATTTAATGTTAAATGAAATTGTATTTTTTATGGTCCGAGCCTCTTATAAAATGAATATACACCGCTTATACAATGCAAGAGAACCATGCAGCAGTATGATGCCCTCAGTAAGCCAAAATGCCATGGTTCTTGCTATATGTACCCTGACACTAGGCAATAGAGGTGCACTCTAGTTGCAAGGAACACCAGGTCTGCTTGCTGGAGTGGTCACCGACATTGATACAAAATAGTACTCCAAAAACATAACAGGCAGCAGAGCCAAGCCTGAGCCTGTCCCCAACCAACCTTGTGGTTGCAATTATACAGGGCCTTGGTGAGGCCACACCTGGAGTAATGTGTGCAGTTTTGGTCTCCTTCTGTGAGGAAGGATGTTCTTGCTCCCGAGGGAGTGCAGCGAAGGTTTACCAGGCTGATTCCAGGGATGGCGGGACTGTCATACGAGGAGAGATTGACTAGGTTGGGATTGTTCTCGCTGGAGTTCAGAAGAATGAGGGGGGAATCTCATAGAGACTTATAAAATCCTAACAGGAGTAGACAGGGTAGATGCAGGGAAAATGTTCCCGACGGTGGGTGTGTCCAGAACCAGGGTTCACAGTCTGAAGATTCAGCGTAAACCATTTCGGACAGAGATGAGGAGACATTCCTTCACCCAAAGAGTGGCGAGCCTGTGGAATTCATTACCACAGGAAGTAGTTCATGCTAAAACATTGAATATATTCAAGAGGTGGATAGATATAGCACTTTGGGCGAATGGGATCAAATGTTATGGGGAGAAAGCAGGATTGGGCTATTGAGTTGAACGATCAGCCATGATTGTGATAAATAAATGGTGGAGCAGGCTCGAAGAGCCAAAAGGCCTCCTCCTGGTCCTATCTTCTATGTATGCATCTAAGTAACCTCCTGACACAAGCACTTGGGCACTGAATAGCCATCAGGTGTATGTAGCCGACTGATCATTTTTTCACATCACCTCATTACTCAGAGATGCTGATGACAATTGTAATTCCCAAATGCTGCTCCACTTCAAATCAACAAAGAACAGAGATCAGGGATCAAACCCGGGCTCTTCTTGTCTGTGTGGCTCAGTTCTATATTCGGGTGTCCATTTGGCTAGCAAGACGATTGAAGTTTAATTTAATCATTTACATCAGAGTACAAACCCATAATAATCCAAAGCCACAGCCCAGAGGAAAAAAGTTCATTTAATGGGAATTTTCAAATGTAAAGATCATCACTTGTAGTAAATTGCATCGACTTTGCAGACCTCACGAGTAGGACTGTCCATCTGTTAGCAAGCTTTATGGCCTTATCCCAGGGTAAGACCAGTAAATTACTGCCATTCATTACTCTGTCACTGAGTCTTGCTACAAAGTTTAATCAGTGTAAACATCAACCTTTTAGAACCCTCAAGTTACCTCACACAGGAATTTGTTTTTGACATTAATCAGTGCAAAATGCTCCACATCCAAAGCTAAGGAGTTCTTTAAGAGAAAAAAAAATGAGTATACCTGACACTGCTCCCTTTGGAGGCCCCTTAAAATGCAGGATGAATCATCGTAGCCCCTTGGTAACAGTTCTGCTTTACACCACTCACTGGAGAACAGTATTTTTTTGTCTGAGCTAATCTTGTCAAAACACCTGCATAAACATGAATTTAGACAGTCAAAGATTCCAATAGAGTTCCCATCACAATGTGCAAATTCAGATGGCTGCTGGTTTCTGTTCTACACTAGTGCATTATCACACGCTTATATATACATATTTGCTTCAATTCTTGGTACTCAACTCTATTGTCCGTATTACAGTTGTAATACTTAGTGCAATTTAGGGGCAGCACGCTGGCACAAGTGGCTAGCACTGTGGCTTCCAGGGTCCCAGGTTCGATTCCCCGCTGGGTCACTGTCTGTGTGGAGTCTGCACGTTCTCCCTGTGTCTGCGTGGGATTCCTCCGGGTACTCCGGTTTTCTCCCACAGTCCAAAGACGTGCAGGTTAGGTGGATTGGCGATGCTAAATTGCCCTTAGTGTCCAAAAAGGTTAGGAGTGGTTATTGGGTTACGGGGATAGGGAGGAAGTGAGGGCTTAAGTGGGTCGGTGCAGACTCGATGGGCCAAATGGCCTCCTTCTGCACTGTATGTTCTATGTCCTATGTTCTAATTAAGAGTATTTCTCAGGTCATTGATGTTGCCCGGTGCACTGCTTGCTTGAACTGGTCATTTGGAAAGGCGAGGCATGGTAGCACATTGGTTAGCACAGTTGCTTCACAGCTCCATGGTTCCCGGTTCGATTCCTGGCTTGGGTCGCTGTCTGTGCGGAGTCTGCACGTTCTCCCCGTGTCTGTGTGGGTCTCTTCCAGGTGCTCCGGTTTCCTCCCATAGTCCAAAGATGTGCAGGTTAGATGGATTGGGCATGCTAAATAGCCCCTTAGTGTCCTACAAAGGTTAGGTGGGGTTACTGGGTAACAGTGATGGGGTGGAGGTGTAGACTTAAAGTGGGTGCTCTCTCCAAGGGCTGGTGTAGACTCGATGGGCAGAAGGGCCTCCTTCTGCACTGTAAATTCTATGATATGATTCCAAGATAGGTCAGAACACCTAGTTAACTGCATACACAGAACTCAGTTTAATTCAGCTGGCAGCGAATTACAAATAGAAGAATGCCGATGGGGATTAGCTAGTTTTTATATTTAAGATTTAAAGACAGGGAATTGGCATGCTCTCCCCGTGTCTGCATGGGTTTCCTCTCGGTGCTCCGGTTTCCTCCCACAGTCCAAAGATGTGCATGATCAATGCGCTGAGCTACAGGGATAGGGCAGGAGAGTGGGCCTAGGTAGAGTGCTCTTTCAAAGGGTCGGTGCAGACTCAATGGGCCGAATGGCCTCCTTCTGCGCTGTAGGGTCTTTATGGAGTCTCTGGCAGCAAAATTGAGTTTTTAAACAGTACGGTCTATCTAACTCCCCGATGTAGTGCACTAGGGTAACTCTATTAAATTCTCCAGCACAACGCACTGCTTAATTCATTATAGGCCAACACCAATGGTGCAAAGCAAACAAATGATAATACAAAATGCTGGCAGATATCCAAGAATAATTATACAGCTATTTGCACAGCACTGTACCTGAGGCAAGGAAATGATGTGATCAACTATTTTCTCTTGCTGAAAATAGAGCAGAAAAACTAACTACAAATATGGAAAGTTTATTGAACTGGATGTTCAATCAGCAAAGGCTCATCTATGGACATCTACTGTACAGAAGCAATATTAATATATTTTTTTATTTTTAAAAAATAAATTGAGTACCCAATTCATTTTTTCCAATTAAGGGGCAATTTAGCGTGGCCAATCCATCGAACCTGCACATCTTTGGGTTGTGGGGGCGAAACCCACGCAAACTTGGGGAGAATGTGCAAACTCCACACGGGCAGTGACCCAGAGCCGGGATCGAACCTGGGACCTCAGCGCCATGAGGCAGCAGGGCTAACCCACTGTGCCACGGTGCTGCCCCTCAGCAACATTAATATTGATAATGTTTGATGAACTGATCTGGTTTAAATTATATTCCTACTTGAATTAAATATCTGTTGGTATCCAGGGCTGTAAAATTGCTTTGTGACATTCATGTTTTTTGGAAATATATATTCTGCTTTAGCAACAGTTTCCATTGCAATATGCCTTTAAGTATCCATATTTTAATGTTTTATTTTCTGATTGCTCATAGTTAAGAAAAATCTGAAGTATTTCGCAATAATAAATAGGTGTGAGATGTTTGCACTTACAGAGAAAACTCCAAATTTCTGACAACTTTCAATCTATGACAGTGCTTTACTGTCAATTCAGGACACCCCAAATGGGTGGCACGGTGGCACAGTGGTTAGCACTGCTGCCTCACAGCGCCAGGGTCCCAGGTTCGATTCCTAGCTTGGGTCACTGTCTGTACGGAGTCTGCACGTTCTCCCCGTGTCTGCGTGGGTTTCCTCTGGGTGCTCCGGTTTCCTCCCACACTCCAAAGATGTGCAGGTTAAGTGGACTGGACATGCTAAATTGCCCCTTAATGTGTCCAAAGTTGAGGTGGGATGATGGGGATAGGGCAGGAGAGTGGGCCTAGGGTACTATTTCAGAGGGTTGGTGCAGACTCGATGGACTGAATGGCCTCCTTCTGCAGTGCAGGGATTCTATTAATCTATTGTATGAATCTATGGCAGGAGTAAGAGACAGATGGGAACCCCACTATCTGCAAATTCTCCTCCAATCCACAAACCACCGTGACCTGGAACGATATCGCTGTTCGATCAATGTCAATGGTTCAAAAGCCTGGAACTCCCTTCGTAAAAGCACTGCATCACACAGGTTGAAATGGTTTGAGTAGACAATTCACTACCATCTCTCCAAGGGCATATGGGTTGGGCAACAAATCTGGCCTTGCCAACAACACTCACATTCTCTGATGAGAATTTTTAAAAATAGATATCGCATATTGTTGGCAAGGTGTGAGGAAGAAGATAATAATAATCTTTATTTTCACGAGTAGACTTACACTAACACTGCAATGAAGTTACTGTGAAAAGGCCCTAGTTACCACACTCCGGCGCCTGTTCGGGTACACCGAGGGAGAATTCAGAATGTCGAAACTACCTAACAGCACATCTTTCGGGACTTGTGGGAGGAAACCGGAGCACCCGGAGGAAACCCACGCAGACACAGGGAGAAGGTTGCAGACTCCACACAAACAGTGATCGAAGCCGGGAATCGAGCCTGGGACGTGGAGCAGTGAAGCAACAGTGCTACCAACTGTGCTACCGTGCTGCCCCATGAAGTTGTGTTTCCACCTTGAGTTGATACATGTACTGAAATTATTGAAAAACCTTTCCATTGGAGAAGAACATCCTCTCAAGAACTACAAAAAAGCAGTAGCGGAAACAAAGGCAAAGCGACGAAGAGAGCTCTTCATGTCTCCCAGAGCTGGTTGTTAAATAGTCCGACAGAATGGTGAAGGAAACTTTCGCAGCGAGATCAGGGTACTGAGAAGAGCAGACACTGTTTCTGAGTTGATAACCGCTGTGCAATCTTGGTTGAATCAAGCACAGGATATATCCATTCGCCCCCTAAGGATGTTGTTCTGTTTCTTTACATGTCTCCTGAACCAGAGGAAGAGGTTACAAATATGCACACGTTTATAATGATACTTGAGGAATTATCTTTGAAAGCACCAGTGGTTAGAATGGCCCCTCAGGCTGGCAACCACAGCGCATTTCCCAGCAGGACAAGAACCACTGAAGAAAAGCGTCATCTTTAATTTGTCCACAGTAGTAGATGTGTTCAGGAAAACAATCCAATCGACCCAAGTAATTGATGCAGCTCGGAAACAAAAATAGATCATGGGCCTTATTTTCAAAGGGTGGAGCTCTACTCGTGCTGTTCCTTCCCTCTGCACTGATCCAAAACAAACGAGAAAGAAATGCACTTCCAAGCCCTGTCAAGTGTTTCCGGTTTATTTTGGGCTACACTGTGGTCTGGTTTTGGCAGCGCATTCTGTCTTCTCCAAAACCACGTTTGCATTTTCTTCAGTGTGCGACATGTCAATGACAGGGAAAGAACTAGGTTTGGTTTAGTGCTGGGTTTGGTTTTAAGCACCAAAGCTTTGCCTTTGATCCTCCTCCTACCACTGTAGGTTGAGAAAAACAAACACAGCGCATGATTTAATGATTATAAGGCCTCATCCTGCTTTGTTCCTTCAGTATCTTGGGCCATTGCTGACAACTGTAAAGAATATTAAAGTAACAGAAATAATCACTAACGGTAACTGTATTCATAGTATAGTATCACAGTATCCCTACAGTGCAGAAGGAGGCCATTTGACCCATCGAGTCTGTATCGACCCTCCACACACTCTACCTAGGTCCATTCACCTGTCCAGCCAACCCTACCCTCTTACAAAATGATCAGGGGGTTGGATAGGGTGGACAGTGAGAGCCTTCTCCCGCGGATGGATATGGCTGGCACGAGGGGACATAACTTTAAACTGAGGGGTAATAGATATAGGACAGAGGTCAGAGGTAGGTTCTTTACGCAAAGAGTAGTGAGGCCGTGGAATGCCCTACCTGCTACAGTAGTGAACTCGCCAACATTGAGGGCATTTAAAAGTTTATTGGATAAACATATGGATGATAATGGCATAGTGTAGGTTAGATGGCTTTTGTTTCGGTGCAACATCGTGGGCCGAAGGGCCTGTACTGCGCTGTATTGTTCTATGTTCTATGTTAACCTAACCTGCACATCCCTGGGCATTAAGGGGTAATTCAGCATGGCCAATCCACCTAACCTGCACATCTTTGGACTTTGGGAGGAAACCCACACAGGCACAGGTGGAACGTGGAAACTCCACACAGACAGTGACCCAAGGTTGGAATTGAACTCGGGTCCCTGGTGCTGTGAAACAACAGTGCTAACCACTGTGCCGCCCAATAAGTATAGCAACTTGAAAAGTGGTTCCACGTATTTAAATGGAGACACTCTTGGCAAGATACTGATATCGTGCAGCTTCTAAAGCAGGGCAACTCAGGACAGCTGGCAACTTCGAGGTTTCGGTATTTAACTGCATACTTGCCGCGAGTTGCTGTCCGATTTGTACTTAATGATCAGAAAGGGCTACTGACGTTAATTCAACAACAAAATCTGTCCTTGGCTCGGGGTCAGTTTTTGTCTGACTACGCCAGTTGGAAGCAGCTTGGGATGTTGCACTACAGTGAAGGCGCTATACAAATGCAAGTTGTTCTGGGTGACCAGGTTTCAAATGAACACATGGGCTACGCTGAGCTTTTACGTAGCAATAATTTTCCTTGTGCATATATACTTACTTCTTTGCACATTTGTTTGTTTTAGCTTCACTTGCTTTAGCTCACCATATATATATATATATATATATAATCTGCTCTTTTTCATTCAAACTTTTGAAGAAATTTTAGTCATTATAAAACTTAAAACAATATTGGAAAACACAAAACAAAACATCTATAGTGCAACCAAGATGGATTGTTACAAAGATTGTGAGGATTCCAGTTCCATTCAAACCCAAGGTGATTGGTATTTAAAATAAGTTTTCATTACTGCCTTGTGGTGGTCTGCACTAGTACACCATTCTGCTTTCAAGTTAATGCATGTCTGAATCTGTGATTAATTTAAAACAGGCAGAAATGGGACAGACAAGTCCCCTAATTCAAGGAAACACCTCACATATACAGCATTAGTGCATTCTAAACAGCTATTATGTACCTGGAAGAATGAAATGCTTTAAGCTTTACTGATTCAGGACAAATTCATTGGTAAAGAAAGGACTTAATGTGCCTTTGAATCTAATTGTTGGAAATTAACAAAGGTCACCGAAATTACTAGCTAAGGGATTAATTCAGCAGTAAATTAAGGACATTGTTGCTTAACAGAAAATAGACTATTTTAGTTTAACAGTTGAACTGCCAATTCAGTAAGAGACCTTAGCAAGTTATTGGGCATATCTAATTTTGGGTGTAATTTAACAAAATGGGAACTTCCATAATGAGCGCATTTAGCCACGAGTTTCCCGGTGCTCGCACTCGGTTAGATAGAGGGCCTCAGCAGGGAACATGTGGCCGAGGCCCCCTTTTCATTTAAAAATGGTATCCCGATCTCTGGAGCCCCCTCCCTCACAACCCCAACTAACTATGAGGGGTCCCTGGGTCCACCTGCCCCCCCCCCCCCCAATACCTGCACTAGGCATCCCAGTTCGATCGGCGACCTGTGAGAAATGCTAGCTTGGCACTTTGGCAGCGCCAACCTCGTACCCTGGCAGTGCCCCTGCCAGCTGGCACTGCTACCTAGGCACCATGGCAGTGCCAGGCCAGCACACAGCTGGCATTGCCAAGGTGGCACCAGCAGTGTCAGCGTATAACTCTGCCCAATGGGCATGCACCGGAGGGCCTCCGATCCGCTGGGAGAACCCCGGGAGTGCTGTTCCATCTGGTCCCTGTTTGTGGAGACCAGTACTGAACGGCGTTCGCCCGAGGTCTCCAAGATGAAAGAGATAGTTCATAGTCGACATCTAGAGGGCATAGGTTTAAGGTGAAAGGTGAGAGATACAAAAGAGACCAGAGGGGAAATTTCTTCACACAGAGGGTGGTGAGCATCTGGAACGGGCTGCCAAAGGCAGTGATAGAGGCAGGTACGATTTGGTCCTTTAAAAAGCAGTTAGACAGTTACATGGGCAGGGTGGGTACAGAGGGATTTGGACCAAATGCAGGCAAGTGGGACTAGCATAGTGATAGAAACGGGGCGGCATGGACAAGCTGGGCCGAAGGGCCTGTTTCCATGCTGTAAACGTCCATGATCCAATGACCTTGGGTGCGTTGGGAAACAGAATATTACAGTGAGACTAGCTGCCTCCCTCTAATATGCAGATTTGCCAAAAGATGATCCCACCCACAATGGTCAGGATTTACATCACAACGTCTCACGGGATCGCATTAGATCTTGTGAGGTGTTGCGAGCCAGGTGGATCCCGGGAGCGGGGTCTTCCAGCTTCTATCGGCCACATTGTGCCAGTGCGCTGCTTTTCGGGTGCTGCGCGGCCATTTGGTCATGCTCGTTGTCTCACAAGTAAGTAAGTAAAGCCGCCATAGTCCCAGATGACCATAGGCTCCCCCTTTGAGGGGGAGAGCTGACTGGTGGTGATTTAACCTGAGGATCACCACACCTCAGGGGCAAGGTCGAGAAAGCGGGTCCTTCACGAATATCCTCAGCCGGTTTGGGAATTGAACCCGCACTGCTGGCCTCGCCAACTGAGCTAAACCGGCCTGTGTGTGTTTCTCATAGCACACTCGGGAAATGAGCACACTCGGGAAATGCCGTGAGATTTTTTCTATGTTAAAGGCACTACACAAATGCAAGTAGTTCTTGCTCTGAAATAATATCCGGGCCAGGTAAGTATTTAATCACATTATTACTAAAGTTACACCTGACTGGGTCTAACTACCTTTTACTAGTGTAATGGTAGTTGTTTAGCAGCTTAAACGGTAAAGCTTCTGGATGCCTGCCCTTGGGATTTGCGAGTCTAGCCCTTAGCTTAACTGATACTCAAGCTCATTAGGTGATTTTTGACAGTCCGTGCCAAGGATGACTGATTAAGTGATCAGCACTAAGCTCAGCATGTCACCTCAGGGGTGAAGAGAATCCAACAGGGCAAGCCGAAGCTCGCAGACGCACACCACCCATCCACAAAACAGCACGCTCAGTAACTCTAGAGAAATCTGAGAGTTTGAGCTTCCTCCCTCATGGCGAGAGAAAAGGAGAGTATGGGGAGGTGCAGCGGAACGAGAAAATTATGCCAAATTAAAAGAATGGCGGAAGGAATTTGCTGATAGGGAAGCATGACAACATCACTGCTTTCATTGTGAAAGCTGTCTGTGGCATGTCAGGATCAGATAAGCTGTTTCGGTGATGAGGTTACCAATAATGAAAAGCAAAACAGAGGTTGTGTGATATCAGCTTCTTATTCGTTACTTCTGCAAAAAAGGTTTCCACATAACTTTTCACCTCTCTCTCCCTGTATACCACGCATGCGACCCACATCCATGACTATACACACACGACTGCGTGGTAAAATTTGGCTCCAACTCCATCTATAAGTTTGCTGACGACACAACCATAGTGGGTCGGATCTCGAACAGCGGCGAGTCAGAATACAGGAGGGAGATAGAAAACCTAGTGGAGTGGTGTCATGATAACAATCTCTCCCTCAATGCCAGCAAAACTAAAGAAATGGTCATTGACTTCAGGCAGCAAAGTGCTGTACACACCCCTGTCTGTATCAACGGGGCCGAGGTGGAGATGGTTGACAGCTTCAAATTCTTTTGAATTAGTAAACATCACCAACAATCTGTCCTGGTCCACCCACGTCGACGCTACCACCAAGAAAGCAAAACAGCGCCTATACTTCCTCAGGAAACTAAGGAAATTCGTCATGTCCTCATTGATTCTTACCAACTTTTACAGGTGCACCTTAGAAAGCATCCTATCTGGCTGCATCACAGCCTGGTATGGCAACTGCTCGGCCCAAGACCGCAAGAAACTTCAGAGAGTCGTGAACACCGCCCAGTCCATCAAACGAACACACCTCCCATCCATTGACTCTGTCTACACCTCCCGCTGCCTGGGGAAAGGGGGCAGCATAATCAAAGATGCTTCCCACCCGGCTTACTCACTCTTCCAACTTCTTCCATCGGGCAGGAAATACAAAAGTCTGATAACCTGCACGAACAGATTCAAAAATAGCTTCTTCCCCACTGTCACCAGACTCCTAAATGACCCTCTTATGGACTAACCTGAATAATATTACACTCCTGTATGCTTCACACGATGCCCGTGTCTATGTATTTATATTGTGGACCTTGTGTTGCCCTATTACGTATTTTCTTTTCATGTACTAAATGATCTGTTTGAGCTGCACGCAGAAAATACTTTTCACTGTACCTCGGTACACGTGACAATAAACAAATCCAAATCCAACACCTCTGCTGAGACCACTCATGGGCCACCCACCAAAATGTAGGCCGGAGTGACTTAATTACTCCATTCTTCAGTTTTCCCTCCTGATGGTGTGGGTGAGGGAAGGGGTTGTTACTGTGAGATAGGACAAACTTACATTTAGGCCCTTCACAACATCAGGCCGTCCCAAAGCACTTAGGGGCTTTTCAAAGTAACTTCATTGAAGCCTACTTGTGACAATAAGTGATTAAATAATAATAATAATCTTCATCCGAGATCTTGGGCCTAGCGGTAAATGTGGAGGCGCACGAGGCGCTCCACAAGAAATGGCAGGAACGGTTCGAGGAGATGGAGAATCGGTCAAGGCGGAAGAATCTGCGGATCCTGGGCCTCCCAGAAGGGCTGGAGGGGTTGGACGTGGGGGCCTACGTGGTCACCATGTTAAACTCGCTGATGGGAGCGGGGTCCTTCCAGGGGCCCCTGGAGCTGTTGGCGAGGAGGCCCAAGGCTAAAGAGCCGCCGCGGGCGGTCCTGGTGCGGTTTCATCGATTCGCTGATCGGGAGTGCGTACTCAGGTGGGCCAAGAAAGAGAGGAGCAGCAGGTGGGAGAACGCGGAGGTTCGAATATATCAGGACTGGAGCGCGGAGGTGGCGAAGAAGAGGGCCAGGTACAACCGGGCGAAGGCGGTGCTGCACAGGAAGGGGGTGAAGTTTGGCATGCTGCAGCCGGCGTGTCTGTGGGTCACCTACAAGGACCGGCACCATTATTTTGAGTCCCCGAGGAGGCGTTGATTCAGGCCGAGAAGCTGGACACAAATTGAGGGTCGGGACGGGGGGTCGGATGTGGGGATGGTCGTGGATTGTTGCTGTTGTGTTACATTTTGAGGGGGGGTTCTTTGTTCTTGTTTATTTTTGGTTCGGTGTGGGTGGTTAGGGTGGGTTGGGCACTGTTTTGGTTGGGTCTGTTGAATGGGCTCTTGGAGGGGGGCAAGTAAACGGAGTAGGGGGCGGATGGCCGGTAGGGGGGATGGGGCCCTGCAGGCGAAGGTGAGGCCCGAGTCGGGGGTGAGGGGACTGGGCCTGTAAAAGGAGCTGCCACAGAGGAGGCAGGGCCAGGCAGGTGGAAAGCGCGGGCTTTTTCCCGTGCTGAAGGCTGGAGGAGGCAGGGCCGGGGCGGGGAAGCGCAGGTTTTTTCCTGCGCTTGGGATGGAAGGGGGAGGCGGAGAGCCTGCTGATGGGTAATGGAGGAGGTGGGTATGTCCCACAATGGGAGGAGTCGAAGGAGAGGCGGGAGTGGCTGGGGTCAGCTGACTTGCGGGAGTGCAATGGGGGGAGCAATGCAGCTAGGAGGGGTCCTAACTGGGGGGTGAGGGGGTGGGGGGAACCAGGTTGCTGCTGGTATAATCATGGGAGAGCTGGAGCGAGTAGAGGGGGTTGGGACGGGGGTCTGCCGCCGTGGGGAACGGGCCGGGCGTGGGGCGCGGGCACGTGGCTGGCCGAGGAGGGGTGATGGCTAGTCGACGGGGGAGGGGGGCGGGTAGCCCCCTGATCCGGTTGATAACCTGGAATGTAAGGGGACTGAACGGGACGGTTAAGCAGGCCCGGGTGTTCGCGCACCTGAAGGGGCTGAAGGCGGATGTGGTCATGCTCCAGGAGACACACCTGAAGGTGGCAGACCAGGTAAGATTGAGGAAGGGTGTAGGCCAGGTGTTTCATTCGGGGCTGAATGCCAAAAATCGGGGGGCTGGCGATCTTGGTGGGAAAGAGGGTGTCGTTCGAGGCATCGAGCATTGTGGCAGATAACGGCGGCAGGTCTGCAAGGGGAGAGGGTGGTGCTGGTCAACGTGTATGCCCCGAACTGGGACGATGCGGATTTTATGTGGCGCATGTTGGGTCGGATCCCGGACTTGGAAATGGGGGGCCTGATATTGGGGGGGGGGACGGGGGGGGGACTTTAACACGGTG
Source organism: Scyliorhinus torazame (assembly GCF_047496885.1). Taxonomy (NCBI): domain Eukaryota; kingdom Metazoa; phylum Chordata; class Chondrichthyes; order Carcharhiniformes; family Scyliorhinidae; genus Scyliorhinus; species Scyliorhinus torazame. The sequence goes on along the minus strand of NC_092709.1, from coordinate 19,476,980 downwards.
TTGGATCCGGCACTGGATCGCTCCAGGTATAGGACGGGTAGGAGGCCGGCGGCGGCTAAAGTGCTGAGGGGGTTTATGGACCAGATGGGAGGGGTGGACCCTTGGAGATTTGCAAGGCCGGGGGCTAGGGAATTTTCACTCTTCTCGCACGTTCATAAGGCCTATTCCCGGATCGACTTTTCTGTTATGAGCAGGGCGCTGATTGCGAGAGTAGAGGATACCGGGTACTCGACGATAGCCATTTCGGATCACGCCCCGCATTGGGTAGACCTAGAGCTGAGGGAGGAGAGGGACCAGTGCCCGTTGTGGCGCTTTGAGGTGGGGCTGTTGGCGGACAAGGAGGTGAGCAAGCGGGTCCGAGAAAGCATAGAGAGATACCTGGAGGCCAACGATAACGGGGAGGTCCGAGTGGGGATGGTCTGGGAGGTGCTGAAGGCGGTGGTTAGGGGAGAGCTGATCTCCATTAGGGCTCACAAGGAGAGGGGAGAGCAGAGGGAGAGGGAGAGGCATAGCCTCCAGGCCGAATTCGACCTGTTGACCACCAGGAAGGCAGAGGCGCAGTGGAGGAAGGCCCAGGGGGCGATTTATAAATATGGGGAAAAGGCAAGTCGGATGCTGGCGCATCAGCTTCGGAAACGGGACGCAGCTCGGGAGATCGGGGGAGGTAAGGATAGGGGAGGAAGTGTGGTGCGGAGTGGGGTTGGCATCAATAGGGTCTTCAGGGACTTTTATGGGGAACTGTATCGGTCCGAGCCCCCATAGGAGGAGGGAGGGATGGGCCGCTTTCTGGACCAACTGAGGTTCCCGAAGGTGGAGGAGGGACTGATGGCAGGATTAGGGGCTCCAATTGGGCTGGAGGAGCTGGCCAAAGGAATAGGGAGCATGCAGGCGGGGAAGGCACCAGGGTCGGACGGTTTCCCGGTCGAATTTTACAAGAGATATGTGGACCTGTTGGGCCCGTTGCTGGTTAGGACCTTCAATGAGGCAAGGGAAGGGGGGGGCTTTGCCCCCGACGATGTCCCGGGCACTGATCTCCTTGATCCTGAAGCGAGACAAGGATCCCCTGCAGTGTGGGTCTGACAGGCCGATTTCGTTGTTAAATGTAAATGCCAAGGTGCTGGCGAAGGTCTTAGCCACGAGAATTGAGGATTGGGTGCCGCAGGACATCCACGATGACCAGACGGGGTTCGTGAATGGGAGGCAGTTGAACGCGAATGTGCGGAGGCTCCTGAACGCTATTATGATGCCGGCGAGGGAGGGGGAGGTGGAGATAGTGGCGGCGATGGACGCTGAGAAGGCCTTCGATAGGGTAGAGTGGGGGTACTTGTGGGAGGTGCTGAAGAGGTTCAGGTTTGGGGAGGGGTTCGTCAGGTGGGTTAGGCTGTTGTACAAGGTCCTGATGGCGAGCGTGGCCACGAACAAGAGGAGGTCTGAGTACATTGGGTTGCATCAAGGGATGAGGCAGGGGTGTCCCCTGTCCCCCCTGCTCTTCGCACTGGCGATTGAACCCCTGGCTATGGCACTGAGGGAGTCGAGGAACTGGAGGGGGCTGGTGCGGGGTGGGGAGGAGCATAGGGTGTCGCTCTATGAGGATGACTTGCTGCTATATGTGGTGGACCCGGTGGGGGGAATGCCGGAGGTAATGAGGATCCTCAGGGAGTTTGGGGATTTCTCAGGGTACAAGCTCAACATGGGGAAGAACGAGTTGTTCGTGGTTCACCCAGGGGACCAGGAGTGGGTGATTGGCGAGCTCCCACTAAAAAGGGCGGAGAGGAGCTTCAAGTATTTGGGGGTCCAGGTGACCAGGAGCTGGGGGGCCCTGCATAGACTTAATTTCACGAGGCTGGTGGAGCAAATGGAGGAGGAGTTTAAGAGGTTGGCTGCGTTACCGCTGTCCCTGGCGGGTAGGGTGCAGTCAGTCAAGATGATGATGCTCCCAAGGTTTTTTTTCCTGTTCCAGTGCCTCCCCATTCTTATCCCGAAGGCCTTCTTTAGGCGGGTCAACAGGAGCATAACGGGGTTTGTGTGGGCGCGAGGGACTCCGAGGGTGAGAAGGGTGTTCCTGGAGCGGAGTAGGGATGGGGGGGGGGGGGGGGGGCTGGCGCTGCCCAATCTCTGCGGGTACTACTGGGCCGCCAATGCGGCGATGGTGCGCAAGTGGGTGATGGAGGGGGAGGGGGCTGCATGGAAGAGGCTGGAGATGGCGTCTTGTGAGGGTATGAGTCTGGAGGCGCTGGCAACGGCGCTGCTGCCGCTCCCTCGAATGAGGTATACGACGAGCCCGGTGGTGGCGGCTACCCTCAAAATATGGGGGCAATGGAGGCGGCGCAGCGGGAAGTGGGGGCCTCAGTGTGGACCCCGATACGGGGGAACCACCGGTTTGTCCCAGGGAGAATAGATGAAGGATTTTCGGGGTGGCACAGGGCAAGGATAAGAAGGTTGGGGGACCTGTTTGTGGATGGGAAGTTCGCGAGCCTGGGTGAGCTAGAGGAGAAGTACAGGGTCCCCCCGGGAAACACCTTTAGGTATCTACAGGTAAGGCCGTTTGCCAGGCGGCAAGTGGTGGAATTTCCGCTGCTTCTGCCGCCACGCACGGTACAGGACAGGGTGCTCTCGGGGGGGTGGGTTGGAGAGGGGAAGATCTCGGCAACGTACCAGGTGATGCAGGAGGAGGAGGAGGCCTCGGTGGAGGAGCTGAAAGGTAAGTGGGAGGAGGAGTTGGGGGAGGAGACTGAGGAGGGGGCGTGGGCAGATGCCTTAGGGAGGGTGAACTCTTCCACTTCGTGCACGAGTCTCAGCCTCATACAGTTTAAGGTTCTGCACAGGGCACACATGACCGGGTCAAGGATGAGCCGGTTTCTTGGGGGTGAGGACAGGTGTGTTAGGTGCTCAGGGAGCCCAGCAAACCACACCCATATGTTCTGGGCATGCCCAGCGCAGGAGGACTTTTGGAAGTGCGTAGCGAGGATGATTTCGAGGATGGTAGGATCCAGGGTCAAACCGGGCTGGGGGCTCGCAATCATAGATTATCATAGATTATCATAGAATTTACGATGCAGAAGGAGGCCATTCGGCCCATCGAGTCTGCACCGGCTCTTGGAAAGAGCACCCTACCCAAGGTCAACACCTCCACCTTATCCCCATAACCCAGTAACCCCACCCAACCCTAAAGGCAAATTTGGACACTAAGGGCAATTTATCATGGCCAATCCACCTAACATATTTGGGGTTGCAGAGGAGCCGGGAGTGCAGGAGGCGAAAGAGGCCGGTATTCTGGCCTTTGCGTCCCTGGTAGCCCGGCGAAGGATTCTTCTTCAGTGGAAAGATGCGAGGCCCCCAAGCGTGTGACGAATGTGATATAAAATAGTTACTTTAGAGATATTAGTTAATGTAATGTAGAAATAAGCCACTTTGACTCTGGTTAGTTCAGAGACAAAGGATGTTAGACCGCATGGGGAAAGCAGGAAGGGGTGTGTCTACGAGAGTGATGCTGCATTGATAGGGGCCAGAGAAAGGGATTGGAAGTGAGCCAATCAGAATAGATCAAACAGGTCAGGAGGGATATAGGCTGACCTATGGGCGTCGAGTATGTGAAACTTGATACCATTTGAATTGATTTGCAGAGATCCCTTTGTCTCTTTGTTCATTCGCTTTCTGGGATGTAGGAGACTGGATGTCTCTTATGTTTCTGTGAAATGAATCAAGCTTGCAAGCTGAATAAAATAACTTCTTTTTACGTGCAAATCCATCTCGACTTTTATTGAGGCCAGACTGACGGAGAAAGAAATTTGGGAATCAACACGTGGAATACTGGATCAACGATAGGGCGGGGTTTATTAAATTGGAGAGGGTGAAATTTGCCTTAAGGGGATCGGTGCAAGGGTTCTTCAGGCGGTGGCAACCGTTCTTAGACTTCCTGGCAGAACGGTAGACAATGGTCAGCAGCAGCAGCAACCCGGGGGGGGGGGGGGGGGTTCTATTTTATTTTTGTTTGTCTATACTGGGGGATCTGAGGGGGTGTATATATTTGCTATGTTTGCTATGTGTTGGGGGCTCGCAATCATAGATTATCATAGATTATCATAGAATTTACGATGCAGAAGGAGGCCATTCGGCCCATCGAGTCTGCACCGGCTCTTGGAAAGAGCACCCTACCCAAGGTCAACACCTCCACCTTATCCCCATAACCCAGTAACCCCACCCAACCCTAAAGGCAAATTTGGACACTAAGGGCAATTTATCATGGCCAATCCACCTAACATATTTGGGGTTGCAGAGGAGCCGGGAGTGCAGGAGGCGAAAGAGGCCGGTATTCTGGCCTTTGCGTCCCTGGTAGCCCGGCGAAGGATTCTTCTTCAGTGGAAAGATGCGAGGCCCCCAAGCGTGTGACGAATGTGATATAAAATAGTTACTTTAGAGATATTAGTTAATGTAATGTAGAAATAAGCCACTTTGACTCTGGTTAGTTCAGAGACAAAGGATGTTAGACCGCATGGGGAAAGCAGGAAGGGGTGTGTCTACGAGAGTGATGCTGCATTGATAGGGGCCAGAGAAAGGGATTGGAAGTGAGCCAATCAGAATAGATCAAACAGGTCAGGAGGGATATAGGCTGACCTATGGGCGTCGAGTATGTGAAACTTGATACCATTTGAATTGATTTGCAGAGATCCCTTTGTCTCTTTGTTCATTCGCTTTCTGGGATGTAGGAGACTGGATGTCTCTTATGTTTCTGTGAAATGAATCAAGCTTGCAAGCTGAATAAAATAACTTCTTTTTACGTGCAAATCCATCTCGACTTTTATTGAGGCCAGACTGACGGAGAAAGAAATTTGGGAATCAACACGTGGAATACTGGATCAACGATAGGGCGGGGTTTATTAAATTGGAGAGGGTGAAATTTGCCTTAAGGGGATCGGTGCAAGGGTTCTTCAGGCGGTGGCAACCGTTCTTAGACTTCCTGGCAGAACGGTAGACAATGGTCAGCAGCAGCAGCAACCCGGGGGGGGGGGGGGGGGGGGGGTTCTATTTTATTTTTGTTTGTCTATACTGGGGGATCTGAGGGGGTGTATATATTTGCTATGTTTGCTATGTGTTTCGGCGGGTGTTAATTTATTATTTATGTATGGGGGGAGGGGGGTTTTGTTTTGTTTTTGTATTTAATTCTATTGGGTTCCTTTTACATTTTGTTGTTAATATTTTGTGAAAACTTTAATAAAAATTATTTTCAAATAAATAAATAATAATCTTCATCAGTGCTACATTAACACTGCATTAACACTTACGTTAACACTGCAATGAAGTTACTGCATTAACACTGTTGAAGTGTAGCTGCTGTTGCAACTTGGCACCCAATTTGCACACACGCAAGGCCCCACTAACAGCAATGAGATAATCTCCTGATTATCAGTTTTAGCAATATTGGCAAGGGACAAATTTTACAAGGAGGACTCCCCTGCTCACCTTCAATTACCCGAGGGGACTGATGGGCCTTTGGTTGTCTCATCTGAAAGATGATAACACTAACATTGCAGCATTCTCTCTACATTGCACTGGAGTTCAAGCTTAGATTATGTACTGTAACCTCTGGAGTGGAACCTGAACCCACAACTGACTGACTCAGAAGCAAGAGGGTTTCCACTGAGCCTCTCACTGCACTGATATTTTAAATCACATGAGCGGTGAGTCGTGGGTACAAATCCTATATCCTACCACAAGACTCTGCAACATTACATGAGGTAAAACATGTCTCACCTGCTATTTATTTCTAATCTGTTGTCTCATTTTTCTAGAACGAGGTTAAAAAAACTGGTTTTATAAACTGGTTCCGTACAGTTAAACATTTTAGAGCAACTCCATATCCTGGAGCTTCAACACACCACCTTGGAAGGGTCGGATGTACATTCAAGCTGAAAATTATGCCGGAAGAAATGACGCAACAGCTGCACCGATTACTGGATCGTTGAGGGGGCTTGCAGCCACTCCGGGTAAAGCTCCCGGCTCCCACGCCAAAAGCAGCTGGAACCGCACATGCGCACATGCCTGTGGCGCCGTGCAACATGTCGCCGGCCGCATGTGGACCCGACCTGCCAAATAATGACCCTCAGTAACACCCCGCTCGCCACCCCAGACCACCCCGCATCAATCCCCCCAGTCCACGCTGAAGCCCCCGGCCAGCGGCACAGCTCCCCCCCCCTCCCCCCGAATGTGGCGGTGCTGGACTAAGTCCGCTGCCGCCACGCAGGGTCCACGAAAAATAGCTTAAATGTTCCACGAACTCGGCCCATCGGGTGCGGAGCATCGGCGGAGGGACTCGGGTGACATCCTGAGGCCGTTGCGACGGCGTGCGGCATACTCCCCGAGTACGCTGTTTTTGAGGGGCCGGAGCATCGCAAAAGCGGAGCCACCCCCGATTTTGGCGGAAATAGGGATTCTCCGGCCGATCGCCAAGCGCTATTTTGGTGTCGGTGATCAGAGAATCCCACCCGGTACTTTCTTACAAGCTTGAGGAGGGGGGAGAAATTGGGTGTGTCATGCGAGAGTGCCTTTGAGAACTGGATGTTTAAGCACTGTACCTTTAAGAAAACAGTGATGTCAGAGAGTGGGTGGAGCTCAGCTCAGGTCAGCCATTTTGCAGGTTTTTTGTTGCAGTTTAAAAAGCAGTTTGAAAAGTACCTGGCTGGTTTTACAAGGTGCTGGAGCTGAAATCACCCAAGCTAATATATCTCTGCCATTCTACAGAAAATATATGTATCCTTTAACCTGGTGTGATACTGTTTAAAGGTGTTAAGCCTCTTGGAAGTTTGAGGGAACAGTTTAAGGAGATATTTACTGTTGCAATATTTTCTGAGTTATCTTTGAACTAAGGGGTGTTAAGAGATCCAATGTTTATTTAAGATGTTAGGTTGAGTTCATGGAATAAACAGTGTTTTGTGTTTAAAAATCCACGTGTCCATAATTGTAATTCCACACCGAGAGAAAAAGCCGTGTGCTAGGAAAAGCAACACATCCATTAAAGGGAGAGGTTGGTTGAACTCCATGATACATTTTGGGGTTCTGAAAACGCCTCCCCATAACAGGTGGTCAACTACATGGTCCTGAAATTGAGTACAAAGTGGTGACTGTGAGGTTATTTCTGACATGAAGCACAAATCCTGTGTGCAAGATAAAATCCACATTACACTGGGCTGTGAACATTTCAGAAGTTAAATATCCATCCCCCAATCTTCACATCATTTGTTGAGGATTAAGGAAGTATTATTTTAACTCTAAGGACCTGTAATTAAAAGCCAAACTGTTTACACTAGACCTTTTTCTGTTGCTGTTATAGTGCTTTGTATATATTAAAAATCTTACATCTGCACCCACTTCCTGCCATCTTTTGTGTTCTAAATTCTAACATTTACATTTTCAATGAACCTGCCTATGTAAATTTGTCACAATGTAGTTGCTCCCTTCACCCACTGAAGCTGCTGTAGCAGGAAGCAATAATTCTAGATTATCAAGTTTATAAAGGTATTTTCTATTACACATGTGGACATGACAATTTATCAAAATAATGATAAATAGGTGATTGAAATCTACATCAATTGCTCCCCCTCCTCTCTCACCTCCTTTCACCTGAACACTATACTTGGTCTGAATCCTCATGATGCAATGCTACCTGAGTTTGCCTAATGTTATGTATAATTTTTAAATATATTGCAAAGTATCAGTATGTAGCAGATGCTTGCCCAGATAATGGGTGCGATTCTCTGGCCGTGTTGTGCGCGAGCGAGAGCACAATGCGGCTGGAGAATCCCGGGACAGCCCTCCAGCGGGTCTCCTGGCAGCCTCCGCGCCTCCGGGATTCACTCAAGTCCCGCGAGGCATCGGGGTCAGAACTCTGCCCCAAAGGGGGACCAAATGACACTCACAGAAGTCGGTATTAAATCTACTGAAGACCTCCTGACCTGATATTCATCAGGCCTCGATTCTCATGCCATCCCAGGGAGGCTGCAGCCAGGCACCAATCAGTACTGGTTCACAAGAATGTGGAACAGCACCTGGGGGGGGGGGGGGGGGGAGAGAGAGGGGGTCTCCCAGGCCATGGGAAGCCCATGGGTGGTCAGGGTCAGTGCAGGTTGGCTCCCTGAACCTCCTCCTGGAACGTGGGCACCTTGGCATTGCCCAGCTGGCATCGCCAAGTTGCTTCAGTGACACTGCCAAGCTGATTGGAGCACTGCCTGGGTGCCAGTGCAAGGGTGCCCAGGTGGCGTTGCCAAGGGTCCGGGCCCGAGGGGGACCAGGCCCATGAAATAAGGGTGGAGGGGGTTTGAAGGGTGGCAGGTGCATGGCCAGGAAGTAGGGGCCTCCAGGAGGTTGGGGGGTGATTGGTGGGGGTCCTGGAAGGGAGGGGGTGCTGTAAGAGGCTTGGGGGGGGCCTCCCAGGGACTCCAGTGGGTATCCTCAGTTGGGTGGTGTGGGGGGAGTGACATTGCTCATGGCTGGGGGGTGTGGGGGATCCACAAGCTCACTTAGAGATCGGGGCACCCTTTCAAAATGGCGATCCGATCTTGGAGATCATCCCCCCAGTGCTAAAAAAAAATTCTAAATGTGGGCTAAACCGATGAGAAACTCCCCAGGACCCCAAAAAGTGACTAAGTGTCACTGAATGGTGGTGGGGGACTCAACCCGCCACAAATGAACTTAGAATTTTTTTGAGAGAATCACACCCAATAGCAGCGCACAAGTCAAAGCCTGAAAAGCATGGAGCTGTATCAATGTGTGGAGAATTTACAGTGCAGAAGGAGGCCATTCAGCCCATCGAGTCTGCACCGGCCCATGGAAAGATCACCCTACCTAAGCCCACACCTCCACCCCATCCCCGTAACCCAGTAACTCCATCTAACCTTTTTGGACACTAATGGCAATTTAGCATGGCCAATCCACCTAACCTGCACATCTTTGGACTGTGGGAGGAAACCGGAGCACCCGGAGGAAACCCACGCAGACACGGGGAGAACATGCAGACTCCGCACAGACAGTGACCCAAGCCGGGAATCGAACCTGGGACCCTGGAGCTGTGAAACAACTGTGCTACCGTGCCGACCAATAGACTTGAATAGGAGTCTTCGATGCCTGAGTCAATATTGCCTCAATATTCAATTATGCCCATTGAGCACAAACAAAAACAGAAAATACTGGACAATCTCTCTAGGTCTGACAGCATTTGTAGAGAGAGAAGAGAGCTATCGTTTCGAGTCTGGATGACTCTTTGTCAAAGCTAGGCCTATTTGCCTTCCGTTCAGGATAACACTGATGTGGCCACCTTGAAATTTAGCAACTCAAGTATGAGACAAAGGAATAATATACTCCTGCATATCTTTTGTCTATAAACATTATGACGTTTGTTGAAAGAAATGAGCTGACACCTTTGCTGTTTTTAGTTAGGCCAAAAAGGATTGATCACAGTTTTTTAAACAAGTAGTTCTAAATGCTTTTTTAAGGAAAGATTATCATTCGCAATCTGCCGAGATTTGGAAGTAACCATTCCACACTACACCTCAGTATTAGTTTGAACAATCATAACTTTGAAACCACTATCATGGCTTTCACCTAACTTTGCTACACCACAGATGCCAACGTTGAGACTTGCAGATTCACCCCTTCCACTACATTTGTTATCTTCAAAGGAAGAATGTGCAGGATTATTGGGGAGAAGGTGAGTAAATGGTACTAAGAAAATTGCTCATTCGGAGAGCCTGTGCAGACAGGATAGGCCAGGCTGCATGGCGGCCTCCTGCGAGTTTATTTTTCTGTACGAGATTGATCATTTAGTGTCAGCTGTAGTTCAGCTGGCAGAGCTCTCACTCTCCAAGCCAGAAGACTGTGCACTCCAGGACTCGAACACAAAACTCCAGGTTGACACTGCAATGCAGGATCAAGATAGTGCTGCAGTGTTGGAAGTACTGTCCTTCAGCTGAGACAATAAACAGAGGCCCAAACTGCCCTCTCAGGTGTGTGTTAAAAACCCTGACGCTGTTATTTCAAAGAGCAGGGGTGTTTTGCTCGTGTCCTCGCTAATAAAGATACCTCAATCAACATCACAAAAACAGATGATCCAATCATTTTCACACTGTTGTTTGTGCGAGCTCTCTGTTGGCAACTTAGTTGCTGCATTTCCTTTGACATACATAGGACTGGATTCTCCGCCATCAGGATGCTCCATTGTGCCGTCAGCCCAGGGGTTTTCCGACGGCGTGGGGCTGCCTCACAATGGGAAACCCCATTGACCAGCGGGCGAAACGGAGCACCCCTCCGGAGCCAGAAATCTGGCGTGGCGTGACGGAGAATCCAGCCCGTAATTGGCTGCAAATAGATTTGGAACTTTGTGAAAAGTGTTCTCGAAATGCAATTCTTTTTTATCCTCAAATGAAAATTTGTTTCAGCTTAACAACAAAAAATAAACTTCTGGTAGAGACCCAAAGAAATGCTCTGGGGGCCCGGGTTCGAATCCCACCACGGTAGATGGTGGAATTTTAAAACTCAATAAAACAGCAGGAGTTAAAAGTCTAATGATGACCATGAAACCATTGTTGACTGTCGTAAAAGCCTAACTGGTTCACTAATGTCCTTACCTGACCTACACGTGGTTCCAGATCCACAGCATTGTGATTGACTCTGAAATGCCCTCTGAAATGGCCTAGCAAGACATTATAGTCAACCACTACAAAGGAAACAAAAAGGAATGAAACTGGACGGACCACCCGGCATCGACATAGGGAACGACAATGGGAAACCCAGCCCTCTCGACTCTGCAAAGTCCTCCTTACTAACATCTGGGGGCTTGTGCCAAAATTGGGGAGCTGTCTCACATAGCTGCCTGACATGGACATACTCACAGAATCAAACCTTGCAGACAATCTTCCCGACACTACCCTCACCATCTCTGGTCCCACTGGCAGGACAGATCGAGCGGAGGTGGCGGTACAGGGGTATGCAGTCAGGAAGGAGTTGGCCTGGGGGTCCTCAACATCGACTTTGGACCCCATGAAGTCTCATGGCACCAGGTCAAACATGGGCATGGAGACTGCCTGCTGATTTTCACGTACCATCCCCCCTCAGCTGATGAATCAATACTCTGCCAAGTTGAATACCACCTGGAAGGAGCATTGAGGGTGGCAAGTGCGCAGAATGTACTCTGGGTCCATCACGAAGAGTGGCTCAGTAGTACCACCACAGACAGAGCTGGCCAGGTCCTAAAGGATATAGCTGCTCGACTGGCAGCTGGTCACGATCAAGAGGGAAAAACATATTAGACCTCATCCACTGCAACCTACCTGCCGTAGATGCATCTGTCCATGACAGTATCAGTCGGAGTGACCGCTGCACAGTTCTTGTGGAGATTTTGAGGATATCCAGCATCGTGTTGTGTGGCGCTACCATCATGCTAAATGGGATAGATTTATAACAGATCTAGCAACTCAAGACTGAGCATCCATGAGGTGCTATAGGCCATCAGCAGGAGGAGAATTGTATTCGGCCACAATCTGTAACCTCATGGGCTGGCATATCCCCCACTCTATCATTACCACCACGTCAGGGGATCAACCTTGATTCAATGAAGAGTGCAGGAGAGCATGCCAGGAGCAACAACAGGCATGCCTAAAAATGAGGCGTCAACCTGATGAAGCTACAACACAGGGCTACTTGGGTGCCAAATAGCATAAGCAGCACATGATAGACAGAGCTAAGCAAAACCAACAAATCAGATCAAAGCTCTGCAGTTCTGCAACATCCAGCCATGAATGGTGGTGGACAATTAAACAACTCACTGGAGGAAGAGGCAAATATCCCCATCCTCAATGATGGAAGAGCCCAGCATATCAGTGCAAAAGATAAGGTTGAAGCATTCCCAACAATCTTCAACCATAAATGCGGAGTGGATGATCCATGTTGGTCCCCTCCAGAAGTCCCCAGCATCACAAATGTCAGTCTTCAGCCAATTCAATTCACTCCACTTGATATCAATAAATGGCTGAAGATACTGGATATTACAAAGGCTATGGGTCCTGATAATATTCTGACAATAGTACTCAGGACTCCAGAACTGGCCGCGCCCCCAGCCAAGCTGTTCCAGTTTGTCCTGTACACAAGAAAGGTCAAATCCAATATAGCCAATTACCGCCTCATCAGTCTACTCTCGAACATCAGTAACGTGATGGAAGCGGTCATCAACAGCGCTATCAAGCAGCACTTACTCAGCAATAATCTGCTCATTGATGCTCAGTTTGGGTTCTGCCAGCGTCACTCAGCTCCTGCCTCATTACAGCCATGGTTCAAACATGGACAAAAGAGCTGAACACCAGAGGTGAGGGGTGAGTGACTGCCCTTGACATCAAGATAGCATTTGACCAAGTGTGGCATTAAGGAGCCCTAGCAAAACTGGAGTCAATTGGATTTAGGGGGAAAACCCTCCGCTGGTTGGAGTCATAGCTGGCCCAAAGGAAGATGGTTGTGGTAGTTGGAGATCAATCATCCCAGCTCCACGACATCACTGCAGGAGTTCCTCAGTATAGTGTCCGAGGTCCAACTATCTTCAGCTGCTTCATCAATGACCTTCCTTCCATCAAATGTCAGAAGTGGGCTGTTCGCTAATGGCAGCACAATGTTCAATGCCATTCACGACTCTCAGATAATGAAGCAGTCCATATCAAAATCAGCAAGGACCTGGACAATATTCAGCTTGGACAGACAAATGGCAAGTTACATTCGCACCACACAAGTGCCAGACAATGACCATCTCCAACAAGAGAGGATCTAACCATCGCCCCTTGACATTCAATGGCATTATCATCACCGAATCCCCCACTATCAACATTCTGGGAGTTACCATTGATCAGAATCTGAACTGGACTAGCCAAATTAATACCAGAGTGGCTACCAGAGTAAATCAAAGGCTAGGAATCCTCCAGCTAAAGATCACTCCTAATTCCCCAAAGCCTGTCCACCATTTACAAGGCAGAAGTCACGAGTGTGATAGAATACTCCCCATTTGCCTGGACGGGTGCAGCTCCAACAAGACTCAAGAAGTTCGACACCATCTAGGAAAAAACCCACTTGATTGCTACCCCTTCTACAAACATTCACTCCCTCCACTACCAAACAGTAGCAGCCATGTGTACCAACACCTCAGGGACAGCAGCAGTTCAGGAAGGCAGTTTGCCACCACCTTCTCAAGGGAAACTAGAGATGGGCAATAAAATAAAACACGGACAGTGACCCGGGGCCGGGATCAAACCTGGGTTCTTGGCTTCGTGATGCAGCAGTGCTAACCACTGCGCCACCGTGCTGCCCCACTGTCGTGTTAATCACCCTGGGGTAACACGGACTGCAACTGGATGCAGTTGTACTTGAAAGTAGACTCCAAATTTTGATGTTAGTTCGATACACTTTATTGAACTTGTTAAGCAGTGCACACAGTTCGCTGTTGGTTTGACACTCTACTAATCTAAGCGTACTATAACTAACTAGACCAGACTAGCTCTGAGCCACGTGTAGAAGGTGCTAACTGATATATACACCCTGACTGTCACTACACTTGTCACCAGTGGAAAGAGGCAGAGTGCTGATGCCTCGTGTGTTTTATAGTGCGAGGCCACCTTCTAGTGTTCTGCCTGGTGATTGGTTGTGTTCTGCCCTGTGTGTTGATTGGCTGTACTGGGTGTCTGTCACTGCCTGTCTGTATCTCATTATGTGCTTGAGTGCATATCATGACACTCACGTTACCATTCTTCACATGTGTGCCTAACCTCTTTTAAGTGCAGCAAGCTATCTGGCCATGAAAGCCATCACAGTCATGCCCAGTCCTGTCCATAGCTGGTGCACTCACAAATTCAATTTCTCACGGCAGCGCCACTAGTCATCCATCAGCAGCAGGAGGAAGAAACTGGATACATTTTCTCCTTCCCAGCTCAGGGGTACCAGGGTCAGTTTTAACCATCAGAATTGCTGCTGAATGTGGCTAACTGGGGATAGAGTTAGAATGGCATTTGGTACCTTTGGCCTGTATAGTTTAATAAATCAGGGAGTGCCTTCACTCTCATTCAGGGAGACTCACCCTCATTATGTAGATGATGTCTAGCCTGCTGCACAAAGGAGCGATTAAATAGGGTTATGATACAATGGAACATAGAAGGATTTAGAGGAGGAATCAGGTGATGTGCCATCACTGAAGCCTGGTTGAAAGCTATCAATGCTTAATAGCAGCCAAAGAAAGGCTCAGTCTTTTGATAGTTTGAGGTTTACTCATTTTTACTACTGCAAAATTGTGTCTCAAATTTCTTCCAACTGTTTGGAGAAAGTTTAATAATTTTTTTCTTGAAGTATCAATTATCATGTAATCAGGAGGTCTAAGTAACACAATCACTATTCTGATGACTCCACTGCTATATCACGATCTACATAGGTAAAATTATGGGATTAGGTGTAAGAGTTGTGGTCACTTAAAATTTGAAAGCAAATGTAAAGAGATCCCGTATACTATGCCACTACTGAAAAAATATTATCTAAAATGAAATGGATATTTTTCTTGTGAGATTTGTGTATTTCTACTGAAGGAAAACAGTGTGAACGTTTTAGGACGAAACCTGTCTTGTGTGTCTGATTTACAACAGCTGGATTCGGAACCGAGAAAAGTTGGTTTTCTCCAGAATATTTGGCAGATTGATGGTTTTCCCTCGGCAGATACGGCACTGAAGGGAAGCTTCAAGCCTCTGATGGTTGCTGTTAATTATTGCATTATGTTATTGTTCTTCTACAGAACTAAAAAGAAAAACTGCAAATGTTGGAAACAGCAAAAAGACAATATTGGACATACTTGGGGCGTGATTCTCCCAACGGGTGGCTAAGTACCGACGCCGGAGCAAAAACGGAAGTGTTTTACTCCGGCGTCAGCGCCCGTTCCGAGACCCCATTCTGCGGCCCACAGGCGGCTAGGACGGCGCTGGAGCGGCCTCCGCCCGCCCCAGCTGCCGATCCCGGCCTGAACCTGGTGCTGCGGGGTCCGCGCATGCGTAGTTGAGCCGGCGCCAACCAGTGTATGCGCAGTGGCCCTCTTCCCCACAGCGGCCCCAACGCCAAATGGCGCAGGGCTACACAAGCCAGCGTGGAGGAAAGGAGGCCGGGGGGCATTGAGGCCGGCCTGCCGATCGGTGGGCCCCAATCGCGTTCCAGGCCACTACGGAGCCCCCCCCCCGGGGTCAGTCCCCCCCTCCCCCCCCAACAGGCCGCATCCGGACCCTTCAACGCTGCAGTCCCGCCAGCCCACAGCAGGTTAGAACGGCGCCGGCAGGACTCGGCATTTTATTGACGGCCGCTCGGCCCATCCGGCCCGGTGAACCGGCGCGCTGGCCATGCCGGCCCGGGCCAGAGAGTCGGCGCATACCCCAGCCGGCGCCGATTCTCCGGGCCCGGGGGGGGAGGGGGGCGGGGGGGGGGGGGGGGGGGTCGGAGAATTCTGCCCATGGTTTCTATGGAAGATTCACATTTGCCATTTTTCTCTTAATGTTTCCCTTGCACTTGGGATAGAGCAGAGTCAAAAAGAGAACTTTAAAAAATATATATTTATTCGTTCGTTGGATATGGGCCTCACTGAAGGACATTAGTGAACCAGATGGGGTTTGTAATTGAAAATATGGAAAGATATGTAATTTGAAACATGGAGGTCTGGCAATACCTGATTTAAGAAACATGGAAGAATGTAGGGAAAAATCCCACAAAGGGTTAACAGCAGCTGCCAGGAGAGGGCTGTGAAATGCAGATTTCCTTTAGCAGATAGTCAAGCAGGCTTTGCAAACAAAACAAGCAGGTCTTTCAAGCCACAATCAGTGAATTTTAGTATACAGCTAAAAGCAATGTTTCGCACATCCTTTTGAAGTTAAGTAAGCAGCTGGAAAAGAATGGATGAGGTTTTCAGTTGAATTAGGTGACAATTCTAGGTTTGAAATTCTGCTGACACCAGGTGAATATGGAAAGCTGGAGTCGTGTCTATGAGAACACAAATTAGACCCAAATCAAAGTCAAAATTATGAGCTGGGGCCACAATTTGATAATAATAAAACTATAGAAATGACAGGAATCAAAAGTAACACCCCTTTGAAATCAAAGCATTTTTGAACATCACGAAGGATACAATAAAATCAGAGATCTATGAGCTGAGGTCATGCTCAAAATGAATACTTAGTCGTGTTAGAAAAATTTAGATTAAAGGTACCTTTTACAATCCAAGTGAAATAAAAGTTACTTCACAATAAAGTCATAAAAACTTAATAACTGTTAGAAAGATATATAAACCCTGAGAAAGGGGATGGTAGGCAGAGAAGCAGAGAAGGAACAAGAGTCAGCTCTCATAGCTCGGTCATGGGAAAGGGACAGAGCAAAGCAGCCGAGCTAAAACAGCTAATACATCTAAGGAAGACCAGAATTTAAAGAGGAGGCAGAGTCAGCGGAGAGTCAGCTCAGAGCCAGCTCTCACAGCTCGGTACATGGGAAAGATAGAGCATAGCAACCGAGCAGAACAGCGAATACATCTGAGGAAGACCAAAAGCTAAAGAAACGTGATTGTCAAGGTGGGCCTGAAGGTCCCTTCAACCAACCAGGAGAATCCAGAAGCAAGATCATTTTACTTTTCTGTAAAGACAGTGATTGCATCTTTTAAAAGAAAAAATATAATAATAAAATAACTTAAAAATTTTAACCTGAAACAGTGGTTATTACAAAGCCTACTTTACTTACCTCGCAGCGCAGGACCCAGGATATCGATGCTACTAAGTGGTAAGTAGGTAAAATTCTTCTGTGAAGGTATGGGTTATACCGGGGGATAACTTGAAAATATAGTTTGACCTGAATAGCACCCACCTAAGCCTGCACAGGAGTCAGGGAGTGAGAATCCCTATTCACCATTTAGAATATCGCCCCTTTTTGGTATAGGGGGAATTCTAAGAATAGTGGTGAGTTTTTAAACTTTTACAACAATTGATGGTAGTTTCATGGTTACTGTCACTGAGGAGAACTTTCAAATCCAGATTTATGGATTGAATTTAAATTCCACCAGCTGCGGTGGTAGGATTTGAACCCCCGCCCCCACAGCATTAGCCTGGGCCTCTGGATTAGCAGTCCAATGACAGTACCATTGCGCCACCGTCTCCCACATTTTGGTCCAGTTTACGGTCATTTCCAGCATAGTTGATGAAGAATAAATTTCAGGTAGAGTGCTGCTGTCAATTCAACTGCATTACTTCTCATGAGTTTTCAAAGTGACTTCAAAAGTATTTCACTGATCGTGAAATATTTTGGGGCATCTTGAGGTTGTGAAGGATGCTCCATAAATAAGTTTTAAACAATTACAACAACGTGCGCAGGTTTTTGGCTGAGGTAATAGAATCTGAACATAGAGGGCACAAATTAGTTCAAAGTCACAGAGGAGTAACAAAAGAATTGACAGACACGAGAATAGACAAAACGCAATGTACTGATGCGGTTAGGAAACAGAACGGACATCAAACCTTTCCTACAAAATAAATTCCTGAATTAGTTGGTGAGTACAGAGTGACAGGAAGTGGTACTCAGTGGGGAACGACACTTTTTCCCCACAGAGAGGTGGGCGGGGGGGGGGGCAGCATGGTGATGCAGTGGTTAGCACTGCTGCCTCAATGTGCCGAGGACCCGGGTTCGAATCCAGGCCGTGGCTCACTGACATGTGGAGTTTGCACATTTTCCCCATGTCTTCATGGGTCTCACCCCCGCAACCCACAGATGTGCAGGGTAGGTGAATTGGCCATGCTAAATTGCCCCTTAATTGGAAAATATTTTAAAAATAAACACAAAAAAAGAGGTGCGAGGGGAAAATAACTTCCCATCTTTTTCTAAATTCCTCAAAGGCACGTCAAGACTCGTAATTAGCTTTGTACCACAAGAGATAGGAGGAGCAGGAATAGAACACAGGGTACAGCGAGCCTGCTCTGACATTCAACACGCTCATGGCTGATCTTCAATTTCACTTTTCCGCCACTTCTCCATATTCCTTGACTCGCTTAAGAGACACCAATAATCTGCTTAGACAGAAAGTGGGCAGAGTTTTCCCAAGCTCCCACCGGTGTGTTTGGTGGTGGGCACAGTGGGAGAATATGGCAGGAGATCCGGAAGTCGGTTTCTCCCTGGCGTGAATTTACAGTAGGATCTTCCACCGGTGCTTGCACGTCTGGGTGGAAAATCCTCCAGAGGACGGCGTGAACCTCATTTGCCGGAGTAAAACACATTTGGACAACAGATGTCAGGCCTCATCTGAACAATGCCTGGGGTGCCTTTGGAGTTCAGGCTGGAGGCCCAGCTTAAAATCTCTGTGAGGTCAGGACGGGTGGGAACTCGGAGGGAATCCTGTTCTTCAATTTCACCCTCCCCCTCACCTAAAAAAACCCTGGTGGGGGAGCGAGACATTCAGGTATGAACCTGTGGTGTTGTGAACAAACTATCCCGTTAGCAACTTTGCATTGAGTCAAATATTTCTTGGTGTTCCGGTAATGAAAAATTGCTTAATTGTTCCCTGACTGTTTGTGAACTTTCAGAGTACTGTGTCAGACTGAGTGTTTTGTGATTGTTTATCATGGTTCTGATAACTGCATTAACTGGTAGATGTGGCTGAATACAAGCTCTGACAAACATTAAGACATTGTTGGTTTTTGAATTTAATACAGATGCTGTCTTCTGGTCACCTTCCTGTGTGGCTTCAACACACACCGCTAAGCTCTAATTATTCCAGTTTATTTGACCAGGCTTATTAAGAAGAGACAATAAAAACATCACACAACATAGAACCATTCAGCCCATCGAGTCCACACTGACCCTCTGAAAGAGCACCCTACCTACGCCCACTTCCCCCGCCCTATCATAGATTATCATAGAATTTACAGTGCAGAAGGAGGCCATTCGGCCCATCGAGTCTGCACCGGCTCTTTGAAAGAGCACCCTACCCAATGTCTACACCTCCACCCTATCCCCATACCCCATAACACTAAGGGCAATTTTGGACACTAAGGGCAATTTATCATGGCCAATCCACCTAACCTGCACATCTTTGGACTGTGGGAGGAAACCGGAGCACCCGGAGGAAACCCACGCACACACGGGGAGGATGTGCAGACTCTGCACAGACAGTGATCCAAGCCGGAATTGGACTGTGGGAGGAAACCGGAGCACCAGGAGGAAACCCACGCACACATGGGGAAGATGTGCAGACTCTGCACAGACAGTGACCCAAGCCGGAATCGAACCTGGGACCCTGGAGCTGTGAAGCAATTGTGCTATCCACAATGCTGCCGTGCTGCCCTAACCCCATTAACTATCGCCGTAACCCCACCCAACCTGCACATCTTTGGACTGTGGGAGGAAACCGGAGCACCCGGAAGAAATCCACACAGACACGGGGAGAATGTGCAGACTGCACATAGTCAGTCACCCAAGGGTGGAATTGAACCTGGGTCCCTGGCGCTGAGAGGCAGTATTGTTAGCGGACGTGCAGGACTTAAAACCTAAACAAATCAGAGAAAAGTCGAAGCACAATCATAACGGGAAGTTAGATTTCTGATTTGGGAATGACAATTAGCTCAGAAAACCTGCTACAATTAGGTACTGTGTACATCGTGTTGTCCCGTTATGAGATTTGTCTCCAGCAGGTTGACTCCTACATTACAGTACACATTTCCTACCCATCGCCGAGGGAAATTAATGAAGTAGCAGCTCCTACATGTACAGTGCATTCTGCAGCCTCCACACATTCCTAAGCACTCCCAGTTCAACAGAATGGATATTGGAAAAATAGATCCTTTGAAGAAAGAAATCATTTATATTTATATTGCGCCTTTCAAAACCTCATAACACCCCAAGTGTTTCACAGTCAATGAAGTATGTTTAAAGTGTAGTCACTGTGTAACACAGCTGATTTGACACAGCAAGGTCCCACAAACAGTATTGAGGCAAGTGACTAGATTGTCCTGTTTTCTGAACATTGGTTCAGGGAAAAGTATTGGCCAGGACACAGGAGAGAACTCTACTGCTTTTCTTCAAACAGTGCTCTGTAATCCTACATCCACCTGAGAGGGATGAGGAGATTTCAGTTTAACATTTCATCCAAATGACCTCTGACGATGCAGCATTTCCTCAGCGCTGCATTTGAGTGACAGCCTAGAATAAGTGCTCAGGTGCAGTAGTGGGGTTTGAACGCACAACTATGTGACTCAGTGTTGGACATAAATGAGGCAAAACTGGCATCTCTGAGAAGCCAAGGCTGTGGGAGAATGCCATGTAGTTTGCACTCGATGAACGCTTTAGTTAAAAATAATGTAAAAAATAATCAAGAAATGACTTATCAGAGAGGGGGCTCAAAAAGTATTTACATTTAATATTTATTCTTGGGTGTAAGCTCATGGCCTCAGGGTTGCTATTCAAGTACAATAACTATTACACCACTGTAGCATAACAACCCCTTTCACCACATTTTCAGATTAATTGTCTCTTGGGATTTTTGTCAAGACACTTTATTGTCTCATTTTTCACTCTTCCTGCCCCACTCAACATCTGCAGCTGCAAGACATGATCAGTTTGCTTCGGGCCTCCACCAATAACATTCCAGCTTCCCTTGAATTCTAGACAAAGAGACGACACACCCTCTTGATCTTCGCAGCCTCCCAGTCAAAGGCCTACCACCTCTGTATTCGGTCTCTGTCACATTGCTGAGGGGAATGTCGCTAACATGCGAATCTACAACTAGCCACTAGACATGAGGGTTATTTTATGAAGCATTTCCCAAACCATTCCGAACAGCAATTCCCGACAGCATTATTGGGATGGCAAAAGCAGCGTCACTTCCGACGATGTCACAGATTGAACCTGTCACTTTCTTATATGATCCTGAGGATGTGAACTATTAAAGAGTCGAGTTTAAAAGGGCCTACATTAGCATAACATTATGAACCAAAATTCAGTGCAGCTTTTGTCCTGTGGATGAATCGCCCGCCTTTATGCTCAAATCTTTAATTTGCCCTGACCGAAGGGAGAGACTCTTCACTGATGCCCACAACTCACTCAAGGCGAGATATTTATGAAGCATTGTGTGGGAAAAAAGGCAATGGAATTTGAACCTGAATGCCAATAATGGATCATGCTCTGTGAGTGTAAGAATTTGTCAGGCCGAAGGCGCATACTTTCTTTCCCCTTTAATGACAGGAAATATGAAACGGGGATAAGTTTTGATTCTGTACATTCCAGTAAACTGAGAACCTGCTGCAACACTGGGGTTGCAACTTAGCACCAC
This sequence comes from Scyliorhinus torazame, assembly GCF_047496885.1. Lineage (NCBI taxonomy): Eukaryota > Metazoa > Chordata > Chondrichthyes > Carcharhiniformes > Scyliorhinidae > Scyliorhinus > Scyliorhinus torazame. Next base: position 19,455,634 of record NC_092709.1, on the reverse strand, counting down.
CTGTGGCCCCTTCATTAAAATCAGCAACAAAGCTATTTGGGAGGGGCTCTTTAACATCTACACAGACACGACATCGCTCCCACCAAACCTTTGGCCTTGGCCATTAAATCTTATTAACAAAAACAGAGGTCATGTAAATCTGCCATATTCCAAGGCTGAGGGGAATGTTGCGACTGTGTTTAGAATGTTCACATTGTCTTTCCAGCAAACCCATTAAAACGTACTTTCGAACTTTGCATTTATTTATGCAGTCAATGTCTCAATTTCCTCTAAATTTTCTGCTGCACCCTCAGCTCAATTTTATTTAAGAAACATCTGATATAAGGCAGCACAAAAGTGGCCTGAGAGTTGCGGCATCGAACATCTAAGCAGATATGACAAAGTCCCAGGGCTGTGTCGCAGTCGAGACTTTGATCGGATCCTGACCAAAGCACTAGAAAATTGCCGAGTGCAGGGCTGCATTCTCAGGAGGAGAGGCGAAAATTGAGTTGGCTGCGGACCAAAGTAAAACATGAGTAAATTCTTCATTATATTTTCGTTTTTGAGCTGGATAATGTGGTACTCTGATCATTTATTGCACATGGAGCACTTTGGGACATTTTTAATGTGCTTCACAAACAAAGATCCTCCTTTCCCACTGCAGTGTACACCAATCGCTATATGGGAGAGGTCCAAGCAGGAATGCTCCTACGGCCCGACAAGGAAAGTTAAGATCTCCCTTGATATGGAAGCCCTTCTTCCCTGATCGTGAGGTGCCCCGGCAGTTAATCCCACACCCTGACTGGGTGTCGACAAGTGGCCCACAGGCTGCGCACTTTTCCATCCATTCCCAATGACTTTCCATCCGGAATGGGTGAGAAATTGTTCAGTGGGATTTATATGATGCAGAGTTATAGATGTTTACAGCATGGAAACAGGCCCTTCGGCCCAGCTTGTCCATGCCGCCCAGTTTCTATCACTAAGCTAGTCCCATTTGTACGCATTTGGCCCATATCCCTCTATACCCACCCTGCCCAAGTAACTGTCTAACTTTTTTTAAATTAAAAAATTGTACCCGCTTCTACCACTGCCTCTGGCAGCTCGTTCCAAATGCTCATAACCCTGTGTGAAACAATTTCCCCTCTGGTCTCTTTTGTATCTCTCCCCTCTCACCTTCTCCCTATGCCCTCTAGTTCTAGACTCCCCAACCTTTGGGAAAAGACTTTGACTATCTACCTTATCTATCCTCCTCATTATTTTATAGGCCTCTATAAGATCACCCCTAAGCCTCCTACACTCCAGGGGAAAAAGTCCCTGTCTATCCAGCCTCTCCTTATAACTCAGACCATCAAGTACTGGTAGCATTCTCGTAAATCTCTTCTGCACTCTTTCTAGTTTAACAATATTGGGCAGGATTCTCTCCTACCCGGCGGGGCGTGGGGTCCCGGCGAGATGGAGTGGCGTAAACCACTCCGGCGTCGGGCCGTCCCAAAGGTGCGGAATCCGCACCTTTAGGGGCCAAGCCCTCAGCTTTAGGGGCTAGGCTCGCGCCAGAGTGGTTGCCGTCCCGCCGGCTGGCGTGGAAGGCCATTGGCGCCACGCCAGCCGGGGCCGAAGGGACTCCGCCGGCCGGCGGACGTCCGTGCATACACGGGAGCGTCAGCGGCTGCTGGCGTCATCCCCGCGCATGCGCAGGGAGGGTCACCTACGCGTCAGCCATCGCGGAGACCTACACGGCCGACGGGTAGTAAAAGAGTGCCCCCACGGCACAGGCCCGCCCGCGGATCGGTGGGCCCCGATCGCGGGCCAGGCCATCGTGGGGGACTCCCCGGGGCCAGATCGCCCCGCGCCCCCCCCCCCCCCCCCAGGACCCTGGAGCCCACTCGCGCCGCCTGGTCCGGCCGGTAAGGGAGGTGATTTAATTCACGCCGCCGGTACCGGCATTACAGCAGCGGGACTTCGGCCCATCACGGGCCGGAGAATCGCCAGGGGAGGCCCGCCGACCGGCGCGGCACGATTCCCGCCCCCTGCCGAATCTCCGGTGCCGGAGAATCCCGCCCCTCGTTCCTATAATCGGATGACCAGAACTGAACACAGTATTCCATGTGTGGTCTTACCAATGTAATATGCATCTGTTCAGTTTGTCTGGGTCATATACTGCCACCGGTGAGCAGAAACCAACCATTGGGACTTTCCCATGGCAGCTAAAATCCAAATGAACGGGACTGGGAATAGCCTTTGAAGTATTTCAGCACTATTTCAAACCCTAATTTCTTTGAGCTGTGCTCCAGAGCAGCACCGATCGGAGAGATATTCCCTAGCCACAAGCCTGGTTTGGACTAGCAACGTTACAACCATAACATTTTGTAAGAAACCACTGTTATCTGAATTTGGGTGTTACTAATTCCTGGTTTTAAATGTAAAATGTCCTCTCAACACTTATGCGCAGAAGGATTTAGTCAACATCTGTATCATATAATTTAGCACTGTGTCTGCGGAAATGGGATTCCACCCAGAAATTCTCAAGTTATTCACCTAAGTAAATCTAGTTATTTCCATAGATAAAGCATTAAAAATCCAAATCTGATTTATTGTTTAGACATGTAGACAATGTGCCATTAATATTTGAATCTGAAATTTAAGCTGCAATAGAGGAGCGAGTTGAAATGGTCTATTGAAGAACATGGCACATTGATAAAAAGGCCTGCTGCCATAACTTTTAAGTCCCTTTTATGTCCCTTTGCAGGGTGGTAAATATGATCTGCATTTATATGGTGTCTAATCATATTCTGTCCCCAAAACATTTCTACTTATTAGCTTTTAGCTGCAGTCACCGTTATGCAACACACATGGGAGCCAATTTGCTCACAGCTTGTGCACAGGCACACGGGAATCATATTGGTCGTCTTCTTAGGCAGTCCCTCAGGGTAGAGGATGACTTCCTTCCTGTCCCTTCAATGCATGCTAAGATGGCTGATAAGTCCAATGTGCAATCTACAGATTCCGCCGTAAGCAGAGCAAGATGGTGCTTGAATGGCCGGCAAGATGAGGTGTTTGGAGGTTTATGTGCTCTCTCCGACTTTACCTTTGTGTGTTCCCGACACATCTCACGATGTGTTCGGTGCCTTCCCGAATAAACCTTCTACATTTTGGTCGATTGCAAGCCAGGGACTCCCATAAGTCAGCGGGGGTGTTTGATGTCTTCAGAGATGCTTTGAGGACATTCCTAAAGCATTTCTGCTGTCCTCCTTCGAGGTTCCTGCCATGACTGAGTCCAACGTAGAGCGGCTGCTTCAAGTGTCTGGTGTGTTATGGGCCTGGGTTTAGAGAACCCCAAAGTGTATCCTGGAGTTCACCTGACCCACAACTTTTAATGGATTGTGGTATGGGGAGCACACGGCCCACTCTACAGGTGTGGTACAGCAGAAAATGGAAAAGTAATTTTTAAAGCAAAACAATGTTTATTCTATGAACTCAAGTTAACCTTTTTAAAACATACAGTGAACATCTTAGCAGCCATTAATTCAAATACAACCCCCAACGACTACAACACTAAGTAATCCTTTAATCTTTCCTTTTAACATCCATAAGACTTAAAAAAAGAACTTTTAACAGAAGCGCATCAGGTTAAAGTCACTATTGAGAGTAGTTATTAGGTTTAAATCACCAAAGGATCGATTTACAGTTTTTAGATTACAGAGAGAGACTCATACACCTTCTGGCTGTGACTGCAGCTATCCAGCTCTGAAAACGAAACTAAAACACACCCTACAGCAAACAGCCTAAAACGAAAGTAAAAAGCTGACAGCCCAGCTCCACCCACACTCTGCCATCACTGATAAACACCCATTTCTTAAAGGTACATTTCTTAAACACCCATTTCTTAAAGGCACTCTCACATGACACCTCCCCCCAAGAAAAAAAAAACCATCAACTTCAAGATGGTTTCATTTTTCACCTTTTCACCATCCTTTAAGAAATGCACACAGTAAATATACTTTTTTGTTTCAAAAAACAACACACGCAAACAGGTATAATAATATAGTCCATTTTTTCCCCGTTCTTCTTCCAACTGAAATCTTTCTCGATTGACAGTCTCTTTGAACAAGAAGGTCCTTGCAGCGCAACCCACACTCTGACATCACTGATAAACACCCATTTCTTAAAGGTACATTTCTTAAACACCCATTTCTTAAAGGTACTCTCACATGACAGGTGTCAGGCTTATGAATGACATGCCCCACCTAGGCGAACTGCTTTTGAATGATAAGCACCTTAATGCTGGGCATCGCCTTGGGGGAGGACCCTGCCATTGCATTGCCTTTCTTACCACCAAATTTGGAGGATCTTATGAAGATACTGTTGATGATACGTCACCTGCGCTTTGAGGTGCCTGCTGCAGGTTGTCCAAGTCCCCAAAGCGCATAGGAGCAGGGGGATCACTGCAACCCAGTAAACCATTACCTATGTCTCGGTTGTGCTCCTAGTTCTCAAATACATTTTTCCTCCATCAGCTGAAGGCTGAGCTGTCGCATTGGAGGCAAAGATGAATTTTGGCATCTATGACTACCTTGGTTAAGAGGAGGCTCCCAAGATACAGAAAATGGTCCACATTTTCCAGGCTCTCATAGTGACATTAATCAGCAGGTGTTGTGCTGTGTCATAGCACAGGTGACGCGGACATCTCAGCAAATCTTGCTCGAACGATGACTTGGTGCCAGGGTTTCGACTGTGGGCATTGCCATGAGCTTTTGTGCTCGTCTCGATGTGCAACAGGATGTTTGTTATGCAGCACGGTGGCATAGTGGTTAGCACTGCTGCCTCACAGCACCAGGGCCCCGAGTTCGATGCCCGCCTTGGGTGACTGTCTGTATGGAGTTTGCACTTTCTCCCCGTGTCTGCATGGGTTTCCTCCGGGTTCTCCGGTTTCCTCCCACAGCCCAAAAGCTAGGTGGATTGGCCATGATAAAATTGCCACTTGGTGTTCAGGGATGTGCAGGTTAGGTGGGGTTGTGGGGATGGGCCGAGGTAGGGTGCTCTTTCAGAGGGTCAGTGCAGACTTGATGAGTCGAATGTCCTCCTTCAGCATTATATGGTTCTAAGTTCATGCTTTAGACACTTCATCAGGAGGACTCCATTAGAGGTTGCTTTCCCTGCCCCTTGCTTAACTATCACACCCTTCCAGAGATTCATGTCCTTCCAGACTTTGGTGGCTAATATTTCTGAGGGGTATCAGTTTGCTGCCTGGGGCGTGGGCTCAGAATTGCTCAAGTTCAGTGTAGAAGCCCTCTTTCGTCTCATCTAATGTCTGAAATGCAGGAACATAGAAATTGATGACAGTGGTGTGCTGATTACTCCTTAGGGTGAGCCAGACAGTCATGAGGCACTTGTATATAGAATCATAGCATTTACAGTGCAGAAGGAGGCCATTCGGCCCATCGAGTCTGCACAGGTCCTTGGAAAGAGCATCCGACTTAAACCCACGCCTCCACCCTATTCCCGTAACACAGAAATCCCTCCTAACCTTTTGGACACAAAGGGCAATTTATCATGGCCAATCCACCTAACCTGCACATCTTTGGACTGTGGGAGGAAATCGGAGCACCCGGAGGAAACCCACGCAGACACGGGGAAGAAGTGTAAACTCCACAAAGACAGTCACCCGAGGCCGCAATTGAACCCGGGACCCTGGAGCTGAGAGGCAGCTGTGCTAACCACTTTGTCACCGTGCCACCACAGGGCGAGTCGCAGACAAGTTAATTTTTGATGGCATTCCGTGGCAGCATCATTCCTCTTTGGGGGGGCCATTCCAGAAAAAGGTGCACCTGCAACCTGGTTCCTTCAGGTGGCTTTCTCCTGCACATCACATCTCACTTTGGGCGGCAACGTTAGTGTTGAGGTTCTGAGTTCCCAAGTATTGTCACTGTTGGGATTGTCCATGAAGATCCTGACGTTCCAGATCTCAAACTCATATTATGCATATGCGAGATTTTTTTAAATGTGGGATGGACATTGCATGCCGATATCCACACAGTCTTGGTAGTGTGGGACCTTGATTCAATGACAAGATGGTTCCAAGATAATTGGAGGCCAGGCTCTGCTGTGAGACATTAGCACAGTCTGGACATGATCAAACACAGGTGAGGATGTAATCTGTTACACCTGACTTAGGGCTGTTATTACAGTGCAGCACTTAAGCACAAGGGCGGCATGTCAGCACAATGGTTATCACTGTTGCTTCACAGCACCAGAGACCCGGGTTCGATTCCCAGCTTGGGTCACTGTCTATGTGGAATCTGCCCATTCTCCCCGTGTCTGCGTGGGTTTCCTCCGGGCGCTCCAGTTTCCTCCGACAAGTCCCAAAAGACTTGCTTGTTAGGTGAATTGGACATTTTGAATTCTCCCTCAGTGAACCGGAACAGGCGCCGGAGTGTGGCGACTAGGGGATTTTCACAGTAACTTCATTGCAGTATTGTAACACTAATAAAATTATTAATATTAATATTAGGTGTAGGTAACCCATTGAGCAACCCATTTTATTCACAGGCTGAAGTCAGAGTTGCACAGTCGGACTGCTTTTTAGCATATATCCTTGCAGAAATATTTCCTACACTGTTCTGAAGTTACTTTACAAGGCAGATGTTTCTGCGCTTCTCAGTCTTTTGTTACAACTGTTTCTCTAAAGCTTTGAGAGTTCATAAAAGTCTTAAACACCACAATAGGTCAAGGAGGCACTAATATCAATCACTTCCTTATGCCAAAGGAATTACTAGAACTGAGTTGACAGCCAGACCTTATGAACAATAGCAGACTTCCAAATCTATTTCAATCGCTGACAGGTTATTGTTAGCAATCACATTGGTCTTTGGTGACATATTAAAACATCAGGAGGAAACACTGAAGAACCTTCACCTGGTTAAACAGTTGCTTCATGGGCTTTTGTTTTAAAAAGGGTTTTTAATCAAGACAATCAATTTAATTCCATTACGAAACAAACAGGGAATTGGTGGAAGGCTCCAGCAACTGAGGCAATAGGGAAGGGGCACCAGTAAAAGGAGGAATTGGAAGAGAGCACCAATGATACAGAGGCACAAATGATTCAGAGAGGGGGCAGGTAAATTGGGAAATTGGAGAAGTGTGTCAGTAATGGGGCAGCACGGTAACACAGTCGCTTCATAGCTCCAGAGTTCCAGGTTTAATTCCCGGCTTGGATCACTGTCTGTGCGGAGTCTGCACATTCTCCCCGTGTCTACGTGGGTTTCCTCCGGGTGCTCCGGTTTCCTCCCACAAGACCCGAAAAACATGCTTTTAGGTGAATTGGACATTCTGAATTCGCCCTCTGTGTACCCGAACAAGTGCTGGAGTATGGCGACTTGGGGCTTTTCACAGTAACTTCATTGCAGTGTTAATGTAAGCCTCCCTGTGACAATAAAGATTATTATTATGGCGAGCAGACCAGTAAACTGAGGACTGGGAAAGAAGACCAACAAATGGGGAAATTTGGAAGTTGGCATTAGTAAATGGGTTATTGGAGGTGGCTTGACGGGGGTCTTTAAAATTATAAAAGATTTTGGCATGTTTGTAGTGCCGTTTAGTAGTCCCTATACATGTAGAAAAGTCACTCATAAATCACTACCATATGGAGTGATTGAGGCAGATAGCAGAAATGTACCTAAATAGGTACTTGAGGGTGAAAGGGATAGAACGATAAGATAGGGCAGATGAAGTGACTACAGTGGGAAAAAGTTAATCGGAGCATATACACTGGCAAAGACCCTATTAAAAAAAACTTTTTAATTAAACTTTTAACATTTTATAAAAAATTACTAAATATAAACAATAACTCTTGACTAGACACAAACAACCAGAACCGCAAAAACGACCCTTCAACCCAAGGAACAAGACCCCCCACCGTGTATGCACCCCTTCCCTCCACTTTTTTGTCCCCACCTTCCCCCTTTAACAGCTAACAGTGACCAACTCTCTCAAATGCAATATAAATGGTCGCCATCTCCAGAGCCCTTCAATCGATTCCCTCTCGGTGTATTTGATCTTCTTGGGGTTTCAAAAATGTTCTCAAGTCGCTTAACAACACCGAAGCACTCTACCGCGTTGCTAGCCTTCAGCCCAACAGGATCCGCCTCCGCGCCACCAATGAGGCAAAGGCACGGACATCCGCCCCTGCACCCGTCCGGAGCTTCGGCACATCCGAAACTCCAAAAATAGCCACCAAAGGACAGGGCTCCACTGGCATAGACCTATAGACCAAACTGTTTCTGTGCTGTGAATTCCACATAATTCCTTGTAAAACTGGTTTTCAGACACATGTGTGTGCACACATTAACAACAGGACTTATAGAGCACCCTTAACATAGAAAAGCACCCCAAGGCACTTGACGGAGAAGCAAGGGAAAAAATTACTTTGTTGCAATAAGTAAAATTAAGAGTATCTTTGAACCCTTGCTCAGGCTAATTAGTGTTTAGACATTTGGAAACATGACACTTGTGTTTGGAAACCGCACAGAAATGTGCCTCAAACATCATCTTGCATTCAAAATTTCACATTTTAAAGTCTTGTGTGAGAAGAACTTTCACATTTCTAGAATCGTGGAATAAGTGTTAGGCCATGTCTCAATATTTGCCAAATCATCATAAGAAATCTCCTAAGATCATTCCACATACTTCATGCTTCAGGTTATTAAATTAGATGTGCTTTTGTTATAGTGCATCCAAAAGAGAGCTCATTGCAGCAGCTGAATAATTTGTTTTGCCTTTTTCTCTGAAGATTAACATCATCCTTACAGCCAGTATGGGAAAATTTGATGGAATGCAAATCTCCAGTATGATGCAAGCTACTGAATCAGCCCCTCATGTGAAGGATGTCTGTAGAACAGGATCGTTTAAGGACTAGGTAGAAACGTGAGTTGGTACAATGTTCTTTTATCTTTGAGGTCAAGGTGTGATCCCACGTACATCTGAGGGCCCTCCGAACCTCCCTCATAGCCCCGATACATGAAAATACAAATGCGTTTTGACAGAGACTCTTCAGCACAGGTCAAATTGACCAATTCATTAATCCACCCATTGCATCATCCACGGCTTGCTCCTCCACAACTCTCCTTGGGAGACCATTCCATGTGTTGATCACTCTATGTTTGAAAAATTTCTTATATCAGTTTTAAATTTACCTTTCATTCTTGACATGAGGGCCTGATTCAGTAGCTTGCATCCTACTGAAGATTTGCATTCCATCAAATTTACCTTTTATAAATACGAACCTGTTGCACCTTGGCCTACACTTGCAATTTAATTCAAGTCATAGGGCACGATTCACCCAAATGGGGACAAAGTACCAGAGCCGGCGCGTTTAGCTGCGTGTTTCCCAGCGCTCGCAGTGCCGAGAAACACATGGCTATTCAACATGACCCGTGTTGTATAGGGGGTCTCAAAGGGGAACGCACAGCCGAGGCTGCACATGGCCCCGTTTTGTACAGTGGGGAGCTCTGCTCGCCGGAACTCACAAGTGTAGTGAGAGATCGGGGCACCATTTTTAAATGGCGGCCAATCTCCGAGGCCCCCGAAGCGATCCCAGACCTCCCCCACCCCCAACGCACTATGGGAGGATCCCTGGCACTCACCCACCCTCCCCAACAAACACTCATGCAGGATACCCACGGCCCAATCACGTGTGCGTAGAAATGCCAGCTTGGCACCTTGGCAGTGCCATCCTAGCACCCTGGCAGTGCCCATACCAGCTAGCAATGCCACCTGGGCACCTTGGCAGTGCCAGGGTGGCACCCAGGTGGCATTGCCAGGGTGGAACTGCCGGGGTGCCCAGGTAGCACCAGCAGTGTCAGGACACCACCCTGCTCGAAGGGCATGCAGCTGGGGTCTCCAAACTCATGGGAGACCCCAACAAGTGCCTTTCCGTCTGGTCCCTGTTTGTGGGGAAGGGGATGAATCCCAAAGCTTCAGGTACCTCGGGAATCTGCACATTAAAGTGAGACCAGCTGTCTGCCTCGAATATGCAGGTGGTCAAAAGGTTATCCCGCCCACAACGGGCAGGATTTACATTGCAACATTTTGCAAGATCGTGTTGGATCTTGGAGGTGTTGCCAGCCGGGTAGATCCACCCTGCACCGTGGCAAGCTGGTTTTCAGGTGCAGCGTGGCCGTTGGATCGTGCCCATAGTCTCTATTCGCATTTTCCATCCCCTTAATTATCTTGCAAACCTTAAGAAGAGCACCGCTCAGACATATCTCTCCCAATCTGAAAGGCTCAAGATTCTCCGGTGCTGGAAAGACTCTTCTCTCTGCTAATGTGTATAGGCTCTCTATCCCAATCCAGACACTAATGGGGGGCATGATCCAAGTACAGAATCTGCCCATGATTTGGCAAACCTTTTTGGTCAGTACTTAAGGTGAGTCAATAAAGAAAAATGCCATCATATCGATCTTTATTTGTTGATAATAACTTGACTCTCATGAACATCTCAGTCACCGTTTTGTCATAGAATTACACTTTTTGGAGAGAAAGATGAGAAAGTGAAGTTTGCTCTCATGAAACATTTGCCTACGAGTAGAATAATTTCCAACTAACATGAGAGCGACATCAAGAGGTTCAACATCATCAAGAAAGCAGTAACCCACACCTAATCTATTGTGAAAAACCACATACCAGGGCTGACTGAAGTGCAATCATAACTCCCTGGTACAATATAATGTAACCGTAACGTCATGCATGCTGACTGCAAACCCTGGCATACGTGAAACAGAAGCAAAATCCACTGGATATGGGGTGGAATGAGAATCTTAGAGCATAGACACAGATCATTCAGACCAGTGTACCTATGCAGGCTCTTTCTAAGAGCTAATTAACTAATCCCAGTCCCTTGCAATTTCACTACTCTGTATTTCTTTGTATTCAAGAAGATATCTAATTCTCCTTTGAAAGTTACTATTGAATCTTCTTGTACCACCCTTTCAGGTAGTGTATTCCTGATCATAAGAATACTTGCACTTGCTGTATCTGCTGGAATCAGGGAATTACTCCGTAAGCTTCAATGTGCCTCTGTCACCTCACGTTCAGTACAACAACCTGCATCTTTAGAGCACCTTTAACGTAGTACAATATGGCAAGGCGCTTTACAGGAACATTATCAAACTAAATATGACAAACCCCTGTTCGGGTACACCGAGGCAGAATTCAGAATGTCCAAGTCACCTAAGGAGCGTCGAAGAGGAGGAGAGATTTAGGGAGGGATTCCCTGAACTCATGGACAGCAATTGTAGAGTGATAGAGATGGGATTTGCAAGAGGCCTGAATATGAGGGGCACAGCAACCTCACAGACTGTAGGGTTGGAGGCCTTTACAGAAATTGGGGGGGGGGGGGGGGGGGGGGAGGGGGGGGGTGTAATGTCAGGGAGGGATTTGAAAACAGGGAGGAGAATTTTAAAATTGAGGCATTGCTTAACCAGGTGTCAATGTAGGTCAGCAAGGACGACGATCATAGGTGATCAGGAGTTGGTGCAAGTTAGGACACAGGCAGTACCACGGAAAGTAGAATGTGGGATGCCAGAAGTACATTGGAATAGGCAAGTTAACAGGTAACAATGGAATGCATGAAGTTTTCAGCAGCAGATCAGGTGAGGCAGACACAGAGTCTGGCGATGTTAATGAGGTGGGAGGAGGCAGTCTTAGATATGGTGCAGATATCTGGTTTGAAGCATTTCTTGGGGACAAATATGCCACCAAGAGTTGCAGCCAATCTTACTCTGCCTCAGATAGCTGCCAGGGCGAGGTATGGAGTCAGTGGCTGAGGAGTAGAGTTTGTGGTAGGGCTCAAAGACAATGGTCTTACCTATATTTATTTGGAAGACATTTCTGATCAACCAATCTGACAAATAGCAGTCTGTCAATTTAGAGACAGCAACAGGGTCAAGAGAGGTGGTGGTGAGGTAGGGCTGGATGTGGTCAGGATACATATGGAAACTAACGCTGTGTTTGAGGATAATGCTGTTGAGAAGCAATGTGTAGTTAGAAGGGACCAAGGTTGGGACTTCCAGTGGTGGCCATGGTGTGAGTTGTCACACACATAAGGGACCAAGGATAGATCCTTGGGGAAGACTAGAAGTAACTAGTAGAACTGGGTAAAGGAGCCTTTGCAGGTGATTTTCTGGCTGCAAGCAGATAAATAAGAATGGAACCAGGTGAGTGCAGTCCCAACCAGCTGAGCAAAAGTAGAGAGGCATCGGAGAAGGATGTATATTCAACTGCATCAAAGATTGCACATTTCTGTCATAGTCACAGAGGGTGATACATATGACTTTGATACAACTTTTCTGGTATTGTGGCAGGGGCTGAAACCTGGAGTTTTGGGAAAGGTGGGCATGTATTTTGGGTGGCTACAGCATTTTGAAGGAATTTGGAAAGGAAAAGGAGGTTGGAAGTGGGAACAAAGGTTTGCAAGGACTCAAGGGTCAAGGATTTTTTTTGAAAAAAGGACAAGATTTGAAGACGAAAGGGAGATTACCTGTCGAGATAGAACCAGTAACAGCATCAGCTAACATGGAAGTCATGAAGGGCAATTGGGTGGTCATCAGTTTAGTGGGAATGGGGTCTAGAGGATAGGAAGTGGCTCTGAAAGACAAAATAAGTTTGGAGAGGACACAGGTGATATAGGTAAGAAGCTACAGAATAATAATAATAATCACTTATTGTCACAAGTAGGCTTCAATGAAGTTACTGTGAAAAGCTCCTAGTCGCCACATTCCGGCGCCTGTTCGGGGAGGCTGGCACGGGAATTGAACCCGCGCTGCTGGTCTTGTCTGCATTTCAAGCCAGCTGTCTTAGCCCACTGTGCGAAGAGAAAGTTCAGGGCTGGCACTGGGCTATCCAAATTAAAGTTTGACCTAGTCATAGAATTTACAGTGGAGAAGGAGGCCATTCGGCACATCGAGTCTGCACCGGCTCTTGGAAAGAGCACTCTATCTAAACCCACACCTCCACCCTATCCCCATTACCCAGTAACCCCACCCAACACTAAGGGCAATTTTGGACACTAAGGGCAATTTAGCATGGCCAATCCACCTAACCTGCACATCTTTGGACTGTGGGAGGAAACCGGAGCACCCGGAGGAAACCCACGCAGACACGGGGAGAACGTGCAGACTCCGCACAGACAGTGACCCAGCGGGGAATCGCACCTGGGACCCTGGAGCTGTGAAGCAATTGTGAAGTAATAAAAGTTGGGAAGTGACAGAGGCAGCTGATTGGATGGTCACAATCTTAGTGAAGAGAAGTTCTTGAGTTCCTCACGCTTATTGGTGATGAGGGTGGAGGAGACATGGCGGAGAGGTTTAAGAAAATGGTTGGCAGCAGAAAAAATAAATTGAGGCTTGCCTTCTCATTTCAGGATGAGCAGGACCTTTTGAAAGGGCATTTGTAAGTGGACTGGGAGAGGGTTTTCCCCTCAGGACATCCACAAGCTGAAGCAGGGCTGATAGGCGGAAGGAGGATGTGGGAGGGCAACTATATAAGGCAGCAATCGGAGATTGGCTTTGTCTGTGATTGGCATGATGGAGGTAGCAAGGTCACATGAGATGGGAAGGTGAAGGGTGCAGTAGGATTGGGAAGATATGGGTGGAGTGAGGTTAATCAACTGAACCATTGAGGGGCTAGTTGTATGGTATTTATGAAGAAAAGTATCACAAGTTGTTAATTTTCGAGATGCTCAGATTAGTTCAAGGCCAGCATTTGTTGCCCGTCCCTAATTGCCCTCGAACTGATTGGCATTTTTAAGAGTCAACCATATTGCTTTGGATCTGGAGTCACATGTAGGCCAGACCAGGTAAGGGTGGCAGATTTCCTTCCCTAAAGGACATTAGTGCACCAGTTGGATTTTTAACGGCAATCGTGCCATGGTCATCATTAGACTTTTAATTCCAGATTTTTTATTGAATTCAAATTTCACCAACTGCCATGGCGGGATTTGAAACTGGGTCCCCAGAGCGATACCCTTGGTGTCTGGATTACTAGTCCAGCAGCAATACCACGACGCCACCACCTCCCACAATATAATGTAACTGTCAAAACAAATATTAATCTTTCATTAGTAAGCCAGTTTTGGGTAGATTCATCGTATAATTTCAAATGGACAAAATGTATTCAAATTGAATTTCGGGGAGAAGTTGTGAGGATCACACCACCTCAAGCTTTACAGCCGCTACTGAGCTTTAGCCTTCTTAAAATTCACTCGTTCGGACTCCGGCTGGAGAACTGTGTCCAGTTCTGGGCACCACACTTTAGGAAGAAGGTCACACTTTAGGTGGCCACACTTTAGGATGGGTGCAGGTGTTGTACCATTAATACCAAGATGAAGTGACTTCAGTTATGTGAAGAGAGCAGAGAAGCAGAGGTTAGACCATAAGACATAGGAGCAGAATTAGGCCACTCGGCCCATCGAGTCTGCTCCGCCATTCAAACATGGCTGATATTTTTCTCATCCCCATTCTCCTGCCTTCTCCCCATAACCCCTGATCCCCTTATTAATCAAGAACCTATCTATCTCTATCTTAAAGACACTCAGTGATTTGGCCTCCACAGCCTTCTGCGGCAAAGAGTTCCACAGATTCACCACCCTCTGGCTGAAGAAATTCGTCCTCATCTCTGTTTTAAACAATCCTCCCTTTAGTCTGAGATTGTGACCTGTGGCTCTGGTGTTTTCTACAAGTGGAAACAGCCTCTCCACGTCCACTCGATCCAGGCCTCGCAGTATCCTGTAAGGAGGTTGGCCTCCTTACAGCTCAGATGGTTGTGGGGTGATTTGATAGAGTTCGTGAAAATTATGAGGGGTTTTATCAAGACTAAATAAGCAAAAGTAGTTTCCATTGACGAATGGGTTAGTCACCCAACAACTGGCAATTTACTTATCTGGGCTTGGAACTTCATTCACAGAAGACCTGCTTAATAATCAGTGCTAATAGTGAAAACTTCCAATAAAATACAGTGGTCAGTATAGATAAAGTTGAACTGTTAATTGCACAAGAATTTTTTGAATTAGATAATATCTATATCCATCCTACCATATAACTTCCATATACATTTTAACTACCACACATGCAATGGATTTACAGTCACAACTCTCTCTTGAAAAATCTTATATAGGTATCTATTATTAGATAATTCAAGAGAACCAGGAAGGTTATTCTACTTCCTTGTTCACTTTTCTCAGTTATCGCACTCTCTGACCCAGATTTTCATCCTTGAGGAGGGAATCGAGGGTGGGGTAATTTCCTGAAGTCATAATCCCACCTCCTGACCGGCAATTCCTGTCCACACCATCTTCATGGCAGCTTTGGCTTGAGTTGGGCCCGCTTCTGCCACCTTCTGCAACAAGTCCAAGGCAGGAACGGAGACAGGTGAATACCCAGGCGAGCAAGTTAGAAGGTCTGTCTCCATTCCCTGGGACATCACTCCAGTTGTATAAATGAGTGTTAGGCACCCTAGCCCTCACTCGTAATCCTCTACAACCTGAACCCACTCACCTCCATACTCTCTTCCACCTGGATCCACACCCCACTCACCAAAATACCCTCTACCAGCTGGATCCACACCCCACTTACCTCTATACCCTCTACCACCTGGATCCACACCCCACTCACCACCATACCCTCTACCACCTGGATCCACACCCCACTCACCACCATACCCTCTACCACCTGGATCCACACCCCACTTACCTCTATACCCTCGACCACCTGGATCCACACCCCACTCACCACCATACCCTCTACCACCTGGATCCACACCCCACTCACCACCATACCCTCTACCACCTGGATCCACACCCCACTCACCTCTATACCCTCTACCACCTGGATCCATACCCCACTCACCTCCAAACCCCAATGTATCAAACATGCCCACTCAAACACTGTCCACTGGGGACAAAACTCATGAGCCCTATAACTTTGGAAAGTCTCACTTCCGGTTGTGGCTATGCGGAGCTAAGCCGCACATTCGGCGGCTCCCGCTAAAACGGACTTTTGGGCTCTCCAGAGGAGCCCCAACGGCTATTTTTCGACAACTTCCAGCGTGGGAAGATGATAGCAAGGTCCACCCCCCATAGTATATGGATTGGACCAGGAGCGGAGCGGTCAAAAAAGCATTTTTGGAGCAGCGAAAAGTGCGAGGGAGAAAAAACAAGATGGCGGAGGGCGGAGATCAAGCAGCATGGGGGCAGGAGCAGCAGGAGTTGAAGAAAGAGGTGCTGGCGCCAATGCTGACGGCGATCAAGGGGTTAGTGGAGACCCAGAAGGCCCAAGGGGCGGTGATCCGGGAGTTGCGGGATAAAGCCACGGAGAACGAGGATGAGATCTTGGGCCTGGTGGTGAAGATGGAGGCGCACGAGGTGCTGCACAAGAGGTGGGCAGAAAGATTCGAGGACCTGGAGAACAGGTCGAGGAGGAAGAATCTTCGGATTCTGGGTTTCCCTGAAGGAGTGGAGGGGGCCGATGCCGGGGCATATGTGAGCACAATGCTCCATGCGCTGATGGGTGCGGGGGCCCCTCCGACTCCCCTAGAGCTAGAAGGGGCTCATCGGGTCCTGGCGAGGAGACGCAAAGCCAATGAGCCGCCAAGGGCTGTAGTGGTGAGGTTTCACTGTTTCGTGGATAGAGAGTGTGTCTTGAGATGGGCCAAGAAAGAGCGGAACAGCAGGTGGGAGAACACGGAGATCCGAATCTATCAGGACTGGAGTGCGGAGGTGGCAAAGAAGAGAGCTGGTTTTGATCGGGCCAAGGCGGTGCTCCATCGGAAGGGGGTGAGGTTCGGAATGTTGCAGCCAGCGCGATTGTGGGTCACATTTCAGGATCGACACCACTACTTCAAAACGCCTGAGGAGGCTTGGACCTTTATACAAACTGAAAAGTTGGACTCAAACTGAGGGTTTGTGGTTGTGGGGGGGGATGTCGGTTGTATACAGGGTTTTAACTATGCGTAGGGAATGTTCCACGGGTTGGGTGATGGATGGGGATGGGGGAAGAGATCTGATGGGGAGACTGTGAGAGAGTGTGGGCGCCGTTGCTGGAGGGAGGGGAGGCCCGGGGATGGAAGAATTGGGATAAGGCCGCAGGAGCGGTGCCAGAGGGGGCGGGGCCGGCTCAGGAAAGGGCGGGCTTTTTCCCGCGCTAGGGAAGGGGGGGGGGGGTGGAAGAGTGCACACTGATTGCTGGGGAGGGGGGATTCCCACACGGGGGGGGTCAATGGGACGGCGGGGGAGGCCGGGGTCAGCAGGAGTCAGCTGACTTACGGGAGTGTTATAGGGGGAGCAAAAGAGCTAGATACGGATCTAGCTGGGGGCGGGGGAGGGAAATAGGGTTGCTGCTGCATTGGCCGATGGGGAACTGGAAACAGAAGAGGTGGTCGGGGCGGGGGCCTCCCGTCTGAGGGACTGGAGAGTGCGGGAGGCGCAAGCACGGGACTGGCCTAGAAAAGGAGATGACTAGTCGGCGGGGGGCGGGGGGGGGGCAATCCGGCTGATAACTTGGAATGTGAGGGGCCTGAATGGGCCGGTTAAGAGGGCCCGAGTGTTCGCACACTTAAAGGGACTGAAGGCAGGCGTGGTCATGCTTCAGGAGACACATTTGAAGGTGGCAGGCCAGGTCAGGTTAAGATAGGGATGGGTAGGACAGGTATTCCATTCGGGGCTGGATGCGAAGAACAGAGGGGTGGCAATACTGGTGGGGAAGCGGGTGTCGTTTGAGGCCAAGAATATTGTAGTGGACAATGGAGGTCGATACGTGATGGTGAGCGGTAGGTTGCAGGGGGCGTTGGTGGTATTGGTAAACGTATACGCCCCGAACTGGGATGATACTGGATTTATGAAGCGCATGTTGGGGCGGATTCCGGATCTGGAGGCAGGAAGCTTGATAATGGGGGGGGGGGGATTTCAACACGGTGTTGGACCCAGCATTAGATCGCTCCAGATCTAGGACGGGGAAGAGGCCGGCTGCGGCCAAGGTGCTTAGGGGGTTTATGGACCAGATGGGGGGAATAGATCCGTGGAGATTTGCTAGGCCCCTGGCCAGGGAATTTTCTTTTTTTTCTCATGTACACAGAGCCTACTCCCGGATAGATTTTTTTGTTTTGAGTAGGGCGTTGATCCCGAAAGTAGAGGGAACGGAGTACTCGGCCATAGCTATCTCAGACCACACCCGCACTGGGTGGAGCTGGAGGTAGGAGAGGAGAGGGACCAACGCCCGCTGTGGCGTCTGGATGTGGGATTACTGACGGATGAGGTGTGCGGGAGGGTGTGGGGGTGCATTGAAAGGTATTGGAGGCCAATGACAACGGGGAGGTGCAGGTGGGGGTAGTATGGGAGGCGCTGAAGGCAGTGGTCAGGGGAGATTTAATCTCCATCAGGGCTCATAGAGTGAAGAGAGAGGGCAGGGAAAGGGAGAGGTTAGTGGGGGAGATCCTAAGGGTAGACAGGAGATATGCAGAGGCCCCCGAGGAGGGACTACTTAGGGAGCGGCGAAGTCTCCAGACAGAATTTGACTTGTTGACCATAGGGAAGGCAGAGTCACAGTGGAGGAAAGCACAGGGGGCGACGTACGAGTATGGGGAGAAGGCGAGCCGGATGCTGGCACATCAGCTCCGTAAGAGGATGGCAGCGAGGGAGATAGGTGGAGTTAAGGAAAGCAGGGGAACTACGGTGCGGAGTGCGGTGAAAGTAAATGAGGCATTTAAGGACTTTTATCAGGAGCTGTACAGATCTCAGCCCCCAGCGGGGGAAGAGGGGATGCGACGATTTCTAGATCAACTGAGGTTCCAGAGGGTGGAGGAGCAGGAAGTGGCTGGTTTGGGGGCGCCAATTTGGTTGGAGGAGCTGGTTAAAGGACTGGGGAGCATGCAGGCAGGGAAGGCCCCGGGGCCAGATGGGTTCCTGGTTGAGTTTTACAGGAAGTATGCGGACCTGATAGCCCCGTTGCTAGTGAGGACTTTCAATGAGGCAAGGGAGGGGGGGACCCTGCCCCCGACAATGTCCGGGGCGCTGATCTCTCTGATCCTGAAGCGGGACAAGGACCCACTGCAATGTGGGTCGTATAGACCGATCTCGCTCCTCAATGTGGATGCGAAGTTGCTGGCAAAAGTGCTGGCTACGAGAATTGAGGACTGTGTCCCGGGGGTGATTCATGAGGACCAGACGGGATTTGTAAAGGGCAGGCAGCTAAACACCAATGTGCGGAGGCTCCTCAATGTGATTATGATGCCCTCGGTGGAGGGAGAGGCGGAGATAGTGGCAGCGATGGACGCGGAGAAGGCTTTTGACCGGGTGGAGTGGGAGTATCTCTGGGAAGTGTTGCGGAGGTTTGGGTTTGGGGAGGGGTTTATCAGGGGTTAAGCTTCTATATCGAGCCCCGATGGCGAGTGTGGCTACGAATCGGCGGAGGTCGGAGTATTTTCGGCTGTACTGAGGGACGAGGCAGGGGTGCCCCCTGTACCCCCTGTTGTTTGCATTAGCAATTGAGCATTTGGCCATGGCATTAAGGGAGTCCAGGAAATGGAGGAGGGTGGTCCGAGGGGGAGAGGAGCATCGGGTGTCGCTGTATGCGGACGACCTGTTGCTGTATGTGGCAGATTCAGTGGAGGGGATGGTGGAGGTCATGCGGATCCTAAGGGAGTTTGGGGACTTCTCGGACTATAAGCTCAATGTAGGGAAAGGTGAGCTCTTTGTGGTGCATCCAGGGGACCAGGGAAGAGGGACAGACGACCTACTGTTGAGAAGGGCGGAAAGGAGCTTTCGGTACTTGGGGATCCAGGTAGCTAGGAGCTGGGGGGCCCTGCACAAACTTAATTTGACGCGGCTGGTGGAGCAGATGGAGGAGGACTTCAAAAGATGGGATGTGTTGCCACTCTCGCTAGCAGGCAGGGTATAGTCGATTAAAATTATGGTCCTGCCGAGGTTTCTTTTTGTGTTCCAGTGCCTTCCTATTATGATTACCAAGGCCTTTTTTAAGCGGGTAGGTAGGAGCATCATGGGTTTTGTGTGGGCAAACAAGACCCCGAGGGTAAGGAGGGGGTTTCTGGAGCGTAGTAGGGACAGGGAGGGCTGGCGTTGCCGAATCTGGGTGACTATTATTGGGCAGCCATCGTGGCGATGATCCGTAAGTGGGTAATAGAGGGAGAGGGGGCGGCATGGAAGAGATTGGAGGTGGCGTCCTGCAAAGGAACGAGCCTGAGGGCGCTGGTGACGGCACCGCTGCCACTCTCGCCGACAAGGTACACCACGAGTCCGGTGGTGGCGGCAACGCAAAAGATCTGGGCGCAGTGGAGACGACATAGGGGTGAGATGGGAGCCTCGGTGTGGTCCCCGATCCGGGAGAACCATCGGTTCGTCCCAGGAAGGATGGACGGGTGGTTTCGGAGCTGGCATCAGGCAGGGATCAGAAGGATGGGCGACCTGTTTATAGACGGGACGTTTGCGAGCCTAGGGGCGCTGGAGGAGAAGTTTGGGTTACCCCCGGGAAATGCGTTCATGTATATGCAAGTGAGGGCATTTGTGAGGCGGCAGGTGAGGGGATTCCCGTTGCTCCCGACACAGGGGATTCAGGACAGGGTGATTTTGGGTGTATGGGTCGGAGAAGGCAAGGTTTTGGCGATATATCAGGAGATGAAAGAAGAGGGGGAGGCTTCGGTAGAGGAGTTGAAGGGCAAGTGGGAGGAGGATTTGGGGGAGGAGATTGAAGAGGGTCTATGGGCGGATGCCCTGAGTAGGGTTAATTCCTCTTCCTCATGTGCCAGGCTCAGCCTGATACAGTTTAAGGTCATTCACAGAGCGCATATAACGGGCGAGGCTGAGTAGGTTCTTTGGGATGGAGGACAGATGCGGGAGGTGCTCAGGAAGCCCGGCGAACCATGCCCACATGTTCTGGTCGTGCCCGGCACTAGATGGGTTCTGGAGGGGTTTCACGAAGACTATGTCCAAGGTGGTGAAAGTCCAGGTCAATCCAAGTTGGGGGCTGGCATTATTTGGGGTGGCGGATGAGCCGGGAGTGCAGGAGGCGAAAGAGGCCGGTATTCTGGCCTTTGCGTCCCTGGTAGCCCGGCGGAGGATCTTGCTCATGTGGAAGGACGTGAAGCCCCCCAGTGTGGAAGCCTGGATAAATGACATGGCAGGGTTCATTAAGCTGGAGAGGATAAAGTTTGCCTTGAGAGGGTCTGCGCAGGGGTTCTTCAGGCGGTGGCAACCGTTCCTAGACTATCTCGCGGAGCGTTAGAATGAGGTCGGTCAACAGCAGCAACCCAGGGAGGGAGGGTGGGGGGTTCTTTCGGGGGGGGGTGGTATTTGGGTGGGTGGGGGAGGGTTTTTTCCCTAGGGGCACTTGTAAAAAAGCATATGGGAGGGTTGTTATGTGCGGGAGAAACCCATTGTATAAGTTCTGTAGTATGTTTGATTGATATGTTTATGTTCTGTTCTGTTCTTTTCTCTTTCTCTTTTCTGTTACGGGGGGGGGGGGTTAATTGGTTGAAAATTTTCATTGGAAAAACTTTGAATAAACATATTTTTTAAAAAAAACAACTTTGGAAAGTCTTTGAAATGCTCAGGAAACTCAAAATAAACAGCGATGCGAAAACCTCTTCAAAAATTGTAATTCTCATAAAAGCTTAAAAAGCTGTCAATCAAACGCACAGTCATTCAAACTCCACTTAAGAGTTAATCCTCTGAGCTGAATCTATTAGTTGGACTTGGAACCTAGTCAAGCATTCATAGTGGAGTTCCAAAGTACAGCTGTGACAATAAAGCCTCCAAAGCTGAATATATTAAAGCTTATTGAAGCAGTGGAACAGATGACCACCATTTGAAATAGTGGGGCAGGTGGCCATCTGGTGCACTGCTTTAAAGACTGAACAGATGATTGGTCTGCCAATCAAAGAAAACATTAAATCATCAGAAAAATTGAAACATTAAAACCTTAATCTCAGTACACTTGAATGCAAAGAGCACTTTATCAACTGGATAAAGTACTCTAATGCACCTGGATTTAATGATCACATACCTTTTCTAAAGTAAGCTCCATCATTAATTCATCTATTCTGTAATATTTTTCCAATTAAGGGGCAATTTTAGCATGGCCAATCCACCTCCAATGCACATCTTTGGGTTGTCGGGGTGAGACCCATGCAGACACAGGGAGAATGTGCAAACTCCACACGGACAGTGACCCGGGGCCGGGATCGAACCTGGGTCCTCAGCACACATGAGGCAGCAGTGCTAACCTCTGCACCAACTTGCCACCCTCTATTATATAATTATGACATGTGGAGTTTTGAACTTAGATGTCAAATGTTCCTGACCGCAGACTAAGGTTTCCCCACGGCTCACGACCCCTACCAAAATAGGTTTGGCCCCATGGAAATAGCTAGGAGACTAAAATGTCTGCCATACTAATGAAGTTTCAATATGAACGCGGGGAGCCCACCCCGAGTAAAATAAGAAACAGTTTTATTTACACAAACGATATGTACACTACCTGGGAGGTGCCTATCAGGCTCCTGCTGAGATTGGTGCCTTGCTGGCCGATATTACATACATGTGTTCTTTGAGATAACTCGCCCCTAGCTCATGCTCCGAAAGGAAAAGGGAAGACAAATATTTTCAACCCTTAGGTTGCATGCGGGATATTACAGAAATAGGCAACGGCAGGATTGCTGTGTTTAGGTTCACTACCTGTAGCCTTATACCACAGTTATAAAAATCCCGCAGGTGAAAATGGGAGGAGGGGGAATTCTGTAATTGGGACCCACCTACCTCCCTTCTGACATGAATGGAGGCATGAAAACCCAGGCCTCAGTCAGAAAGTCATTGACTCAATTTCATTCCAGGGTGTGAGCACATAATCCAGGCTGAGGGAGTGCTGCAATGTCAGAGTTGCCATTTCTCCAGGCCCAGTATCCCCTTTCAGGCGAATGTAAAAGATCCCTTGACACTTTTTGATCAGTGCACAAACCTTAATTTCTCAACAAACAGTGCAAACATACTTTAACTGGGCATTTATCTTATTAGCTAATTATGGGACCTTGCTGTGCATTCCACGTCAGAGGAGATATATAAAGTGCTTCTGAACATTCTAATAATGGGCTATGCATTCTTTTTGATTACACCTCTGTGAAGGAGCTTAGGGCTTGTTTCACTTTAAACTTGCTGCATAAATGCAAGTTTTACATATAATGCATGCTGTTTTTTTTTTAAATAAAGGGAATTGAAAGTCACAAGCCAACAATCAACCACTAAATAGCACAGAACTTGGTGAGTCTAGCTGACAAATATTTGTGACTTTGTAAAACCAATGAAACAGATGTCAACACTTAACCTAGCAGATGTAAACCTTGGAGGCCAGGCACTGCATTTTTATTATTCCCCAAATAGCTGCATCTGGCCGTAGGCATTTCCTGAGGTGTTTGGGGGTGGGAGCAGAGAGGGTTAAATCCTCAGCTCCTATGATTTATCACTTACTTAAATGATCTTATTCTGGATATGTAACCTGGAATATGTGGTCTTTTTTAAAGTAAAGAGTTGCATCATACCATTTGCACCTGTATCGATAATGTTGGCAAGTGGAGAACGTTGCAACGATCCACATGAAATCCTATTCATTCAGAACCAGACAAAGACAGATAATACAGAATTACAACATGACAGCCCCATCATGTCTGAACTGGCTACAGGATCTGCTTCAGTATAAACAGCCAAGTTGTGAAAACGTAAAAGGAAATAAATAAACAACTGGTTTGTGTGCGCATTGTGTGTGCGTGCGGTGGGAAGGAGATGGTGGATATGTGCATTCATAGTTGGTCCGGGCAAGTTCAGGCGTGACTGTGATGGCCCCCATTAAGTCCACAATTTGCAGGCCAACATTTTCTGGGCAGATTTATATATAGAATCGCCACTCGTCAGATGCAAGTTCCCATGGAATGATATATCTCAGCTAACTCATTGTCTTTGGGAGAGTTGAGACAAGAGAAAGCCAAGAAATAAGAGCAAGACTGAATAAAGAATGCTAATCGCCTAGAAACAAAGCTTTTCATTCAAGTACCTCTTTAAAAGGATAAAGGGCAAAGTTACATGAATGAACAACCAACATGTTTAGAGTGGCAAATAGGTGCTAAATAATCACTGTTGGGCTATGTTGCTGTTAGTAAGGTTATATGCAAAGCTCTACATCACCAACCTGTCAGATTTTATTCTGATGGCAATTAAGATAAAAACAACAAACACTCACCGAAAGGGAAACGGTTCCCCTCTATCTTGACCTGAACTATTCTTGGCAATAAACATACATTGACCTTGGCAAAGAAGAGAATAGATAATTGTACTGGTCGTACCTGCTGGTCCTGGAGACAGAAAATAAACATACATGCAGAAAGAAGGAAAAAGTAACTATTTTTGGACCTAAGAATATAATTACCCTATTTAGCTTCTCATTTACTAGAAAAATTAGTCATTTTAAAATCCATCTAGGATAGGGATGGTGTCACTCTTTGTTGCAGCTACTATAAAAAATGCCTATTTTATTGCACAATGGGTGCAGTTTGCATATTAAGACACATAAATCATGTATGCATAAATGCTGCAATCAGTACACAATCAAACGAAGGAATGCAGAAGAAATATCAATCTTCCATCCATAATGTCAAAGCCCAAAAGCTCCATTCAACATTCTCCCAGTCATCTGAGATATCATGTAATCCTTCAGAAAATCAGCAACAATTAATCTAATGACATTTAATGACAAAAACACACTGAGTGTTATGTAACTTTAATACATCAACAATACATTCTGGCATGAAACAGCAGGCTGCCAGCTCTAAACAAAGCATGGTGTTAGCTAAGATTTATTGAATTTGTAAATGGGCTACTGCCTTTTATAGTGTTTCTTTTCTATTTTTGATTTATATGAGTCGTGAAGCAAAGCCCACATTATAAAGTGTTATTCAGCTGCTTACTTTACAAAGCTTCAGTTGTGATATTAATAGAGTATTCAATGGGGTAAACTATGATATACAGGGTTTATTGCACTTATGCAGAAGACCTTAACAGCTCTTTCATCACACTGCCACTCGTGAATTATGGGTTCTTAACAGAGAATGAATTCTGGAGTCCACAGTTCCCCACTGAATGCTCTGTTTGTCTACTATTGCGATAGTTAGGAAATCACAACAAGAAGGAATAAGGCCACAGCTAGAAATGGTCGGACCAACAGGAAACCACGGGTCATTGATGTGCTTCTGCTGTATATTTGTAAATCAATCAATCCATTTTACGTGGTCAGTGAATGTGAACATGATCTGCGGGAGCAATGCAACAAGTTTAGAGGTTTCGCACTTCAAACGCCACATGTACTCCGCAGATCACTGACACTTAACGAATGAAACCAGACCACGGGGTGAAAACATGCTTGAGAATGGCACAGGACCTCAAGAGAGTGCATCATTAAGATGTCCACCAGAGAAGGAATGGCAAGGCCATCTTTTCCTTCACTTGTGTCTGTGAATCTTATATAATTCAGCCTATCCTGCATAAACTAAGGGCCTCCGTTCTGCAGTCAAATAAGGAGAAGCGACAAAGCAAGAACAACATCTCAAGATTTTAGCATGTAAAGAACTGGATTTCAAAATGGATTTTAAAACTGGATTAAAAATAATGGTTCTCTTTCTGCTTAAATGAAAATAAATATTCACGCCTTTCTGTCCATCTTGTCCTTACAGGAAAGTACTTTAGTTATTGATTTTTGTCCCTTGGATTTATCTGAGCCAGGGAGGAGGAATGTAATCAGGAGGTCCCTGACTACATTAGACAGATTTTAAATCAGTAAGGAAATCAAGTGGTGTGGGGATAAAGTGTAAATGAAGATCATCATTTCAGATCAGTCACCATCTCATTGAATGGTGCAGCAGACTTGATGGGACGGATGGTCTACTTCTGCTCCTACATCTTATGGTCTTACATTGAGAATTCATAGCTCTGGAAATGATCTTTGTTATTGCATAGAAATATGCCCGCTGCATTTATTTTATGGTGCTCTGTGCTGTATTACAATGGTTTTTTTTTTTAAATTCCCCAGGACTCACTTTTGTCAACCCGCCAACCATGGTGGCCCATGCCTGCAAACTTTTGCGACCCATGCCAACCAACCTTCATGACCCACGTCACATTCGCTTACCTTTAATGCAAAAGAGGAGCTTGCTTAATCTTCATGATCTCACTTGAATCAGGTTCAAAGGAGGAGAAGGCAATGAGCATATCAAGTGCAGACTTCCTGCGAGATGCTACACCAAAATGCTGACAGCCTCATGGGCTTTTGGCATGTTTTTACTGTGGTATTACAGGTCAACTTACCCAGTATACACTATCTACAAAGCTCTTTAGCCATATTATAACATCGGGAAGTCTTTGAGATGCTCATAAAACTGTCAAAATGAACAAAGTAATTCAACAACCACTTTTTAAAAAACTGTCAAAAAAACTCAGTTCCCTTAAAGCTGCCAATACGCATAAGAGCTGAATACATTAAAACGTTTGATGTGGTTCTGTTCTACTGCTTCAAAGGTTCAACAGATGGGCTGTCAATCGAAGAATTGATTAAATCACAGGGGAAAACTGACACATAAAATCTGTATTGCAACACTTAATCCACTCAATAAAGTGCTCAATGCACCTGAACACTTTCACAGCCTTGGTCAATTTAACGGTCACCTTCATTTTCTAAACAAAGCCCTATCCTTAATCACTGTTAGAAACATATTCAGCTTATCATTTAATGTTACATATGACATGTGAAGTTGTTAACACCTTTTGAATGATTTACCTCTCAAAGGATTCCCAACTCCAGACGCGGTTTCCCAATGGTTCACAACTCCTCTGGGGTATCATAAACCATGTTGCCTACCTAACCCAGTCAGTCTCCATGGAAATCATGGAGGGTCTAAAATGCTCCCTCCACACCCCATAGAGTAGGCAAAGCAAGATTGCTTCCAGCACTGTTATCCCATGAAAACCGGCCCCACGTCCTTGCATTACTTCTGTGTTAAATGCAAAGAGATACTGTTCGGGTTAAGTTGAATTAATGTCATGTACATTAAAGATGGTAGGCAAAGGAAAAAAACTATCAGATATCTGACAGCAAACAGCGGCATGGTGCTGCAGTGGTTAGCACTGCTGCCTCATGTCGCCGACGACCCGGGTTCGATCCCGGCTTCGGGTCACTGTCCGTGTGGAGTTTGCATTCTTTCCGTGTCTGCGTGGGTCTCACAGCCCAAAGGTGTGCAAGGTAGGTGAATTGGCTATACTAAATTGCCCCTTAATTGGGGAAAAAGAAAGAATTGGGTGCTCAAAATTTTTTTTTTTTTTTTAAAGATATCTGACAGCACGCCAATGTGTGCATTTGACCCATAAATACAATCTGACACCTGGAATATATTAGTTGGCTAAAGAAGATGTTGTACTGATAGGTGTATTTAAGATAGTTTTTTTCTGCCCATTCTCTTTAGAGAATCTGAATGGCACTCAGACCCTAATTGTTCCCATACCACTTAGCACTTTCAAAGGTGGGAAAGTGTGGAGAGGTGATGGTGAAGATGGTGCCCTTTTTGGCTGCCACAGTAATACTCAAACCAATAATAATTTAACTAAGATACAGGAACCCCCCTCCCCCTCATCCGCCATCATCACCTGCCCAGCCCTCACTGGCCACACACAGTGCGGAATCGAAGAGTGCCAGGCAGCAGGTGTAGTTAAACTTTAAGGTAGGAAGAAGTCTTTTTCTTAGATGATATCAGAGCCTGCAGCAAGTGCAGCAGGTTCCTTGTATCTAAGCATATACTGCGAGCATTTCTCCCGGTGGAATCCAATTGCAGCAGTAAAATAGCTATGGAGGTCAACAGGTCAAAGACCCACCGTACATGAAGCATTCCTCAGGGTCTACAACTGGCTGAGCTATGCAGCAATCATGGAAGTATAAACCAGAGAAGCCTCCAAATGTGAAATACAAGCAAACCATTGAAACCTCTCATCAAATTTTTTAAAAACCCAGGCAAGTGAACCGCACGACATAAATCAACATTCTCCCATAAAATTCAATCATAAACTCTTTTTATTCCTGTGGAAATGGGGTGGCTTGGTGGTTCAAAATGGTGTCGAGGCACTTACCACTGTCTCCAACACGTTTACACCTGCCAGCACTTTAACTGCTGAATTTTTGTTACCATGGGGGGGGGGGGCCATCATTCACAGGCAGGGTGGAAGGTGACCGGAGTTAATATTTAAAAGTCAGGACCTTGTGACATAATTCAAAAGTGAAATTCCTTTCAGTAAAAGGTGGAAGAATGGCAATTTTCAGCTTGTCTATTGCAGAGAAAAACAGGCCCATCATTTATCATTCTGGGGCTCCAGAGCAGTGAACATAACCAGAGGTTGTCGATATTAATTGTATAAATTAATGTTACGTGTATACAAGTGGAGATGATTACTTATCGGATTAATACTTATGTATGTAAAGAGATGCTCATTGACACTGGCAATGGGCTGCAGAGTTAGAAGCTATACTTTTACAATGTTTCTCTGTGTGAATAAATCTAATACTGAGTAAAGATTTGCTCCTGGTCTCCTCTTCACCCACTGGCTGTAAGAGGTTTAACATTATATTATTATAATCCACACTATTTCTACTTTTCCCAACAGTTAACACCACTGGTGTAAAAGCATTATTTTTCAATGAATAAATGTTATCAAAGAAATTTGGAACATAATTGCAGAACAAAATTAAGATACTGAAAGCAAGATTGCTATTCCTTTTGGACGGTCATGCACTGAACTCTCTTTGCAATTCGTATCACATTTTAAAAGTGAATGCAATGTAAATGAAGTTTATTGTAACTAATACTGAAGCTTTGTTTTAAAAGGTTTTCTTCCTGTCAATTGTCACAAGTTTTGAGAATTACGCTGTGTAAAATGCTGGAAAGATGTCATCCTGTTTATGCAAATAGTTGCCCTCCGCTCAGGTTTAAAAGGCACATTAGAAAGTGTGCATGGTTTGTACAATGCGTCAAGAGGAGCTGGCCTTAGCTGGATGCTTACACCTTGTTCACAGTAAAGAATACCCCCGTGAGATCGGGGTGGGCACGGAAAAGACAGCAGCACGATTCTGTTTGCAAAAGTAAGTGAAAGTCTAAAGGATGGGAGAAGCAAGACCAACCATTCCTGCACCTGCACAACGCTCTGTGGACACACAATGGATTTTGGAGCAGGTCCAAATATTGTACAGATTCAAAACATTGTTCTTATGTGTGCTTCAAAACCAATAAGGCTTAACAAAATGTGAATGACCTTGCAGAACTGTCTGATAACCGAGGAAGACTGGATTTTCTGAAGAGGTCAGCAACAGTGACAGATGTCAATGCTGACACAACATGACCTGGACACAGAAGGGCTCAGGGAACAAGGAGCTTAGATTGTGAGGCCACAGGGTTCAAATACAGTCAAAGTGAAAGGAGAAGCATAAAGACTGTTCTTACCTTCTATGGGATTGACAGCTAATGGAAGGTTTCTCCAGTCTAGGCTCCACGATGGACAAGGGTGAGATGTGAATTTTGCTGAAATTCCATTCTCCTGTTTTTAGACAGGAACCATTTATTAGTTATTTTATAATTTGTTACTTTACAACATTAGTACCTTGCAAAGATCACTGTACCTTTTACGGGAATATTGGTCGCATATTTGAAACAGAAGAAAAACTTATGTGAATTGGACATTCTGAATTCTCCCTCAGTGTACCCAGACATGGAATAGATCATGTACCTAGATCATGGAATCCCTACCGTGCAGAAGGAGGCTATTTGGCCCATTGAGTCTGCACCGACCCTCTGAAAGAGTACCCTATCTAGGGCCAGGCCCCACCCTATCCCCGTAACTCCACATAAGCCTTTGGACACTGAGGGGCAATTTAGCGTGGCCAATCCACCTAACCCGCATATCTTTGAACGGTGGGAGGAAACCGGAGCACCCGGAGGAAACCCATGTAGACATGGGGAGAACGTACAAAATCCACACAGACAGTCACCCGAGGCTGGAATTGAACCTGGGTCCCTGGTACTGTGAGGCAGCAGTGCTAACCACTGTGCCAGTGCAGGGTGCGGGCGTTGGCTTAAGTAGGGTGCTCTTTCTAAGGGCTGGTGCAGACTCGATGGGCCGAATGATGTCCTTCTGCACTGTGGAGTTCGATGACTCTATGAAATAGATCATGGGCTGGATTCTCCGCCCCGCCACATTTCTATTTCACCCCGCCGGCGGGGTGCTCCGTTATGCCGGTTGGTCAATGGGGTTTCCCATTGTGGGGCAGCCCCACGCCGTCGGGAAACCCCCAGGCTACCAGCAAAATGGAGCATCCCGCCGGTGGAGATTCCTGCCCCATGCGACTCATCTTAATGGGGCATTTTTTTCCCTAAAGAAAAAACTGTCATTTATATAGTGCCTCTTACTATCTCACTGAATACTAAAGTGCTTTACAGCCAATGGAGTATCTTTTACAATGTAGTTACTCCCAGGAAATGTCCCACAAACAGCGGTGAAAAGACTGGCAATCTGTGTGATGCTAGTTGAAGAATAAACATTCGGCCAGGACACCAAGCAAACAGTCCTCAATCATGCGGGAAAGGTACAATGGGATCATTTACTTCCTCCTGAGAGGAATAATGGAATTTTGGTTTAACATCTTTCCAAAAGATTTCTGACAATGCAGCGCTCCTTCAGCATGGCACTGAAATGTCAGCCTGGGCTATGTACTCAAATCCTGCAGTAGGGCTTGAACCATAGCCCGGAACTCACAGAGTGTTACCACTTAGCCCAGGCTGACAATCGAAAAGCAAACTTACGATAGATTGTCCTATGGGGAGTTCACACCAAAACCTTTGTTAACCACAGGTATTAAGGGATATGGTCAACGGTGGGAGGATGGAGTTAGACACAGAGCAGGCTGGATCTCATTGAATGGCACAACAAACTTTGACCTATTCCTGTTCCGAGAAAGCCTCAACCTAATGGGGCCAAATTTTGTTGTGACAGGGGAAGCATAATACCAGAGTAGCTTTTACTTTCAATGATGCCAGTAGTTTTTCTTCTCCTTCCTCCAAGTCATTTCAGACAAACCAAGAGAATTTTCATGCAGCATCATCAGAGAAAATGGCCTATTACCAATTATGCACCTCATGCTAAGTTTCACAATATCTGCCTGACAATCCGCAACGTCCCCTATCTGTTTGTCCGCTCACCAACATTTTAATTTTAATCAACAATTTATTCAAAAGTGATGATGCTATGCTCCTCTCCGCCTAGTTATCAGCAAAGGAGGTTTTCAGCTAATACAGTAATCCTTGTCTTCGAGTCAACGCTATTGATACTGTTTACTATTCGGGTCTTAACTAAGGAAGGTGCATGGGGTACAACTGGAGATAGATTGATACAAGTCCAGCTGGTTACTGTGGCAGCTCATCCAACACAGTGTCTGTGACATCCACCAGCACTTTCACCCAGATCTAATTTTAAACAGTATGGCTGAGTAGAAATAACTCTACATGGGATATGATATGCTGTCAGTATGGAGTGTTAATGAATTCTTAAGAGTGTGAGACATCAATTTGCAAGAACTGGAAAACAATGAGGTGTTGAGAGAGCTAATATTGTACTTTGGGTCACATCAAAATACAGGTTGGTCACTGTCAAATGTGGAATTTTTAAAAAGAGTGGGATCTAAATATCTGGCAGAGGAATGAAAGATTATTTTTGTTGCACAAGGGAAAACTACTAGAAGTTCAGAAGCATGGTGCTTTAAGTTAAATCCCTTTTTTTGCATCATAAGTTGCTTCTCATAAATCTCCACTGAAAAATATAGAATCATTAATCCCTGCAGTGCAGAAGGAGGCCGTTCGGCCCATTGAGTCTGCACCCACCCTCTGAAAGACCACCCTACCAAACCCACTCCCCCATCCTATCCCGGTAACCCCACCTAACCTGCACATCTTTGGACTGCGGGAGGAAACTGAAGCACCCGGAAGAAACCCACGCAGACAGAGGCAGCAGTGCTAACCACTGTGCCATCTATCTTCAGAATTGCTGTGCATTTTAATCATCAAGACTATGGACGTGATCTACAGGCCACGTCCCGCCCAAACCGGAGGGTGATGTGGCTGGTAGATGCTGGGAGAGGCCTCTTGAGGGATTTACCCGGTTCGCCACGCCTCGTGAGATCTAACGGGATCTCATGAGACATTACGATATAGATCAGTATTTGGCAAATCTGCATATTAGAGTCTCACTCCAATATGCAGCTCACCTGATCTACCCGAGGCTTTGGGATCCAACCCCTTTGCCTCAGACACCTTAGCTGAGCGCTGTTCAGTAGGGTCCCCACAAATGGAAACCCGCCGGAACAGCATTGGGGGGGTCTCCCAGGGCATTGGAGGTCCCTGAGTGGTTGGCACTGCTGGTGGGCAGAGTGGCACTCTGGCACCGTTGGTGCTACCTGGGTATCAGCTTGGCACAGCCATGGTGCCCACCCAGATGACACTGCCAGGATGACAGGGTGTCAAAATGGCATTTTGCCAGGGTTCAGACCCAGTGTGTGCCCTGCCCATGTGAGGTGAGGTGAGGTGGGCCATGAGGACCCCCTTTACGTGAGTGGGCATTGGGGGGGAACAGGTCAAGAGATCGGCGCACCATTTGAAAATGGCGTCCCAATCTCCCCCTGCACGGAGGAATTACAGCGAGCAGAACACCTCAGCGCATGAAATGAGACTGAGTGCGGCCTCGCAGGGGCACCAAAAAAGACAATGGCGTTGGATATGCGCAGTCGTTCCCACCGCTTGTGGCACCAGGAATGACCCCTCGATTCCTTCCCAGGCGGACTCGGTTTTATTTTGTTAGATATATATCACACAACATTAATGACACTTTCAGACTTCTATGCGTGCTCAGGCATTCATTGAAATGCTAACTGAATGTCTACCAATTTGTAAGCTATTTTTGATCTAATTTGTCGTAAGTTCCAGATTCTTGGGAAGAACTGTTGACTGTTAAATGATGATGTTGTATGACATTATACTTTTTCCTTCTTTGGAGCATTGTGTTTCTAAATTTGTTTGAACTGGGAGTGAACATCTTCCCCTTGTGGTTCTGCAGTGCTGTTTCTCCCTGAACCAGGTCAAACAGTACATTTTGATCTGTACAGCAATGTTTGGGGACTAAATGTGACAATCCTTACTCACTGCATCATGACAAGAACCCCTCTCTCTCTCGGCTTGGGTCACTGTCTGTGCGGAGTCTGCACGTTCTCCACGTGTGTGCGTGGATTTCCTCCGGGTACTCCGGTTTCCTCCCACAGTCCAAAGATGTGCAGGTTAGGTGGATTGGCCACGATAAATTGCCCTTAGTGTCCATAAAGGGGGTCACGGGGATAGGGTGGAGGCGTGGGCTTGGGTCGGGTGCTCTTTCCAAGGGCCAGTGCAGACTCAATGGGCTGAAAGGCCTCCTTCTGCACTGTAACTTCTATGATTCTCTTTCTCTCCACTGCATCCTTTCTCTACTGTAACCACTAAGACCATTTTGTTTTTCTTTCTTGTTCCTCCTCAGCTCCAGATAGCATCCAACACAGTCTTCCACCTTGCTCTGTCCTCAAATTCATCCCTTCACTTCCCTCTGAAAACACAAGTTTTGTAGAAGCCAAATACAAATTAGCTATTGATGCTTCTACTTTTTGCCCCAGCCCACAAATGACTGTGTCCAGGGTTCCACCCTTGGCCGCCATCGGCTCATTGTTTTCTTTTTTTATTTTATTTTAAATTTAGAATACCCAATTCATTTTTTCCAATTAAGGGGCAATTTAGCGTGGCCAATCCACCTAGCTTGCACATTTTTGAGTTGTGGGGAGCGAAACCCACGCAAACACGGGGAGAATGTGCAAACACCACACGGACAGTGACCCAGAGCTGGGATCGAACCTGGGACCTCGGCGCCGTGAGGCCACAGTGCTAACCCACTGCGCCACCGTGCTCATTGTTTCTGAGCTGCCCTTGAACATCATCATCCACAAGGACAAGTTTGGTTTCCACATGTATGTCGATATTGTCTAATGTAACCCCTCCACCAAGGCAGAATGAATGTAACAGTAAATGGAACACACTGACTGCCAGACCAGTTGGTTACTGCCACAGCTGATTTTGCAGGTTCGACACACTGACTGCAGCGCTCTCAACACCAAAGCTGTTGCTACATTATCAAATTATCTACCTGACATGTGGCCCCTGATGAATTGAAATTTCCTGCAGCTGGATGTTGGCGAACCCAGTATCTTTGGCTCTGGCTCAACATGTTGATACCTTACCCAGACAATCGACCACTGGACCCCCAAAACTGAGCCTTTAACTCTACTCGTGCAGTGCTGAGAGTGTACTTTTGCACCTGTAGAACTTTGTCACTTACACACTTACCTCTCCCCCATTGCGACAGAAATCCTAATCCACGCCTTTGTCACCTTGAAGAGTGATTTCTCAAACCTCTTTCTCATTGGCTTTTTTAAAATATGTGCATGGGACGTGGGCATCACTGGCTGTGCCAGCATTTATTGCCCATCCGTAATTGCCCTTGAGGGGGCAGTTAAGATTTAACCACATTGCCGTGGATCTGGAGTCACATGTAGGCCAGACCAGGCAAGGATGGCAGATTTCCTTTCCTAGAGCAGCACGGTAGCACAGTGGTTAGCACTGTTGCTTCACAGCGCCAGGGTCCCAGGTTTGATTCCCGGCTTGAGTCACTGCGTCTGCGTGGGTTTCCTCCGGGTGCTCCGGTTCCCTCCAACAAGTCCCGAAATACGTGCTGTTAGGTGAATTGGACAGTCTGAACTCTCCTTCAGTGTACCCGAATAGTACAAAGATGTGCAGGTCAGGTGGATTGACCATTGTAAATTGCCCTTAGTGTCCAAAAAAGGTTAAGTTGAGTTACGGGGATAAAGGGGATAGGGTGGAGGTGTAGGGCTTAAGTAGGGTGCTCTTTCCAAGGGCCGGTGCAGACTCGATGGGTTGAATGGCCTTCTTCTGCACTGTAAATTCTATGATAATTCCAGATTTTTATTGAATTCAAAGTTCACCATCTGCAGTGGTGGGATTCGAGCCCGCATCCCCACAACACTACCTTGGGTTTCTGGTTTACTAGTCCAGTGACAATACCACTACCCCATCGCCTCCCGTCTCTGCCTTCAAACAATCAGCTTCATAGAATTCAGCTGCCTTGTGGTCCAAGCCCATCTCCACACAAAGTCCTGCACAACTTATACCCATGTCCACGTCAGTCTCTAGCATCTCTCTGAACCAATTTCAAAACTCAGGCCCTAACTTACAAATTCCTCCAGAATCTCACTTCTCTCTGTCTAGACAATATTCTCCTACCAGCCTGAATATTCTAACTCTGGTTATGGCATGTTTCCCTCCTGCTTCACTTGCACACAATCAAGAGTTTGATCCATCCACAAACACACCTGATCTCTAGAGTTATATCCCCAAACCATCTCACTGCCTCCTTGTCTTTTGTGAACCTCTTCATATCGCACTCCTGTGAAGAAAACGCTCTAGCATGTGCAATTAAAAAATATTAAATTCTAAAACGAAAAATACTTCAGCCTTCGCCACTGAAGAATATCATTTGTGATTTGAGACTTAGATCATTCCAATGTTCCATATTGGGTCTGTATCAATGTCAGTCAGTGAAAAGTTACTGGTAACCACCTAGCCCTCAGTTGTCAAACTGATCGTAAAAAGAATATTTTCACGCAGAGCAAGTTTACAAGGTAATAAATACAGTAATGCTTTCTGTCTCTATGTGCAAGGTGAAATATGGGGGTAAGGATACAATAACACCATAAAAATATTGAGTTACCTCTAGCTTGTTCATGGTGGGCCTTGGGCCACCTCGGAAATGGAGGTCTGTGCTTTCAGCTTTGTCTTTCTTGGGGTCACAGAAGCTCCGAATTTGCATGGCGGCAGAAGGCAAGGGAGCAGTTAGGTTGAGAAGATGAATGCCACAGCTTGAAGCCGCCTTCTTCACCCCAGGTACTTCCTGAACGTGTTGGTACCAGCGGGCTAGCAAAGGCAAAGCTTTCAGCCCCTCATCTCGGCAGTTCCCAAGAGAAACCTGATCGGGGAAAAATTCAGAACAAAAATGTAACTTTGCCATAAATCAAAACATCCTCATAAGTATATGACGTGACCTTTTACTTTGTAAGGAGCTCTCTCATGCATGTAGTGACGGGGCCGCACAGAGGACCTGCTTTCCTGGGCAGCTGTGATGTGAACTACCCTTCTGCAGTCAGAGAAATATTCAGGTCCTATTTCCGACACCTCTGGATTTACAAAGAGCGGCATGTGATTGTTAAAAGTGCGAAACCTAAAACCGAGGCAAAAGCCCTCTCATAAATGACCCTGAAAACCTCACCACTGAGCCAGATTTTACTTCGCTTCCTCTTCGATCAATAGCGAGATGCTTGTTAAACACAAAGTAGGTAACAAAATCTTCTGGCAGGCACAACATTTATCTGATGTGGCCCGAAAAGGATACATCCAAACTACTCACCGGCAAGAAAGCGATCGTCTAACATCTTGCGTCTAAATTGCATGATGGTGTCTTGAGAAGCATTTCAGCCATCAATTCCTCAACCTGTTGCTCCTTCTGTGACTGATTCTTTGCAATTATTAGACATTCAAGAGCAAAATATATGCTAAACTAAAGCTTTTATAGGCTGACTCCTTGCCTTCGGATTCAGGGTATCAGGTCAGGTACAAGCTTCAACAATTTTTTAAGCAGTTGTTACTTTTCCATCTGTGATTAATCTCAGATGAGCTAAACCAGGCGCGCTGAAAAGTTTGAAATCAATACATTGTTTAAAGCAGGGAAGCAAAAAGCTTGAATTTATATAGCTACTTTCACATCCTTAGAACACCCACAAGGAATCAACTATGTCAGCACCTTTGTCTCCGAGTCTGAAGGTTGTGGTTTCAAGCCCAACTCAAGCAAACTATCCAGGTTGCGCTGCAGTGCATTACTTAAGGAATACAACATTTTTAGCACCTTGTGGGATTTTGCAGTGTGCAACATGGCTGCCATTTTTCCCTGCATTACAATAGTGGCGACACTTTAAGAATACTTATTAGCAAATCCTTTGGAATATCAAAAAGCTATGAAGGTGCTAATAATCACAAGAGGCATGATTTAATGAAAAAGCAACAGAGACCCGTTTTGGATGCGATTAGCGGGGTAGTTCCCGGCGCTACAAGCGTTGAATGGGACTCCAAACCACCCCCCCCCCCCCCCCCCCCCCCCCCACCCCCCCCCCCCGCGCGGCCACACTTAGCATTATTTCCTGCACTGAGGAGATCCGCTTGCCGGTGCAGGAAGAGATTGGGGTGCCAATTTTAATTGGTGCCCATATCCCCCGACCCCCCGACGTGACCCCCGGAACACCCCCAACGCCCCAACTCACCTGTCGGGAGTCCTCAAGCCCCCCTGCACACCACCTCATGTGGGCAGGACACCCCCAGGCCCATTCCCTGGCACAGGCAAAGGCCAGATTGGCACTGTCAACCTGACAGAAGACCATAAGACATAGGAGCGGAAGTAAGGCCATTCGGCCCATCAAGTCCACTCCACCATTCAATCATGGCTGATTTCAACTCCATTTACCCGTTCTCTCTCCATAGCCCTTAATTCCTCGAGAAATCAAGAATTTATCAACTTCTGTCTTAAAGACACTCAACGTCCCGGCCTCCACCGCCCTCTGTGGCAATGAATTCCACAGACCCATCACTCATCCTGGCAGTGCCCCTGCCGGCCTGAGTGCCAAGATGCCCGTTAGCATCAGCAGTGCCAAGGTGCATCCCTGCCGAGAGGCCAACCACCCGGGGGCCTCTGATCGTTTGGGAGACCCTCCCCCAAATGCCATTCCGCCTGGTTCCCGTTTGTGGCGACCCGGCTAGAGTCGTCTCAGCGAGGTTGATAGATCCCGGGGGTTGGTTAGTTCTGGCGTAGACATAGTTAAGTGTACCTAACGGCAGGCACTCTTAACCATGCAAATCTGGAACCTGCCCATGATCCCGGAAGAGGCCTCTCGTGGGATTTACTGGCCACGTCCCATCCTGCTTCCAGCAGAACGAGGCCGGTAAATCATGCCCAATATTTTCTTCACAAAGCCCTTTACAGCAAATAAGTGCTAATATAGACAATGTCAAAGCCCATTTACACACAGCAAGGTTAGATAAATGGCAACAAGATAAAAGACCATATAATCTGTATTGGATGGTGTTGATAAAGGGAATAATGTTGGCCGGAATACCAGGAGAACTACTACAGAAGGATGTGAAATGCTCCATGAATATGCAATCTATTTCTTTTCTTTCCTGCTTTTTATCCAACAAGTGATAGGTAATTAAAACGGGCAAGGTTTATAAAGTATGCCTACCCATACAAACGTCCGAAAAATAACAGCTTGTACTTTTAAGGTGAGGAAACACAATTTGACAACGGGCCAGATAAGAAGATGCTAAATCAGATGGCTCTCTTCAACAAAGAGCTCGATTTTAAGGAGCACCTTAAAGGAGGAGACAGAGTTGGAGAGGTGGAGAGATAGAGAGAGGCAGGTTAGCGAGCTGGGCAGCCAAAGGGACAGCCACCAATGGTGGAGTGACTAAACTACAGAATGCTCCTGAGGCCAGAATTGGCAGAACACATTTCTCCAGGGCAGGATTGGAAGAGATTACAAAGGTGCGAAGGGACAAGGCCACGGAGGGATTTGAACATTGAACATAGAACATACAGTGCAGAAGAAGGCCATTCAGCCCATCGAGTCTGCACCGACCCACTTAAGCCCTCACTTCCAACCTATCTCCGTAACCCAATAACCCCGCCTAATCTTTTTGGACACTAAGGGCAATTTATCATGGCCAATCCACCTAACCTGCACGTCTTTGGACTGTGGGAGGAGACCGGAGCACCCGCAGGAAACCCACGGAGACACGGGGAGAACGTGCAGACTCAGCACAGACAGTGACCCAGGCGGGGAATCGAACCTGGGACCCTGGCGCTGTGAAGCCACAGTGCTAATCACTTGTGCTACCGTGCTGCAAAACAAGGATGAGTATTTTATAATTGAAGTGTTGCTTGACTGAGAGCCAATGGAGGTCAGAGAGCACAGGGTCAGGTGAGTGGGACTTGGTGCAAGCTTGGACAAATTACAGCAGAGTTTTGAATGGTCTCAGATTTTGGAGGGTAGAAGGTGGGAGCCCATCTAGGAGTGCCTGAATAATCAAGTCTAGAAGTAGCAAAAGAATGGGCAAGGGTTTAGGGAGCTAGTAAACTGAGGCAGGGGCATGTTATGGATGTGGAAATATAGAGGGAGAGTGGACACTGGTAGGGAAAGGGAAAACAGTAACAAGCAACAGGTGCATCTCCGAACTCAGAACAAAGCAGCCTGGTTGTGTATGTGTGTTTATTTAGTCATGGTGCAGATGCCCAAGTGTGGCTAGAAGGCAATGGTGATACCAGGGTTTTAAACAATCAGATACAGCATCAGACAGCTGCTAAGGAGAGGGATGGAAATGGTGACAAAGGAACGGAGCTTGTGACGAGGACCGTAAGCAATGTTCTCTACCTTTTAATTGAATACAACTGAAAAAGCAAAAACACTCAATAATGTCACTTTCACATTGTTGATGGAATAGTTTGGGGACTTGGGCATAACTGTACAATCTGCAACTTCAAGCGTTCAAACGCACTTGATTTTTGTACCCCCCACTTGTGCTTTGCAGTTGGGTCACTCTCTACGAGAAAATCAACTAACCTCCGAGCTCAAAACCAAGTGTAAAAGGTTTATCTCATCAGTTTTAAAGAGATGGATTTTAGTATCACCAGAAAAATACATTGCTGTTAGCAGATTGTGAAAATCCTCAGAGACCAATATATTCAGCTTATGCAGCACAGAGAAGTGGTCAGTCTGAGAGGTATCCAGCAGAGATACATCAAATCCATAGCAGGTGCAGTAAAATAGTCCCCTAATACCACAGACTGTATAGTGAGTTTCCCAAAATGGATCATCTAATTATTCTACACATTCCTTCTTATTTTCCAGTATTTCTCTGTATGACAGCTGCAACTTTTCACCCAGTCCTCAATTCAAACAAAGGCCACGTAGCCACAAAAATGTTTTACACATTTACTAAAGATCTAAAGTCCAATAACTTAGAGCTCTCGCATTCCCATTGAACATTGGATTATTGGCACCTGTTTGGTGAGTAAACAGGCAGCAAGTATGTCTCCAATCTCAGGTCAAAGGAAATGAAATGAAAATCGCTTATTGTCACGAGTAGGCTTCAATGAAGTTACTGTGAAAAGCCCCTAGTCGCCACATTCCGATGCCTGTTCGGGGAGGCTGGTACGGGAATTGAACCGTGCTGCTGGCCCGCCTTGGTCTGCTTTAAAAGCCAGCGATTTAGCCCAGTGTGCTAAACCAGCCCCTAGGAGCCTGGCTGTTTATGTGTGTAAATTATATATTAATTGAATTTAATTGTATTCAGGTGCTGATGAGCTGGGGGTTCGCTTGTGCTCCTACGAATAGGAGCGGATTGAAACTATGGCTGTTGCATTTGCAGGTGTATATTTGTAACGTGTGTCTCTGTATACTATAAATAAAAGCTTGTAAGTGTGTAAAGATTGGACTCCAGTCCTATCCTTCACAACCTTCCTGCCTGAAGT
The DNA here is from genome assembly GCF_047496885.1 of Scyliorhinus torazame. Classification (NCBI taxonomy): domain Eukaryota; kingdom Metazoa; phylum Chordata; class Chondrichthyes; order Carcharhiniformes; family Scyliorhinidae; genus Scyliorhinus; species Scyliorhinus torazame. The sequence goes on along the minus strand of NC_092709.1, from coordinate 19,414,812 downwards.
AGAATAAAGTGTATGCATCCAAGAAACCACAGCTTGCCAATGTGTCAGCCTGGCTTTGATGGCTAGGCTATCTTAATTAATGTGCTTTGGTTCTGAGAAATGAGGGAGCAGTCGTCAGGGTTGACTGAGTGTCACCTCTATGACTTTACTAAAAACATTAAAATGAGAACACGTCAAATTTCAAGATCAACATTCCCTGATGGAAATAATCTGCAATTTCTGCAGCCCCTTCCTTCAATACAAGCTCATATGAAATATCCCCTCAAGCAATATCCGTTTAGTTGATCCCCAACAATTCCTAAATGAAGGGCGAGGCGCTTCCATTTGTGAACATTATTCATTAACCTGTTGGAAGGGACGAAGTTGTGGCAACTAAATGTTGACATTCAGGAAAGTGAACTGCACAGCTGCTATTTTGCAGGCATCCTGGTTTCTCAATGAGAACCAGAATCCTTCTGGTTTACATCATTATGTCATGAGTTGTTTTGATATCTGACGGTATAATTAAAAACATTTGCATTGATCTAGCGCCTTTCATAACCACAGGACATCCCAAAGTGCTTTACAGCCACTGAAGTACTTTTGACGTGTAGTCAATGTTGCAGTGTGGGAAACGGTGGCAGCCAAATTTGCACACAGTTAACGATCAGATAATGTGTTTTAATGATGTTAGTTCAGAGTTAAATAAACAGTGGCCTGGATAACTCCCAGCTCTTCTATGCAATATTGCCAGGGGAGCTTTGCTTCCACTTGAGAACGGCAGGCAAGCCTTAGTTTTTTTTTATAAATGTTTTATTGAAAATTTTTTCCCAAACAACAATTTTTCCCCTCTTACAAAGCAAACACAACAATAACAATACAGAAATTTTAAACAATACACAAGTAACAAAACCCCTTTATCTTTGACCTAAACTAAAACCACCCCCCCTCCCCCCCCCTCCCCCTGGGTTGCTGCTGCTGGTCATCTGTCTTCCCTCTAACGTTCCCCTAGGTAGTCGAGAAATGGCTGCCACCGCCTGGTGAACCCTCATAACCACGTCTGCCCTTAGTCCTTTCAAATGCGCGAGCACTCTGGCCCTTTTTATCGGTCCGTTCAGGCCTCTCACGTTCCACGTGATCAGCCTCACTAGGGGGCTACCTGCCCCCCTCCCGTGTCGACTAGCCATTACCTTCTCTAGGCCAGTCCCATATCCCGCCTCTGCGCTCCCGCTCGCTCCCCCAGCGTCGCACACCATCCCCGCCCACCCACTCTTTAGCCATTTCCTTTTGGATTTCCGCAGCAGCAACCCAGTTGCCCCCCCCCTCCCCCTCCCCCTCCCTCCCCCCCTCCCCGCTAGATCTCTTTCTAGCATGATTGCTCCCCCCATATTACTTCCGTAAGTCAGCTGACTTCAACTGACCCCGGCTACTCCTGCTCACTCCTCGACCCCCCCCATGTGGGGAACTCCCATCCGCCTTGCGCCTGTCTTCCCGCCTTATTCTTTCTGGTGCGGGAACATCCCTTTACCTGACCCGCCTCTTATGGCGCAGCTCCCTTTCCCCTCCCTCTCCCCTTCCCCATTCTCCAACTATGTCCCGTCTTTCCCCCCTCACCGGCGCCCACATTTCCCCAATGTCTCCCCCCTTCCCTGTTTACTTCTCAATTAACTTCCACCGTAACATTAACAATAACATTTCCTGCAGCATCAGTCCCTCAGTTCCGATCCAATTTCTCTTCTTTGATGAAGGTCCATGCTTCCTCCGCCGTCTCGAAATAATGGTGTCTCTCCTGATACGTGACCCATAGTCTTGCCGGCTGCAGCATCCCGAACTTCACCTTCCTTTTATGCAACACCTCTTTGGCTCGGTTGAAGCTCGCCCTCCTTCTCGCCACCTCCGCACTCCAATCCTGGTATACCCGTACCACTGCATTCTCCCATCTGCTACTCCGCACCTTTTTAGCCCATCTCAGGACCTCTTCTCTATCCTTAAGGAGGTAAAATCGCACGATTATCGCCCTGGGTGGTTCTCCCGCTTTTGGTCTTCTCGCCGGAATCCGATTTGCCCACTCCACCTCCAAGGGGCCCGTAGGGGCCTCAGCACCCATCAGTGAGCTCAGCATCGTACTTGCGTACGCTCCACAGTCCACTCCTTCCACACCCTCAGGGAGACCCAGTATCCGAAGGTTCTTCCTTCGCGCTCCATTTTCTAGGGCTTCGATCCTTTCAGTACACTTTTTATGAAGTGCCTCGTGCGTCTGTGTCTTAACCGCCAGGCCCAGGATCTCGTCCTCAATATCTGTCACCTTCTGCTCCACCACACGGAGCTCTGTCTCCTGGGTCTTTAATGTCTCCTTGAGCCCCTCAATTGCCTGTAGCAACGGGGTCAGCACCTCCCTCTTCAGCAGCTCCACGCACCGTCTCACAATTTCATGCTCAGGCCCCCATGTCGCCTGCGCTTTCTCCGCCGCCATCTTGTACTTCTCTCTTTCTGACCCTTTGGTCGACGATTCCTCGCGCTGCAGCCGCCGCCGCCGGTTTTTTCCTCCTTTGTTTGGGGGGGACTCCCTTCTCACACGCCCCACACCGGGTTGCGTCGTCGAAAAATTCCCCGTTGGGGCTCTTAAAAGAGCCTGAAGGTCCGTCAGAGCTTGAGCCGCCGAAGCGTGCGGCTAGCTAGGCATCACCGCAACCGGAAGTCCCTTCAGTGGCCTTGATGAGGTCTTTTCACAGTTGCTCCCTCTGCTGCTAGAATTCACTTTTGATACAGGCCCTCAGGTCAGCTTGCAGCTTTAAGCTTGCCCTTCCCCCGCCTGCATGCTGGAAGAGGCCCTGTTTATCCTGCAGTTGCAGCCAAATCTTTTACTGTTTCTGCGTGTGTCTGGCAACCAAGAGACATACCCTTCCTGGGGGACACTGTCGGGGGAATATTGCAGCCTTCTTCCCACACCGGGAAATGTCAAACAAATGCCGTGGGGGCCCTGTAAAAGAGCCCAAAAGTCCGTTCCAAGCAGGAGCTGCCGAATATGCGACCTAGCTCTGCATAGCCGCACCCGGAAGTCGTGTCAAAGCCTTAGTTTATCGTCTCATTCAAGTGGAGCCTCTGACACTGCAGCTTTCCCGCCGCTGGAAGTATCAGCGGAGATTACGTCCTCAGAATTCGGGACTTCAACACGTGTCCTTCTGATTCAGAGCAGAGCGTGCTACCCTGATAGGACTGACAATTTGTAATAATGAAGCAAGCCTTGCATTCAGTGACATTACAGGATATTCTGCGTACTTTCCAGCAAATCACTAAATAAAGCACGTGGCAATTACACATGCAGCTGATTTATCCGGGAATTCTCAGCAGTAGTGAGAAATGAGCAAACCAGTAGAAATCAGCTGATTTTGTAAACTAGATCTTTACACTTTCCAAACATTTCCAGTTTCACACGACCAACTTTCTAAAGATACATGATGCTGTTGCTTCAGTGGCCTGTCTCAACTACAGAATAATGGGCGTCACGGGAGCACAGTGGTTAGCACTGTTGCTTCACAGCTCCAGGGTCCCAGGTTCGATTCCCGGCTTGGGTCACTGTCTGTGCGACGCCAGCACGTTCTCTGCGTGTCTGGATGGGTTTCCTCCGGGTGCTCTGATTTCCTCCCACAGTCCAAAGACGTGCAGGTTAGGTGGGTTGGCCATGCTAAATTGTCCTTAGTGTCCAAAAACGTTAGTCAGGTTTCGGGAATAGGGTGGAGATGTGGGCTTAAGTAGGGTGCTCTTTCTAAGGGCCGGTGCAGATTCGATGGGCCAAATAGCCTCCTTCTGCACTGTAAGTTCTACGATTCTATGATAATTAAACACATGCAGTCCTCATCCCAGATCAATATTCAAACCATTTATTTTTCATGGGGCCATTGCTGGTCAGGACAGCATTTGTTGCCCATCCCTAATTGCACTTGAGAAGGTGGTAGTGAGCTTCCTTCTTGAGCCTGCAGTCATAATGGCATAGGTACACCCACAGTGCTGTTATAGGAAGGGTGTTCCGGGATTTTAACGCAGCGACAGTGAAGGAACGGTGATAAACTTGTGATGATTTAGGAATTTCAGATAAATTGTATTATTTATATTCGGTGCAGTAAGGGGTAAAAGCCTGGGATAGTGTGTGACTGCCGCAGTCATGTTTTTAAGAATTCTGGTTTGAAAGGCAGCAGACACTTTTTGGAGACAGAGGTGCAATTAAAGCATCATAAAAGTATCAGAATTTATTCTAGCCAGGGATATTGATTGCTCAAGTTGGGTTAATGGAATTTTGTTGATATTATGAGAGTTCCCTGGCGAGTAGATAATTAAAGACATTGGGTGGGATTCTCTAAAAATGGGGCGATGTCCCCACGCCGGCAGGAAAACCGGCACCAACGACTCCGGCATCAACAGCCCCCAAAAATGAGGAATTCTCACCTTTCTAGGGGCTAGGTTGCCGCTGGAATCGTCCCCGCAGCTCCAGGCAACAGGGTGTCCGTGCAACGGCCAGCGTGATCTCACGCGTGCGCAGAACGGCCAGCGGATTTCCACGCATGCGCACGGGTTCCCTTCTCCGCGTAGGGCTCTGGGCAATATGGCGCAGCCCTACCGGTGTGGAGTAAAGTAGGCCCCCATGGAATCAGCCCGCCTGCTGATCGGTTGGCCCCGATCGCAGTCCAGGCCACCGTAGGGCCCCCCCCACACCGGGGTCGGATCCGCCCCCGGGACGGCTCCCGCACACTTACTTCCCGCCGTATGTGAGGTGAGTAATCCACGCCGGCGGGACTGGGTAAAACTCGTCGGCCACTCTGCCCATCGAGGCCCGGAGAATCACCTGGGGGGGGGGCCGCTGACCGGCATGGCGGCAATCCCGCTGGCGCCTGAGAAACGGCGCCGGAGAATAGGGAGACTATTGCCGCCATGCCGCCCTGACGCCGGGCCGCCGATTCTCCGGCGACCAATCGCGGGCCAAGTGCCCGCTGAGTTCCGCCGAGTCCCGCCAGCGTGGTTTACATATGGTCTCACCCGGCGGGACTTCGGCGTTCTGGCTGAGGGGGCCGTCCTGGTGGGGGGTGGGGGGATCCAACTCCGGGGGTGGGGCCTCCACGGTGGCCAGGCCCGCGATTGGGGGCTACCGATCGGTGGGCACGTTCATACCGGGGGGGCCCTATGCTCCTCCGCGCTGGCCCCTGTAGGTCTCCGCCATGTTGCACGGGGGCCGGCAACCACACACATGAGCGCTTTCGGCGCCGGAGCAGCGCACAGCACTCCAACGCCGTTCTAGCCCCTGAAGAAGAAGAGAATTACTGGGCCTGGAGGCCCGTTGACGCCGGTGTCGCACGCGCCGGTTCTGACGCCGGCATCAACACTTGGCCGGGATATCGGAGAATCCCGGCCATGAAGTCTGTGCTGGGACCACGACTTTTCACAATATACATTAATGGTCTGGAAGAAGGAACTGAAGGCACTGTTGCTACGTTTGCAGATAATACAAAGATCTGTATAGGGACAGAAAGTATTGAGCAATCAAGGGGGATGCAGAGGGATTTGGACAGGTGAGGCAAGTGGGCAATGAAGTAGCAGATGAAATACATTGTGGAAAGTGTGAGGTTATGCACTTTGGCAGGAGGAATTTAGGCATAGACTATTTTCTAGTGGGGAAAATGCTTAGGAAATCAGAAGCACAAAGGGACTTGGGAGTCCTTGTTCACGATTCTCTTAACGTTAACATGCAGGTTCAGTCGGCAGTTAAGGAGGCAAATGCAATGTTAGCATTCATGTCAAGAGGGCTAGAACGGGCCCCATTTGGAGTATTGTGAACAGTTTTGGGCCCCGTATCTAAGGAAAGATGTGCTGGCCTTGGAAAGGGTCCAGAGGAGGTTCACAAGAATGATCCCTGGAATGAACAGCTTGTTGTATGAGGAACGGTTGAGGACTCTGGGTCTGTACTCGTTGGAGTTTAGAAGGATGAGGGGGGATCTTATTGAAACTTACAGGATATTGCGAGGCCTGGATAGAGTGGACATGGAGAGAATGTTTCCACTTGTAAGAAAAACTAGAAGCAGAGGACACCATCTCAGACTAAAGGGACGATCCTTTAAAACAGAGATGAGGTGGAATTTCTTCAGCCAGAGGGTGGTGAATCTGTGGAACTCTTTGCCGCAGAAGGCTGTTGAGGTCAAATCACTGAGTGTCTTTAAGACAGAGATAGATAGGTTCTTGATTAATGAGGGGATCAGGGGTTATGGGGAGAAGGCAGGAGAATGGGGATGAGAAAAATATCACCATGATTGAATGGCGGAGCAGACCCGATGGGCTGAGTGGCCTAATTCTGCTCCTATGTCTTATGGTCTTATGGTAACAAACTTACAGGCATTAGACTGTACAGGTAACCCCCCTCCCCACCCCAACGACTTGTATTGGGATCCAGAGAAACCTTTAACATGGGAGATCCCAAGAAACACAAATGTCAGAATTAAGAAGGGACTGTTTTAGGCCAAAGTGTGCTCATGGATTTAGCTACATTGGAGACAAAGGTTTCAAGACAAACTGTTTGGGCTCGATTCAACCAAATGGGAACAAGTCCCATAACGAGCACGTTCGGCCGCTCGCAGGGCCGAGAAACACATTGCTATTCAACGCGACCCCCATTGTATGAGAGGGCTCAACGGTGAATGCGCAGCCAACATAGCCCTATTTTGTACAGTGGGGAGCTCCGCGCGCCAAAATTCCCCAGTGTAGCGAGAGATCGGGATGCCATTTAAAAATGGAGTCCCTATCTCTGAGGCCCCCAATCTCTCCCTGCAGCCTGAAGGCAATATGGGAGGAATGTATCCCTTAGCAGTGCCAACCTCGCACTGGCACCCTGGCAGTGCCCACGCCAGTTGGCAATGCCACCTGGGCACCTTGGTAGTGCCGGGCTGGCACACAGATGGTGCTGCCAGGGTGCCAGGCTGCACCAGCAGTGCCAGGGCACCATCCGGCCCAAAGGGCATGCAGCTGGGGGCCCGCAATGGCCTGGGAGAACCCCACGAGTGCCATTCCGTCTGCTCCCCATTAGTCGGGAGCAGTGCTGAACGGTGCTCGCCCGAGGTCTCCAAGGCAAAGCGGAAGAATCCCAAATCCTCAGGTACCTCGGGAATCTGCACATTAGAGTGAGGCTTACTGGGCTAAATGCTCCGCCGTCAGGATTCTGTTTTGCCGGCAGCCCGGGGGTTTTCCAACGGCGTGGGGCTGCCCCACAATGGGAAACCCCATTGGCCAGCCGGCGAAACGGAGAATCCCGACGGCGTGCCAAACCAGAAATCTGGTGCCGCGGGACAGAGAATCCCTCCCACTATCTCACTCTAATGTGCAAATTTGCCAAAAAGTGATCCCGCTCAGAATGGGCAGGATTTACATCACGTCTCGCGAGATTGTATTGGAACTCGCAATGCGTTGAGAGCCAGGTGGATCCCGGGAGCAGTGTCTCTCGGCTTTTATCGGCCACACTGCACTGCGGTGTGCTGCGTTTCCGACGCAGCATGGCCATTGGATCGCGCCCTTTGTGTTTTTCTCTCAGAAAGAAGAGACTGCGGCTCAGGTATTTGCCGTCAGCAGCAACGTGACGGTGCTCTCCACTAACCTTGAAGAAAGCTGCCCACAAAGATGCAACAACCTCCGTGGCATGAAGATCAGAAGAACTCTAGCCGTGGGCAGCACGGTGGCATAGTGGTTAGCACAGTTGCTTCACAGCTCCAGGGTCCCAGGTTCGATTCCCGCCTTGGGTCACTGTCTGTGTGGAGTCTGCACGTTCTCCCCGTGTCTGCGTGGGTTTCTTCCGGGCGCTCCGGTTTCCTCCCACAGTCCAAAGATGTGCGGGTTAGGTGGATTGGCCGTGCTAAATTGCCCTTAGTGTCCAAAAAGGTTAAGTGGGGTTACTGGGTTGCGGGGATAGGGTGGAGGTGTGGGCTTCGAGTAGGGTGCTCTTTCCAAGAGCTGGTGCAGACTCGATGGGCCAAATGGCCTCCTTCTGCACTGTAAATTCTATGATTCTATGTAAATGCCCACTGCATCTCATGGCGCAATGAGTGCCACCCAGTGCAGCACTGAATCACATAGCACGGGAAGCTCTCGGGTGTTAGCCCTGGTTTGCCCTCAGCTAAGCAAAAGTAGCAATGCTGGATCCAAGGCTGATTATGGTGCCCCGAGCTAGGCCTGCTCTCGATTCCAGGCCCAATTGGAAAGTCTACAAGTAGGAACATTAAGTGAAGACAGCATTAGACCCAAGTGTGGCACTCTTTGCCCTCCCAACGTCTCCCACAAATCAAACAATCTGGTGAAATGTTCTGGGTTTAAACGCAGAAAGGAATGGTCACTCTGCTAATTCATTTCATCTGGATGGGGGGAGTCCAGAACGAGGTAGCACACTCCTATAAATCAAAGGAGTGAAATCTGGAAGCATCTTTTCCACACAAAGAGAAGTGGAAGTCCAAATTCTCAGTTGAAATTGCCAAGACTGTGCTCACCGGGTTTTTCTTAAGGACGGTTATCAGGGAATAGGACAAAAAGGGGGGTGAATGGAGTTGAGGCGTAGATTAGATGGCTGAATTGAACGACAAGCTCTCAAGGGGATGAGTGGCCAAACTCCAGTTCCTACAGAGCCACAGGCCAGAAAAGAAAGTTAGAAAAATGGCAAGATCGTAATGCCAAAATATCCTGATCTTGAACTAAAAGCTTTTTATGCTCCCCACAACCTGAGGGACCACTGCGGTTCTGTGCATTACAAGCAAAGTGCTTCTTCTAAATAAAATGTAAAAGCACTTTTTGAGCAGTGCTTTCGCTCTTCTGCAAAAAATAATTTGAGATACAGGTTTTAAAGAATACCAACCCAGACTGTAAAATAAAAGTAAAAGAAAATCGAATTTACCACTGAACGCAGGTTAAAAAGAGAGAAAAAAATTAGCAAATCAGATAATGAGGAACTTACAAAAAAGTAGTGTAGACAAGGCAATAGGACCACATCCGTGAGAGTAAAATAAAGTCCTTCAGCAAATACACGTTCCAATGTGGGGAGGTCAGTAGTTTTCACTTTTCTAATGCAGGGCTGCTCTCTGCTGGTCACCGCTGGTACTTGCTCCACAGAAAGTTTAGACAGCGCCGTTCTCAGTTCCAAGCTGTCCACCTCCATATCCTTATTTTCCTTCTTTGAATCTCGAGTTGTGTCAGCCCCTTCATCAAAGTAACATCCAAGTGATCTTTCGGATGCCTTTTCGTCTGGGTCCTTCTCTCTTTCCTTGGATAACAGCTGCAGCTTCTGCCTACGGATCTTATCATCGTTGTGAACTCGGACAGGCTCCCTGAGTTTGTCCTCAAGGTGCAGGATCTCGGGTGGAATAGCCGCTTTCTGGTCACTCAAATCTTTGAGGAAGCCTTCCACAGCCAGTGGAATGCTAATCTCACACAGCCTCGTCCATTGGCTCACCTGCCAGATACAGAAACACATATTATCCCTGCTGAATGCATAATTTGTCACAATCTGAGCTAGGTTGCGAGAAACAATTACAGCGCCGCAAGCCATGTTGGTCACTGAGGTACACGTAACAATGCACCATGGAATTGTCCCCGACGAGTCAAAGCCAAGTGCAGCGTACGGTAAAGTGGGGAATATTGGACCAGCGAGCACCGATGTAGTTCATGTTAAAAGTTATGAATATTATCTTTACTTTTATTTTTCCATCACAAATTTCTAGCTCTGTCAATGATAATACAATTTGCTTAGTAAACTTATCAAATGGGCTGATTACGGGATGTAAAGTAAAGGCGCCACAATCCCAGATGACCACAGGCTGCTTTTCCCCCTTTGACGGGGGAGGGCTGACTGGTGGTGATTTAACCTGAGGATCACCACACCTCAGGCGAGGGGCAAGGTTGAGAGGGCGGAGCCTTCGTGAAAGACCTCAGCTGCTTTGGGAATTGAGCCCGCGCTGTTGGCGTCGCACTGCATCACGAAGCAGCTGTCCAGCCAACTGAGCTAAGCCAGCCCCATTACAGGATATGATTACAACACGACAAAACTTGTTCCTGCTGTAATTGTGGATCTGTGAGGTTACAATGGATCGGGCTGACAGAAGTTTGCACCAATGTAGATTTTTAATTAATGGATTAATTAACTTTGATTAACAGATTTCTTCATATTTGTCGGCACACACTTGGCTTTAATCTAGGCCAAGATATGTTCCATTACTTACAGCAAAATTACAATTAAACTTAACAGGAAGGAGAGCATTCAAAATAACCAAGAGTCTGGGGGTTACACGATCCAGTGGCACCTTAATCTGACAGTAAGACACAGTTTCTTTGGGTTTAGAGAACAAGGGTCTTCTTGTGATCTGAACATAAAAGTTGTTACTGTTTTCCTTTCTCTCATGTGGTTATCTAAGTTTATATTAAGGGCTCCAATACATGCCCATTCTCTACATGTAGACGTTACGCTCATCAGCTGAAGTGTATAATCACGGGCCATTAGTTACATCAGTATTTGATCTATTCATGCCAGCCTAGGCGTCTTCTTTTCATTGGAAATTCAGTTGTCAGCAAGGTTTTATTTTCTGCACTGTATTGCACCAGAGCGGTTTACGCAGTCAACCTGAACAGTGAGTGTTAATAAGCTATTGAACCAAGGGACGGGGAGACATCAGGGATGAAGCTGATCTTGTCTTCAAACACTGTTCACATGCAGAGGTTTTCCAGCAGGACTGAAAGGGCAACAGTCAAGAGGTAGGAGCCCTGGCGAATTTAAGCTCTCCTAGCCAGGGAGCACCGTGTAAATTTCCCCTCACACCCAACTCAGCTGAGATCAGCCAAACATCAGGGTACAAATAATCCTGAAACCCTTTGGTATGTATAGCTTAGTGCACATTCCCGCAATGACATGCACATTACCTGTGATACTGTGTAAACGCCTTGTGGGATTTCAATTAACTAAAATTAGATCTGCCCTAATTTAGGGAGCAGATCATTTCAATCGAGAGGGTCAGGGAGGACCGGGTGTCAAGTTATTTAAGGGCAGACATAAGTTGGATGTTAGGAGGTTCTATTTTCCCAAGAGATTATTGGGATGGTGATGAAGGACAAAGGTTTTTTGATTCTCTGAATTCCTTCAGCCAAGAGATGGACCTGCTTCTGGTTGGGTTGGTGATCCCATTGTGCAAGAGGCAGGTGCCTCTAACATTAATCCAGAGCTTGGCATGTTCGGGAGAGGGTGCTGGACTAGATTTGCCCGCCTAAGGGCCTTGGAAAGGTATGTTCCTGTATTTACCCTTCTAATTGGCCTGTGTCTTTATCTGTCTGTTTGCCTATCCTAGCAGATTAAATGGCTCCAGGTGGGCTGTGTCATGTGAGAGTACCTTTAAGAAATGGGTGTTTAAGAAATGTACCTTTAAGAAATGGGTGTTTATCAGTGATGTCAGAGTGTGGGTGGAGCTGGGCTGCCTGTCAGCTTTTTACTTTCGTTTTAGGCTATTTGCTGCAGGGTGTGTTTTCGTTTCATTTTCAGTGTTGGAGCTGAAGCCAGACAGAGCAGGTGTACTGTTGATCTCTCTGCCATGAAAAGACTATCTCTTGATCATTTGATGAATTCAGAATTATAAATGTTCTCAGTAGTGAATGTAAACCTAATGTGCTTCTGTTAAAAGGTGTTTCTTTTGTCTTCTGGATGTTGTTTAGGAAGTTATTAAGGATTACTTAGTGTTGTATTCTTTGGGGGTTGTATTTGAATTGATGGTTGCTAAGATGTTCACTGTATGTTTTAAAAAGGTTAACTTGAGTTCATAGAATAAACATTGTTTTGCTTTAAAAAATACGTTTCCATTTCTGCTGTACCACACCTGTAGAGTGGGGCGTGTGCTCCCCATACCACAATCTATTAAAAGTTGTGGGTCAGGTGAACTCCATGATACACTTTGGGGTTATCTAAACCCTGGCCCATAACAGGTGCAAGGTATATGTACCATGATGCATTATGCATTAAGATTGAATAGGACTGGCCGGACTGACCGGTCTTTATCTGTCCGTGTTTCATGTGTATGTTTCCAACCCAGTGAGTGCTACAAATTGCTCCAATGAAAAATGAAAATCGCTTATTGTCACAAGTAGGCTTCAAATGAAGGTACTGTGAAAAGCCCCTAGTTACCACATTCGGGCGCCTGTTCGGGGAGGCTGGTACGGGAATTGAACCGTGCTGCTGGCCTGCCTTGGTCTGCTTTCAAAGCCAGCGATTTAGCCCTGTGCTACACCAAGCAGCATCATACAAATGATCTTCAGCGAGTAATACAAAGGTTCAGTTGGCAGTCCCTAAAAACTACAGTACGTGTGCAGCCCACGGAACCACCCATCAAGTGATTCACGTACTTGCTCTCTGTCTCTCAGGGCCAAGCAACAATATCAAAACCACATCAACTGCAACACAGAATCAAGGCAGGGCAACTTGAATTCCCCGGAATTTAGGTTAAGGGATGACTTGATTGCAGTTTAAGATATGAAAGGGAACAGATAGCATTGATAAGAGCGAAACAATTTCTGCCAGCCGGGGAGTCTTGTACTAGGGGCTGTAATTAAAAAAATAGAGGCAGGCCTTTCAGGACTGAAATTAGGAGACACTTCCACACACAAAAAGGTGGCAGAAATTTGGAACTCCCTTCTGCAAATGGCAATGGATGTAACACCAATTATTAATTTTAAATCTGAAATTGAGATGTTTTATTGACTAAAGTTCATAAGGGGTATGGGACAAAGGCAGATATGTTGAATTAGGTTGCAGATCAGCTTTGCTCTCAATGAAAGGTGGATCAGACTTGAGGAGCTAAAGGGCCTTCTCTTGTTCCTATGTTCCTTTGTACTCACTGGTGTCCAGATCTCTGGTAGTGGCTATAAATCACAAAAGGAATGGCAAAGGCACGTGTATCCAGAGGGTAGTGGTCAGGCAAACATTTTCCCCTAGCTCCCCCTCCACGGGAACCTCAAAGGTATTAAGAATGTTGGAAATTAAAATCAACCAATTATCCAGGTGTACACACATTCCTGTTGCATTTTCAAGCCACAAGTGATGCCAGCAGGGGGTTAGAAGTTCAAGTTGGGTTCAAGTCCCACTTCAGAACTCAATGGCCACAGAAAAGTGTGTTCATAGCGTGGTCAAACGATTGATTATCAGCCTGTATGCCTGATGGCAGGCGGTAAGAGTGGGAGAGCTTCCTGGTCCGCCATACTGAAGAAGGCAATGTCATATCACTGCAGTACTTTGCCAAGCTTAATCATGGATCAATCCAATGGTTGCCCGTGCCCTCTTAGGGCATGGTACCTGGCGGAATGGGAAGATGTGTTCTGTTTCCCTATCTCATGGACCATTTGCTCCAATACACTGAAAATTAACATCCTGCCCAAGATAAGTTATCTCTTCTAAATGCCACCATCAAAGATTCCGGAAACGTTCCTCCCTAACCTCAAGTAATCAGTAAGTCGATACAGCATGAAAATACAGCAAATTACTGTGGGTAACAGTTTCATTAAGATACTTTTGGCCCAAACAATACTACACTCTGAAGTCGGAGTCAAAGGGGTAGCCATTGCCTATGTAAGCCTAACTTCAGGTAACTTTGGGAAGGTTATTTCCTAATTGAAACTCTTGATCACAATTCTTTAGGCTCCAAGTCCGAGACCTTCACCACCAGCAGGTGCACGGAAACACCATCAGGTCTCCTCCATGTCACACAACATCCTGACTCAGACATAGCGGCATTCCTTCATTATCATGGGGTTAAAAATCCCAGAGTTCCTGAAAGGCACTGCCTGAAAAAGAGGGAGGTGGTGGGGTCAATGGTAAGTTTCAAGAGGGAATTGGGATATAGATCCTTGAAAAGGAAACAATTGGAGGGCTTTGGGACAAAACAGGTGAGCAGGACTAACTGGGCACTTCTTTCAAAGAGCTGGCATGGACACAATGGGCTGAATGGCCCCCTTCCGTGTTCCATAAAATAGGAGCACCATGGGAACATAATCAACCCCAAGTTCCTCTCCAGATCACACATCATCCGGAGAAGAGTGGGACACTGCCTGTGAGAAGTCTGCATGTTCTCCCAGTGTCTGCGTGGGTTCCTTCCGGGGCTCCGGTTTTCTCCCAGAAGTCCCCAAAGACATGCTGTTAGGTAATTTGGACATTCTGAATTCTCCCTCTCTGTACCCGAACAGGTGCCAAAATGTGGCTACTAGGGTTTTTTTACAGTAACTTCATTGCAGTGTTAATGTAAGCTTATTTGTGACACTAAAGATCATTATTAAATTAAAGCATTTAGGAAAGACTAACAAGACTGGGAATACCAAATAAATGGTTGGCTACTGCAGAGGGGCCTGTCTACAGATTCCTGAACGTAGTAGGACAGATAGATAAGGTGGTTAAGAAGGCATATGGGATACTTTCCTTTCTTAGCCAGGGCGGTGAATATAGGAGCAGGATGCTGCAGCAGTATAAAACGCTCGTAAGGTCGCCAAAGGTACTCTTTAAGGTCCAATTACCTCTGCCTTTAGAAACCTGTCATACCGATTTTACACCCTCTGATGGCGCTGTAGCAGCACCGCTAACAATTATCATTATAGCAATAATAAATTAACAAACGTAGTTATAGACATAGAAAGTTATCATGGAAATATAAAATTAAGCATGCAATACACTACTTCAAACCACATTCAACTTCCCTGATCTATCAAACTCCTATCCTCCAAAATACCTGGAGATCAAGCTTGGTCTTCACTGCCTCTGTGCAACTCTATAGGAAGTGGACAGTAAAACCTCAAGATGGAAAAATAGTTAACAGTTCCTATCCGTATTATAGATCATCGAATCATATAATGTACAGTGCAGAAGGAAACCATTCGGTCCATCGAGTCTGCATCGGCCCTTGAAAAGAGCACTCTACCCAAGCCCACACCCCCACCCTAACCCCACCTAACTTTTTTGGACACTAAGGGCAATTTAGCATGGCCAATCCACCTAACCTGCAGATCTTTGGACTGTGGGAGGAAACTGGAGCACCTGGGGGGAACCCACGCAGACACGGGAAGAACGTGCCGACTCCGCACAGACAGCGACCCAAGCTGGGAATCGAACCTGGGACCCTGGAGCTGTGAAGCAATAATGGTAACAATGTGTTAACGTGCCGCCCTAATATAATAATAATTTCTCAGCAAATTAGTAATAAAAGACATGCAAGAGGTAAATAAAATATGCCTTTAAAGGCCCCATGACAGAACAATGGCACAAGACCCGGTTTTGTACTAGGAATCACCAAATATGGAAACAAAACAGAAACAGGGGGGAAAAAGTACTTCCAAGTTTTTCTGCGATCATTTTGTGTTGGATTGCCTCCAGTAATTTATGATTAAGTTGTTTGAGATTCATTCCAAGTGCAAAATAGATTTTATGCTGGCCTCCAAAAATCAATCATCAGCTATAAATAGCCCTAAAAGTAATAAAACAAAGAACTAAGACATGCAGAATAGAAATTTAAAGTATGGACAGGATTCCAAAACCTAACACTGTTGACTGGAGTAATTGAAAGACTTCCACACAGAATCAGGAGGAAGCGAGAGATTAAATTCCTCAAAGGCGACATGAACTCAAATTTTGTTCTAACAAAAGTAAAATACTGCGGATGTTGAAAATCTGAAATAAAAATAGAAAATGCAGGATAAACTCAGCAGCTGTGGCAGCATCTGTTGTGAGAGAAACGGAGTTAATGTTTTGAGTCCAGATGACCCTCCGACAAGAAGGCTCTGTAAAAGAGGAGTATAAACTCGAAACGTTAACAGTGCTTCTCCAACCTTGTTCTGTGAACTGGATGTTAAACATTTTCTGCTACATTTGAAAAAGAGAGTGATTGTTCACCAGCATTTATTCCCCCAAAAACTTTTTTAAACCTGATTCAGTAGTCATTCATTTCAATATTTGCGGAATCTTTCTGGTGAAGTGGCTGCTGTCGTTTGGCACTGTTGTTAGCACTGTTGCTTCACAGTTCCAGGATCCCAGGTTCGATTCCCGGCTTGGGTCACTGTCTGTGCGGAGTCTGCACATTCTCCCCGTGTCTGGGTGCATTTCCTCTGGGTGCTCCGGTTTCCTCCCACTAGACCCGAAAGACGTGCTGTTAGGTGAATTGGACATTCTGAATTCTCTCTCTGTGTACCCGAACAGGCACCAGAGTGTGGCATTTAGGGGCTTTACACGGTAACTTCATTGCAGTGTTAATGTAAGCCCACTTGTGACAATAAAGATTATTATTATTATAAAAGTATTCACCTCTGTGAACAACAATCACTGCATCTCAAAAGTAATTCACGACCCGTCCAGTGCTCAAAATGCTTTTGCAGAATGTGATAAGATGCCATATAAATGCAATGATGTGGAGATGCCGGCGTTGGACTGGAGTGAGCACAGTAAGAAGTCTAACAACAACAGGTTAAAGTCCAACAGGTTTGTTTCGGTATCACTAGCTTTCGGAGCGCTGCTCCTTCCTCAGGTGAATCTGAGGAATCATTCACCTGAGGAAGGAGCAGCGCTCCGAAAGCTAGTGATATCGAAACAAACCTGTTGGACTTTAACCTGGTGTTGTAAGACTTCTTAATATAAATGCAAGACCATATTTCTTAACTCATTGGTATTACTTGCTTGATTCCCTATTTCTGTGATCTCCTCCAGATCTACAACTTTCTGAGATATCAGTGTTCCTTTAATTGTGGCCTTTTGTACACCCCAGATTTCCCTCACCTACTATTGCCGCCGTGCCTTTATAGGGGCTGGTTTAGCACACTGGGCTAAATCGCTGGCTTTTAAAAAGCAGACCAAGCAGGCCAGCAGCACGGTTCAATTCCCGTACCAGCCTCCCCGAACAGGCGCCAGAATGTGGCGACTAGGGGCTTTTCACAGTAACTTCATTGAAGCCTACTTGTGACAATAAGCGATTTTCATTTCATTTCAACTGCCTACGCTCTTAGCTCTGGAATCCACCATCCCCACCCAGCCCTCCCCAAACCTCTCCACCGCCCTATCTCTCGCATCTCATCTAACTTTCCTTAAGAGCTACCTGTCTGTCATCTTTTTTTGGTCATCTGCCCTAATATCTCCTTACATACCACACTGTCAAATTCTGTCCGATAACACTCCTGTGAAGTGTCTTGGGACGCTACTCTGCTTCAAGAACACTATATAAATGCAAGTGATTGGTGGTGCCTCACTTCTAAAGTTTGGCATTGCAGACTGATTTTGCACAGATCTGGACTTCCTACATCTAATCCTGTGCCTTGAGTGTCCACCAAACTAGTTCACTAAATCAAGCAAAACTGGTCACTGGCTGTATTTAACACGCCGTAGACAGAGAACGAAGACTGATATTTTACTATTGAAATGATCTATAGTTTACCCGATATTTCTGCCACATGACTGTGCAGAACTGACTATAGGACAAATCCATTTCTGCCAGTTGGAGATTATTGTCCCTCCCATTCACAGAACTGGACATGAAACACGAAATCCCTCTGCTTTTAAACGCTCCCTCACCACTCACACCCAGTCAACACACAAGCATGGCACCGCCTGGACCTGCTCCTCACTTTGGGGATGCCGACCTGGCCAAGCTTCTCGACGCTGTGAATGAGAGGCGGGTCATCCTGTTCCCCTGAGGGGGTCGGAGGAGCAGCAGCAGGGTCAGTAATGCCGCCTGGAAGGCAGTGGCAGCGTCTGCTAGTGCGAGCAGCATGACCAGGAGTACCGCCCTCCAATATTGGAAGAATAATCTCTACAAAGCTGCAAGGGTACGTTAGCACCTTTCTTGTGGCATCGATTCTGCCTGACACGCCTGAAATCCGCCCTCGCTCCTGTCTTCCCACTCCCCCCAATATTCCCACAAGTCACCACCTTCGTACTTGTTGCTCAGGATCCATTGGCAGCCACCAGCACAACCCCTTCATGCCCAGGTGCAGTGCCCACATATGCCACCTGCTATAGTGCAGCTACAACACTGGAATCTACCCGGCAAAGTGGAAAATTGCCCAGCCAATTACCGCCCTATCAGTCTACTCTCCATCATCAGCAAAGTGATGGAATTGGTCATCAACGGTGCAATCAAGTAGCACTTACTCAGCAATAACCTGCTCACGGACGCTCAGTTTGGGTTCCGCCAGGGTCACTCAGCTCCTGACTTCATTACAGCCTGGGTTCAAACATGGACAAAAGAGTTGAATGCCAGTGGGGAGATGAGAGTGACTGCCCTTGACAGCAAGGCCGCACTTGCCCGAGTGTGGCATAAAGCAGCTCGAGCAAACCTCTCCGCTAGTTGAGCCATACCTGGCACAAAGGTTCACTGCTTCAAATGGTTGTGGTGGTTGGAGGTCAATCAGGGGCTGTTTAGCTCACTGGGCTAAATCGCTGGCTTTGAAAGCAGACCAAGGCAGGCCAGCAGCATGGTTCAATTCCCGTAACAGCCTCCCCGAACAGGCGCCGGAATGTGGCGACGAGGGGCTTTTCACAGTAACTTCATTGAAGCCTACTTGTGACAATAAGCGATTATTAATATCATCTCAGATCCGGACATCACTGCAGGAGTTCCTCAGGGTGGTGTCCTAGGCCCAACCATCTTCAGCTGCTTCATCAATGACCTCCCTTCCATCATAAGGTCAGAAGTGGGGATGTGCGCAGATAACGGCATGGTGACACAGTGGTTAGCACTGTTGCCTCACAGCGCCAGGGACCAGGGTTCAATTCCGGCCTTGGGTCACTGTCTGTGTGGAGTCTGCACTTTCTCCCCGTGTCTGCATGGGTTTCCTCTGGCTGCTCCGGTTTCCTTCCACAGTCCAAAGATGTGCAGGTTAGGTGGATTGGCCATGCTAAATTGCCCTTAGTATCCAAAAAGATTAGGTGGGGTTACTGGGTTAGAGTGGAGGTGTGGGCTTAAGTAAGGTGCTCTTTCCAAGGGCCGGTGCAGACTCGATGGGCCTAATGGCCTCCTTCTATGATTCTATGACTGCACAATGTTCAGCACCATTCGCAACTGCTCAGGTAATGAAGCAGTCCATGTCCAAATGCAACAAGACCTGGATAATTTCCAGGCTTGGGCTGACAAGTGGCAAGTTACATTTGCGTCACACAAGTGCCAGGCAATAACCATCTCCCACAAGAGAGAATCCAACAGTCGCTCCTTGACCTTCAATGGCATTACCAATGCTGAAACCCTAACAATTAACATCCTGGGGGTTGCCATTGGTCAGAAACTGAACTGGACTAGCTATATTAATATCAGGGCAAGTCAGAGGCTAGGAATCCTATGGCAAGTAACTCAACTCCTGACCGCCCCCCCCCGGTGAGTTGTAGATTGTGAAATGCCGCACAGATCCCGACCCAAGCCCTGGAGTAAACCGGTGATATAAACATTGAGGGCTGTGGTGACCTTCATGGCCATTGAGAGCAGGTGTACTCCTCCCCCTCCTCCTAGTGGTGCTAAGTCCACCAGGACGTGGTACATGTGCAGCACTGTCTCTCGAGACAGAATCTTCTGCGGCACATGCTGTCCTTCATCTCATTGAACGACCAATTTCGCCTGTACACCTTGGGCCATCACTGGCCGCCCCCTCTAGGTTTCTCCTCAGCCTGATGGACAGCCGGGTCTTCAGGATGTGCGGCAGCGGCCCCTGCACATGGGGTGCCGCTTACAGCCTGCATCCTCTCTGCTGCCTTCCCACGTTTCTGGCCGCCTGGGCTGCCACCAGCACTGCAAAGACAGCCGCTGCAGGACCAACACGAACAACCATCTTGGTATCTGTAAGGAATTGGAGAATGAGATAGACCGACATCAGTTAGGGCTTCCAAACTTGGACTCTCAAATCCCACAAACCTCCCCCACCTTTACACGTCCCGCCTTCTCTCAGAATGCTATCCAGTGAAGCAGTTGTGCTGGAAAATCTTGCTCTGCACATTCACCCCCAGCAACATCAGCAGCCGCAAGACCCCAGACCTCTGCCAGGGACATTAGGGAGACCATGCTCAGGTGCCCGCCCCAGATCCACACAATTACCATTTGGCCGGGTGAGGATCTCCAGTGCTGCAGCCCTGCTCTTTAGTGTTTGATTGTTGGCAGCTGCCTCTATGGTGCTGACGCTCCTAGAGTGCAGGCACACTGGGCGGGATTCTCCAACCCCCCGCCCCCCCCGGCTGGGTCGGAGAATCGCCCGCGGGCCGCGCGAATCGCGCCACGCCGCCCCGATGCCGGGACGCGATTCTTCACAGAGCGGAGAATCGGCGCCATTGGGGCCAGCGTGGTCGGCGCACCGCCGGTCGGGGTATGCGACGACTCTCCGGCCAGGATGGGCCGATCGGCTGTCATCAAAATGCCGAGTCCCGCCAGCGCCGTTCTAACAGCCTCTGAGCCGGCGGGACCTCGGCGTTGAAGGGTCTGGGGGCGGCCTGTGGGGGGTGGAAGGGGGGTCTGACCCCAGGGGGGGGCCTCCGTATTGGCCTGACCCGCGATTGGGGCCCACCGATCGGCGGGCCGGCCTCTCTGTTCCCCGGTCTCCTTTCCTCCGCGCCGGCTCCTGTGGCCCTGCGCCATTTGGTGTCAGGGCCGGCGCGGGGAAGGCGGCCACTGCGCATCCGCTGTTGGCGCCAGCCCAACTGCGCACACGCGGACCCTGCGGCACCGGGTTCAGGCCAGAATCAGCAGCTGGAGCGGCGTGGGCCGCTCCGGTGCTGTGCTAGCCCCCTATAGGCCGCAGAATGGGGTCCCGGAATGAGCACCGACGCCAGAGTAAAACACTCCGTTTTTACGCCGGAATCGGCACTTAGCCGCCCGATGGGAGAATCCCGCCCAAGGTTCCTCAAAGGTTGCTTGAAATGCAATGCACTAATCATCCATCCTCTGAGACATGGCACGTGTGTCCTCAAGGAGACACTTGAGAGAATGTGAAGTGCTTACAACTAACAACGCTAAATCCTCATTTGAAATAGCCTTCAGCTGTGAAGCAGATTGGACACAGTTAAAGGGAGTGAAATTGACTTTCAGCATTGAAGCCGGAGTAGGGCTCTGTGGTGGAAGGTTTGGGTCGGACAGGCAGACTGCAGCTGTGGTTGCCCCTGTTATGGATTTCCAGTCTTTAAAGACGCCTAGAAGACCTCATAGACACAAAAGCCCCTCACCCCCCAGCCCAGGAGTGACCCCCCCAGGAATGCTTCAGCCCCCCAACCAAGCCCAAGCCCAACCCCAACCCAACCCCAATGAGGAGTCTTTCCCCCTTCACCCCCCCACCGAGCACTGGGCCATAGCTCTGGTGCCCTTGAGCTGCATGCCGGAAAATGGAAACGGATACTCACTTCCTCACTTCTCTTAGAAGCCACTAAACGATGCCCGGGTGACTTGCCGCTGGAGAGTCAGGTAATTCCCAGGAGGCCGCTGCAGTCGACTTCAATCTTGCTAATGATATTCAAATGAATGCAAATGAGGGTTAATGATATGCTCACCATTTGGGGGCAAGACCCGGAACTCGCCATCAGATGCGGGCCGGGTGAATTGCAGACTGGCTCATGCCCGGCATGAATCTCGACGTTGGCCCTTCCCACTATTTATCTGGTGCACCCAGATCCAGGCCAGGCGCGACGCTGTGGTTAATTTCTGCCCTCAGTTTTCATTCTCGCCTCCGGGTCGCAGTGTTGTGGGTTAAAGGCCCAGTCCAGGGCTTGAGAGCATTGTCATTTATGTATTTCAGTGCATGTATGATGTTTGCCTATTCACCGTCATTCCATAGAATCGTGCTCAGAAGAGGCCTCACAAAACAATGCATTACTGGCAGGCTAATGTAAAAAGAGTCAATTGCATTGCATGCTTTCTCGAGCCCTGTACCTTCCTGTTTCTGGTCTTTAGCCACTGTTATCTTAAAAGATGCAACATGCTCTGCTCCAACTGCTCACAGAGCATTCTACACTTCAACAACTGTCCATATTCTGAGAAATTCAAAACACGTGAAATGCTTTGCGATCTGAGAAGCTACTAAATAAGCAAGCAAACTCTCAGGCTTGGATGTCTCAGTGGGGCTTAAGTTTCCCACCTCCCCCACAACTTTTCAGAAGGCCAGAACGTCTCATCTGAGTCAGAATATCAACCTTCAGTAACCAAGGGGTCTGATACAGCCTGGAAAAAAAAAATCAGCAAATCCCCCCAAAAGGTATCAGACCAGATGTGATAGCTATTATAAGGGGTGGGCAGAGGCTATCAAAATGATAGAAGGATGTGACAGGGTAAATACAAAGAAGTTAATTCTACAATATTAAAATTAGAGGGTGGCCATTTACCAATAAGATGAAAATGCACTTTTTCATACGAGCATATGAATTAGGAGTAGTAGCCCACTTGACCCATTGAGCATGCTCGGCCATTCAATAAGATCTAATCTGCTTGTAACCTCAACACTACATTCCTGCCTAACCCCAAAACCTTACACCCCTTTGTTCGTCAAGAATCTATGTAGCTCTGCCTTAAAAATTTTCAAAGACTTTGCTTCCACTGCCTTTAGAGGAAGAGGCTTCCAAAGACTCACAACCCTTCGAGAGAAAAAAATTCTTCTCATCTCCATCTTAAATGGACAATCATTTGAACAACGGCCCCATAACGTAGATAATCCCACAAGAGGAAACATCCTCTTCGCATCCAACCTGTCAAGACCCCTCGGGATCTTAAGGGCTTCAATCAAGTCACCTCAAATTCCAGCGAATACAAGCATAATCTGTCCAACCTTTCCTCATTAGACAACCCACCCATTCCTGATATTAGTCCAGCAAACCTTCTGTGAACTGTTTCTAAAGCATCTGAGGAGACCAGTGTTACACACAATACTCCAGATGTGGTCCGTGTACAACTGAAACATAACGTCCCTACTTTTATAATCAATTCTCCTCACAATAAATGGTAATATCCTATTAACTCTACTAATTACTTGCTGTACCTGTATTTGCTGAATCTCAGACCTCTGCAAACTCTCACCATTTAGATAATAAGCTTCCTTTTTATTCTTCCTGCCAAAACGGAGAATTTCACATTTGCTCACATTATACTCCATTTGTCAGACCACTTAACCTATCTATGTCTCTTTATAGCCTCCATACTCTTCACAACTTACTTTCCTCCCTCTCTTTGTGGCCTCAGCAATATAGCAACCATACCTCCAGTCCCTTCATCCAAGTCATTTACATAAATTGTAAAAAGGTTGAGGCCCCAGCACTGATCCCTGTGGCACATCACTCACCACATCCTGCCAACCAGGAAAAGACCCATTTATGCCAATCTAAACCAGCCAATCTTCCATCTATGTCAATGTGTTTCCCCCGACACAATGAGCTTTTATTTTCTGCAATAACCTTTGATGTGACACCTTATCAAATGCCTTCTGGAAATCTAAGTACAGTACACCCACTAGTTCCCCTTTATCCACAGCACATGTGACTCTTTCAATACGGTGGTACAGTGGTTAGCACTGCTGTCTCACAGTGCCAGGGACCTGGGTTCGATTCCGACTTTGGGTGCCTATCTGTGTGGAGTTTGCATGTTCTCCCTATGTCTGCATGGGTTTCCTCCCCGTGCTCCAATTTCCTCTCTCAATCCAAAAATGTGCAGTTTAGGTGGATTGGCTATTCTAAGTTGCCCTTTGGTGCCCAAAGATGTGTAGGTTAGGTCACGGGGAAAGGGGGGGCCTTGGCAGGATGCTCCTTTGAAGGGTAGGTGCAGACTCGATGGGCCAGGTGGCCTTCTTTTGCACTGTAGGGATTCTATGATCTCCAATAAATTGGTTAATCATAATTTACCTTTCACAAATCTATGTTGACTCTCAAAGTCTCTTTTCCAGAGGTTGTAGTTGCTGAGACAATCAGAATTTTCATGATTGACACCGATAGATTTTATAAGGTAAGGATGACAAGTGATATGGAACAAAGTTAAGTAAATGGAGTTCAAGTGTGGATCGTCCAAAGTCTAACTGAATGACAGAACAGGCTCAAGCAGCTGAATACCTTTTTCTGTTCCTACTTTTCTAAATACTCACCTCAGCACAGGCCTTCAAACATGTCTTTTTGAAGCCAAGCAGTTCTGAAACATCCTTCCTGTTGCAGTCTGTATCACAAGCTCTTTGTATAATGTGCCTCAATACAACAGCAAGGCCCGCTCGACAGAAATTCCCATCCTTTTCCACCAGAGCAGGCAAACGACAACTCTGAACAACTGGAGGCAAATCCTGTCGTGAAAGGATGTTGATGGGAATGTTGGTTGGTGCTCCGTTCTCCCACAAGGAACCGCCAGCGGTGTCTTCATTCGGCACAAGGAACACCTTAATCGATGTGGAGTCACAATAGGACATTAAAAATAAAACAATAGATGTGTGCAAAGGAACAATCCTGTCTTCTGTGTGGTCGGATAGCTCCAGGTACAGACACTCTTCATGTACACTATTGTTCTTCATTTCTGCAGCCACCTTTAGAAAGTTGAATGGGAGTCCATTAGAATATAATTATAGATGCTGCAAAACAATTTGCAGTTATATTTTTATAAATGTATTTTTCAATCATTTTTCCACAATGATTTTGTCACAAGCAACAAAATTAAAAATTCAGCATCTGAAAAGTGGTAGGTTAATAATTCTGGGTTGTTTTGTGAGAGGGAAGTAATCAGGCAGAGTCGAAAGAGCTTTAGAAATAATGTTCAGCCTACTAGTTATAAAGCAGCTATCTTCTAGCCAACATAAAAGCTGAAAACAAATTTAAAGTCCAGGCAAATGGAAGTGTTATGGGTGCCTTGTCAGCTCTTAACAGTGGCTAAGCGACTGGACCAGAACCATAACATTTTAAAGTTTTAAGACGGTGCGGAAAGATCGATTTGTTCCAGGAGTGATAATATAAGAAAGAGGGCTTAGTTATTTTTATAAACAAACTTTATTAAAACAAAAGAAAACAATATTTAAACTTTTAAACTTCAACCCGAGCAATAACAGATTACATGTAGTTTCTTAACCTGAACACACCAGTTCCCAATAGACAACGGCAATACTTGCATTTACAAAGCAATTTTTCCTCTGTTAGGGACATTCGCTCAGGCCCTTTTCTGAAGCCTGCCTCGTGGCAACTTTCATGACCTCTCTGGTGGTAGTGGCGACGCTCAAGGTCTGGAGGCAGTTACCCTTGCACTGTGGGCGAGGTCACGGGAAATGCTGATTCGAGGGAATCATGGATTTGAACCAGGGAGATGAGATGGAATTTCGGAGATGGGAGGAGAGGGGAGTATGGGTATTAAAAGATTTGTTTCTGGGAGGCCGATTTGCGAAGTTGGAGGAGCTGAGGGGGAATTTGTGTTGGGGCAGGGGGAGATGTTTAGATATATGCAGGTCTGAAATTTTACCAGGAAGGAGGTACTGAGCTTTCCGACTGCACCGGCCCCCACACTATTGGAAGAGATATTGACGGCGGTGGGCATTGGAGAAAGGGGTGGTGTCAGCGATTTATGGGGTTCTTCTAGGAGAAGATAAGGTAACACTGGATGGGATTAAGGCAAAATGGGAAGAAGAGTTGGGGGAGGGCATGGAGGAGGGGTTGTGGTGTGAGGTGATACGGAGGGTCAACTTCAACCGCAAGGTTGGGGCTGATACAGTTGAAGGTGGTGTATGGGGCGCACCATACAATGGCGAGGATGAGTTGACCTTTTGAGGGGGTGGAGGATGTTTGTGAACACTGTGGGGGGGGCTGCAAATCATGCTCATATGCTTTGGTCCTGTCCAAAGCTGGAGGGGTATTGGAGGGAGGTCTTGTGGGTAATCTCAAAGGTTCGAATCAGGACCCCTAGAAGCCATATTCGGGGTGTCAGAACGGCCGGGGTTGGAAGTGTATGCAGAGGCAGATGTCTTAACCTTTACCTCGCTGATTGCCCGAAGGCAGATTCTGTTGGGGTGGAGGTTGGCTTCTCCACTCTGTGCCTCGGCATGGCGGGGGGACCTGCTGGAGTTCTTAACATTCGAGAAAGTAAATTTCGAGTTGAGGGGGAGGATGGAAGGGTCCGACAACTCATGGGCCTTGCTCATCATGCATTTTCACAAATTGGATGACATCGAACATGAGCGGGGGGTTGGGAGGGTTTGGAATGTATAAATTAATGATGATTCTTTTTCATTGGTGTTTTGTATTCAAATTATTGGGAGCTGTATGAGGGTGGGTGGGATGAGGGGATTGTTGGCTTGGGGATTGCCATTGCATTTGTTGTTATTGTTAATTATTACTTGTTGTTGTAAATATGATAAATGTGAAAAAGGAGAATAAAAATATTTTTTAAAAACTTTCATGACCTCTCTCAGTCAATTTCCAAAGCCTTCTCCCCTACTGTTCAAAACATCATTCTTTCTCTGTCGCTCTCTCTCTGAACTCCACCCAGCCCTCAAACAATGGTTTTCTGAGGTTTCCAGACTTGAACCTATCATTGTTATTTTGGCTGTTTGATGGCCTACTCCCATTTATACAAAAGAGCCATACTATTAATATGCAACTAACCTCCCATTGATGGGCAAAGATGTCATCAGGCTCTGCAATAGGCTAATGGCTGGTCTGACAGGAGTCTCCCGAAGGAAAAAGGATCTGGGGCATCCTATGTATTCCCACTAACAAATTTAATTGTAACTCAGCCATGTGTGGGGGTATTCCTCTGACTCTGTGCTAGCAGGTTTTATTCCCTCAATCTGTTTCACCCCTAAATTGACTGCTGCATCTTGGGTCTCATTTCTGGATCCAAGTTCCTGATATCTCCTTTGCGTAACAGGAAGATAAGGAGGGAAGATCATAAATAATTCATTAAAACATACAGTATGCTAAAAGATAGACTGAATGGTCCACAAACGTACATAGAAAATGTTTAGCACTTCACAGTACTTTTTGGGAAGAGGTCAAATAATCAAAAGGGTGTTTGTGTCAGAATTGACAATTACCCCAAGAAGTGCAGTAAAGACACTCATTTCTATCGAGAGATGTGTACATGTCCGGCAATGTTTTACACACAAAGTTAATACACTGCAAACACACTGAATCATTGAGCAAGGTGTCAAGATGTCAATATTTTTATTGCTGATTATTCAGGTTCTTGATAATATTGTGAATAGGGGGCAGCACGGTAGCACAGTGGTTAGCACGGTTGCTTCACAGCACCAAGGTCCCAGCTTCGATACCCGGCTTGGGTCACTGACTGTGTGGAGCCTGCACGTTCTCCTGTGTCTGCGTGGGTATCCTCCGGGTGCTCCGGTTTCCTCCCAAAGTCTAAAGATGTGCAGGTTAGGTGGATTGGCCATGCTAAATTGCTCATAGTGTCCAAAAAAGGTTAGGTGGGGTTACTGGGTTCGGGGATAGGGTGGAGGTGTGTAGCTTAAGTGGGGTGCTCTTTCCAAGGGCTCGATGGGCCGAATGGCCTACTTCTGCCCTGTAAATTCACTGTGATAAACATCATAATCCTGAATGTACCTCAAAAGACAAGGCTCCTTCCTGCATGTTAGTTAGCATCTAGGTTCTTCAACTTGATACTGGATCTCCTAAAATGGTGCTTATGAGTTAAAATATTAATTAAATTTGCCTTTCTTAGTGCCTTTCTTAACATTATTCGCACTAAATTGCCAGTCTTAACAACTCATGCACTGATTTAGAACTGTACTGCTCTTCCTTCACTGTCACTCGGTCAAAATCCTGGAATTCCCTCCTTAACAGCACTGTGAGTGTAGCTATGTAATAATAATCGTTTCATTGTCACAAGTCGGCTTACATTAACACTGCAATGAAGTTACTGTGAAAAGCCCCAAGTCGCCACATTCCGGCGCCTGTTTGGGTACAGAGGCAGAATTCAGAATTCTCAGCTGGTACGGGAATTGAACCCGCGTTGCTGGCCTTGTTCTGCATCGCAAACCAGTTGTCTAGCCCACTGAGCTAAAGCTACACCAGATGGTCTGCAGCGGTTCATGAAAGTGGCTCATTACCACCTTCTCAAGGGCAATGAAGGATGGGCAACCAATACCGACCTAGCCAGCAATGCACAGATCTCATGACTTAATAAATAAAACTTGGTTGAAGCTCGTCCAAACAGCAGGTTATTCACATTGGCAACTTTGGCTCAATGATAGCACTCTTATTTTTGAGTCAGAAGGTTGTGGGTTCCAGTCCCACACGAGAGATATATAATCCAGGCGGACACTTTAATGCAGGAGGTGGTCAGACAAAAGTCTCCCAAAGGAAAAGGATCTGGACATCCTGTGTATTCCCACTAACGAGTTTAAATCTGACTGGTGACATTGTAACTCGGCCAGTGT
The DNA here is from genome assembly GCF_047496885.1 of Scyliorhinus torazame. Taxonomy (NCBI): domain Eukaryota; kingdom Metazoa; phylum Chordata; class Chondrichthyes; order Carcharhiniformes; family Scyliorhinidae; genus Scyliorhinus; species Scyliorhinus torazame. The sequence continues at coordinate 19,386,450 of NC_092709.1, read as the reverse complement.
GGGCATGTCCTTCTGACTCTGGGCTAACAGGTTTTTTTTCCCCTCAATCTGTTTAACCCGTAAATCGGCTGATACATCTTGGATCTCATTTCTGGACCCAAGTCCCTAATATATCCCTTGTATAACAAGAAGATAAGCAGGGGACACTTCCGGGTGCGGCTATGCAGAGCTAGGTCGCATATTCGGTAGCTCCCGCTTGGAACGGACTTTTGGGCTCTTTTACAGGGCCCCCACGGCATTTGTTTGACATTTCCCGGTGTGGGAAGAAGACTGCAGCATTCCCCTGACAGTGTCCCCCAGGAATGTTATGTCTTTTGGCTGCCAGACCCGGGAGAAACAGTAAAGGATTTGGCTTTGGCTGCAGGTTTAGACAAGGGCCTCTTCCAGCATGCAGGCGGGGGATGGGCAAGCTTAAAGCTGCAATCTGACTTGACTCTATCAAAGGTGAATTCTAGCAGCAGAGGGAACAACTGTGAAAGGATCTACCAGGGCCATTGAAGAAGCAGGGACGAGGCTTCCAGTGGCGGCCATGGAGGAGTAGGTCGCGCATTCGGCAGCTCCCGTCTGGAACTGACTCTCAGACCTTTTTCAGGAGTTTCCATAGACTTTTTAAACGGACCAGAAGTGTAACAGCCAAAGGAGCGGCACTGGAGCAACGGGAGAAGCGAGGGAAAGAAAACAAAATGGCGGCGGCCAGGGACAAAGGGGAGCTGCAGGAGTTCATCAAGCGCTGCTTCGAGGAGCAGCGCGAGGAGATGCGCAAGGAGATGTTGGCGCCTATGCTTTCGGCAATTGAAGGACTCGGGATCACCCAGAAGGTCCACGAAGCTAAGATCCAGGAGGTACAGAAAAGAGTCAGTCAGAACGAGGACCAGCTCGTGGGCCTGGCGGTGAGAGTGGAGCAGAACGAGGCGCTACACAAGAGGTGGGCGGGAAGACTCGAAGACCTGGAGAACAGGTCGAGGAGAAAGAATCTGCGAATCCTGGGTCTCCCTGAGGGAGTGGAGGGGGCTGATGCCGGGTGGGCATACGCGAGCACGATGCTCGAGGCGATGATGGGCACGAAGGCCCCTTCGAGGCCGCTGGAGTTGGACGGGTCACATCGGGTGCTGACGAAGAAGCCCCAGGCAAATGAGCCGCCAAGGGCGATGGTGGTGAGGTTCCACCGGTTCACGGACAGAGAGTGGGTCCTGAGATGGGCCAAGGAGCGGAGCAGTAAGTGGGACAATGCAGAGATCCGAATATACCCGGACTGGAGCACGGAGGTTGCAAAGCGGAGAGCAGGTTTCAACCGGGCCAAAGCGGCGTTGTACCGGAAAGAAGTGAAATTCGGAATGCTGCAGCCAGCGCGACTGTGGGTCACATACAAGGGCCAACACTATTACTTCGAAGCGCCTGAAGAGGCGTGGACCTTTGTACAAGCCGAAAAGTTGGACTCTAACTGAGGGTTTGTGAGGGTAGGGGGGATGTTTGAGGTTTGATGTGTGATGGTTGTTGTATATAGGGGGTCAATCACGCGCAGGAAATGTTACATGGGCTGGGGGAGAGAAACAAGGCCGCGACAGGAGCTGCGCCAGAGGGGGCGGAGCGGGTTTTGGAAAGCGCGGGGTGTTTTCCCGCGCGCGGGAAGAAAGGCGGGAAGGGGATCGAAGGAATGCATATGGATTGGGAGACTCCCACGCGGGGAGGTCAATGGGAAAGCGGGGGAAGCCGGGGTCAGCAGGCGTCAGCTGACTTACGGGAGTGACATGGGGGGAGCAAAAAAGCTAGACAGGGGTCTAGCGGGGGGAGGGGAGGGGGGGAAGGGGGGGGGGGAAGGGTTGCTGCTGCACTGGCCGAAAGGGAATGGGACACAGAAGAGGTGGTCGGGACGGGGATCCCCCCTCTGGGGGACTGGAGGGTGAGGGAGGCGTGGACACGGGGACTGGCCCAGAAAAGGAGATGGCTAGTCGGCGGGGCGTTGGGGGGGGGGGGGGGGGGGGGGTGAGAGTCCCTCCAATCCGGCTGATAACGTGGAATGTGAGGGGCCTGAATGGGCCGGTGAAGAGGGCTCGAGTATTCACGCACTTAAAGGGACTGACGGTGGACGTGGCCATGCTCCAAGAGACACACCTGAAGGTGGCGGACCAGGTCAGGCTAAGAAAGGGATGGGTAGGACAGGTATTCCACTCGGGACTGGACGCGAAGAATAGAGGGGTGGCAATATTGGTGGGAAAGCGGGTGTCATTTGAGGCCAAGACTATTGTAGCGGACAATGGAGGGCGATATGTAATGGTGAGCGGTAGGCTGCAAGGGATGTGGGTGGTGTTGGTAAACATATACGCCCCGAACTGGGATGATGCAGGATTCATGAAGCGCATGTTGGGGCGCATTCCGGACCTGGAGATAGGAGGCCTGATAATGGGAGGGGACTTCAATACAGTGTTGGATCCAGCACTAGACCGCTCCAAATCAAGGACTGGAAAGAGGCCGGCGGCGGCCAAGGTACTTAGGGTGTTTATGGATCAGATGGGGGGAGTGGACCCATGGCGGTTTGCAAGGCCGCAGGCCAGGGCATTTTCTTTCTTCTCCCATGTACACAAAGCCTACTCCCGGATAGATTTCTTTGTTCTGGGTAGGGCGCTCATTCCGAGGGTGGAGGGGACGGAGTATTCGGCTATAGCCGTTTCGGACCATGCCCCACACTGGGTGGAACTGGAGCTGGGAGAGGGACCAACGCCCGTTGTGGCAGCTGGATGTGGGACTGCTGGCAGACGAGGTGGTGTGTGGGAAGGTGAGGGGGTGTATCGAAAGGTACTTGGAGGCCAACGACAACGGGGAGGTGCGGGTGTGGGTGGTATGGGAGGCGTTGAAGGCGGTGATCAGGGGAGAGCTAATTTCCATTAGGGCTCATAGGGAGAAGACAGAGGGTATGGAAAGGGAGAGGTTAGTGGGGGAGATTTTGAGAGTGGACAGGAGGTACGCAGAGGCCCCGGAGGAAAGATTACTTGGGGAAAGATGACAGCTCCAGGCGGAGTTTGACCTGTTGACCACAGGGAAGGCGGAGACACAGTGGAGGAAAGTGCAGGGGGCGACCTACGAGTATGGGGAAAAGGCTAGTCGGATGCTGGCACACCAGCTCCGTAAGAGGATGGCAGCGAGGGAAATAGGGGGAGTCAAAGATGGAAGGGGAGCCACGGTTCGGAGTGCGACGAAAATAAACGAGGTATTCAAGGCCTTTTATGAAGAGCTGTACAGATCCCAGCCCCCAGCGGGGGAAGAGGGGATGAGACGATTCCTAGATCAGCTGAGATTCCCGAGGGTGGAGGAGCAAGAGGTGGCTGGTTTGGGGGCACCAATTGGGTTGGAGGAGCTGAGCTAGGGTTTGGGGAGCATGCAGGCGGGGAAGGCCCCGGGACCGGACGGATTCCCGGTGGAGTTCTACAGGAAGTACGCAGACCTGTTGGCCCCGCTACTGGTGAGGACCTTTAATGAGGCAAGAGAGGAGGGGACCCTGCCCCCGACAATGTCGGAAGCGACAATTTCTTTGATCCTAAAGCGGGACAAGGACCCACTGCAATGTGGATCGTACAGGCCGATCTCGCTCCTCAATGTGGATGCAAAGTTGCTGGCAAAAGTGCTGGCCACGAGGATCGAGGACTGTGTCCCAGGGGTAATCCACGAGGACCAGACGGGATTTGTAAAGGGCAGGCAACTAAACACCAATGTGCGGAGGCTCTTAAACGTGATAATGATGCCATCGGAGGAGGGAGAGGCGGAGATAGTGGCAGCTATGGACGCGGAGAAGGCCTTTGACCGAGTAGAGTGGGAGTACCTCTGGGAGGTGCTGCGCAGGTTTGGGTTCGGGGTAGGGTTTATCAATTGGGTTAAGCTCCTTTACAGAGCCCCGATGGCAAGTGTAGTGACGAACCGGCGGAGGTCGGAGTACTTTCAACTGTACCGAGGGACGAGGCAGGGGTGCCCCCTGTCCCCCCTGTTGTTCGCACTGGCGATCGAACCATTGGCCATGTCATTGAGGGAGTCTAATAAATGGAAGGGGGTGGTCCGAGTGGGAGAAGAGCATCGGGTGTCGCTATACGCGGATGACCTGTTGCTGTACGTGGCGGATCCAATGGAGGAGATGGTGGAGGTCATGCAGACTCTAAGGGAGTTTGGGGAGTTTTCGGGCTATAAGCTCAATGTAGGGAAGACTGAGCTCTTTGTATTACAGGTGGGGGACCAAGAAAGAGGGATAGGGGACCTACCGCTGAGGAGGGCGGAGGGGAGCTTTCGGTATCTGGGAATCCAGATAGCCAGGAGTTGGGGGACCCTACATAAACTGAATCTGACGAGGTTGGTGGAGCAAATGGAGGAGGATTTCAAAAGATGGGACATGTTACCGCTCTCGCTGGTGGGTAGAGTGCAGTCGGTCAAAATGGTGGTCCTTCCGAGGTTTCTGTTTGTGTTTCAGTGCCTTCCCATCGTGATCACTAAGGCCTTTTTTAAGAGGTTTGTGTGGGCGAATAAGACCCCAAGAGTAAGGAGAGGGTTCCTGGAACGCAGTAGGAACCGAGGAGGGTTGGTGCTGCCAAACCTGGGGAGCTACTACTGGGCAGCTAATGTGGCGATGATCCGCAAGTGGGTTATGGAGGGAGAGGATGGAGATGGCGTCCTGTAAAGAAACGAGCCTGGGGGCGGCACCGTTGGTGACGGCACAGCTGCCGCTCTCGCCGACAAAGTATACCACAAGCCCGGTGGTGGCCGCAACGCTAAGGATCTGGGGCCAGTGGAGACGGCACCGGGGTGCAATGGGAGCATCGGGTGTGGTCCCCGATCAGGGGTAACCACCGGTTTGTCCCGGGGAAGATGGACGGGGGGTTCCAGAGCTGGCATCGGGCGGGGATTGGAAGAATGGGGGACCTGTTCATCAACGGGACGTTTGCAAGCCTAGGGGCACTGGAGGAGAAGTTCGAGTTACCCCCGGGAAATGCCTTTAGATATATGCAGGGGAGGGCTTTTGTGAGGCGACAGGTGAGGGAATTCCCGTTGCTCCCGGCACAAGAAGTTCAAGACAGGGTGATCTCGGGTGTATGGGTCGGGGAGGGCAAGGTGTCGGAAATACACCAGGAGTTGAAAGAAGAGGGGGAAGCACTGGTAGAAGTGTTGAAGGGTAAATGGGAGGAGGAGCTGGGGGAGGAGATCGAGGAAGGTCTGTGGGCTGATGCCCTAGGTAGGGTTAATTCCTCCTCCTCGTGTGCCAGGCTCAGCCTGATACAATTTAAGGTGGTCCACAGAGCGCACTTGACGGGGGCGAGGTTGAGTAGGTTCTTTGGGGTAGAGGACAGATGTGGAAGGTGCTCAGGGAACCCGGCGAACCATGTCCATATGTTTTGGTCATGCCTGGCACAGGAGGGGTTCTGGAGAGGCGTGGCGGGAGCAATATCTCAGGTGGTGAAAGTCCGGGTCAAGCCAAGCTGGGGGTTAGCAATATTTGGAGTAGTGGACGAAGCGGGAGTGCAGGAGGCGAAAGAGGCCGGCATTCTGGCCTTTGCGTCCCTAGTAGCCCAGCAAAGGATCTTGCTAATGTGGAAGGAGGCGAAGCCCCCCAGCCTGGAGGCCTGGATAAATTATATGGCTGGGTTCATAAAGTTGGAGAGGATTAAGTTCGCCTTCAGAGGGTCTGCGCAGGGGTTTTACAGGCGGTGGCAACCGTTCCTAGACTATCTCGCGGAGCGTTAGAGGAAGGTCGGTCAGCAGCAGCAGCAACCTGGGCGGGGGGGGGGGGGGGGGAAGAGAGAAGAGAGGGGGGACTGCCTGGGAGGGTGGATGAGCAAGAGATAACATGAAGGGTTGGGGAAACTGGCACGTACGGGTGAGGGCCAGTGTACAAAGCTGTGTAAATATATCATTTTGCCATGTATATATCTTGCTCTGCGCGATTGCTCGTTTTTTTTTGTTACGGGGGTTATTGTTTGTAAGGGAGAAAAATTGTGTTAAAAAACTTTAATAAATATATATTTTTTTAAAAAGAAGATAAGCAGGGAAGATGACCCCCAAGGTGGAACAATAGATTCTACAGCATGGTTCAAAAAAGAGCAAGGGAGCTCGCTCACAACCCAGGGCATTATATTTAACCCCCAGCACACTTAAACAGACAACCTGGTCATGTATCGCCTGCCTGTCTGTGGGAGTCCGTTCACACTGAGCTGTTGCATTCCCTGCAGAGCTGCTTTAGTTTAGTGGGCTAGGCAGCTGCTTTGTGATGCAGAACAAGGCCAGCAGCCGTGGGTTCAATTCCCATACCAGCTGAGAATTCGGAATTCTCTCTCGGTGTATGCGGAATGGGGCTTTTCACAGTAACTTCATTGCAGTGTTAATAAAGATTATTTATTTACACAGTGGCTGGACTCCAAACGTGCTTCAGAGGCGGTGAAGCACGGTGGGTCGCCCTGTGGGCATGGAAGGTGCTATGGAAATGCAGCTTTCAGGGAAGAAGTGATTTAATGAAATTGCCGGCAGTCAGCTGCATCAATCTCAAACTCAGGTGCTGTCTGAAATCCAGGGCCCGGTCCATCAGACTGATGGACTCTCTCCTCTCTGCTCAGCTCAGCAGGGATGGAGACTGGGCTGCAGGGAGGCGAGTGAGGGAGGCCGCGCCTGGGCGACATTCAAGATACATCGAGGCGATAAGATCGTCCAGAGAGCTGGCGGCTGATCTGTGGCGACCCAGTATCCACGCTCCTAATTACCTGAAACCCCGCCGGGAGCAGCCGCTTGTTTGATCAGCACCGAGGAGGCAGGGGGACCAGATTGACTGGCGGACCGGATATTACCCGTTGCCAGGACCCAAGGGACGGGTTTCACGGTGGGACCGGATGTCGTGCGAAGCAGTTGACTGGCAGGCTGCTGTGGTGACATTAGGGAGGCCCCTGAGGTTAGAACAGGGACATTAACAACCTGTGAGCGCCCAGTTGTGATCAGGTCAGCTGGGGTGCCCTCTCTTCTCCTTTGTATAACATGGCTGTCCCCAGCCTGGACCTGGACCCACTCTTCCTGAAAGCTCTGGGCTATCTCCACTCAAAAAGCAAAGACTCGGCAGAGAAACTGAAAGCCCTGCTGGATGAGACCTTGGCCAGAGGCAGCGATTCCACCTTTCGACAGACACCAAAGGTACAACTTTCTTTTCCATAGAAGACAGCGTTTTGAAAGGGGTTGAATGAGGGTGGATCACTGATGAAAGACTTTCACCACGGCGGTGCAGTGGTTAGCACTGCTGCCTTAAGGCGCCGAGGACCCGGCTTCGATCCCGGCCCCGGGTCACTGTGGAGGTTGCACATTCTCCCCGTGTCTGCATGGGTCTCACCCCCACAACCCAAAAGATGTGCAGGGTAGGTGGATTGGCCACCCTAAATTTCCCTTAATTGGAAAAAAAAATACTCTAAATTTATTAAAAAATGAATATATTTTAAAATTCTCATCAAGAGAGGGAAGAGGATCATTGGGCTGAAGCGTCCTTCCACAGATTTGGTCGTTGGAGCGCCAAATGCTTTGTCATGGGGAATGAATAAGGCAGAGGCCACTGCATTCTTGAAGGGAGCGAGTGCCGCACAGTGAGGGTGATTAATAAAAACAGTGTTTGTGAGTATTCAGTGGGTCAGGCACTATCTGTGGGGACTGAAAAGAGTTGACTTTTAAGGTTGACGATCTTTTATCGTAATGGGATCAGTTTTGGATTTCTCCAGCACGGGCACAATGGGCCTCACTTGGTGCTGTAAATATCTCGGAGCTGGTAGCATTTAGGCGATGATTACTTCATAAAGTGATCGCGGCCAGTCCTCCATGTAGTTGGTTACGTGGTGACTCTACCAAGTATAATAATCTTTATTAAAATCTTTCTTGTCACATGTAGGCTTACATTAACATTGTAATGAAGTTACTGTGAAAAGCCCCTAGTTGCCACATTCCAGGGCCTGTTCGGGTACACAGAGGGGGGATTCAGGATGTCCAAATGACCTAACAGCACATCTTTCAGGACTTGTGGGAGGAAACCGGAGCATCCGGAGGAAACCAATGCAGACACTGGGAGAATGTGCAGACTCTGTGCAGACAGTGACCCAAGCCGGGAATCGGACCTGGGACTCTGGTGCTGTGAAGCAACAGTGCTAACCACTGTGCAGTGCCGTCGGATGCACCTCTGCAATGTTTGTGATATGTGTGAGGAATAATCTGCAAGGATTTACCCAAAGGAAAAACACTGAGAAGTTGAGCAGTAGAGCAAGAATGGTAGGGAACAAACTGAAACAGTAGGCCTTTTAACAAAATATTAATAAAATGTGTGGCAGAATACGCAGAATACGCAATGGTTTTACAGCTGTGAGTTACTGTTCTGCTTCATGCCGACCAGATCGGGTCAGTTCGCCTATAAATGAGAGAAAATCAGCATACGTCTTATTTAAATTGCCTAGTGGCCAGTGGTAAAACAACAGAAACCTAAGAGCGGGTTTCCTTTCTTAAGCTCTTGGATGGGATTGGTGTTTTAGATAGACAAATAAGAAGAACTTGGAAACTAAATGTTGAATTATGCCTCAAATTATGAGCAATTTTTCATTCAAAATGCTGGTTATATTATTTCTAAACATTTTATCATATCGCATCAGAAATGGTACCTTAGGAAGGCAGTTAGAAACTGCAAGCTCATCATCAAAAACCAATTACACTCTGAGTATCATTTTTTATGAGGGAGCCACCAGAAGCTTAATTTATGGACGTGAGGTATGTTACTGGTATCTAAAAAATGTTTACTTTATAATTGTTTTTGCTACTGTTGTACTTCCAGGCTTAACCAAATTCTGAGAGATGCCTTCTGACCTTTGCTTGCTTCCATGTTGTGAAATATAATCTCTTGCACCTCCAAAAGCAGAGCAGAGTTCAGCAACCCTCTCTGTTTGGAAACATTTGAATACAAAGTTACATAGGTTAGGAGAGTGGGCCAAAATGTGGCAGATGGAATTTAACATGGTTAAGTGTGAGGTCATGCATTTTGGTCGAAAAAATGGAAAGGCAACTTATTATCTAAAAGGGGAGAGTCTTTGGGGAGCTCCGATGCAGAGGGATCTGGGTGTTCTCATGCATGGGTCACAGAAAATGAGCATGCAAGTGCAGCAGATAATAAGGAGAGCAAATGGCAATTATAGCAAAAGGAATTGAGGATAAAGGTAAGGTTGTTGCAACAATACAAGGCATTGGTAAGACCGTACCTGGAGTATTGTGCACAGTTTTGGTCCCCTTATTTGAGGAAAGATGTAGTGGCATTGGAGGCAGTTCAGAGGAAGTTCACTAGATTGATTCCAGAGATGAGGGGTTTGTCGTATGAGGAGATTGAACAGTTTAGGCCTATACTCGCTACAGTTTAGAAGAATGAGGGGAGATCTAATTGAGGCATACAAGATGCTAAAAGGTATGGATAAAGTAGACGTGGAGCAGATGCTTCCTCTTGTGCGGCATTCTAAAACGAGAGATCATAATCTTAGAATAAGAGGTAGCAAACTTAAAACAGATATGAGGAAAAACTACTTCTCCCAAAGGGTTGTGAATCTGTGGAATTTGCTACCCCAGAGTGTGGTGGATGCAGAGACAGTGAGTAAATTTAAGGAGGTGTTAGATAGATTTTTAATTGGGAATGGGTTGAAGGGTTATAGAGAACGGGCAGGACAGTGGAGTTGAGGCCAGGATGGGATCAGCCATGATCATATTGAGGATGTTAGGCTCGGGAGGTTAAATTGCCGACTCCTGCTCCTAGGTCATGTGTCCTAGGGAGGAGATGGGCTGGCTGATTTCGCAATCCAGCTTTTGGTCTGTAACATTGTAGGTAGCAAGTGAGGAACATACCAGCCATGATAGAATGGCGGAACAGACCCGATGGGCTGAATGGCTTAATTCTGCTATATCTTATGAACTTATCCCATCACTGTTAGTGATGTCGCTTTAAAACTCTATGTGAATGTGAGAGAATACTTTAACCAATCATCCTCTGAATATTTTAACACATTTTAAAATAGACTAAGAAGATTTTCTGGTGAGTATCTTTCTAAAGTGTATTAGTTTGTCTCAGAAGGTGGTACTGTCAGCTCTATGGCTAAAAGTTATGGATTCAAATGCTATTCCAGCATTTGAAATGCTATGCTGAGCAGATAGTCAAGCTGACACTTCATGCAGGACTGAGGAATTCCTGCACTGTCGGGAGGTGTTAGTATCCAGCAGATGGTAAGTGCCGTGCAAACCAAATCCCAAAGGGAAACATGGCAAGCTACCACAACTATTTTAGATTTGTATTTTACTACAAGAAGATATGTGTACTGACATCAGGAACCAGAAATTCGAGTAACACTTCTGAAGATATTAAATTAAAACATTTATCAACCAAAGAAAACGTAAACACACAAGATTACATTTACACAGTTAAAATTAGTTTATAGAATGATCCCCCAAATGTTTCCTACTTGGTTATGCTCAACAATAAACACCCCTTTAGGCAACAGTGCTTATATATATTTAATCTATAAAAGTTCCACTAATATTTCCACAAGGCACACCTCACTATAGGAAAGGGACATCACAGGGCTTCTCTCTCTTCTCTTTCTCCCCCCCCCCATGGCTATATAAAATTCCAAAAACTTTAAAACACAACTTCAAAACACATGCACTTTTCTGGGTTGGCTGAAACCTGCTTCACTTTGCTTCTTTTCGCAGCTCTCTCCCAGTGCAGAGCACATTCCAGGAGATCATACATGGCCATTCCCATCACCCCTCCCAACCTCTCTTTAATTGTGTATTTTCTCTTTCTTCTTGTCCCATTGTCCCTATCCTTCTTTGAAATTTATCTTTCTCAGGAAACATAGCCCTTTTATATGCTCCTATGGCCACCACGTCTCGATAAAATAAAATTGAATAACTTTGCCTTATTTGTTTATGACCTGTCCCCAGTTCTAAACCCCCTTTTACTTCTCTTGAAATATGACAACTGAACACAACAAGTCTTATTTATTGTCAGGTGTACCGAGGTCCAGTGAAAAGTATTGTTCTGCGTACAGTTATGCAGACCATTCCACACATCAAAAACATAGGACATATGATAAATACATAGAGATAGGCATCAGATGAAGCATGCAGAGTGTAGTGCTAACAGCAGTAGAGACGATTCGTAGAGAAATCAGTTTAATCCATAAGCGGGTCATTCAGGAGTCTGGTAACAGCAGGGAAGAAGCTGTTTTTGAATCTGTTGGTGCGTATTTTCAGACTTTGTATCTTCTGCCCAATGGAAGAGAGAATAACCCGGGTGGGAGGGGTCTTTGATTATGCTGCCTGCTTTCCCAAGGCAGCGGGAGGTGTAGACACAGTCAATGGATAGGATGTGGGTTCGCCTGATGGACTGGGCTTTGTTCACGACTCTCTGTAGTTTCTTACAGTCTTGGGCTGAGCCGTTGCCATACCAAGCTGTGATACGGCCAGATTGGATGCTTTCTATGATGCATCTATAAAAATTGGTAAGAATCAACGTTGACGTGCTGAACTTCATTCGTTTTCAGAGGAAGTATAGGCATTGTTGTGCTTTCTTTGTCGTAGCGTCAACATGGGTGGACCAGGACAGATTGGTGATGTGTACTCCTAGGAATTTGAAGCTGTCAACCATCTCTACCTCGGCACCATTGATGCAGACAGGGTGTGTACAACGTTTGCTTCCTGAAGTCGATGACCTACTCCTTAGGTTTGCTGACATTGAGAGAGAGATTGTTGTAGTTACACCATGCCACTAGCCTCTCTATCTCCGTTCTGTACTCTGAATCATTGATGTTTGTGATCCGACCCATTCCGGTTGTGTTATCAGCAAACGTGTAGATGGAGTTGGAGCTGAATTTTGCCACACAGCCATGTGTGTATAATGAGTATAGTAGGGGGCTAAGTACACCACCTTGAGGGGCCCCGGTATTGAGGACTATCGTGGAGGAGGTGTTGTTTATCCTTACCGATTTTTGTTTACGAGTCAGGAAGTCGAGCATTCAAATGCAGAGGGAGGAGCCAAGTCCTAGGTTTTGGAGTTTGGATATGAGCTTGGCTGGGATTATGGTGTTGAAGGTGGAGCTGTAGTCAATGAATAGGAGTCTAATTTAGGAGTCCTTGATGTCGAGATGCTCCAGGGATGTGTAGGGCCAGGAAGATGGCATCTGCTGTGGACCGGTTGTGGCAGTATGCAAATTGTAGTCGCCTAATTCACATTTCTACCCATATCGTATTTACCTGTAGAACATCCAGCTTGACTCGATTCACTTCAAGTGCCTGTCATTCACTCATAGACACTTTGATGCTATAAATCTTACATCCCAACTGTCTAATTAAATAAGTAACCACACACATGAGCGCAGCCCCCACAATCATGTTTCACGGACCGCCACCATAGATGCCAGAAATATTAAAAAACAATGCTCGCTTCTCCACAGAGGGCCCTTTTTTTGGTTGAGAATTTAAACTTGAGGCCATGTTTGACTGTTCAATGTCTTTAGAATGTTCCTTTAAGAGGAACCGTATTCTGGCCAGACTACTGACCCACTCCCACTAAAAGTCAATTAACGGGTATTTTATCTCATTGCTGTTTGTAGGACAATACTGTACTCAAACTGGCTGGCACATTTGCCCGCACAAAAACAATGACTACACTTTGGGGCACCCTGAGAGGTTGCGAAAGTGCGATATAAATGCACATTCTGCCTTGACATTCTTTCACCGAGAATAATGTATTGTTACTCTGGAACTATTGAACTATTTACATCTGGTTGCCACTCTGATCTAAGTTACCTTCCCCCCTTCTCTCTCTCTCTCTCTCTCTCTCCCTCCCCCCCCCCCCCCTCCCCTTGCTGTGAGTAACAGCTTGTTTATGTGGCAAACTAGAAAAACAGAATTCATTGCTGTCTTATTGTGATTGTTGGCACCTTATTAACATATCTCAAAGCTCTCCTAACAAAGAACTTACAGGCCAGCAAGTTGATTGTGTGATCCTGAATCGCAACATTATAAGGGCGCAACAAATGAATGTGTTTCAGAAGGGAATAGCTATGCTACAACTCCTGTATGTTTGGTTTTTGAGCAACAAGTTTTAATTGTGAAACCCAAGCTGCTGATAGTTCAGTGCCACAAATCTATTTTGCCATTCAATTGTATGGCTGTCCTGTATCTTTTACAGTAAGAAATCTTGCAACACCAGGTTAAAGTCCAACAGGTTTGTTTCAAATCACTAGCTTTTGGAGCACTAGCTTGCAGAGCACTGCTCCAGCTAGTGATTTGAAACAAACCTGTTGGACTTTAACCTGGTGTTGTAAGACTTCTTACTGTGCTCACCCCAGTCTAACGCCGGCATCTCCACATCATATCTTTTAATATGGTTAATTTATGCTTCGTCTTGAAAATTTCAAATAATTCAGCAACCACAGCATTTTTGAGAAGCGAATTCCAGTCTCCACAACCCTTTTTGTGGAAAAAGTGCTTCCTGAATTCACTCCTAATTGGCTTAGCCTTAATTATAACACTGCCTCTCATCTGGATTGCCCCATCAGCTGTAAGATTTTTGCTGTATCTACCCTACCATTTCCCTATTATGTGAGGTTCAGTGTCCAAAACTGGACACAGCACTCCAACTGGGATTTGTCCAAAGTTCTGTACACAAAAGCATCACTTCCTTGTTTGAATTCCAACACCATTGAGAAAAAGGTAACCTTTCCATAAGCCTTTTTAATGCAGCATCATGAAAATTACAATGAAGACACAGTGGGGTCTGCTATTTCTGCCAGGATCAATGGCGAAGGAACAACAAAAAGCATTGGCACAATTGTAAAGCATACTGATTTAAATGTGATTTCCACCCCCTCACTTCACCCCACTCTCTGGGTGGAATTCTCTCCCCCCCCCCCAACGTCGGGTGGGAGAATCGCAGGGGCGCTGCGCGAGTCCCGCCACGCCGCCCCGGCACCCGCACGCGATTCTCCCACCCCCTCCAAACTGGCGCGGCGAGAATCACGGCTGGCCCCTGGGAGAATCGCGGCTTGCTGTTTGTAATGGGCGAGCAGCGATTCTCCGGCCCGGATGGGCCGAGTGGCCTGCCCAACACGACAGGTTCCCGCCAGTGCCGTCCACACCTGGTTGCTGCCGGCGGGAACAGGCGGGAGCGCTGTGAGGGGGGGGCGGCCTGTGGAGGGGGGGAGGGGGTGTTCCTGCAGCGGGAGGGGCCTCAAAAGGGGTCTGGCCCGCGATTGGTGCCCACCGATCGGAAGGCCGGCCTCTCTGAAGGAGGACCTCCTTTCCTCCGCCGCCCCGCAAGATCCATCCAACATCTTGTTGCGGGGCGGCTGCGGGGAGGACGGCAACCGCGCATGCGCGGGCTGGCACCGGTCAACCTGCGCATGCGCGGGTGACGTCATTTACGCGGTGCCGGCCGTGTCATTTACACAGCACCGTGGCCCGGCGCGCGTAAATGACCCGCCGCCGTTCCTAGCCCCCCCGGGGGTGGGAGAATAGGGGGCTGGGAGCGGCCTCCGGCGCCGGAGTGAAACACTCTGGTTTTCACTCCGGCGTCAGGACTTAGTCTCCCGATGGGAGAATTGCGCCCTCTGTATCTCTCCATATGCAGTACAAGCCTGATGGCAATACTATTGACTAGAATTCTGTGTGTAACTGACTCGCCTCCCCCTACCAACAGTTCTCAACTGGATTAGAATTACCACAGATGGCAAATACTCCAAATAGTGTACCTTGATTTTCTGTTGTCCGGTGTAATTTGCCCTAGCATGACAAGAGATATTTGTCTGGACGTAGCAACAAGTTAGTGTGGTTTCCTGTAACACAACCTGATTTATATGAGATACTTTGACTGTGCCATTGATTTCTGCCATCATAGATACATACATACATAGAAGATAGGAGCAGGAGGAAGCCATTTGGCCCTTTGAGCCTGCTCCGCCATTCATCACGGTCATGGCTGATCATCCAACTCGATAGCCTACTCCTCCTTTCTCCCCATAGCCTTTGATCCCATTCTCCCCGAGTGCTATATCTAGCTATATCATTGTGGTATCTGTTGGGGATCCTGGATATCTCTAAATTAGCACACTGCTTGGCCACCTCCAGTATTGGATGAACAGAAGTTTCTTCCAAAATTAATGTGGAAGGACCCAAGTCTTGACCCCACCAAAAACTCTATTTGCTAACTGAATCACTCCCCCGGCAACTGTCTGACGTTAAACCAGCCTATTCACAATTTTGGTGTTCTATCTGATCAGAAGATGAGCTTCCAACTGCACACCAGCACCATCGCGAAAACCACCTATTTAACCTCCACAACATTTGCCTCAACCTATCCATTACTGAAATCCTCATCCATGCCTTTGTTATTTCCTGACTTGATTATTCAAGAACACTCCTGGCCAGTGTCCCACATTCTACCCTCCATAAACCAAGTTCCAAAACCCTGTTCCATCCAATTCACCCGTCTCCTCTGAGCTTGCTGACCTGCATTGGCTTGTCGTTAAGCACTCAACCATTGGCAGCCTTCAGCTTCCAAGGTTTTTAGCCCTCTCTCCCCCTCTAGCTCTCTTGTCTCCTTTAAAATACATTCTGGAAAATCTGTTCCTTTGGCCAAGCTTTTGCTCAGGTGTCCTGTATCTACCTGAGTGGCTCTGTGCCAAATTTTGTTCGCTAATTCTTCTGTGAGGTGCCAAGTCAAAGGCATGGTAAGGATTTCAGTCAAAGTATCTCGTATAAATCAGTTTGTGTTACAGGAAACCACACATACTTGTTGCTACGTCCATGGATGTTACATAAGTAACAGTTGTTATTGTTGTGGCCAACTGATTTACCTTCGTTCAGAAATCATATTTACATTGGCGTATATTCTTTGCCTAGGAAGTTGAAACGGCAAAGGTGGTTTCCAGCTCCAAATCCAGTTCTACAAAGCAGGAGTCCAAAGTGCCTTCATCCCTGTCATCGGGCAACAATGGCAAATCCAGCACCAGTGAAAAAACCAAGAAGGAAACTGAGAAGAGACCAGCTGAAAAGGTAAGAAGATTAGTTCTCCAAGGATCTTTATAGACAAAAACTATTATTGTACACAAGGGAGTTTAGATTATTGACAATGAATTGGAACTGTAAAACTGAAATTTCATCTTGCAAGTATGTGAACAAATGTCCAATTTTGTCCTTAAAATAGTTCAAAGGTACCAAGATCAGTTGTAATGTGATTCAATCTTAAATTGTCTGGTCTGTCTTTTTCCCTAAAACAAGTAATATAAACATTTATGGTAGTGTTCTTTGTCTTAAATTAATTTATAACACTTCGCTAACCCTGTGGATCTTTCCAATTTTTTTAAGGTTAAACTAGATTCCCTGGAGGGAATTGACCCCCAGAAAAAAGCCAGGCTGGAGAAAACAGAGAATCGATCGTCTCCCATCACTGTTCAGTCCAGCAAAGAGCTGCCGTTGCCTGACCTACCCGGCTTCGAGAGCGCAGAGGATTTTGCCATGGAAATGGGACTGGCATGTGTCGTGTGTCGGTATGAGAGATTAGTATTTTTACGGATCGATCACCTGGACCTTTGCACATATTCCAAGATCAAGAGCTGGATTCTCCGTTCAGGAGTCTAGGATCGCCCTCCGGAGTAGAATTGCTCCTGGACCGCACTGGCACTAGGAGCGGCGCCCAGCAGCGATTCCTTCACCCTTGCCATGTAAATGTATGCAGGTGGGGATGAACGGTCGGCTGGATACTGAGCTCCCGCAGCAGCCCCCCCCAAACACAGGTTAGGGCCCTCATGGAATTATGGGAAACACTCCCACAGCATGCACTCATGAGAGTGACCCAACCAGACCCACTCCCAACAAGAGTGACCCAACCCCACCTCCAACAAAGATCACCCCCCACCCATCAGACGCCCAACTTTGGACTTCCTCTTTTTCACAGCAGGAAACTTGTGCGGGAAGGGGGCCCTCCAATGGACTTTGGGGGGCCTTCCAATGGACTTTGACACTCCCTGTGTCTGCGTGGGTTTTCTCCGGGTGCTCCGGTTTCCTCCCGCAGTTCAACAAGGTGCAGATTAGGTGGATTGGCCATGCTAAATTGGCCCTTAGTGTCCAAAGCTATGCATGTTAGGTGGGGTTATGGGTATGGGGCAGGGGAGTTTCATTGGGTCGGTGCAGACTCGATGGGCTGAATGGCCTTATACACTGGAGGGGTTCTATAGAACAGTGTTCTTCAAACTTTTTTTCCGGGGACCCATTTTTACCAGCCGGCCAACCTTTGGGACCCAACCCGGCCGACCTTCCCGACCCACGCCGGTCGACTTGCGCGAGCCACCATTTTCTCTTGCCTTGTTTGCTGCTGACAAAATTAGAGGAAATGGTTTTGTGTCCCTTTGGCCCTCGTACACGCTCCTCCAATGGAACCTGTTGGATGAAGGTGAAGCCTTCCGGTGTTGGAAAGTATGGAAAAGTACGGAAAGTCTCCAACTGTCCAAAGTTCTGCATTTTTTTTCCTGTAACATTTTGTCAAATAAAACCCCCGAAGTTGTAAAAAAAAATGAAGAAAAGAAATGAAGAAAAGAAAAATCAAATGAATAAACCCCCCCCCCCCCCCCCCCCGAACTTGTAAAACAAAAAGCTGCGACCGTTTATTTAAAAAAAGCAGCCGCACTGCGCATGCGTGCCCGATCATCGGCGCACATGCGCAGTGCGGCCGCATTGTTTTTACATGTTCGCGGCCATTTTGAAGGCCGCTTGCAGCCGGCGTTATGAACAGCCGGCTGTTAGACGCAGATTTTCGCGAACAGGAGCGCCGCGACGGACGGCTCCGCGACCCTCCCAACAACCGTCCGTGACCTACCCGCGGTCGCGCCCCCGAATTTGACAATGCCTGCTGTAGAACATAGAAAAGTACAGCACAGGAACAGGCCCTTCGGCCCTCCAAGCCTGCGCCGACCATGCTGCCCGTCTAAGCTAAGATCTTCTACACTTCCGGGGCCCGTATCCCTCCATTCGCATCCTATTCATGTATTTGTCAAGATGCCCCTTAAACGTCACTATCGTCCCTGCTTCCACCACCTGCTCCAGCAGCATATTCCAGGCACCCACTACCCTGTGTAAAAGACTTGCCTCGTACCTCTCCTCTAAACCTTGCCCCTCGCACCTTAAACCTATGCCCTCTAGTAATTAACCCCTCCACCCTGGGAAAAAGTCTCTGACTATCCACTCTGTCTATGCCCCTCATAATTTTGTAGAACTCTTTCAGATCTGTTCTAAATGACCCACTTGTATCCTCCCACCTGTGCCGGGCGTGTAGCTTGCTGTTGGCGGGGAATCGGAATGGGCGCCAATCCCTTTCTTTTAGCCCGATGCTCAATTCTCTCAGAACCCTGCGGCAGAAAATCCACCCCCAAATGTAGTGCTTGAATAAGGTGAAATTAAAGAGTGGGTGGGGGGATAATTAGATTAAAGTGCACAGAGGTGGTTCATTCCTCATTTTAAATCTGTACGTCCTGACCTTGCTCTTCATATTTCCATCATAAATTCCAATGTCCAAATTTCTAATGAAAGCTGGTTCAGTAAATACGTCATGTTTTAATTGCATCCATTTGCCAATTGAGTGATGTTGTGATTCCCCTATTTATCTGATAGTTAAGGAACTGGAGATAAAAACGTTGGAAACATTGAAGAGGTAGGTTTGTTTTTAGGTGTGGAAATCATAGGTTACAGCAGAAAGTTAAGAGGCGTGGCAAGAAGTCCTTCCTCTGAGCAATCCTAATGATTTCAGTGTCGCCCACATCCATCCTGACTGTAGGTATTCCTGAGTCGGTCTGTGTACAGAGTCTGTATAGGGTAACTATGACTTTCCTTTCTTAACCGTTGCCACTGAATTCTGAAAGGAAGCAATTGAGAATGCAAAACACTTGGGAAATGAAGCCAAAAGTACTAAGTCAATTTGACCGAAACCTTTAAGATCCTGAGGGGCCTTGGCAGGAGAGGAGAGGATATGTCCTCTTGTTGGAGAATCTAGAACTGGGTGTCACTGTATAAAAATAAGGGGTCACTCATGATGAGAATTTTTCTCTGAGGGCTGTGAGTCTATTCCTCAAAAGACAGTGGAAGTCGAGTCTTTGAATATTTTTAAGGCAGAGCTGGATAAATTCTTGATTAACAAAGGGGGTAAAAGGTCATTGGGGGTAGGCAGGAATTTGGGGTTAAGGTTACAGTCAGATCAGCCGTGACCTAATAGAATGGTGGAGCAGGACTTCCGGTTGCGGCTATGCCTTGGTAGGTCGCACGGTCGGCAGCTCCTGGCGATAACGGACCTTTGGGCCCTTTTAAGGAGCTCCAGCAGCATTTGGACGACGATTCCCAGTGTGGGAAGGAAACACTGAGGGTCCCCCAGCACTGTATGGAGTGGACCCGGAGCGGAGCGGTCAAAAAAGTGGCTTTAGAGAAGAGAGGACAACGGGCGCGAAAAAACAAGATGGCGGCGGGTGGGGATCAGGCAGCATGGGCCCTGTGGTCTCGGGAGCAGTAGGAGTTTTTGAGAAGCTGCTTTGCGGACTTGTAGGCGGAGATGTTGGCCCCTATGAAGGCGTCGATCAAAAGGTTGGTGGAGACCCAGAAGACGCAGGGGACGGCAATAAAGGAGGTGCAGCAGAAGGCCTCTAAGAATGAGGACGTGATTCTGGGCCTGGCGGAGTGGAAGCGCAGGAGGTGCTGCACAAAAGATGGCTGGAGAACCTGGAGAATAGGTCAAGGAGGCAGAACCTGCGGATTCTGGGTCCCCCTGAGGGCGTGGAGGGGTCGGATGCTGGGGCGTATGTGGCCACGATGCTGAGTACGCTGATGGGCGCCGAGGTCCCTGGAGCTGGATGGGGCGCACAGAGTCCTGGCCAGGAAGCCAAGGGCGAACGAGCCACGAGGGCTATGGTGGTAAGGTTCCACCGCTTCACCGACAGGGAGAGTGTCCTGCGATGGGCGAAGAAGGAGCGGAGCAGCAGGTGGGAGAACACCGAGATCCGGATTTACCAGGACTGGAATGCAGAGCTGGCCAAGAAGCGGGCAGGATTCAATCGGGCCAAGACGGTCCTCCACAGGAAGGGGGTGAAGTTCAGGCTGTTACAGCCGGTGAGGCTGTGGGTCACATACCAGGACCAACACCACTATTTTGATACGCCGGATGAGGCGTGGACTTTCATCAAAAATGAGAAGTTGGACTCGAATTAATGGTTTGCAGTATGTATTGAGGGTTGTGGGTGAGGGGGATGGGGCGATGTTTGGGTGGGGTTTTTCCCCGTGTTTTCTGGGGTCTGGGTGGCCCCGTGGCCTGGGGTCCTTGGGGAGTGGGGCGAGGTCGTAGTTGGGAGGAGCTGCGTCATAGGGGATGGGGTTGATCCAGGCAGGGAGCGCGGCTTTTTCCCGCGAAATGGTGGGCGTGGTACCTGAAACGGGGGGCGGTACTGTGTTCGAGGTCCGCATTGGTTTATGTGGGGGGGGGGGCTCTCTTTACCCCACTTAGGAGGGGGGGGCTGGAGATTTGGATGGGGAACCCAATGGTGGATTGGAGGCAGAGGTGGGAGTGGCCGGGGTCAGCATGAGTCAGCTGGCTTATGGGAGCGCAATGCGGGGGGGTAGGGGGGTTAAGCAGTTGCTTGGTCGGGAGAGAGGGGGGTTGGGGGGGGGGGAACTGGGATGCTGCTGTGCTGATTGAGGGGGAATAGATGATACAAGGGAGAGTCGGGGCGGGGAGCCTCCGCCTGGGGGACTGGAGGGTGCGGGAGGCGCAGGGATGTGGCTGGCCTAAAAAAGGAGATGGCTATGTGGCGGATAAGGGGGGGTCATGTTATGGTGAGTGACAGGCTGCAGGGGGCCCGGGTGGTGCTAGTGAATGTGTATGCTTCGAACTGGGACGATGCGGGGTTCATGAAGCGGATGTTGAGTCGGATTCTGGATCTGGAGCCATGTAGTTTGGTAATGGGGGGGGGGACACGACTTCAATACGGTCCTGGACCCGACTCTGGACCGGTCGAGGTCGAGGTCGGGTAAGCGGCCGGCAGCGGCCAAGGTCCTGAGGGGGTTCATGGACCAGATGGGGGGAGTGGATCCGTGGAGATTTGCCAGGCCAAGGGTGAGGGAGTTTTCCTTCTTCTCCCATGTACACAAGGCTTACTTGCGGAATAGATTTTTTTGTGCTAAGCAGGGCGCTGATCTCAAGGGTGGAGGGGGCGGAGTATTCGGCCATTGCGATCTCGGACTATGCCCCGCACTGGGTGGACAGGTGGGTGGGGGAGGAGTGAGGCCAACGCCCGCTGTGGCGAATGGACGTGGGACTACTGGCGGACGAGGAGGTCTGTGGGTGGGTCCGGAAGTGCATCCAAAGATATGTGGAGGCCAATGATAATGGGGAGGTGTCGATGAGTGTGGTCTGGGAGGCGCTGAAGGCAGTGGTCGGGAGAGTTACTCTCAATCAGGGCTCACAGGGAAAAGAGGGAGAGATACTGAGGGTAGATAGGAGGTATGCGGAATCACCCGAGGAGGAGCTGCTGAAGGAACGCCAGAGCCTCCAAACGGAGTTTGACTTGCTAACCAGGCTGAGGCCCAGTTGAGGAAGGTACAGGGAGCAGTGTATGAGTATGGGAAGAAGGCAAGTCAGATGCTAGCGCATTAGCTGCGGAAGAGGGAGGCGGCTAGGGAGATTGGGGGAATTAGAGATGGGGGGGGGAACACGGTGCGGAGTCCAGCCAAAATAAACGAGGTAAGCTGTATGAGTCAGAACCCCCGGAGGGTGGGGAGGGGATGAGGCAGTTCCTGGACCAACTGAGGTTCCCAAAGGTGGAGGAAGGGCGGATAGAGGGACTGGGGGCCCCGATTGGGATGGAGGAGCTAGTTAACGGGTTGGGGAGTATGCAGGCGGGCAAGGCCCCGGGGCCAGATGGGTTCCCCGTAGAGTTCTATAGGAAATTCTGGGATGTGTTGGCCCGCTGTTGTTGAGAACTTTTAACGAGGCTAAGGAAAAGGGTATCCTTCCCCCGAAGATGTCGCAGGCTCTGATCTCGCTTATCCTCAAGTGTGATAAGGACCCGCTGCAATGCGGCTCCTATAGGCCGATTTCACTCCTTAATGTGGATGCCAAGCTGTTGGCCAAGATCTTGGCCACTGGGATTGAGGATTGTGTCCCGGGAGTAAATTCATGAGGATCAGACGGGGTTTGTGAAGGGCAGGCAGCTGAATACGAATGTGATCATGATGCCCTCGGAGGGTGGGGACGCAGAAGTGATAGTAACAATGGACGCGGAGAAGGCCTTCGATCGGGTGGAGTGGGAGTACCTCTGGGAGGTGTTAGGCAGATTTGGATTTGGGGAGGAACTCATAGGGTGGGTCAAATTGTTGTAACAGGCCCTGGTAGCGAGTGTTTTGACAAACCGGCAGCGGTCAGGGTACTTTAGGTTATATTGTAAAACGAGGCAGGGGTGCCCTTTGTCCCCCCTGCTATTTGCCTTGGCGATTGAGCCACTGTCCATGGCGTTGAGGGAGTCCAGAAACTGGAGGCGGTTGGTTCCGGGGGGCGGGGGGGAGAGCACTGTGTGTCGCTGTATCCGGATGACCTGCTTCTGTACATTGCGGATCCGATGGAGGGGATGGGGGAGGTCATGCAGGTTCTTAGGGATTTTGGAGACTTTTCGGGATACAAGCTAAACGTGGGAAAAAGCGAGCTTTTTGTGGTGCATGTGAGGGGCCAGGAGAAGAGGTTGGGGGAGCTACCACTCAAGATGGTGGAGAGGAGCTTTCGGTACTTGGGCATCCAGGTGGCCAAGAGCTGGGGGGTCTTGCATAAGCTCAACTTAGCGCGGCTGGTCAGATGGAGGAGGACTTTAGGAGGTGGGATATGTTACCACTCTCCCTGGCGGATAGGGTGCAGTCCGTAAAGATGACGGTCCTCCCTAGGTTCTTGTTCGTGTTCCAGTGCCTGCCCATTCTCATCCCCAAGTCCTTTTTCAAGCGGGTAAATAGGAGTATCACGGGATTTGTGTGGGCAAATAAGACCCCGCGGGTTAAGAGACTGTTTTTGGAGCGCAGTCAGTGGGTGGGGGTGAGTTGGCGCTGCCGAACCTGTGCAGCTATTACTGGGCAGCGAATGTGTCGATGATTCGTGAATGGAGGGAGAGGGGGCGGCGTGGAAACGGTTGGAGGCGGCGTCCTGTATAGATACTAGTTTGGGGGCACTGATGACGGCACCGTTGCCGCTTCCGCCGACGCGGTATACCACGAGCCTGGTGGTGGCGGCGACACTGAGGATTTGGGGGCAGTAGAGACGGCATAGAGGGGAGGTAGGGGCCTCAGTTTGGACCCTGATACGGAACAACCACAGGTTCGTTCAAGGTAGGATAGACAGTGGGTTCCTAAGCTGGCACAGGGCAGGAATCAGAAGGATGGGGGATTTGTTTATCGATGGGACTTTTGCCAGTCTGAGGGCGCTGGAGGAGAAATTTGGGCTACCCCCCGGGGAACACCTTTAGGTACATGCAGGTTCGGGCATTTGTGAAAAAACAGGTGGGGGAATTTCCGCTGCTGCCTGCCCGGAGGATACAGGACAGGGTGGTCTCGGGGATGTGGGTGGGGGATGGCAAAGTATCGGATATATACCAGGAGCTGCAGGAGGCGGGGAAGGCCTCGGTGGAAGAACTGAAGGGCAAGTGGGAGGAGGAGCTAGGGGAGGAGCTGGATGAGGGCCTGTGGGCTGACGCCCTGGGCAAGATCAATTCCTCCTCATCTTGCGCCAGGCTTCGCCTGATTCAGTTTAAAGTGCTGCACCAGGCGCATATGACAAGGGCGAGAATGAGTAGGTTTTTTGGGTGTTCAGGGAGCCCAGCAAACCATGCCCATATGTTCTGTACATGCCCGGCACTTACGGAATTTTGGAAGGGCTTTGCAAAGGCTATGTCCAAGGTCTTGGACACTCGGGTGAAACCGAGCTGGGGGATAGCGATATTTGGGGTATCGGACGATCCGGGAGTGCAGGCGTCGAAAGAGGCCGGAGTCCCGGCCTTTGCCTCCTTGGTAGCCCGGAGAAGGCTCTTGTTAATGTGGAGAGACGCGAAACCCCCAAGCGTGGAGGCTTGGGTCAATGACATGGCGGGGTTTTGCAGGTTGGAGAAGATAAAGTTTGCCTTTCGAGGGTCTGTGCTGAGGTTCTCCAGACGATGGCAACCGTTCCTTGACTTTCTCGCGGAGTGTTAGGTGGAGGTCAGCAGCAGCAGCAACCCGGGGGGGGGGGGGGGGGGGGGGGGGGATTTCATTTTATTTGTAAGGGGCGGATGCCCTACTTTGCTTTGTTTTTGTTTATTAAATTCTTAGGTGGTTAGGGGGTTAAGTTGGTTTGTTGGCACAGTGTTTTGCCATCTTTGCATTATATTTTCTATTGTAGTGTTTTGTAAAAAGTTATGGAAAAACCTTGAATAAAAACATTTACATATATGTGTGTGTTCTAATTCAACTCATGTGACTTTTAAACAACAGAGTGTACATTTCTTATTTAACTGTAGATAGCATTGGATGCATTCCATAGTTAATTATGAAGTAACCTTATGACAAGGCTTGGTTTCAAAATCTTCCCAAACAAATATTTGAATGTCATTTTGAAAATCCTGAGTGGGTTGGTGACAATGAAGGAATCCACAAGAAAATGAAAATTGAGAAAATGTTCAATAGAGCAAGCCCCCAGGGGATGTTGGGTGGGGCAGTGAATTTTTACCGACTTGGTTGCTTGGGCTTGTCTTTCTCTCTGTGCCGGCTGTGAAATAAATGGATTAAACAAAACGGGACAGCTGCAGCACCACGCTCACAGCACAAATCACCATTTGACAGCCTTAACAAAACAGCCGGATAATTCATACCATTTTGATACGCAGAGGATTTACAGCATTTAAAAATGATCGGGGATCAAATTTCACATTGCTCAATGTCTTCAAATCACTGCGACAAGTCATTCTTGCTTTTAACTTCAATTAAAACACATTCCCAAGCACTTCCACCATACTGGTTTTCACAGCTGAAATAGAATTCCCAGCAATTTTATGAATCCAGTCTGCAGGCCAGTGTTCCACTTTATTCCACCTAAGAATTAGTGACTGCTATGTAATAACAGCAAGTTTATTTGTGACATTCAGTTTGCCATTATTGTGGAATAATCTTGTGCATTGCAATGGGCACAATAAATTGATATAATGCAGTGTATTGTTTAACAGGATAAGATAGTTTAAGTTTTTGATGGCACTAATAATTACTGGTTAACTGTTTAATCCTTTACTTATAGCCAGATGACTGTGACTTCAGGCAATCAGCTGGTTGAATGTCAAGAATGTCACAACCTTTACCACCAAGACTGCCATAAACCCCAAGTGACGGACAAGGATGTTAATGACCCACGGCTAGTCTGGTATTGTGCTCGCTGTACAAGGCAGATGAAGAAAATGGTAAGGGTTTCTTTTCCAGTTTGCGCATATAACTGCACCAGAGTGCTCGGTGATTTAAAAAACATTATTTTTTCCAATTAAGGGGCAATTTAGCGTGGCCAATCTTTGGGTCGTGGGGGTGAGACCCATGCAAACACGGGGGAGAATGTGCAAACTCCACACGGACAGTGACTTTGGGCTGGGATCGAACCCGGGCTCAGGTGCCGTGAGGCAGCAGTGCTAACCACTGTGCCACCGTGCCGTCCCTCGTGCTTGGTGATGTTGACTTTAGCAGGTGCATCACAGAAGATGATAGCGTTGAATATAACTGACTTGACTAAAATATAGTGATGGTGGGGCATAGAGTGGTAGGTTGAGCGAAATAATCAATGGTGTGAACGAGAAAAGTTGTAAAATATTTCAATGGCTGAAGACATTTACTATTGCACGTTAACAAATTCTGAAAAGTGTGTTCACCACCGAATATTTTCTAATTATACTTAGGCACAGAAGACACAAAAGGCTGCGCCCAAAGCCTCCAGCTCCGTTGCAAGCACTGCTCCCTCAGTGAAGGATCCCTTGGTGAAGAAACCTGAGATGAAACTTAAACAAGAAGTGACCACGTTCCAGGCATTCAAGAGAACTGAAGTAAAGGTGCAGTAACTGCCTTCTGTACAATTTATTTTTGCTGATGATCATGGGCAGCTATTGCCCAGTGTATTACTTCCTAAGCTTAAAACTTGCTTGCTGTCCCTTTTGGAAGGAGATGTGGTGCAGAAGGAGGTAAATAAGGGGAGCCTACCCCCAATTCGGCCTACTCTGAATTATCGGATAATTTGAATCACCAGATAATTGCATTTCTTTTTTTCCTTGCTAACCAAGAAACTTACTTTGAATTATCAGGAGTCGGAAGTAAGGTTCAAGAAATATAGAACAGTTAATCTTGCACTGCGTCACAGCCAAGAACAGTCTTGAGTTGAAGTGGGGTGAAGGGAACCAGCTGTCTTAAGGAATGTGTATGAAGTTATTCCCACAGCCTTGTTTGCAATTCTATAAGTTCTTGCAGTTCAAAAGGGAAATTTTAAAAAACACTTTGGGGATGGGATGTTGGGGAACCATTCCTTTGTGGCCAAAGTCTAAAAGGTATTCACTTGAGTCGGTTAGCTCAGTTGGCTGGATGGCTGGTCCAATAGTCCCGTAACAGCCCGTACCAGCCTCCCCGAACAGGCGCCGGAATGTGGCGACTAGGGGCTTTTCACAGTAACTTCATTTGAAGCCTACTTGTGACAATAAGCGATTTTCATTTCATTTTCATTTCATAGTGGGGGTTCAATTCCTGTACCAGCTCAGGTTATTCATGAAGGCTCCAGCTCCTCAACCTTACCCCTCGCCTGATGTGTGGTGATCCTCGGGTTAAATCACCACCAGTCAGTTCTCTCTCAAAGGGGAGAGCAGCCAGTGGTCCTCTGGAACTTAGCAGCGTTTACAATTATATAAGATATGGGAGCAGTATTCGGCCCATGGAGTTCGCTCCACCATTCAGTCATGGCTGATATTTTCTCATCCCCGTTCTCCTGCCTTCTCCCCATAACCCCTGATCCCCTTATTAATCAAGAACCTATCTATCTCTGTCTTAAAGACACTCAGTGACTTGGCCTCCACAACCTTCTGAACCAATACGTTCCACAGATTAACCACCCTCTGGCTCTCTCTCTGCGCTCTTTACTGAAGCCTCGCATCTCTCTCTCTCTCTCTCTCTCTCTCTGCGCTCTTTACTGAAGCCTCGCATCTCTCTCTCTCTCTCTCCATACTCTTTGCTGAAGCCTCGCACCTCCCTCTCTCTCCGCTCTCTTTACTAAAGTCTCAAAGCTCTCTCTGTAACCACACACTTGACTGAAGTCTCGCATCTCTCTCTCTCTCTCTCTCTCTCTCTCTCCGTGCTCTTTACTGACGCCTTTCACCTCCCTCTCTCTCCGCTCACTTTACTAAAATCTCATACCTCCTCTCTGTAACCACGCACTTTACTGAAGTCTCGCCCCCTCTCTCTCTGTGCTCTTTACTGAAGTCTCTCTTCACTCTGTATCCACGCTATTTACTGAAATCTCACGCCTCTCTCTGTATCCACACTATTTACTCACATCTTGCATCCCTCTGTCTCCACGCTCTTTACTGAAGTCCCGCCTCCCTGTCTCCGCGCTCTTTATTGAAGTCTCACCTCTCTGTCTCCGCGTTCTTTACTGAAGTCCCGTCATTCTCTCTGTCTCTGCGCTCTTTACTAAAGTCCCTCCTCTCTGTCTCTGCGCTCTTTACTAAAGTCCCTCCTCTCTGTCTCCGCGCTCTTTACTGAAGTCCCGCCTCTCTCTCTCTCCGCGCTCTAGAGCAGAAGCTCTAACTCTTAGATTTAATTCACACATTCCACTGATCTAAAGCTGATTTGTTATTTGGTGCAAATGATCTGAGAAACATCTTTGGATGAATCCATTATACCTTACCTCCATATAAAACAACGATGTAATGGTATTGTGACTCGGGGAGAACTGCTCTTCATATGTTGTAAGACTGTCCTAAATGTTTGTACATCAAATCTGTTGTTGTTATTGCTGTATCACGGTGTTCAGTGCAGCTGCTCCTAAAATCTGTTAGCTGAATGTGAAACTCCACAGTGTACCTGTGTGATTCTGTCAGCATTTCTGGTGATAACGACACTTGTTAATTTTGGCATGGAAGTCAATCAAGTCATCTGCATGATTCAACTGGGGCCGTACACAAATGTGAATCTGGATCGGCTGATATTTTAGAATGTGGGATAGCTAGAGCTGTACCATCAGATCTGGGAAGAGACGGGGAGGGTTGGAGACTGGGTTAAGGTGGAGTGATGTTGCAAGGTAAGACTTCCTTCCATAGAAATATGTCGGATCCAGCTTCTGTCCTATGATCAGGGACCTTAAAGGAGCAGAATTTGGATGTGGTGGGGAGTCTTTTGAGTTCCAGGAATAGAACCGAGCCACCAGTCTTTTCTTTTATTTCTTTTCATTGTTTCTCACGAGTGGGTTAGTTAGAAAGGGCAGGCAGGTGTTTAATTGGGATTTGTTGAACTACTTATACTCACTGATACGATATTTTGCACTTTGTTCTGGATCCAGCTGATGTTTCTGGAACCATAAAGGTGGCAGCAAAGGAGAGGGTCATTTAGTCCATTGTGTCTGCACAAGCTCTTTGGCAGAGCAATCCAAAACCCACCTGCTCTCTCTCCCTAGCCTTGTATTTTCTGGCGGCTCAAGTATTTAATTGAATCATAGAATAATGACTCTAGTATTTATCCAGTTTTCTTTGAAACGTCAGTTGAAAGTTTCTTGTTGCACAGTATGGTTCATTTGAAGTTTGTTACGACACCATGGGCTAGTGTGCAGTCAATTCCAGCCCCACATGACCCCGAGTCCCAAACAAGTGAATTAACCACTAATTCTTCTAAAAATACCCAAGGTTTTGGGCCCTTGGCTGCCCAATAATTACAGTCACCAGGTTTGTAAATGTAAACACAATTACTGTTTATTTATAGCCTGAGCTAGAATATAATATGCAGCAAATACAACTGGTTAATATCTAATTCCCACTGTAACTTGCCCCCACCCTCTACACACACACATGACAGACAAACACAGAGGGGTGGAAAGGGGTAAAAATCATAAGTGATAGGAAGAAAAGTCTTTGTTTCAGATGATGGTTTTTCGCACACATTTCTTCAATGCAAACATGCAGATTACAGCCTTTGTTGCTGCCTGTAATGGTCTGCTCTGTAGATTCATTCATTCAGTCAGGATCGCTGTAGTTTAGAAATGCGCTGCTCATAGGCAGCAGGCTTTCTGGTGAGAGAGAGAGATAGTCGGTTCTCATCAGCTTTTCTGGAGTTAGCAGAGTCTGGACTTTGCTTGCACAACCAAGGGGCAGCAAGGAAGCATGGTGGTTAGTACAATTGCTTCACAGCTCCAGGGTCTCCGGTTCGGTCACTGTCTGTGCGGAGTCTGCACGTTCTCCCCGTGTGTGCGTGGGTTTCCTCCGGATGCTCCGGTTTCCTCCCACAGTCCAAAGATGTGCAGGTTAGGTGGATTGGCCATGCTAAATTGCCCTTAGTGTCCAAAATTGCCCTTAGTGTTGGGTGGGGTTACTAGGTTATGGGGATAGGGTGGAGGTGTGCTTGGGTAGGGTGCTCTTTCAAAGAGCCGGTGCAGACTCGATGGGCTGAATGGCCTCCTTCTGCACTGTAAATTCTATGAACCTGTAATGGTTCTCCTGTAAATACATTCACCCAGGCTCTCTGCCAGTTCAGAAACACAGCATTCTGGAGAAAAACAGAGGATCAAACTGAAACCTTGAGACCTTGAAAAGCATAGCCATGGGATAAGACCCAATCACCACCTGTTACCGGGCAGAACACAACCTTTTGGGCCAATTCATTGGCCACCAGCCCATCAATCAAACCAAGACTGAACCCATCTCTCTTCTTGGTGCCAGCAAGTCTGCAGCTTCTGTTTAAACTAGCAGTCTTCTGGATTCTTCTGTTTGAATTAAAGATACAGGCTACTTGCCTCAAAGACCATTAATCATCCACGAATCAAAAATGTAACGGCAAAATTAAAACAAAAGGGGATTAAGGAAATAGACAGGAAGGACCCTTAAGCTCAAGAAAAGTCAATTAAAGAGCCACTGAAAGAAAGCCACCCTTATGGAAATATGTGCCAATAGGAAATGTTTCACATCTTTTTATCAAGGGGGATCTTCTTGAAACTTCCAGGATATTGAGAAGCCTGGATAGAGTGGACGTGGAGAGGATGTTTCCATCAGCGGGAAAAGCTAGAACCCAAAGGCACTGCCCCAGACCGAAGGGACGATCCTTTAACACAGACATGAGGAGGAATTTCTTCAGCCAGAGTGTAGTGAATCTGTGGAACTCTTTGTCACGGAAGGCTGAGGAGGCCAAATCACTGAGTGTCTTTTTAAGACAGAGATAGATAGGTTGTTAATTAATAAGGGGATCAGGGGTTATGGGGGGGAAGGCAGGAGAATGGGGATGAGAAACAAATCAGACATGATTAAATGGCGGAGCAGACTCGATGGACCGAATGGCCTAATTCTGCTCCCATGTCTTATGGTCTTGTATAAAATTAACAATTTTACGATCACTTGTGGCAGTGAGCTCTGTCATTCGAGCCATAAAAAAGACATGCATTTATTTCGTGTTTTTCACAACCATCAGACCTGTCGAAGCACTTTACAGCCAATGGTGTACTATTTGTTGCAGTGTAGGACACATGGCAGCCAAGATATGTACATCAAACAAAACTGTCATACTTATTTTTCTTACTTGGACTTTGTCCCACATGGGAGCAGGGGAACTATGGGCAGCAAGATTCGAACACAATCTCTTTTGTTCCAGCCCACGTGGTGTCCTGTTCTTGAACGTCCACCTTAAATGTACTTCACCAGGTCTTCTCTGGCTAGCCTCGTCTTCTGCCTACTGTCATTCTGGCAGGGCGCATGTCCAGCAGGCGTAATACATGTCCTTCCAGCCTCAGTTGCCTCTCTGTCACAATATCCCACAGGCATCTCAGACTATCCTCCTGCAGTACTTCACTGGTGATGCTGTCTCTCCACGTGATCTCGTGTAGGCAATGCTGGTGAAAGATGTCAGACTTGCATGACACGCATTTTCTTCTGTCTTGCTGGCATAGATTGCGGTTGGTTGCACTGTGCTAATAACTAGATAAACGGGGCTTTTTTGTGACGTTGATCGAGGGATAAATATTGGCCAGGATACCGGGGATAACTCTCCTCTTATTCAAAATACTGGAATCTTTTAAACCGGCCCGGGCAGGCAGATAGGTCCTCGATTGATCATCGCATCCAAAAGACGACATCTTCAACAGCACCGCAGTCCAGTGTTGCACTGGAATGTCAGTTTTGACTTTTGTACTTGAACTCTGGGGTGGAAGTTAAACCTAGAACTTTGTGGCTCCTCGGACCCACTGCACCTTTAAAGCTAAGACTGAATTGTGTTTTTTTTTTTTTAATGTATTTTATTACAAACATGTATCAAAACAGATTACAGCAAATGAACATCCTGGGAAACATACTTCCCAACAATCAACTATACAGTCTGTACAGATTTTTCATCCCCACTCACCCTCCCCACTCACCCCACACACCCCTGCGATGAACAGCTCCTCAAACACGGTCACAAACATCCCCCACCTTTTCTTAAACCCCCCCCCTGCTGAGCCCCTTAACTCATACTTTATCTTCTCTAACCGCAGGAAGTCGTACAGGTCACCCAACCATGCTGCTACCCCCGGTGGCGATGCCGACCGCCACTTCAGCAAAATTCGCCGCCGTGCAGTCAGAAAGGTGAAGGCCACAACATCGGCCGTCCTCCTTTCCATGAGCTCCACCTTCTCTGAAACCCCAAATAACATGTGCATGTGATTCGCTGGCCCCCGCCCACACCTCTCCCACTCATCCGCTACCCCCTGAAAGAACCCACTCATTCTCGCCCGAGTTATATGCACCTACCACCTTAAACTGTATCAGGATCATCCTTGCATAAGAGGAGGTCCCGTTTACCCTTCGCAGTGCCTCACTCCATACTCCCCAATTGATCTCCCCTCCCAACTCCGCTTCCTATTTCTCCTTGATCTTCACCAACCGCTCGCCTCCCTGCTTCTCCAGCCACTTTTATATATTCCTATTTCTTCCGTCCCCTTCCACATCCAAAACGGCAACCTACGGAACCCCCTATGGACCTTTCGTGCAAAGTCCCTAACCTGTAGATACCTGAACTCACTCCCCCCTCGGCAGCTCTCCCCTCTCCCTTAGCTCCTCCAGACTGGCGAAGTATTGTGTTTATTTCTTAATTGCTTCTTTCCCATGAGAAATTTGGGAACCTAGAGATCTGTTTCAAATGCAGCTGCATGATTAGTAGATAAAGTTGGATATAAACATGGATTTAATCTTTATCTCTAGCAAAGCAGAAAACCGCAGATGCTGGAAATCTAAAATAAAAATGGAAAGTGTTGGAAATACCTCAGCGGGTGTGTCAATATCTGTGAAGAAAGAAACAGAGTTAATGTTTCAGGTCAATGATCTTTCATTAGAATTGGAGAAAGCGAGAAATGGAATAGGTTTTGAGCAGGGGTTGCGTGAGACAAGGAGGGTTGGCGATTGGGTGCAAGGGAGGAGAGATTGACTGACAAGAGCAAAGACCAAAGGAATGATGACAGGACAGGGAAAAAACAAAATAAACCAGGTGTGCTGCTGGCTGGGAGCAAAAATAAGAGGAAAAACAATAATGCTAAATAAAAAATTAAAAAGGGAAATGAACAGGAAAACAGCAGAGATTACGGTGTAAAATTGTCAAAACTCTATTTTGAATTCAGAAGGCTGTAAAGCGCAGCAGGCCGGGTATGAGAGCGTTTATGGTGGACAATTAAAATGCCAGGCCACAGGAAGCTCAGGGACATGCCTGTGGACTGTTCCGCAAAGTGGTCACCCAACCTGCATTCGGTTTCCCTGATGTTAGAGGGGATCACAATATGAGAAGACAAAGCAATATACTACGTTGAAAGAAGTACACGCAAATCGCTGCTTCACCTGGAAGGAGTGCTTGGGGATTTGGATGGCCAGGAGGGAGAAGATAAAAGGACTGGTGTTAAGTCTGTGCTTACATGGAAAGGTGCCTAAGGAAGGGACGGTGTGTGGGTCTGATGGAGGAGTAGACATTTTATTGAACCCTGAAACTCAATGCTATGTATCCAAGAAAGTCAAAAACGTAAATGAAGTTAATACTTTTAAGGCAGGGACGTTTGTGGGACTTGTCTTAGTTTTAGGATTTTGATGTTCTATTTATTTAACTATTTTCCATGTATCCTGATAGGGTTCCTTCCCACTAACAGGCCTAGGCAGCTTAAAATGTTTTCCCCACACTACAATAGTGGCATGATTGCGCTGTAAACATCAAGTTGCATCACATCATGTTTTAGACTGAATTTAAATTCTGTGCATGAGGAATAAAATACTGGCTCAACGGGAGGTAATCAAGGACACAGTCCCATTCACCTGTCACCCCTTTGCTTGGTTATCTGCCTCTCTCTCTCCCCCCGCCTCTCTCTCTCTTCCACCCCCCGCCTCTCTCTCTTTCCCCCCCCCCCCCGCCTCTCTCTCTCCCCCCCATCTCTCTCTCTCCCCCCCGCCTCTCTCTCTCCCCCCGCCTCGCTCTCTCCCCCGCCTCTCTCTCTCCCCCGCCTCTCTCTCCCCCCGCCTCTCTCTCTCCCCCCGCCTCTCTCTCTCCCCCCGCCTCTCTCTCTCCCCCCGCCTCTCTCTCTCCCCCCGCCTCTCTCTCTCCCCCCGCCTCTCTCTCTCCCCCCGCCTCTCTCTCTCCCCCCGCCTCTCTCTCTCCCCCCGCCTCTCTCTCTCCCCCCCGCCTCTCTCTCTCCCCCCCGCCTCTCTCTCTCCCCCCCGCCTCTCTCTCTCCCCCCGCCTCTCTCTCCCCCCCGCCTCTCTCTCCCCCCCGCCTCTCTCTCCCCCCCGCCTCTCTCTCCCCCCCGCCTCTCTCTCCCCCCCGCCTCTCTCTCCCCCCCGCCTCTCTCTCCCCCCCGCCTCTCTCTCTCCCCCCGCCTCTCTCTCTCCCCCCGCCTCTCTCTCTCCCCCCGCCTCTCTCTCTCCCCCCGCCTCTCTCTCTCCCCCCGCCTCTCTCTCTCTCCCCCCGTCTCTCTCTCTCTCCCCCCGCCTCTCTCTCTCTCTCCCCCCGCCTCTCTCTCTCTCTCCCCCCGCCTCTCTCTCTCTCCCCCCGCCTCTCTCTCTCTCCCCCCGCCTCTCTCTCTCTCCCCCCGCCTCTCTCTCTCTCCCCCCGCCTCTCTCTCTCTCCCCCCGCCTCTCTCTCTCTCCCCCCGCCTCTCTCTCTCTCTCTCTCCCCCCCGCCTCTCTCTCTCTCTCCCCCGCCTCTCTCTCTCTCCCCCGCCTCTCTCTCTCTCCCCCGCCTCTCTCTCTCTCCCCGCCTCTCTCTCTCTCCCCGCCTCTCTCTCTCTCCCCCCGCCTCTCTCTCTCTCCCCCCGCCTCTCTCTCTCTCCCCCCGCCTCTCTCTCTCTCCCCCCGCCTCTCTCTCTCTCCCCCCGCCTCTCTCTCTCTCCCCCCGCCTCTCTCTCTCTCCCCCCGCCTCTCTCTCTCTCCCCCCGCCTCTCTCTCTCTCCCCCCGCCTCTCTCTCTCTCCCCCCGCCTCTCTCTCTCTCCCCCCGCCTCTCTCTCTCTCCCCCCGCCTCTCTCTCTCTCCCCCCGCCTCTCTCTCTCTCCCCCCGACTCTCTCTCTCTCCCCCCGCCTCTCTCTCTCTCCCCCCGCCTCTCTCTCTCTCTCCCCCCGCCTCTCTCTCTCTCCCCCGCCTCTCTCTCTCTCCCCCGCCTCTCTCTCTCTCCCCCCGCCTCTCTCTCTCTCCCCCCGCCTCTCTCTCTCTCCCCCCGCCTCTCTCTCTCTCTCCCCCCGCCTCTCTCTCTCTCCCCCCGCCTCTCTCTCTCTCCCCCGCCTCTCTCTCTCTCCCCCCGCCTCTCTCTCTCTCCCCCCGCCTCTCTCTCTCTCCCCCCGCCTCTCTCTCTCTCTCCCCCCGCCTCTCTCTCTCTCCCCCCGCCTCTCTCTCTCTCCCCCGCCTCTCTTTCTCTCCCCCCGCCTCTCTCTCTCTCCCCCCGCCTCTCTCTCTCTCCCTCCCCCACCTCTCTCTCCCTCCCCCGCCTCTCTCTCTCTCCCCCGCCTCTCTCTCTCTCCCCCGCCTCTCTCTCTCTCCCCCCGCCTCTCTCTCTCTCCCCCCGCCTCTCTCTCTCTCCCCCCGCCTCTCTCTCTCTCCCCCCGCCTCTCTCTCTCTCCCCCCGCCTCTCTCTCTCTCTCTCCCCCACCTCTCTCCTACATCTCCTTTAAAACCCCACCTCTGACCAAGCTTTTGTTCACCTGTTCAGACTTGTGTGTCAATTTTGTTGTCTTATTAAACTCCTCCGCAGCACGTTATGCTGACTTTACAAAGTTATAAAAGCAAATTACTGCGGATGCTGGAATCTGAAACCAAA
This sequence comes from Scyliorhinus torazame, assembly GCF_047496885.1. NCBI lineage: Eukaryota > Metazoa > Chordata > Chondrichthyes > Carcharhiniformes > Scyliorhinidae > Scyliorhinus > Scyliorhinus torazame. The sequence goes on along the minus strand of NC_092709.1, from coordinate 19,350,859 downwards.
GAGAAAATGCTGGAAAATCTCAGCAGGTCCGGCAGCATCTGTAGGGAGAGAAAAGAGCGAACGTTTCGAGTCCGATGACTCTTTGTCAAAGCTAACAGACAGAGAATGTGGGGAATATTTATACTGTGGAGTGAGAATGAAAGGTGAGTCATAGCCACAGAAACCCAGGGAAACCTGGTGCTAACAAGCCATTTGCACTTTCTCTGTCTGTTAGCTTTGACAAAGTCATCGGACTCGAAATGTTAGCTCTTTTCTCTTCCTACAGATGCTGCCAGACCTGCTGAGATTTTCCAGTATTTTCTCTTTGGTTTCAGATACAATGTTATAGGTGTTAGTTGTTGTTATACCCAACTCTGATGTAAAAGCTGCCATAAGTATTGAGTGAACTGTAAGATTTCCCATTTTAAATGTGTCTGCCTATGGTCTGTATTTTCATCCTGCTCAAAACTGTACTTTTCTAAGTTAAGACAATGTTTTTCTGTTTGTTTTGCAGACATCCTCATCTGCTTCTGGGAATTCCTCCAATTCTAATACTGCCTCCTCTTCTGTTAGTGGTCTTACCGGTTGGGCTGCGTTTGGAGCTAAAACATCTGCTGCAGCACCATCCACAGCTAAACTGGGATTATCTGTGCAAAACCCCAGTGGGAAGTCCACTGCATCTTCCACGAGTCAAAAAGCAGTGGGCCTGTCTGGACTGGCAACTTCTAAAGCAGGCCTGGGGTCCAAAATGACCACAGGCGTTAACTCCAGCAGTGCGCCGATCAAGCCACCCCCTCCCCTTACTCTGGGGAAACCAGGCCTCAACCGATCATCCAGCAACGACAATGTGAGCAAAGTAGGGCTAACTGGGCCAGGGAGCAGCGGCAGCCAGTCCAGCAGTGGGAATGGAGGGGGCACCTTAACTGGTACTGGTGGCAACAATGGTGCCAAGACGACCACCGAAACAGTCAACCCTTCTGTCAAGTTGCCAACATCTCAGGAGTCCCAGCTTAATGCTATGAAACGGCTCCAAATGGTGAAGAAGAAAGCAGCGCAGAAGAAACTTAAAAAATGAATGTTAATATATCTAACCGGTTGTCCCTGCATTTCTGCACAGAAAAGCAGGCGCCTCATCGTTGCCAAGGAGACCAGCAAACCTTTGCCCACTTGGATTTGCCCTTGTACACAGAGATGTCTCTTCCAGGTTTTATTGCTAAAATCTTTTTGTGAGCAGTGATCACAAGAGGACAATCTTCTGCTGCTGCTGAGGACTTCCTGAAATGTACCTAGCATTTATGGTTGAGAGAGGACCTTTATTGTTCTGAGTGCAAGCTGCAGAATTAAGGCATTGAGCACAGAGACTCTGACACACGGGGAATTAAGAGATCACCCTGATATGTGGCAGAGAGCTCATTAAAGTAATTTGATGAACTGACATTTTGAACAATTAATTTTCTGCCAGCCTTTTTAAATATGTTATAAATGTGGCTGACGAATCGCGCTCCGTGTCGTTCTCCAATATGTTCGGAGGCAGGCCTGGATGATTTGAGGGCCAGCAGACTGCGATCCTGGTTTGAGAGCAGCCCTGTGTCTACCTATGGGAGACCGTGTGCTCCTGTGTGCTGCTCATTGCAAAACGGCAGAGGCCTTCTTTCTAAACTCATTCCCCAGTTTGGCAGATGGAGGAAAGTAAACCTTCCTCTGAAACGTTCAGCAACGGAGTTATCACCGAGACCAGAAAGGTTTCGCACTTCTCAAAATGAATCTTGAAAGTTGTATGAGAGATCAGTTTACTGTGATGTTAAAAAGCAAGGGAGGTTTGAATTCTGTGTCGAAAGGACCTTATTTTATTTTTTTTAACGTATTTTGTCTTGTGTATATTACTGTGAACGGAGACGGTGACTCCGTTTGGTGAACTGCACTGGTACTATTAAAAAAAAAACCAAATTAAAAGTTAAATCCTGTAATGATTTTTTTCTGCGCTGTGCAATGGAGCGTTGAGCTAGAAGAACTTGCATTTACGTAGTAACTCCTATCCTCTTGAGTTTCAAGACCAACCAATGAAGGTGCAGAGTGGGGGTTGCCCGGGAAGCAGCCAGTTTGCACACGCAATGGCACTGAGTTTTAATTGTGTTTTTTGCTGTGGGGAGAATATTGGCCAGGACACCAGCAGAACCGGCCCTGCCCCTCTTCAGAGAGTCACCAGGTATCTTCTACGTTCACCCGGGCAGGCAGACAGTGCCTCAGTTTAAGTTTCATTTGAAAGACGGCACGTCCGACACTGCAGCAATCCCTGTAACATATGTCATGGACTTTTCCAAACTCATTTAATCTCGGAGCATCGAAACCAGTGACATTTCTCAGTGAAACCATCCATTTAAAAAAAAAAAAAAATTTTTTATTAAGGCATTTGTATAAACAGTAAGTGCAAACAAAAACTAGAGCAAGAACAAACCGGAACATCATAATAAGTAACTAGCTAACCAAACCCCCTGCCATTCCCCTCCTGCCTTCCCCAGGGGCTGTTTAGCACAGGGCTAAATCGCTGGCTTTGAAAGCAGACCAAGGCAGGCAGGCCAGCAGCACGGTTCAATTCCCGTAACAGCCTCCCCGAACAGGCGGTGGAATGTGGCAACTAGGGGCTTTTCGCAGTAACTTCATTTGAAGCCTACTTGTGACAATAGGCGATTTTCATTTTCATTTCATTTTAACCCCTTCACCTTCCCCCATCTCCCCCCACCTCTGCTGACACCTCAATTCTCCTTGAAGAAGTCGATGATCGGCTTCCACCTCCGGGCAAAATCATCGACCGACCATCTTAAGACTAACTTGATTTTCTCCATTCTTAGGAACTCCGCCAGGTCGCTCACCCGCACTTCCGGTTTCGGTGGCTCCGAGTCCCTCCACTCCAGCAAAATCCGACTCCGGGCTACAGGGAGGCAAAGGCCAGGACATCGGCCTCTCTTTACCCCCCCCTGGACTCCCGGGTCGTCCGACACGCCCGAATGGCGGCACTTCTGGATACGGAACCACCTTCCCCCTCAACACCTCAGACATTACGTCCGTGAAACCCTGCCCAAAACATGTGAACATGGTTTGCGGGCCTCCCAGCGCACCGGCCACACCTCGCCATCATCATTAGCGTCCTATGATCTACCTTACACTGGATAGGGCTGAGTCTCGCACATGACAAAGACATATTCAGCCTGCTCAGGGCCTTCTCCCACATGCCAGCCTCCACTCACCGCCCACCCCCGCCAAGTTCCTCGCATTTCCATTTGACTTCCCCTATCCAGTCCATTAGCTCCTTATAGATCTTGGACACCTTACCCTGACACACTCCTTACCCCGATAGCACCTTATCCTGCAATCCCAAAGGCGGCAAACCGGGAAAGAACGGCACATGCTTCCTCACAAAGTCTCAAACCTGGTAGTATCTAAACTCGATCGCACTGGGCGGCTCATAGTTCTCCTACAGGTCCTCTAAACTCCCAAAGATGCCCCCCACAAACAAGTTCCAAAACCCGCTCAATCCCTGCCTGCCGCCACCCCCGAAACCTCGCCTTAATTGGGAACACCTCACTTCCCCATATTTAGCTCGTAGCTGGAAAACCGGCCAAACCCCTCCAGGATACTCATGATTCCCCTTATACCCCCCAGTGGGTCGGAAATGTACAGCAACAGGTCATCCGCGTACAGTGAGACCCTGTGTTCAACCTCTTCCCCCCCCCCCCCCCCCCCCGGCACAATCCCCCTCCAACTCCTTGATGCTCTAAATGCCATTGCCAATGGTTCTATTGCCCACGCAAAAAGCAACGGGAAGAGTGGGCACCCATGCCTTGTCCCATGGTGTAAGTCCGAAGTACCCCAAGCTAACCCGGTTAGTCCGCACGCTCCCTACTAGCGCCTTGCTACAACAACCGGACCCAATCTACAAACCCCTGCCCCAACCCGAACCATCCTAACACTTCCCAGAGATATTCCCTCTCTGCCGATCAAATGCCATCTCTGCGTCCTGTCCGTCCAGGGACATCGTTATCACATTTGATTGTCTCCCAACATTAGCCAACAATTTCCTCCCCTTTATAAATCCCGTCTGGTCTTCCCCTTTCGCCCCTGGCACACAGTCCTCGATACACAAGACCAGGATCTTTGCCAGCAAATTAGTGTCCACATTTAGTAGCAATATCGAACAGTAGGACCCACACTGCTCCGGATTGTTATTCTTCTTGTAGGAATATGTACGCCTGCGATAATTTAGGGGGGAGAATCCCTATTTCCTCACCTCATTATTTGCCCTCATCAGCAAAGGTCCCAGGTCCCATCCCCTCCACTTATAAAATTCCACAGGGAACCCATCCGGGTCCGGGGCCTTCCCTGCCTGCATTGCCCCCATGCTCGCCGTCACCTCCACCAGCCCAATGGGGACCCCCAACCCCTCCACCTGTTCCTTCTCCCCCTTGGGCAACTCCAACCCGTCTAGGAATCGCTGCATTCCCTCCACTCCACACCCCCGTGCCGGGGGCTCTGATTCATAAAGCCTCCAGTAAAACCCCTCAAATAACCCATTCACCCCAACTGGGACCAGTACCACTCTTCCCTTCCAGTCCTTCACCTTTCCAATCGCCCTCACCGCCTGCTGCTTCCTAAGTTGGTGGGCCAGCATCCTGCTAGCCTTCTCCCCGTACTCGTACACTGTTCCTCTGGCCCTCTGCAGCTGCCCTACTGCCTTCCCCATGGTCACCAGCCCGAACTCCATCTTGAGCTTGTGTCTCTCCTTCAACAACCCTGAATCTGGGTACTCCGAATACCTCCTGTCCACCCGCAGAATCTTGTCCACGAACCTTGTCACCTCTGCTCGTTTGTACTTCTCCCTGTGTGCCCGGATCGATATGAACTCCCCCCCTAACCATCGCCTTGAGCGTCTCCTACAGCATGGTGGCCAAGACCTCACCTGTGTCATTTAGTTCCACATACCTCGGGATGGCAGCCCTTGCCCGCTCGCACAACTCCTCATCTGCTAACAACCCCACATTCAGCCTCCACTGCGGGCGCTGCCACCCCCCCGTTCTACTCGCAAATCCAGCCACGTTCTGAAACCACGAACGCCGAATACCCTGAGTCGACGACACCCGCCAGCAGCATCTTGTCAACGACAAAAAAGTCAATCCGAGAGTACACCCGGTGCACATGGGAGAAGTATGAGAACTCTTTCGCCCTCCACCTCCCAAACCTCCACGGATCCACCACCCCATGCGTTCCATGAACCTTGTTATAACCTGCCTACTTACGATTGGCTGGGGACTAATGACTATCCCACCATCCTGTGGGCGTATGAACTTCCCCAATGAGGGGGGCGGAGAAACTCCTAGTATAAATAAGCTGGCCAGTTCAGGAACCAGCAGGAAGGAGAAGGTAGCAAGGGAAGTTACTGTTATGTATATATTGTTATAGTAAATAAATGTTATTACTTTGTATCCTTAAAACACGTGCTGGATTCTTCGTGGCCCTTACAAAACTGGCGACGAAGGTAAAAGTGAATAGCTGTCTACACTGCTGAAGCCACCTCCCTGGATTTTTGTTGGATACAGGTTGGAAGTTGTTTTCTATTACACCATGCCTCTGTACAGACGTTTGGATGTTTTTGATGCTGTGCTGGAAAGCTGGAACCAGTACACACAACGGATGCGTTACTATTTCCGGGCAAACAATATCACCGAAAACGAGCGCCAGGTGGTCATATTGCTCACCGCCTACGGCCCGCATACGTTTGGGGTGATTAGGAGCCTTACGTACCCAGCTGCGCCGGACACCAAAACGTTTGACGAACTTGTGAATATAGTGGGGCAACACTTTAACCCAATCCCGTCCACGATAGTCCAGCGTTACCGGTTTAATACTGCTGAGAGGACCCCTGGAGAATCCCTTGCCGATTTTTTTATCCAGGCTACGCGGGATTGTGGAATACTGTGACTATGGTGAGACCTTGTCAGAAATGTTACGTGACCGTTTGGTTTGCGGTATTAACAATGCAGCAACCCAGAGAAAGTTGTTAGCGGAGCCAACATTGACTTTTCAACAGGCAATACAAATAGTCTTGTCCCGAGAGAGCGCAGAGCGAGGAGTACAGGAGTTACAGGGAATGGAAGTGCATGCCTTGGGGCGCAACCCTTTCCGCCCAAAAACGTCCCCCCACACTCCTGCGGTACCGTGGGCGAGGCAACGTCCGGACCGACGCCAGTGGCCATCGGACATTCCTCCCCGAAGGGAGCCTTCTCCAGAGCCAATGGATGAGAAGCCATGTCCGTGTCAGACTTGTAGGCGCCGGCCCCGTCGCGGACAGCGGTCCTGGGGACGCCAGAGGCGCCGTCGTTCCGACCGAAACTGGGACCAGCCCAGGGGCCGTACCTTCCATGTGGATGAACCTGCGGCGACCACTCCTGAGGACGTGGAGACGGAGGACGACTGCCTGCAGCTGCATTGTGTGGCAGCTCCCCGTGTGGCCCCCATTAAGGTGACAGTACGGGTCAATGGCCACCCGCTGGAGATGGAGTTGGATACTGGCGCAGCGGTCTCCGTGATCGCCCAGAGGACATTCGACCGCATCAAGCAGGGTATACAGACCCTTACATTAACTGACTCACAGGCCAGGTTGGCCACCTACACGGGGGAACCAATGGACATTGCAGGAACTACAATGACCCCTGTTGTCTATGGACGCCAGGAGGGACGTTTCCCACTTATCGTAGTGCGTGGCCATGGGCCCAGCCTGTTGGGTCGGGACTGGTTGCGCCATTTGCGGTTGCAATGGCAGCACATCCTCCAAACAGTTTCTGGAGGGTTGACTGAGGTGCTAGGACGATACCCAGAGGTATTCCAGCCTGGTTTGGGGAAAATAAAAGGGGCCGTAGCCCGTATCCAAGTTGAACCAGGAGCCACGCCGCGCTATTTCCGGGCGCGCCCAGTGCCTTACGCCTTGCTCGAGAAGGTAGAAGGGGAGCTCACTCGTTTGGAGAGTTTGGGTATTATCAGGCCCGTCCGTTTTGCTGACTGGGCAGCACCAATTGTACCAGTAATGAAGCCAGATGCCACAGTTCGCTTGTGTGGCGACTATAAACTTACACTGAATACAGTTTCCCGACTCGACCGATATCCAATGCCTCGCATAGAGGATCTCTACGCGAAACTTGCAGGCGGACTCTCATTCACAAAATTAGATATGAGTCACGCCTACCTGCAGTTGGAGCTGGACCCTGCCTCCCGACCATATGTAACAATTAATACACACCGGGGCCTGTATGAATATACATGGTTGCCCTTTGGAGTATCCTCTGCCTGCGCAATTTTTCAACGTGTTATGGAGGGCATTTTGAGAGGTTTACTACGTGTGGTTCTCTACCTAGATGACGTGTTGATTACAGGGACGTCGGAGCAAGAACATTTGGAAAACCTGGAGGCTGTCCTTAGACGCCTTTCGGAGGCTGGAGTCCGTTTACGTCGCACAAAGTGCGTATTTCAGGCAAAAGAAGTAGTCTACCTAGGTTATCGGGTGGACCGCGAGGGTCTGCACCCCGTCGCAGAGAAGGTGCGTGCAATTCAACATGCCCCCACCCCGACTGACACTTCGCATCTTCGTTCTTTTCTCGGTCTCGTAAACTATTACGGGAAGTTCCTCCCCAATCTGGCAACTACGCTGGCCCCTTTGCACCTGCTGCTAAAGAAAAATCACACCTGGGTTTGGGGTCAGCCGCAAGAAACCGCTTTCCGGCGGGTAAAGCAACAATTGTCATCGTCTGGGTTACTAACCCACTATGATCCGGGAAAGCCTTTGCTCGTCACATGTGATGCATCCCTGTATGGTATTGGGGCCGTCCTGTCCCACAAGATGGAGAACGGGGCCGAGCGACCGATAGCTTTCGCCTCCCGCACATTGACTGCAGCGGAGAAAAAGTACGCGCAGATCGAGAAGGAGGGCCTGGCAGTGGTTTTCGCGGTGAAACGCTTCCACCAGTATGTGTACGGCCGCCATTTCACTATCGTGACTGATCATAAGCCCCTGCTTCTGCACGGATCCAGTGCTGGGCTTTGTTGCTTGCTGCATATGAGTATTCTCTGGAGCACAAACCAGGTACGCAGATAGCAAATGCCGACGCACTGAGCCAATTGCCTTTATCGACCGGCCCCATGTCGACCCCCACGACCGGTGAGGTGGTTGCAACCCTAAATTTTATGGACACCTTGCCTGTCACGGCATCACAGGTCCGTGAGTGGACCCAGACGGAGCCAGTCCTGTCAAAGGTTCGGCACATAGTCCTGTATGGTGGGCAGCATAGACAGCTCCCAGGCGAGTTGCGGGCATTTTCCTCCAAGCTGTCAGAGTTCAGCGTGGAAGACGGCATCCTCTTGTGGGGGACGCGTGTGATTGTCCTGGAAAAAGGCCAGGAGCTGATATTATCAGACTTGCACAATGGGCATCCAGGCGTGACCAAGATGAAAATGTTGGCACGGAGTTATGTCTGGTAGCCAGGCCTCGACACCGACATTGAGAAGGTGGCCCAAAACCGCTCCATTTGCCAGGAGCATCAGAAGCTTCCGCCGGCCGCGCCCCTACATCACTGGGAATGGCCAGGGCGGCCTTGGGCACACTTGCATGCAGATTTCGCAGGCCCTTTTCAGGGATCCATGTTCCTTCTACTAATTGACGCCCAGTCCAAATGGCTGGAGGTGCATAAGATGCAGGGGACAACGTCCTGCGCAACAATTGAAAAGATGCGTTTATCGTTTAGTACGCATGGCCTCCCTGAGGTGCTGGTCACGGATAATGGCACTCCATTCACGAGTGAGGAGTTTGCTAGGTTTACAAAGATGAACGGCATCCGCCATATCCGCACTGCCCCTTACCACCCAGCTTCAAATGGGTTGGCAGAGCGTGCAGTGGAGACATTCAAAAGAGGCCTAAAGAAGCAGTCTTCCGGATCAATGGACACGAGACTGGCTCGCTTTTTGTTTACGTACAGGACCACCCCCCATGCAGTGACTGGGGTAGCTCCCGCAGAACTCCTAATGGGCCGGAGACTCCGCACCCGCCTTAGTATGGTTTTCCCGGACATTGGCGCAAAAGTACGCCGCACACAAGAACGGCAGGGACAGGGATTGTGTCGGCATCGTCCGATTCGGCAGTTTGCGCCCGGTGACCCAGTATTCGTGCGGAATTTTGCTGATGGTGCCCAATGGGTTCCTGGTGTAATCTTTCGCCAAATGGGCCCTATATCTTACCAAGTGCAAGCCCAGGGTCGTCTCCAGCGAAAACATGTAGACCACGTCCGGTCCAGAAGATCATCCCCTCAAAAGATTCCCCGCCCCCGGAGCTCATTTCAACAGCCGCAAAGACCAGAGACAAGGGAAGGTAGTCCTCAAAATCTTCCACTGGTGCCTCACTCGAAGCCTGCGCAGGTCGTTACGGGACCAAATGGAGATAGAGACGCTGACATGACGGAGGCAGCAGACTCTGACTCCGAGATGGAGACACAGGATGCATCAGAGGGGGAATCCTCGGGTCCACGGGCCATGGATGTACAACCGCGCCGTTCATCACGGAAGCGCCGGTCTCCGTCTCATTACACGCCGCCTGATCCAGCGCCACGTGCAAATGGCGTCCGGCCTGCGGCCAAACGAGTCCGACGCCTTCCTTCGCCAGGGTCTTCGGTGGATTCCTTGGACTTTGGGGGGGAGGGAGGTTATAACCTGCCTACTTACGATTGGCTGGGGACTAATGACTATCCCACAATCATGTGGGAGTATGAACTTCCCCAATGAGGGGGGCGGAGAAACTCCTGGTATAAATAAGCTGGCCAGTTCAGGAACCAGCAGGAAGGAGAAGGTAGCAAGGGAAGTTACTGCTACTGTTATGTATATATTGTTATAGTAAATAAATGTTATTACTTTGTATCCTTAAAACACGTGCTGGATTCTTCGTGGCCCTTACAAAAAACCTCTTCAGCTCCTTCGCCACCCTGACCTCGGGCTCGACCGGCCCAAACCTGGTTCAATGACCGTGTTAAAGTGTGTGCCCCCCCCCCCCCCCATAATCAACGGTGCGAGTCCAGATCCGGGATATTCCACACCCACCTCATAAAGTCCACATCATCCTAGTTTGGCAAAACATTAACCAAAACCACCGGCATCCCCTCCAGCTTCCCACTCACCATCACGAACTTCCCCCTCAAATCTGCCGCAATATTCCCCACCTCAAACGCCACCCGTTTGTTTACCAACACCGCTACTCCCTCGTCTTCGTGTCCAAACCTGAATGAAAGACTTGCCCTACCCACCCTTTCATTTCGGATCCCCAATCTTCAGGTCTATTTCTTGCAAAAAGGCCACGTCCCCTCCCCTTCCCTCCCCTCCCCAGAACCAAACAACAGTCCCATCCCTCTCTTCTACGCTAACCGCCTGGCCACACACACCCCTCCCCGTTCGCCCATTCGCTAGCCTGGCAGCCCCTGCCCGAGGCTATTGAAGCTCCTACCCCACTAATTTCCCCTACCCCCATGCTCGCTCAACTCTATGTAACAAACACCAAGAAAAAAGGGGCACTCACCCTCAATGCTCCCCAAGCATCCCACCACCAAACCCAACAAAACATCTCAAGGGAGAGAGGTTCTCAGACAACCAAGAAACGAAAAAGACAGAAAAAACAAACATCTCCTCAGCCTCCTCCTCCTGCCAGTCCATTGTCTCGCAAAAATTCCATTGCCTCCTCTGGTGTCCCGAAATAATATTCTCAGCTGTTCAAAGTCACCCAGAGGTGGGCCGGGTACAGCATCCCAAATTTCATCCCCTTTTGAAAGAGGGCAGCCTTCTCCCGATTAAACCTGGCTCTCCTCTTCGCCAGGTCCGCGTCCAGCTCCTGGTACACCTGGAGCTCATTCCCTTCCCAGGAACATCGCCTGGCCCATCTCAATATGTTCTCCTTATCCAGGAATCGGTGGAGACGTACCACCCGTGCCCTCGGCGGCTTGTTCGCCTGCAGTTTCCTCATCAGCGCCCTGTGCACTCGGTCAACCTCCAGGGGCCAGTCAAAGGCCACCTTCCCCATCATCTTCTCCAGCATCTTGGCTACATACCCGCCAGCATCCGCCCCCTCGGTGTATTCAGGCATCCCTACGATTCTTAAATTCTGTCTCCGGGAGCGATTCTCCAGGTCCTCCACTTTCTCCTTTAACCGCTTCTGAGTCTCCCGCATCACACCCATTTCAGCCACCAACGAAGCAAGCGGCTCCTCATGCTCCCCACCACCACCTCCACTTTTCAGATAACCTGACCCTGGGACTTTGGCCTCTGTTCCACGCGGTCAGTTCCCACTTTTAATGGTTCCACCACCTTGGCCAGGGTCTCCTGTACCAAAATAAAGTCAAGCATCATGCCTTAATGACTATCGTCCAGTGGCTCTGACATCCATCATCATGAAGTGCTTCGAAAGGTTAGTCATGGCACGAATCAACTCCAGCCTCCCAGATTGCCTTGATCCACTACAGTTCGCCTACCGCTGCAACAGGTCCACAGCAGACGCCATCTCCATGGCCCTGCACTCTACCCTGGAACACCTAGATAAAAAAGACACCTATGTCAGACTCCTATTTATCGACTACAGCTCAGCCTTCAACACCATCATTCCTACGAAACTCATCTCCACACTCCGTGGCCTTGGCCTCGGCTCCTCCCTCTGTGACTGGATCCTGAACTTTCTAACCCACAGACCACAATCAGTAAAGATAGGCAACAACACCTCCTCCACGGTCATCCTCAACACCGGTGCCCCACAAGGCTGTGTTCTCAGCCCCCTACTATACTCCTTATACACCTATGACTGTGTGGCCAAATTCCCCTCCAACTCGATTTTCAAATTTGCTGATGACACCACAGTAGTGGGTCGGATTTCAAACAATGACGAGTCAGAGTATAGGAATGAGATAGAGAATCTGGTGAACTGGTGCGACGACAATAATCTCTCCCTCAATGTCAACAAAACGAAGGAGATTATCATCGACTTTAGGGAGCGTAGTGGAGAACATGTCCCTGTCTACATCAATGGGAACGAAGTAGAAAGGGTCGAGAGCTTCATGTTTTTAGGTGTACAGATCACCAACAACCTGTCCTGGTCCCCCCATGCCGACGCTATAGTTATAAGCCCACCAACGACTCTACTTTCTCAGAAGACTGAGGAAATTTGGCGTGTCAGCTACGACTCACCAACTTCTACAGATGCACCATAGAAAGCATTCTTTCTGGTTGTATCACAGCTTGGTATGGAGCCTGCTCTGCCCAGGACCGCAGGAAATTACAAAAGGTCGTGAATGTAGCCCAGTCCATCAGGCAAACCAGCCTCCCATCCATTGACTCTGTCTACAATTCCCGCTGCCTCAGAAAGGCAGCCAGCAAAATTAAGGACCCCACGCACCCCGGACATACTCTCTTCCACTTCCTTCCATCAGGAAAAAGATACCAAAGTTTGAGGTCACGTACCAACCGACTCAAGAACAGCTTCTTCCCTACTGCCATCAGACGTTTGAATGGACCTAACTCATATTAAGTTGATCCTTTCTCTAATAACTGTAACATTATATTCTGCAGTCTCTCCTTCCTTCCCTATGTACGGTGTGCATTGTTTGTACAGCATGCAAGAAATAATACTTTTCACTGTATACTAATACATGTGACAATAATAAATCAAATCAAATCCCAAATCCTGGGCTTCCCTCCTCTGCCGCTGAACTTCTCGTTTAAGACGTCTACCAGCTGCTCCGTTGACCACTGGGCAGGCAGGGCTGACCCTTTACCCTCCGCCATCTTAGCGCACAAAGATTCTCTTGCTCCAACTGCTCCCTTCTTTTCGCCCCACTCCTGATCCGTGGATGCATCCACCAGATCCACCAGTGGAGTTTAACTTTCCTCAGTCGCCCCTGCGCCTCTTTTCAGTGAAACATCCGCCCAACAAGCGGGGAAAAGGTGCAAAAAAAGCCACCTCAAGCGGGAGCTGCCAAATGTACGGCCACTCACTCCGTGGCCGCCACCGGAAGTCCCAACCATTTAATTAAAAAAAGAGAATGCTCATAAATGCAACATTGTAGCTCCCATCATTCAGTCCGGATCAGCGACATTTCACTGATACTGTTTCCACACACCGGAATCTAATTTGAACTATGAACTACAGGGAACAAAGCAACAGGCGTTTGCCATTCAGCCCTTTGAACATTTTCCAGCATTCCGTTAGATAGATTGTGGCTAATCTATACTGAGTCTTCATTGATCTGCATTGGTTTTATATAACTCAATCCTCATACCTATGCAAAAAAAACTATCCCCCCAAAAAACTATCTCCATCTTAATTTTTAGTTGTCTCAGCATTCCCACACTTTTGGAACAAATTTCCAGAACCTTCTGGGAAAAACAATTTGCCCTAATTTAATTCCTGGATAGCCTAAGCTCTAATTTTAACATTATGCCCTCATGTACTGGATTCCAGTACAACAGCGGAGGCTGTTTAGCACAGGGCTAAATCGCTGGCTTTGAAAGCAGGCCAGCAGCACGGTTCAATTCCTGTAACAGCCTCCCCGAACAGGCGCCGGAATGTGGCGACTAGGGGCTTTTCACAGTAACTTCATTCAAAGCCTACTTGTGACAATAAGCGATTTTCATTTTAATTCCCTCCCCAAGAGGGAATATTTTCTGCACCAACTGTATCTACATTTATCTCAAAATAAAATGACATTCCTAGAGGGTGACGATGCACTCCCCCCCCAAGTGCCCACTGGTTGTGGAAGGCCTCAATTGTACCAGCAGACACCATGGGCTGGATTCTCCGATTCTGGGGCGATGTCCCCCACAGCGGCGTGGGAACGGTGGCGTTTTACGCCAGAAAAAATGGGGTCAAAAAATGGGCAGCGATTCCCCGTTTTGCTGGGGGCTGGCAGGAAGGCAGCGTAGAGCACCCGGCCCTAGCTGCCGATATGGCCCGGAGCACTGCCGGGTCCGTGGCTGCGCATGCGCACGGTGGCGGCCTGCAGCGGCCGCGCCGTGCAACATGGCGGCGGCCGCTCGCGGATCCGGCCCGCGAAATAGTCCCCTCCCCCGCTTCGGCCGGCTCACGCACCCCGGTCCCTAATTCCCCTCACAATTTGAAGCATTATTCTCTGCTTACCTTCTGTATTCCTTTACAATTTCATATCCCACTATGAGATCAACTCTCTGACGCATCCTTTCCCAGTCAAAGAAATCTTGGGATTCTCAGGTCCTTCCTCACAACTCTGACCCTCCTGATTCAACCTTGTGGATTATCTCTGCGTTGCCTCAAAGGATTGGGTTAATCCCTTGATTCTTGCTGACCAGAGCTGGATACAATATTCAAGTGTAGTCAGAGCAAGGCACTGTACCGTTTGACTGCTACCTATCCTGACTTACGTCCCACTCTTTTGCACATAAAATTCGGCATTTGGTCCATTTCATTCCTAATCTCTAAGACTCCTCTTCCAATTCCACTGCCCCATCTAATTTAATACCACCGGCAAATTTGATAACTTTCTCAAGTTTCTGAGTCCAGGAAATCCTTGTGAATTAGAAACAGTCTCAACACAACCAGGCAGCCTCAACCCATCACTTTGTATTCCATTTTTTTCTTCTCCATTACGAGATTTAGCCTCCACCTTCAGCGCTTTGAGTTTAACCAACGGCCTATCGTGTGGCACTTTGTCGAAAGCCTTCTGAAAATTCAGATAGAGCCACACCACAAGTCTTTTCACAGTCCGATTGCGTTGTCACTTCCTCGAAGAAATCAGGGGGGTTACCCAGGCAGAAATCTTTCTGAATCCACGTTTTTTTTTTTTTAAATAATATTTTATTGAAAATTTTTGGTCAACCAACACAGTACATTGTGCATCCTTTACACAACATTGTAACAATACAGATAATAATGACCTTTTTAAAATTTAAACAAAAACAACAACAAATAAATAAATATTAAATAACAAAAAATAAAAACTAGCCCTAATTGGCAACTGCCTTGTCTCAGGCCACACTCCCCCCCCCCCCATCCCCCCCCCATCCCTCCCCCCCCCAAGTCCTGGGCCGCTGCTGCTGCCTTCTTTGTTCTCCCCTATCTATCTTTCCGCAAGATATTCGACGAACGGTTGCCACCGCCTAGTAAACCCTTGAGCCGACCCCCTTAGGACGAACTTAATCCGCTCTAACTTTATGAACCCCGCCATATAATTTATCCAGGTCTCCACCCCCGGGGGCTTGGCTTCTTTCCACATTAGCAATATTCTGCGCCGGGCTACTAGGGACGCAAAGGCCAAAACATCGGCCTCTTTCGCCTCCTGCACTCCCGGCTCTTGTGCAACCCCAAATATAGCCAACCCCCAGCTTGGTTCGACCCGGACTCCTACTACTTTCGAAAGCACCTTTGTCACCCCCATCCAAAACCCCTGTAGTGCCGGGCATGACCAAAACATATGGGTATGATTCGCTGGGCTTCTCGAGCACCTCGCACACCTATCCTCCACCCCAAAAAATTTACTGAGCCGTGTTCCAGTCATATGTGCCCTGTGTAATACCTTAAACTGAATCAGGCTTAGCCTGGCGCACGAGGACGACGAGTTTACCCTGTTTAGGGCATCTGCCCACATCCCCTCCTCAATCTCCTCCCCTAGCTCTTCTTCCCATTTCCCTTTTAGTTCGTCCATCATAGTCTCCCCTTCGTCTCTCATTTCCCTATATATATCCGACACCTTACCGTCCCCCACCCATTTCTTTGAGATGACTCTGTCCTGCACCTCTTGTGTCGGGAGCTGCGGGAATTCCCTCACCTGCTGCCTCGCAAAAGCCCTCAATTGCATGTACCTGAATGCATTCCCTTGGGGCAACCCATATTTCTCGGTCAGCGCTCCCAGACTCGCAAACTTCCCATCCACAAATAGATCTTTCAATTGCGTTATACCTGCTCTTTGCCACATTCCATATCCCCCATCCATTCCCCCCGGGGCAAACCTATGGTTGTTTCTTATCGGGGACCCCCCCAGTGCTCCGGTCTTTCCCCTATGTCGTCTCCACTGTCCCCAAATCTTCAGTGTAGCTACCACCACCGGACTCGTGGTATAGTTCCTTGGTGAGAACGGCAATGGGGCTGTCACCATAGCCTGCAGGCTGGTCCCCCTACAGGACGCCCTCTCTAATCTCTTCCACGCCGCTCCTTCCTCCTCTCCCATCCACTTACTCACCATTGAAATATTAGCGGCCCAATAATACTCACTTAGGCTCGGTAGTGCCAGCCCCCCCCTATCCCTACTACGCTGTAAGAATCCCTTCCTCACTCTCGGAGTCTTCCCGGCCCAAACAAAACCCATGATACTCTTTTCTATCCTTTTGAAAAAAGCCTTCGTGATCACCACCGGGAGACACTGAAACACAAAAAGGAATCTCGGGAGGACCACCATCTTAACTGCCTGCACCCTCCCTGCCATTGACAATGCTACCATATCCCATCTCTTGAAATCTTCCTCCATCTGTTCCACCAACCGCGTCAAATTTAGCCTGTGCAATGTGCCCCAATTCTTAGCTATCTGGATCCCCAGGTAACGAAAGTCTCTTGTTACCTTCCTCAACGGTAGGTCTTCTATTTCTCTACTCTGCTCCCCTGGATGCACCACAAACAGCTCACTCTTTCCCATGTTCAATTTATACCCTGAAAAATTTCTGAATCCACGTTGATTGCCATTTACTAAGTTATTGTTGAACAGACCATCTTCAAAGTTACCCCCAGTAATCAATCCCATTATTCAATATGAAGTAGAACTAATTGCCCGGTGCCTTGATGAATTTGTCTATATATATGTTTCTGGAACATACCTCTTCATTCACCTGAGGAAGGAGCAGCACTTCGAAAGCTAGTGATATCGAAACAAACCTGTTGGACTTAAACCTGGTGTTGTAAGGCCTCTTACTGTGATGAATGTGGGTACCACAAATTTGTTTTCAATCTGTGTCCCAGTGATTACTAGTGGCTCATAACCTCTTCCCAAACCTCACTAAGTATTGTACCATCTGTCCTTGGAAATTTATTTATTTAGAATGTGTTCAGACAATCTGGGACGTCAAACTCATTAAGATGAAAGCAGTTGATTTTATTTTGGTACATATGCGTTTCTTGGGCTCGAGGAGTGAAAACTGATCTGAGGGAACCACTGCCGAGCCTCCAGACAGAGGTATTTCTTGTATTTTTTCAATTGCACAAGATACTCTGCTTTGAACTTCTTTCAATATTAGCAGTTCCATTGGTATTTCCAAAATCTGCCTCATTCCTGCTCCAGGTATCATTTTTGGTGATTGAGTAGGAAGTGATGATGTAGGAGCAGTGAGCATCTGGAATGTGTGGTGTGCTGTTGTGGCAGAGGTTAAATCTGCATCACCTTCACAGGAGAGTTTGATCGTTTCTAGGCAGGAATAATAATAAGAATAATCTTTATTATAGTCATGAGTAGGCTTACATTAACTTCGCAATGAAGTTACTATGAAAATCCTAAGTCGCCACACTCGGGCGCTTGTTCAGCTACACGGAGGGAGAATTGAGAATGTCCAATTCACCTAACAAGCATCTCTTTTGGGACTTGTGGGAGGAATCTGGAGGAAACCCACGCAGACATGGGGAGAATGTGCAGACTCCGCACGGACAGTGACCCAAGCCGGGAATCAAACCTAGGATACTGGCGCTGTGAAGCAACAGTGCTATCCACTGTGCTACCGTGGACTACAGAAGGTAAGTGGCTTCACAAATAACACATGTACCATGTGATCTCCTGGAATGGTTTAAATCAGCGGGGGAGCAGAGAGGAATTTTCCTGAATTCTTTGAGAAGGGTAGTGAGGAGGAAAGGGGTGGGGAGTGGGGGTAGAGGCAGATGAAAAGTGTCTCGTCATAAGTGTGATCCAGGCAGGATAAGCCAGCCTTTTCAGCCCATCATAAATAAAATAGAGTACCCAATTCCTTTTTTCCAATTAAGGGGCAATTTAGCGTGGCCAATTCACGTATCCTGCACATCTTTTTGGGTAGTGGAGGTGAGATCCACACAGACATGGGGAGAATGTAGGCAGTGACCCAGTGCCGGGATCGAACCCAGGTCCTCGGAGCCGTGAGGCAGCAGTGCTGACTGATGTGTTGGGTAAGCTGGGTCTGCGAGGACTGCGTTTACTGCAGCAGAGAGAGACAGGCTTCCAACACTTAAAGAAATGCAACTCTATTTTATTAAACTCTTAACTATCAAACATGCTTGAACTGTGGGTTGACTATGCTGAGTTGACTGGAGACCTGAGGTTAACCTAACCTGACTATCTTACTACCACATGGTGTATGTTCTAGTTGCTGCTCACAGGGTCTGACTGTTTCAGAGGCTGCATCCCAAGAGAGCAGGAAAACTGGTGCCCTCTGGTTTTATAGTGGCCGTGTCCTGTCTGGCGATTGGCTGCTGTGTTCTGTATGTTCATTGGTCATCCTGTGTGTCAATCAATGTCTGTCTGTGCACCATCATATACTTGTGTGTATATTATGACATCTCCCCCCTTTCAGAAAATGTGTATGACACTGACCAATGCACCACCGTGACACCCTAGCCCTTCTGTTCTTATGCAAAAGCTGTCAAGTATTTAAGCTGAAATGATTGTTATTGTGGTACCTTTTTCTGCCAGGACTAACTGCAGCTCCCAATGACAGCCCATTATTGGGTCATTAGTAACCATCTCAGCCTGGACTATGGTACAATGAACATGAAAGGTGCTGTTTCATCGCAGAGCAACTGACTACCCACAAATTAACCCTGAAATCAATGTGAAAAACAGATCATGTAATATCTAATTACACAGTGGCATTCAATAATTCTCTGTGAAGCAATCATTTCCTTTGAGATCATCTAAATAGAGAATATTGTTTTTATACAGGCGACATAGTATCTGAAATTCTTGGAATATATTTTCATGGCGAGCTCAGACCAACGTTCCTCCAGGATTACGTGATTAAATTACTTGGTTAATCTTTTTATGCTAGTTTAGCAATAGCTGTATCATTTCATCATGATACTGGCACACGCACTGATGGAAGCATTACATCATCTTGGATACATGGATTCATTGTCACATGAAATGAAGTGAAATGAAAATCGCTTATTGTCACGAGTAGGCTTCAATGAGGTTACTGTGAAAAGCCCCGAGTCGCCACATTCCGGCGCTTGTTCGGGGAGGCTGGTACGGGAATCGAACCGTGCTGCTGGCCTGCCTTGGTCTGCTTTAAAAGCCAGCGATTTAGCCCAGTGAGCTAAACCAGCTAAACCAATGGATACATTGTCACATGGATACACCGTCACATGGATACATTGTCACATGGATACATTGTCACATGACAATATACTCACGTTGATACAAACAGCGTCAACTTGCAAATATGTAGCTCCTTTAATGTGGTAAAACATCCCAAGGCATTCCGCAGGGGTATGATACAACAAAGTATGTCACTGAACCACATTAGGAGATATTAGGTCAGAGGTGAACTATCAGGGGGAAATTCCAGAGTTTAGGGTCTAGGGAATCAAGGACACGACCACCGCTGGTTGAGAGATTAAAATCAGGGTTGCTCAAGAGGCCAGAATTAGAGGATAGTATAGGGCAGGGGAGTGAGCCTAAGTAGGATGCTCTTTCGGAGGATCAGTGCTAACTCGAAGGGCCGAATGGCCTCCTTCTGCACACTGGGGATTCTATGATTCTATGATCTCAGTGGTTGTGGAGGAGATTAAAGTGATAGGGAGGAACAAGGCCATGGAATTAGCTTATCCTGAAGGAATTCTCTAATCTGTTGCCAGATAGTTACTGTGAAATGGAGTTCTTCCAGCCACATTTGATTGGGATGGGCAATCAGCCTATCCCAACAGACGTTGCAAAGGTACAATTAAAGAAAAATGGATGCTGAGGGAAAGGGCGGTGACCAGAAGTCTGGTCAAAGATGTAGATTTTTGGAGGGTTTTAAATGAGGCAAAAAGACAAAGGGGTTGAAGGAGGGAATTCCGGAGCATGAGGTCAAGGCAGCTGTGAGCTTAATGGTGGGGCAAAAGGCAGATGCACAAGAAGGCAGGTTCTGAGGGATGGGCAGTGCGGGGCTGGTGGGACTGAAGCATTTAGAGAAAGAAACAAAAGGGCAAAGACACAAAGGGATTTAAACATGAGGACGAGGATTTATAAATCTGAGATGTTGGGGGATTGGGAGCCAATTCAGGTCCGCAAGAGCAAGGGTGATCGGTAAGCGGGATGTGGGCCACAATATTTTAAATGATCTGAAGTTTACATTGGAATGATCGCGACATGCAGACAGCAAGATGGTACAACCAGATAGTCTTCTGGTGATGTTGGTTCAGGAATAACTACTGTCCGGGACTGCAGGGAGAAGTCCACTGCTGTTCTTTGAACAATGCCGTGGGATCCTTTATGTGAGAGTGTCAGCTGAAGCTGTGTGTTTCAGTTCCTATAAGAATGCTAGAAGGTGAGGAATTTTGGTGGCGGCCATGGTTTGATTGGTCGCACATGAGGTGGCTCCTGCTTGGAGCTATTGGTTTTGGTCCTATGTACCTAATTAATGGGGGATTTTGATGGGCAAGATGTGAGGCGAGTGGAGGGTGATTGTTTCCCCTCTGGATTGGAATGTCTATGGACTATCAAACCCGGTTAACGTCGGTGAGAGCCCTGGCCCAGGAGGTGGAGCAGACTCGGTTAGCACTGCTGCCTCACAGCGCCAGGGGCCGAGGTTCAATTCCAACTGGGGTAACTCTCCGTGTGGAGCTTGCATGTTCTCCCTGTGTCTGCGTGGGTTTCCTCCGGGTGTTCCTGTTTCCTCCCGCAGATGTGCAGGCTAGGTGGATTGGCCATGCTGAATTGTCCCTTAGGGTGGGGTTGCAGGGATAGGACAGGGGATTGGGCCTAGTTCGTGTGGTCGTTCAAAAGGTCAGTGCAGACTCGATGGGTGAATGGTCCCCTTCTGCACTGTAGAGATTCCATGACTCGTGGCGCAGCACAAGTTGGGAAGATGGCGATGGGCTTAGGATCGGCGTTGACGGTTAAACTGCTGATGGAGCAACTGATGAGTTTTATTGAGGAGGAATGTGGACAGCAATGAATTGAGATGCAGGGAGACTGGCCAAGAGTGATTGAGGGGGCAGTAGCATCTCTTTGTGGGACCTTTGGTGGGTGGAGAAGCGCTTGGGCGAGCAAGGAGCGACGATCCAAGAGTTGGAAAAGATGGTCTCCGACCAGAGTGACTGGATTGTGTTGTTGGGGGGGGGGGAATCCTGGGTGATGTCTGCAAGGTGCTGCGTGCAAGAGTGGATGACCAAGAGAATCAGTCTCGGAGGCAATATCTGTGTATTGTGGGCCTGTCGGAGGGAGTGGAGGGAACGAGTGCCACAGGCTATGCTGCGAAGGTGTTAGCGGATGTTGGTGGAGGAGACGCAGGGTCTGCAGGAGGGGAAGGAGGCCGATGTTGTGGCCTTCGCCTCTCTGATTGCCCGGCAATGTATATGACTGAACTGGAGGTCGGCAGCACTGTCGAGGGTCGTGGCTTGGTTGGGGGATTTGTACAAATTTCTTAGGCTGGAGAAGATAAAATTCACCCTGAGGCGGGTCGGAGGAGGGGTTTTATATGTGGTGGAGGCTGTTCCTGGCCGTGTTTGAGGAATTGTTTGTCGCGGGGGTAGGAGAGAGGGCGAAGGGGTTGGGGATTAAAAGGGGGAAAAATTGAACAAACTGTATGTATTTTGTTTATTTTGTGCTATGTTGACGTGTTGGAGTGTGTTTGGAGTGAAATATATGTTTAAGAAAAGAATGCTACGAGTTTTTCCATGTGCAGGGTTAGGCTAGGTGGAGCAGCTCACCACATTTTACTTTGACAACAGCTTCCAGCTCATGGCCTCGAATGGCATTGAACCTCCTGGTCACATTCCATTTTAGACATGGGCAATATGTGTCATTGTCACTCGCCATGCCTACACCCTGAGAATGTACCGTTTTGAAAAGGTCCCTAGAGACCACTTGGCCGCAGAAAGGAATAATGTCTCAAAGGGGTTTGGACTGACTTTTCTTGCATAAGAAAACTTTCAAACGTGATCACCGTGCTCGAAAAGGGAATGTTGATTCAGAGTGATGGGACCAAAGTTTTCTTGCAACTCATTGTAAAATTAATTCATAAAATAAGAAAGTGCAAACTTGGACAATGAAATAGAAAGAAAGTATCTAGCACAATAAGGATGTTGGAGCACAGTAGATGAATAATCCAGAATTAAGAATTCAAATCCCACCGTGGCAGAATTTAAATTAATTAGTTAAATAAAAAGCTAAAATCCCCAATGTTGATCTCAAAATTATTGGATTGTTGTACAAGCCCAAGTGATTCACTGGTGTCCCTTAGGGAAGACAATATGGTGGTCCTTATCCAGACAGGCTCTCAATGCTCCCTGATCTGATCCAGCAAGTCACTCAGTTGTATCATGCTGCTATGGGGGTCAGTTAGTTAAGTTGGACGGCTGGTTCGTGATGCGGAGCGACGCCAACACCACAGATTTAATTCCTGTACTGGCTGAGGTGATCTATGAAGGCCGTCCGCCTTCTCCACCTCGCCTCTCGTCTGAGGTGTGGTGACCCTCAGGGGACATCATCACCAGTCAGCTCTCTCTCTAAATTGGAGAGCAGCCTATGGTCCTCGGGGATTATGGCGACTTTCACTGCTATGACAACTGTGGGCTTTCCTTCCCCATTTGGACTGTAACAGGTCAAGGAGTAGGCTCCCTCGGGATGGGCAATAAATAAATGCTTGCCTTGCCAGTATGCTCATATCGTGTAAATGAATAAAGAAGCATACTTAATGGAGGAAAGGCATCATTTTAATAGTAACAAGTAGTTGTTGTGTTTGGCCTTTGATGTCTTGGAAAGGAATCCACCCACCACCTTGACTTGTCCAAACCAGGATCTTTATGGAATCACAAATGGTAAGGTAGCAATCTGTTACAGGGCACGTTTGTAAGGAGCTTCTTTGTGCTTCTCTGGAACTAGACCTAGCACGACTGTTCACCTGTATGTCTCACAACCATCTCCTGACAGCCTGATGTGTCCCCACTTATATTGGAGCTCCTGGTCACAAGACAACTGCACCACCACCTAGTGGTTGGAGGTTGCACACCATCTATCTATGATATTGCTTACAGGCATATCACCACAGTAGTGTGTGAGAAAATAATCTCTCGTGGGTACGTTGGCAGCGATCTAAAAAAATGTAACAATTATTGAACACAGCTCCAGGATCTCAGGTTCAATTCCGGCCTCGAGTGACTGCGTGGAATTTACACTTTCTCCCCGTGTCTGCGTGGGTTTCCTCCGGGTGCTCCGGTTTCCTCCCACAGTCCAAAGATGTGCAGGTTAGGTGGATTGGCCATGATAAATTGCCCTTAGTGTCCAAAAAGGATAGACTGGGTTACGGGGATAGGGTGGGGGTGTGGGCTTAGGTAGTGCACTCTTTCCAGGGATGGTGCAGCCTGGATGGGCTGAATGGGCAGCACGGTAGCACAGTGGTTAGCACAATTGCTTCACAGCTCCAGGGTCCCAGATTCGATTCCCGGCTTGGGTCACTGTCTGTGTGGAGTCTGCACGTTCTCCCCGTGTCTGCGTGGGTTTCCTCCGGGTGCTCCGGTTTCCTCCCACAGTCCAAAGATGTGCAGGTTAGGTGGATTGGCCATGCTAAATTGCTCTTAGTGCCTAAAATTGCCCTTAGTGTTGGGTGGGGTTACTGGGTTATGGGGATAGGCTGGAGGTGTGGACTTGTCTAGGATGCTCTTTCCAAGAGCCGGTGCAGACACGATGGGCCGAATGGCCTCCTCCTGCACTGTAAATTCTATGATCAGGGAAGTAACAGTTAAAGGAATTTAGCAGTGAGGCTGCTAATGATTCAACCTGTTGAGGATTATTGTGATTGACAGAACTACGCAGCAATGGTATGGGTGACACATAGGCAAGAGTCAAGTATTTGTTTTTACACTGTCCTCTAATCCCTCTGGGGTGGAGCCAATAAACATTGTCACTGTTGCCTAGCTGCATGCCTAAAGTCTTGCTTTGAAAAAAGATGTTGTGATCACGAGGTGATCATGCCAGTGCAATATTTAGACCCAACTCCAGAGCCACATGAATTGATTGTTATTGCGCTAAGAGTGGTCAGGAAACATTTATATATTTAAAGGGACAATCGTCCTCCAATTTCATTGCACAGGCATCCAGCATACTGAGTGTCCCAGAAAGTGAAAGATGCTGTGTTGTACCCTCAATAACGACGCTTAGAGAGTAAAACGGTAAAGAAGGCTTTAATAAGCTAAGAACTAGCCTGGTGCCGAGACGGGTGCTAACTGAGTGCCGCCCACAAGGCGGCCCCTTATATACGGCTCCCAGGTGGGCGGAGCCGGAGGCGGAGTCCCCCAGGGTTCCAAGCCCAGTCTTAAAGGGGACAACACCTTACATGATGACAAGGGTACAATAGTACAGTAACCGTTCATCACATTCACCCCCTGTTTTTAAAAAAAAGTCCGGCGGGGGTGAAGTGCCATCATAAGTCCATTTGGCTCGGTGGCCTGATCGTCCTTATCGACCTCCTCAGCTCATGCGGTGGTGCGGCGGACACAGATGTCTTAGTTGAGGGTACGTCCGGGAGCACGGGTGGTCGGACCCTTGGTCCGGGTCGGGGTAGGGGATTGGGGCGCAGGGGGAATAGGTGGGGCTGGGGATAGCGGTGGTGGCGCCGGCGGGGTGTGTAGAGGGGGGGGGGCGCTAGGGGGTGCGCGGGGTAGGTGCCCACCAATAGGGAGTGGGGCCGGGAGGGGGTGTGTTGTAGTGAGTGCCGGGTCCTGCAGGGGAGCTGCGAGGGAAGGGGCGTCTGTAGTGGGGGAACCAGCGGGTGCCAGATCCCGGAGGGAAACCGTATCTTGCCTGCCGTCGGGGTATTCGACGTAGGCGTAACTGGGGTTTGCGTGTAGTAATCGGACCTTCTCAACCAGGGGGTCCGTTTTATGCCTCCTCCCGTCGCTCTCCGGAGAAGAACAGGTCCCGGAGCCGTCAGCCAAGGTGGAAGCGAGACCCCGGAGGTAGACTTCCTGGGGAAGACAAACAATCGGTTGTGAGGGGTCTCATTCGTGGCCGTGCAGAGGAGCGACCTAATGGAGTGTAGGGCGTCGGGTAGGACCTCCTGCCAGCGGGTGGTTGGGAGATTTCTCGACCGCAGGGCCAGAAGGACAGCCTTCCACATGGTCGCGTTCTCCCTCTCCACCTGCCCGTTTCCCCGCGGGTTATAACTGGTCGTTCTGCTCGAGGCGATGCCTCTGCTGAGCAGATACTGACGTAGTTCAGCGCTCATGAACAATGTACCCCGGTCGCTGTGGATATAAGCGGGGAAACCGAACAGGGTGAAGATGCTGTGCAGTGCCTTTATCACGGTGGCAGAGGTCATGTTGGGGCAGGGAATGGCGAATGGGAAGCGGGAGAACTCATTGATAACGGTGAGGAAATAGGCATTGCGGTTGGTGGACGGGAGGGGCCCCTTGAAGTCCACGTTTAGTCACTCAAAGGGCCCGAGACCTTCACGAGCTGAGCCTTGTCTGGTCGGTAGAAGTGCGGTTTGCACTCCGCACAGACCTGGCAGGCCCTGGTCATGGCCTTGACCTCCTTGGTTGAGTAAGGTAGGTTGCAGGACTTGATAAAGTGGACGAGCCGGGTAACCCCTGGGTGGCAGAGGTCATTGTGGATGGCTTGCAGGCGGTCCTCCTGCGTGTTGGCGCACGTGCCGTGGGGCAGGGCATCTGGGGGTTCTTTGAGCTCCCCTGGACGATACTTGATATCGACGTGTAGGTGGAGAGTTCGATCCTCCACCTCAAAATTTTATCGTTTTTTATTTTGCCCCGTTGCGCATTATTGAACATATAGGTGACCGACTGCTGGTCGGTGACGAGGGTGAACCTCCTACCAGCTAGGTAGTGCCTCCAGTACCGTACAGCCTCCACAATGGCTTGTGCCTCCTTCTCGACTGCAGAGTGTCGAATCTCGGATGTGGTGAGGGTCCGGGTGAAGAACGCTATTGGTCTGACGCATCGCTCTCTACCTGGAAGGGGATAGTTTCATCCACCGCACGCATAGCGGCCTGGTGATATCGGCCTTGATGCGGTTGAAGGCCAACCGAGCCTCAGCCGAGGGGGGAAATATGGTGGTCTTTATGAGTGGGCGGGCTTTGACCGCATATTTGGGGACCCACTGCGCGTAATAGGAGAAGAGCCCCAAGCACCGTTTGAGGACCTTGAGGCTGCGGGGAAGGGCGAGTTCCTTTAGGGGGCGCCTGCGGTCGGGGTCGTGACCCAGGACCCCGTTTTCCACGAAAAAGCTGAAGATGGCTAGCCGGGTTGTGTGAAAAATGCATTTTTCCTCGTTATAGGTCAGGTTAAGGGCTCGGGCGGTCTGGAGGAACTTTTCGAGGTTTGCGTCATGGTCCTGCTGGTCATGGCCGCAGATGGTGACATTGTCCAAGTACGGGTATGTAGCCCGCAAACCGTACTGGTCCTCCATTTGGTCCATCGCCCTTTGAAAGATGGAGACCCCATTTGTGACGCTGAAGGGGACCCTGAGGAAGTGGAAGAGCTGGCTGACTGCTTCGAAGGCAGTATAAGGGGGGTCTTTTGGTCGGATGGGGAGCTGGTGGTAGGCGGATTTGAGGTCGACTGTGGAAAATACTCGGTATTGGAGACTCCCGGTTGCGGCGATGCACTGCTAAGCCGCACGTTTCGGCAGCTCCCGTTCTAACGTACTTTTGGGCTCTTTTCGGGAGCTCCAACGGAAATTTTTTCGGACCAAACCCAGTGTGGGGTGACGAAGGAAGGTGTCCCCCCCGGGTGTGTATGGAAAGGACCGGTGGTAGTGGCCAGATTGCGACGGATCCTCTGGAGCAGCGGCAGAGAAGAGAAGGAAGAAGCAAGATGGCGGCGGATGGAGCCCAGACGACATGGGGCCCGGACCAGCAGGAATTCCTCCGACGGTGTGTGGAGGAACTAAAGAAGGAGGTGCTGGCGCCGATGTTATTGGCAATCGATGGGCTAAAAGAAACACAAAAGGCCCAGGCGATAGAGCTCCGTGGGGTGAAGGCAAAGGCAGCCGAGAACGAGGATGAGATACAGGGCCTAGTGGTAAAAATGGAGACGCACGAGGCGCTACATAAGAGATGTATCGAAAGGCTCGAAGTCCTGGAGAACAGCTCGAGGAGGAAGAACCTCCGGATTCTGGGTCTCCCCGAACGAATGGAGGGAGCTGACGTTGGGGCTTATGTGAGCACGATGCTCCATACGCTAATGGGAGCTCGGGCCCCCTGGAGGTGGAAAGGGCTCACCGGGTCCTTATGAGAAGACCAAAGGCTGGAGAACTACCAAGGGCGATAGTGGTGAGATTTCACCGCTTCACTGACAGAGAGGCTGTTTTGAGCTGGGCCAAGAAGGTACGGAGTAGCAGGTGGGAGAATGCAGTGATACCAGTGTATCAGGACTGGAGCGCGGAGGTGGCGAGAAGGAGGGCAAGCTTTAATCGGGCCAAGGCGGTGCTTCACAGGAAGAAAAGAAAATTTGGGATGCTGCAGCCGGCGCAATTGTGGGTCACGCATCAGGGCAAGCACTACTACTCTGAAACGTCGGATGAGGCATGGACCTTCATCCAAGAAGAGAAACTGGACCAGAACTGAGGGACTGATGTTGGGGGGGAGACAACGAGGTTGATGTACAGAAATGTAAATTGGGGAATGGGAGGTTCATAGTCTCGAGACGATAGACGGGGATTTTTTCTCCTCTTGACGGGGGGACACTGAGAAATGTGGGCGCCGGTGGATAAAGGGACTGAGAGGGGGGATGGGGAATGGGGGAGCTGCACCATAGGGGGCGGGGCCGATCCAGGAAAGCGCGGGGTTTTTCCCGCGCTAGGGAGATGATGGCGGGAAGATAGGCGCAAGAAGGAAGAGAGTTACACACACAGGGGGGTCAAGGAGAGAACGGGGGAAGCCAGGGTCAGTTAGAGTTAGCTGACTTTCGGAAGCATCTTGGGGGGAGTAACCATGCTAGATGGGGATCTAGCGGGGGGGGGGGATCAACTGGGTTGCTGCTGCTGGGAGCGAGTGGGAGCTGGCAAGAGAAGAGGTGGTCGGGACGGGAGGGCGCCGCCTGGGGGACGGGTGGGTGCGCGGGACCCGGACGGGGGGGGCTGGCCTAGAACAGGGGATGGCTAGTCGGCAGGGGCGGGGCGAGGTGAGCGGGTGGCCCCCCAATCCGGCTGATCACGTGGAATGTGAGAGGCCTAAATGGGCCGATTAAGAGGGCCCGAGTGTTCGCGCACTTAAAAAGACTGAAGGCAGATGCGGTCATGCTTCAGGAGACGCATCTGAAGGTGGCAGATCAGGTTAGGTTAAGGAAAGGATGGGTTGGGACAGGTGTTCCACTCAGGGTTGGACGCGAAAAATAGGGGGGTGACGATATTGGTGGGGAAACGGGTGTCGTTCGAGCCTAGGAATATAGTGATGGATAACGGGGGTAGATACATGATGGTGAGTGGTAGATTGTACGGAAAGGAGGTCGTGCTGATAAATGTATATGCCCCGAACTGGGATGACGCGGGATTTATGAAGTGGATGCTGGGACGTATCCCGGACCTGGAGGTGGGAAGCCTGGTAATGGGGGGGGGGATTTCAATACTGTGCTGGATCCAGGGCTAGATCGGCCTAGATCCAGTACCGGAAGAAGGCCGGCATGGGCCAAGGTGCTTAGGGGGTTCATGGAGCAAATGGGGGGAGTGGATCCGTGGAGATTTGCTAGGCCGTTGGCCAAAGAGTTCTCCTTTTTCTCCCATGTCCACAAGGTATACTCCCGAATAGATTTCTTCGTTTTGAGCAGGGCACTGATCTCGAAGGTGGCAGGAACGGAGTATTCGGCCATAGCCGTTTCAGACCATGCCCCGCACTGGGTGGATCTGGAATTAGGAGAGGAGAGGGAGCAGCGCCCACTCTGGCGACTGGATGTGGGATTATTGGCGGATGAGGGGGTCTGTGGAAGGGTGCGGGGATGTATTGAGAGGTACCTGGAGGCCAATGATGATGGTGAGATCCAGGTGGGGGTAGTATGGGAAGCGCTGAAGGCGGTGGTTAGGGGAGAGTTGATCTCCATTAGGGCTTACAAGGAGAAAAAAGAGGGCAAAGAAAGGGAGAGATTAGTGGGGGAGATTTTGAGGGTGGATAAATGATATGCGGAGGCCCCGGACGAAGGACTATATAGAGAGAGGCGAAGACTTCAGACGGAGTTTGACCTGTTGACCACAGGAAAGGCAGAGGCACAGTGGAGGAAGGCACAGGGGATGAGATACGAATATGGGGAAAAGGCGAGCCGGCTGCTGGCCCACCAGCTTCGTAAGAGGATAGCGGCAAGGGAAATTGGGGGAATCAGGGATGAAACAGGAACTACGGAGCGGAGAGCAGGGAAGGTAAATGAGGTGTTTAAAACCTTTTATGAGAGGCTACATAGGTCCCAAGCCCCGGAAGGAAAAGAGGGAATGCAACAGTTTCTGGACCAACTAAGGTTCCCGAGGGTGGAGGAGCAGGCGGTGGCAGGTCTGGGGGCACCAATTGAGGTGGATGAGGTGACTAAAGGGCTGGGGAACATGCAGGCAGGGAAGGCCCCGGGACCAGACGGGTTCCCGGTGGAATTTTATAGGAAGCATGTGGACTTGTTGGCCCCGCTGCTGGCGAGAACCTTTAACGAGGCCAGAGAAGGGGGGATTACTACCCCCGACAATGTCGGAGGCGACGATATCATTAATCCTGAAGCGGGACAAAGATCCGCTGCAATGCAGGTCATATAGGCCTATCTCACTCCTGAATGTAGACGCCAAGCTGCTGGCAAAAGTGCTGGCGACAAGGATCGAGGATTGTGTCCCGGGGGTGGTGCATGAAGACCAGACAGGGTTTGTAAAGGGGAGACAACTGAATGTCAACGTGCGACGGCTGTTGGGGGTGATAATGATGCCCCCAGCGGAGGGGGAGGCAGAAATAGCGGTGGCGATGGATGCAGAGAAGGCATTCGATAGGGTAGAGTGGGAGTATCTATGGGAGGTGTTGAGGAGGTTTGGGTTCGGGGAGGGGTTTGTCAGCTGGGTCAGACTCCTATATGGGGCCCCAGTGGCAAGTGTAGTCACAAATCGGCAAAGATCGGAGTATTTTCGGTTACATAGGGTAACAAGGCAGGGGTGCCCCCTGTCCCCATTACTGTTCGCGTTGGCAATTGAACCACTGGCCATAGCGTTGAGAGACTCTAAGAAATGGAGGGGGTGGTTAGAGGGGGAGAGGAAAATCGAGTGTCACTCTACGCAGGTGACCTACTGCTATATGTGGCGGATCCTGCAGAGGGGATGACAGAGGTTATGCAGATATTGAGGGAGTTTGGAGATTTTTCGGGATATAGGCTAAATATGTGGAAGAGTGAGCGTTTCGTAGTACACCCCAGGGATCAGGGAAGAGGGATAGACGGCCTGCCGTTAAGGAGAGCGGATTGGAGCTTCCGATATTTGGGGATTCAGGTAGCCAGGAGCTGGGGAACTTTACACAAACTCAATCTGACGCGGCTGGTGGAGCAGATGGAGGAGGATTTCAAGAGGTGGGACATGCTGCCGCTCTCACTGGCGGGCAGAGTGCAGGCGGTAAAAATGATGGTCCTCCCAAGGTTTCTTTTTGTGTTTCAATGTCTCCCCATTCTGATCACTAAGGCCTTTTTCAAGAAAATAGACAGGAGCGTTATGAGTTTCGTGTGGGCAGGGAAGACCCCGAGGGTAAGGAGGGGGTTCCTGCAGCGCAGCAGGGACAAAGGGGGACTGGCGTTGCCGAATCTGGACGACTACTACTGGGCCGCCAATGTGGCGATGGTTTGTAAGTGGGATGAGGGAGGGAGAGGGGGCGGCGTGGAAGAGGCTGGAGATGGCGTCCTGTAAAGGAACGAGCCTAAAGGGTAGCCAGGGAAAGGGTTGGCCCACTGAAGGATAGGCAAGGGAATCTATGTGTGGAGCCAGAGGAAATGGGCGAGGTACTAAATGAATACTTTGCCTCAGTATTCACCAAAGAGAAGGAATTGGTAGATGTTGAGTCTGGAGAAGGGGGTGTAGATAGCCTGGGTCACATTGTGATCCAAAAAGACGAGGTGTTGGGTGTCTTAAAAAATATTAAGGTAGATAAGTCCCCAGGGCCGGATGGGATCTACCCCAGAATACTGAAGGAGGCTGGAGAGGAAATTGCTGAGGCCTTGACAGAAATCTTTGGCTCCTCGCTGTCTTCAGGGGATGTCCCGGAGGACTGGAGAATGTTGTTCCTCTGTTTAAGAAGGGTAGCAAGGATAATCCCGGGAACTACAGGCCGGTGAGCCTTACTTCAGTGGTAGGGAAATTACTGGAGAGAATTCTTCGAGACAGGATCTACTCCCATTTGGAAGCAAATGGACGTATTAGTGAGAGGCAGCACGGTTTTGTGAAGGGGAGGTCGTGTCTCACTAACTTGATAGAGTTTTTCGAGGAGGTCACTAAGATGATTGATGCAGGTAGGGCAGTAGATGTTGTCTATATGGACTTCAGTAAGGCCTTTGACAAGGTCCCTCATGGTAGACAAGTACAAAAGGTGAAGTCACACGGGATCAGGGGTGAGCTGGCAAGGTGGATATAGAACTGGCTAGGCCATAGAAGGCAGAGAGTAGCAATGGAGGGTTGCTTTTCTAATTGGAGGGCTGTGACCAGTGGTGTTCCACAGGGATCAGTGCTGGGACCTTTGCTCTTTGTAGTATATATAAATGATTTGGAGGAAAATGTAACTGGTCTGAATAGTAAGTTTGCAGACGACACAAAGGTTGGTGGAATTGCGGATAGCGATGAGGACTGTCGGAGGATACAGCAGGATTTAGATTGTCTGGAGACTTGGGCGGAGAGATGGCAGATGGAGTTTAATCCGGACAAATGTGAGGTAATGCATTTTGGAAGGTCTAATGCAGGTAGGGATTATACAGTGAATGGTAGAACCCTCAAGAGTATTGAAAGTCAAAGAGATCTAGGAGTACAGGTCCACAGGTCATTGAAAGGGGCAACACAGGTGGAGAAGGTAGTCAAGAAGGCATACGGCATGCTTGCCTTCATTGGCCGGGGCATTGAGTATAAGAATTGGCAAGTCATGTTGCAGCTGTATAGAACCTTAGTTAGGCCACACTTGGAGTATAGTGTTCAATTCTGGTCGCCACACTACCAGAAGGATGTGGAGGTTTTAGAGAGGGTGCAGAAGAGATTTACCAGAATGTTGCCTGGTATGGAGGGCATTAGCTATGAGGAGCGGTTGAATAAACTCGGTTTGTTCTCACTGGAACGAAGGAGGTTGAGGGGAGACCTGATAGAGGTATACAAAATTATGAGGGGCATAGACAGAGTGGGTAGTCAGAGGCTTTTCCCCAGAGTAGAGGGGTCAATTACTAGGGGGCATAGGTTTAAGGTGAGAGGGGCAAAGTTTAGAGTAGATGTACGAGGCAAGTTTTTTACGCAGAGGGTAGTGGGTGCCTGGAACTCGCTACCGGAGGAGGTAGTGGAAGCAGGGATGATAGGGACATTTAAGGGGCATCTTGACAAATATATGAATAGGATGGGAATAGAAGGATACGGACCCAGGAAGTGTAGAAGATTGTAGTTTAGTCGGGCAGCATGGTCGGCGCGGGCTTGGAGGGCCGAAGGGCCTGTTCCTGTGCTGTACATTTCTTTGTTCTTTGTTCTTTGTAAAGGCACTGGTGACGGCGCCGCTGCCGCTCTCCCCGAAAAGGTACACCACAAACCCAGTGGTGGTGGCAACCTTAAGGATCTGGGGGCAATGGAGGCGACACAGGGGGGTGACGGGAGCCTCGGTGTGGTCCCCGATCAGGAACAACCATAGGTTTGCCCCAGGAAGGATGGACGGAGGGTTCCAGAGCTGGCATCGGGCAGGAATTAGGAGATTGAGAGATTTGTTTATTGACGGGACGTTTGCGAGCCTGGGAGCGCGGGAGGAAAAGTATGAGTTGCCCCCGGGGAATATCTTTAGATACATGCAAGTGAGGGCGTTTACAAGGCAACAGGTGAGGGAATTTCCGCTGCTCCCGACTCAGGGGATTCAGGATCGAGTGATTTCCGGGGTATGGGTCGGGGAGGGCAGCGTCCGAAATATATCAGGAGATGAGAGACGAGGGGGAGGCGCTGGTAGAGGAGCTGAAGGGAAAATGGGAAGATGAGCTGGGGGAGGAGATTGAGGAGGGGCTGTGGGCTGATGCCCTAAGTAGGGTAAATTCCTCGTCCTCGTGTGCCAGGCTTAGCCTGATACAATTCAAGGTTCTACACAGAGCACACATAACGGGAGCAAGACTGAGCAGGTTGTTCGGAGTGGAGGACCAGTGCGGGAGGTGCTTGGAAAGCCCGGCGAACCACACACACATGTTCTGGTCGTGTCCGGCACTGGATGAGTACTGGAGGGGAGTGGCAAAGGTGATCTCAAAGGTGGTGAAGGTCCGGGTCAAGCCAGGCTGGGGGTTAGCTATATTTGGGGTAGCGGATGAGCCGGGAGTGCAGGAGGCGAAAGAGGCCGATATTCTGGCCTTTGCGTCCCTGATAGCCCGGCGAAGGATCTTACTCATGTGGAAGGAAGCAAAACCCCCCGGCGTGAAGGCCTGGATAAACGATAGAGCAGGGTTCTTAAAACTGGAAAGAATGAAATTTGCGCTGAGAGGATCGGCTCAGGGGTTCTCCAGGCGGTGGCAACCGTTACTTTTTTTTTTTGTTGTCACTTTGTTAGCTCACTATTTTATTTAAATAATGTTACTTACCAGCTATAGTGCTATTTTTATGTTGATTTGTAAAGTGGAAAAATTGTGTTTGAAAACTTTAATAAAATATATTTTTTAAAAAGAAATTAAAATACTCGGTATTGGGCGATCCGATTTACCATTTCTGCGATGCGAGGAAGGGGGTACGCATCGGGCTGCATGAAGTGGTTTATGGTCTGGCTATAATCCACGACCATCCGTTTCTTATCCCCGGACCGGACTACCACCACTTGCGCTCTCCAAGGGCTGTTGCTAGCCTCGATGACCCCCTCTCCCAGTAAACGCTGGACCTCTGACTTGATAAAAGTCATGTCTTGGGCACTGTACCGCCGGCTCTTGGTGGCGGCTGGCTTACAGTCGGGAGTGAGGTTCGCGAATAGCGAGGGGGGTGCGACTTTCAGTGTTGCAAGGCTGCATACCGTGAGGGGGGGCAAGGGTCCGCCGAACTTCAGTGTCAGGCTTCGGTGGCTGCACTGGAAATCCAGTCCGAGCAGCAGGGGGGCGCAGAGGTGGGGGAGGATATAAAGTTTGACGCCCTGGATCGAGAGATCCGCGACACAGTACCCCTTGATTTGTCCCGAGTGGGAGCCGGATGCGAGGGCTATGGTTTGGGACGCGGGATGGGTGCGCAAGGAGCAGCGCCTTACCGTTTCTGGATGAATAAAGCTCTCCGTTCTCCCGGAGTCGAAGAGGCATGAAGTGTCGCGCCCGTTGACTTGGACCTTCATCATCGAGTTCTGCAGATGTTTTGGCCGAGTTTGGTCGAGGGTGATCGCTCCCACTCGCGGGTAGTCCGAGTCCTCAGCCGAGTCGGACTCGTAAAATGGCCGCCGCCGTCGGTCGCATGTGTTGGGTCGAGAAGATGACCGCCGACAAGATGGCCGCTCCCATGATTCGCATGAGGTGGATGATGTGTCAGAAGGGGGCGTGTCGAGTCGGTGCGCAGCTGCATTGCGTGGCCTGCGGGCCTGAGAGCCTGATTTTCGGGCCGACTGTTCTTTGTTTTCCTGGCCCCTGGGCCTGGCCAGGCAGACCCTCGCAAAATGCCCCTTCTTCCCGCAGTCGCTGCAGATCGCGGAGCGGGCTTGGCAGCGTGGGCGTGGATGCTGGCCCTGCCCGCAGAAGTAGCACGGTATGCCCCCTGGATGAGCAGGTCACCGCGCGCCGCAGGCCCGTAACGTGGCTGAGTCTGAGTAAGTCCGAGGGGGGCTCGCAGCGACCGCGGGGTACGTACCCAAATTATGTCGGGCCACCTCCAACGAGGAGGTGAGCGTTAGCGTGTCCTGGAGGTCTTTTGCCCCGTTTTTGAGTAGCCACTGCCGGATGTAGGTCGAGTGGATGCAGGACACGAACGCGTCTCTGATGTGCAGGTTCATATGGGTTTCCCCTGTCACATCCTGAAGGTCACAGACCCTGGCAAGCGCGGTGAGTTTTTTAACAAATTCGTCGAGCGATGCCCCGGAGCGCTGCCGGCAGGTAGAGAGCAGATGCCTGGCGTGTACCTCGTTGATGGGTTTGACGAACCACTTGCGGAGTAACCCGACCGCCTCTTCATAAGTAGTCGCCTTTTTGGGCGTGGCGGAGATTCTGTGACTCATCCGGGCGTGGAGTAGGCGCAGCTTGCATGGCCCCAGGATGGGGGTCTCTGAGGAGTCCAGATAGGCCTCGAAACATCGGAGCCAGTATTAAAAAATTTATTTTGCCTCCGGTGTCCGTGCTTCCAGATTGAGCTTCTATGGTTTTAGGCCTGCGTCCATCCTGATTTAGTTTAGCTTATTAAATTGTTGTACCCTCAATAACGACGCTTAGAGAGTAAAACGGTAAAGAAGGCTTTAATAAGCTAAGAACTAGCCTGGTGCCGAGACGGGTGCTAACTGGGTGCCGCCCACAAGGCAGCCCCTTATATACGGCTCCCAGGTGGGTGGAGCTGGAGGCGGAGTCCCCCAGGGTTCCAAGCCCGGTCTTAAAGGGGACATCACCTTACATGATGACAAGGGTACAGTAGTACAGTAACCGTTCATCACATGCTGGAAACCTGGAACAAAAACAGACAATCGCTCAGCAGGTCCGTCAGCAGAAATGTGGAAAGAGTAACAGGTATCTTGTTGCATGTTTGGGCGACACAGCGAAGCAGTGGTTAGCATTGCTGCCTCACGGCGCCGAGGACCCGGGTTCGATCCCGGCCCTGAGTCGCTGTCCGTGTGGAGTTTGCACATTCTCCCCGTTTTGGCGTGGGTTTCGCCCCCACAACCCAAAGATGTGCAGGGCAGGTGGATTGGCCGCGCTAAATTGCTCCTCAATTGGAAAAAAAATGTTTTCGAAAAATCTTGTTGGCGTGTTTCAACATTTCCTGATGTTGAATGTCTTTCCAAATGTTGTTCAGGAATCTTGGTTGGAGAGTAGTGACAGTTCTGATCTCCGCACAGCAGCTGACCTGGCACGGAGGTGGTAACCATGGCGTGGTGCAGGAGCAGCTCCTCGACGCTCATGCCAGTGGCAGCTCTGTGCCATTGATCGGGTCACCCCTTGAGAAATACCTCTTTGACCAAGCTGTTTGGTCACCTGTCCTGAGAGCTGTTCTGTGATTCAGTGTTGTATTTTGTCTGTGAAGCACCTTGTGGTGTGGTGCTATGTTAAATGTGCGACATAAATGCAAGTTGTGGTTGCTCAAGCAGCTATTCAATTATTTTTTTAAAAGTATTTTATTACAAACATGTATCAAAACAGGTTACAACACACAAACACCCCGGGAAACATACTTCCCAGCAATCAACTATACAGTCTGTACAAATGTTTTCCCTTTTTCATCCTCCCTCCCCCCTCCCCCCCCCCCCCCCTCCCCTCACCTATCCCTCTCCCCCCGCGACGAACGGCTCCTCAAAAACGGTCACAAACATCCCCCACCTTTTCTCAAACCCCCCCGGCATAGCCCCTTAACTCATATTTTATCTTCTCTAACCGCAGGAAGTCGAACCAAGACGCTACCCCCGGTGGCGATGCCGACTGCCACTCCAGAAAATTCGCCGCCGTGCAATCAGACAGGCGGAGGCCACACGACATCGGCCTTCCTCTTCTCCGTGAACTCCGCCTTCTCTGAAACCCCAAATATTGCCACCAAAGTGTCCGGGTCCACTTCCTCCTCCCCTATCCTGGCTAAGACCGCGAACACTCCCGCCCAGAATCTTCCCAATTTATCGCAGCCCCAAAACACGTGCGCGTGATTCGCTGGCCCCCGCCCACACCTCTCATACTCATCTGCTACCCCCCGAAAGAACCCACTCATTCTCGCCTGAGTCATATACACCCTGTGCACCACCTTAAACTGTATCAGGCTCATCGCAGCTATTGAATGTTACCTACCACCTTCAAGTTGGTTGTGACCAAAACACAATCTCTTTACGATCCAGGTTATTCACTATTTCACATCCCCAATCCAGTTTTCCAACCAGATTGATGTTTGATACTTCCTCTATTTGCTGTCAAACTGCCTCTATGATGGGACATATTTTGCCGCCATTTTAAAGCCAGCCCTGTTCTATTGCTGTTGACAAATGCGGGGATATGGACGCTGTCTGTATAACTTGGTCTCTACTAGGCACCTGCCAATACATTCTGACTGCCTACAGATAAATGGTTGCAGTTACTGAGGAAGAGATGACGGTGAATCATGGAAAGGTCTATCTGGACAGCACCTTAAAGCTGCTGGTTTTTTTAAAGCCATTTCCCACATGGATGATTGCTGCAGTACATCACTATTGGTTGAACATTATGCTAGTGGGCCTTCGCCACCTCTGCAGCTCATCGATTCACAACGCCAACTGTGTCAGCTTTGAGTATTATGTCTGCTGTTGCCCTGTGGGCAGCATTCTTATCACCTGACTCACCAGCTTTAAGTCCCTTTCCAACAAACCAGGCCGACACCCCAGTGCAGTGCTGAAGGGGGTGCTGCACTGTCACAGATAACGGGCGCGATTCAGCCGAAATAATTCTAAGTCCACTTTCAGGGTTTTTTCGGCTGCAGTGCCGAGATGCACCCCGCTATTCACCGGCACTTTGCCAGTTTTTTCTCCCCGCTGAGACCACACTTTAGTCGATTTCCTGCACTGGAGAGCTGAGCTCACCAGCTCCTCGCAGTTCGGGCCGCCATTTTGACCGGCAGCCCTGATCTCTCCTTCCTTTCAGCCCCCCCCGCCCCCCCATTTTATGAACCCTCCCCCCTTCACCCCCCAACCTACTCGAGTCGTCTGGAACCCCCCCTTGTGGTGATATGCGTCATTGTAAATACACAAGAGGTTAGTGTAAATACACTACGACTAAGTAAACACGAGAGGGAGCACCAGAGACGTCATGACATGCAGACATACGGCTAATGAACACATAGAATAGGACACGACCAATGGGCAGTCAAGACACCCAGAGGTGACACTACCACAAGGGGGAATTACACAACCCATATATAAGGACAGGGCACACATGCTCTGTCTCTTTCCACAGGCGACACTTAGAGAGTAGGACAGGGGCAGATCAGAAGCATCACACCCACCACGTGGCTTAGAGCAGACTGGTTAGTTAGACTGAGTTACTATAGCAAGATTAGCAGGAGAGTCAAACTCATAGAGAACTGTGCTAATGGTTCAATAAATCACATTGAACTTACTTCAAAGTCTGGAGTATCCTTTGGTCAAAGCTGCACCAAGTTGCAGCCTGTGTTATCCCAGAGTACATAACACAACACCCCTCACCCCGTCTAATGGGCAAGGCACCCTGGCAGTGCCAAACTAGCATCTGGGCACCTTGGCGCTGCTAGCCTAGTGCCCTGGCAGTGCCCCTGACACCCTGTCAGTGCCACCCAGGCACCCTGGCAATGCCAGGTTGACACTGCTCGGGATGCCTGGGTGGCATTGCCAGGGTGCCAGGCTGGCACTGTCCGAGTCCCAGGGTGAGTGCCAGGATAGCACCCTGCCCTGTCCCCATACACCTGGGTGTCCCTAGTGGCCTGCGAGACCCCACCCAAGGTGTTGTCACACCTGGCCCACGTTTGTGGAAACCAGTGCTAAATGGCAGTCTGCCAGGGCCCCGCAGGCTCATCCGCTGATTCCTGGGCACCAGGTGAAAGTGGTGACCAGGTATTTAAATGAACCTAGTGGTTCTCCGATTTTGTAAAATTGATCTTATAACCGGAGAAGGCACTAAATCTATCCGCCACACTAATGATAGCGGGAACCAAGACGTCCAATTTCGACACTAAACAGCAGCACATTGTCCACATAAAGTGTGATCTTGTGCTGCTTATGCCCACATACCAGCTGCGATATGAGGGGGTCCTGCCTCGTAGCGTCTGCCAATGGCTCTATGGCCATGGCAAATATCAAAGGGCAGAGGGCAGCCCTGCCTGGTGCCTCTCTGCATCCCCAAATTCTTGGACCTAAATCCATTCGTGACCACTGCCACCACAGACCTGTGGTGCAAAGCCTGAATCCATTTAACACGGTCCTCACCCAGCCCAAATCCCCACAGCGTGTACACCATGCAATTTCTTGTCAGGGGCCCTCCTCAACATCAGCCAAACAGACCTCCAATCAACGCTGCCTCTCCATCTCTAAGTAGAGAGACGTCAAACCGCCATGACCTAGACTGGGGAAGGGGGACCCTCAAGCAAACATTCCAGGAAAATAAAAACATATTTGTTTAAAATTCGCTTACAGGCCTCGTAATGGCCAGGCTAACATTAATTGCTCGTTTCTAGTTGCCCTTGAAGCGTTGCGGCATGTGGTTTGATACAACTGATAGACGTGCTGAGCTATTTCGGAATTAAGAGTTAAGAGTCCACAACATTGCCCTGGGCCTCGAGTCATGTATAGGCTTCAGCTGGGTAAGGACAGCCCATTCACTAAAAGATACAAGATAATGCAGTTGGGTTTTTACAACAATCTAATTGTTTGGAGGCTCATAAAAAAACTAGTTTCTTTTCTTCATTACAGATTTACTTAATGAAGTGAATTCATTTGAATCAAAGTGTCATAGATCTTTAGTCAAGGCCTCTGGATAATTAGTCCGGTAATGCCTCGAGTTGGTTATCTGTTCACTTAGGCAGCAGAGGATAAATATTTGAATAAGGACAAGAGAACCTTTTAAACCATTCACAGATGGCTGCTCTTCTAACAAGTACCTCTCTATCTTACACTATTCGTCATTACAGTATTAGGGGTTGTACATGTGTATTTAATTTGCCTCGATATAACATTTACAGGGGCGGCACAGTGGGACAGTGTTTAGCACTGCTGCCTCACGGCGCCGAGGACCCGGGATCGATCCCGGCCCTGGGTCGCTGTCCGTGTGGAGTTTGCACATTCTCCCCGTGTCTGCGTGGGTCTCACCCCCACAACCCAAAGATGTGCAGGGTAGGTGGATTGGCCACGCTAAATTGCCCCTTAATCGGAAAAAAAACCTATCTCACGTTTAGGAACATGTGGCATTAACCCAAATGGTCGATAAAATCATCTTTGTTTATTCATCAAATTTTCTGTCTTGCATAAGTCGTTTACAAATTGCTCACAGTTATTTACCTTAATTAATCATTTGAAGGACAATGTGCTATTCAGCCCTAACATGGTGCAGCTAAGCTACGTGTTGTGTGCAAGAAAGAAAGAGTTGGATTATACAGCAGCCTTTTTGACCGCAGGGTCATTGCAATTGCACTTCAAAACCAGTGAAGTACTTTTAAAGTGTATCTTAGAATCATAGAAACTCTGCGGTGCCAAAGGAGGCCTTTTGGCCCATCGAGTCTGCACTGACACTCTAAAAGAGCACCCTTCCTAGCCCCACACACCTGTACCTTTTCCCCGTAACCGCACCCAACCATTGGACACTAAGAGGCAATTTAGCACGGCCAAGTCACCGAACCTGCATATCTTTGGGCTGTGGGAGGAAACTGGAGCACCGCGAGGAAATCCACGCGGACACGGAGAGAACGTGCAAACTCCACACGGTCAGTCACCCGAGGCCGGAGTCGAACCCCGGTGCCCGGCAGTGCGAGGCAGCAGTGCTAACCACTGTGCCACCGTGTCAGAACCACGGCAGCCATATTGTGCACAGTAAGCTCCCACAAACAGCAATATGAAAATGGCCTGTATTCTGCAACGACAGCGACACAGAGATGTTCGCCATTATTGAGGGTCGTAATGCCCCCGCAACGTCTAGTGATCACACTTGCAGGCTGCCTCAATGAGATCTGGAGGAGGTGCAGGCTGATGGACTCACCGAGCCGCCCCGTAAAGCAGCAGGGGCTGATAATTTAACCATTTGGACTGATTGGCGATCAGTTACTCTGATTTTTACACAGATTTATTTTCGGCTGGTGTCAGCAGATTCCACAGAATCGTTACAGCACAGAAGGAGACCTTTCCCCTGCAGTGTCTGTGCCGGCTCTTCACAGCAGCAGATTACCTCGTGCTGCTCCCCGGCCTTCTCCCCGT
The DNA here is from genome assembly GCF_047496885.1 of Scyliorhinus torazame. Taxonomy (NCBI): domain Eukaryota; kingdom Metazoa; phylum Chordata; class Chondrichthyes; order Carcharhiniformes; family Scyliorhinidae; genus Scyliorhinus; species Scyliorhinus torazame. Next base: position 19,309,411 of record NC_092709.1, on the reverse strand, counting down.
CACCCTGCACATCCTTCCTTTTCAGAAAACAACCCAATTCCCCCCTGAATGCCTCGATAGACCTTGCCTCCACCACACTCTCAGACAGTGCATTCCAGATCCTAACCACTCGCTGCGTGAAAATGTTTATCCTCATGTCTCCATTCTTCTTTTGCCTTTGCCTCAAATCTGTCCCCTCTCGTTCTCGGTCCTTCTGCCAAAGGGGACAACTTTTTCCTATCTGTCTACTCAGAGCCTGCTCGGGAGCGCACCCAAATTTGTTAACACCATTGAATCGAATACAACACATTGGTTGGGCCCTTACCTGGCGCCTTCATTCGATTACCCCTTTTCAAAAAGTAAATGCAAGGTTTGAACCATCCTTCAACACAAAATAGAAATGGCTAATGGTGCGAGAGAAGACCCTGTCAAATAAAACCAGAGGGAGGTTCAGCAATGGTTCGATGTGGGAGATAAGAAGAACATGAAGAGATATGAGGACACAAAGTGAGTGAGGCAGACTGCCTCGAGGACCCCAGGTGAGCGAGTTGACAATGGGCGAGTGTGAGGGGATGAGGGGGTGGGGGAGACTGCGAGGGGACGGGATGGTGGGGTGGGGGTGGGGGGGGTGGCGGGGGGGGGGGGGGGGGAGAATGTGCTTGGGGGGGGGGGGGAAGAGTGCGTGATGGGGTTGTGGGGAGGGAAATATTATGAGGAGATTGTCAGGGCGAAGATATTGTGAGAGGGTCGTGGGAGAGTGAGAGTATGTGAGGGAGTTGGGGGGATGGAGAGTTTGTGAGGGGGTTGTGGAGAAGGGAGAGCATGTGGGGGGGTTATGAGGAGGAAGGGTTTGTGAGGGGAGAGTTTGTGAGGGGGGTTGAGGGAAGGGGAAGAGCTGCTGAGGGAATTGTGGGGAGGGAGAGTTTGTGAGGGTAGAGATTGTGAGGGGGTGGTGAACCACTGTAATAGGAGATGTAAGGTAGGGCCTGCACTACAGGTTCGCCGGTAGCCCCTGCCGGCTGGCTCCGCCCATGGAGAACTGTATAAATAGGCATGATCTCCAGTGCCCTGCCATTTCGCCAGCTGCAGCAGGAGGCCACGTATCTGGCTGTAATAAGCCACAGTTGTACCCAATCTGCGTCTTTGTGCAATTGATTGCGCATCAATTTATTACAGTCAGATTTTTCCACAGAATGGATATCAGAATTAAGCCCGATCGCCTGCAGCTGGATCCGCACTCACCCGACGCCAGAAAAGACTTTACTCACTGGCTAGTATGTTTTGAGGCCTACATCAACGCTGCGGACCCCGCACCAACGGAGGCTCAGAAGATAAACGTCCTGTACTCCAGACTGAACTCCAGCGTGTTCCCGTTGATCCAAGACACCATGAATTACACAAAAGCAATGGAACTCCTGAAGGAACACTACGCGCAGAAGGCGACCACGCTCTTCGCCAGGCATGTACTCGCCACCCGCTCGCAACTACCTGATGAGTCCATCTGGCGCGCCCTAATTCCACTCGTCCGGGACTATGATTGTCAGGCCGTTACGGCCGCTGAACACGCGAACCTCCTCATGCGCGATGCTTTCGTGACGGGGATTGCATCGGACCGCATCCGAGAACGATTACTGGAAGGGGCCACGCTCGAACTGGCGGAGACGAAACCTTGGCGCTCTCCATGATGGTCGCATCCTGTAATGCACAATCATACCCCTCCCGCCGCGCTGCCCACCCTTCTACCCCTTCCTACCCCTCCTGGACACCGCCGACGACCTCCTCAGCTGGGGCCCTGCCTTCCCAATACGCCTGCGCTGCACGCCGATCCGTGCACCTCAGGGGTCCCCGCTGCTACTTCTGCGGTCAGCAGAAGCACCCCCGCCAAAACTGCCCGGCCCGCACTGTGGTTTGTAAATCCTGCAGTAAGGTCACTTCGCGGCTGTGTGCCAGGCCCTCGCAGTCGCTGCGATCGCGCCGGCTATTGCCCCCTCCCCCACGGCAAATGCACAATGGGAGCCGCTATCTTCTCCCGGGGCCATGTGCGACCAATGGGCGCCGCCATCCTGTCCCCCTTCGGCCATGTGCGCCCCATGGGCGCCGCCATCTTGTCCCGACCCTGCAATGTGCGCACCATGGGCGCTGCCATCTTGTCCCCCACAGGGTCTCCGGACATCCCGAGATCGGAACCGCACACGCTCGCCATCCAAAGCATCCGACGACTACCCGCAGCTCGCTTCGATGACGCTGGACCAATTTCGCCCACACAACCTGGCCACCGCGTCGACGACGGTGAAAATCAACGGCCACACCACCTCGTGCCTGCTGGACTCCGGGAGCACCGAAAGCTTCGTACACCCAGATACGGTAAGGCGCTGCTCCCTCGCGCTCCATCCTGCCAATCAAAGGATCTCCCTAGCCTCCAGATCCCACTCCGTCCCGATCCGAGGCTTCTGTACAGTCACCCTCACTGTCCAGGGCGTAGAATTTGGTAACTTCCGCCTCTATGTCCTTCCTAATCTCTGCACTGCACTCCTGTTGGGCCTGGACTTCCAGTTCAACCTCCAGAGCCTCACCCTCAAATTCGGCGGGCCCTTACCCCCCCTTACCGTTTGCGGCCTCGCGACCCTCAAGGTCTATCCCCCTCCCTTTTTGCCAATCTAACTGCGGATTGCAAGCCCATTGCCACCAGGAGCAGACGGTACAGCACCCAGGACAAGACCTTCATCAGGTACGAAGTCCAGTGGCTGCTTAAGGAGGGTATTATCGAGGCCAGCAACAACTCCTGGAGAGCCCAAGTGGTAGTGGTTAAAACTGGGGAGAAACACAGGATGGTCGTGGACTACAGTCAGACCATCAATCGGTACACGCAGCTTGACGCGTACCCCCTCCTATGCATATCTGATATGGTCAATCAGATTGCGCAGTACTGGGTCTTCTCAACAATTGACCTGAAATCCACCTACCACCAGCTCCCCATCCAGAAGTCAGACCGTCCATACACTGCCTTCAAGGCGGACGGTCGCCTCTACCACTTCCTTCGGGTCCCTTTCGGCGTCACAAATGGGGTCTCAGTCTTCCAACGGGAAATGGACCGAATGGTTGACCAGTACGGTCTGCGGGCCAGCTTTCCGTACTTAGATAATGTCACCATCTGCGGCCATGACCAGCAGGACCATGATGCCAACCTCGATAAATTCCTCTGCACTGCCACTCTTCTCAACCTGACCTATAACAAAGAGAAGTGTGTGTTCAGCACGACCCGGTTAGCCATTCTCGGCTATGTATTCCAAAACGGACTTTTCGGGCCCGACCCCGACCGCATGCGCCCCCTCATGGAGCTCCCCCTCCCCCATTGCCCCAAGGCCCTCAAATGCTGCCTGGGGTTCTTTTCCTACTATGCCCAGTGGGTCCCATCTATGTGGACAAGGCCCGCCCACTCATTGAGTCCACCCAATTCCCTCTCGCGGCCGAGGCGCAACACGCTTTCGCCCGCATCAGAGCAGACATCGCCAAGGCCGGGATGCGCGCAGTGGACGAGTCACTGCCTTTCCAAGTAGAAAGCGACGCTTCAGATGTCGCTCTGGCCGCCACTCTAAACCAGGCAGGCAGACCCGTGGCATTCTTTTCCCGCACCCTTCATGCCTCTGAAATTCGACACTCATCCGTCGAAAAGGAGGCCCAAGCTATCGTTGAAGCTGTGCGGCATTGGAGGCATTACCTGGCCGGTAAGAGATTCACTCTCCTCACTGACCAACGATCGGTAGCCTTCATGTTCAATAACACACAGCGGGGCAAGATCAAAAATGATAAAATCTTGCAGTCGAGAATCAAGCTCTCCACCTATAATTACGAGATTTTGTATTGCCCCGGTAAACTCAACGAGCCCCCAGATGCCCTCTCCCGCGGTACATGTGCCAGCGCACAAGTGGACCAATCCGGGCCCTACACGACAGCCTTTGTCACCCGGGGGTCACTCGATTGTACCATCTGGTCAAAGCTCGCAATCTGCCCTCCTCCGTCAAGGAAGTAAGGACAGTCACCAGGTGATGTGTTGGGTGTTCTGGATCACATACAGGTCACCAACACTTGAGGTAGTGCAACACTGTTTTATTAAAAGGTTAACTATTTAAACATACTTGAACTGTGGGTAAATACGATACCAGCTTTAACTAAAGACCTTTGCCTTGTCCTAACCAGTTGATGCACTCAGCACATGGTGAATGTCTGTGTTGCAGGCTGTGAGCTCTGTGCTCCTAGCTAGCTGCTACTCGAATGAGCGGGAACTCTGATGCTCCCTGTCTTTATAGTGCGTGTGCTCTCACTGGTGATTGGCTGCGGTGTTGTGTATGTTGATTGGTCCCATTGTGTGTCCATCAGTGTGTGTCTGCACCATGATATACTGGTGTATATTATGACATCCCCCCTTTTATATAAAAAATGTGCCTGCGTGACAATAGTGTGTGGTGAAATTTCTTGACTACGTGTGTGCGAAATATTTACAGGACTATGTACATAAAACTAAGCTATTTACATGGGAAGGTGCCTGGTGCAGAAAAAACAGTGTGTCACACAAATAACGAGATGAACACTCTACACAAACCACTTGAACGATTGAACAGAAGAACAGAACAGACCAGAGAGTCCATTAGTGCACACAGTTCACAAATTAAGTCTCTGAGGTGGGCGACAAATTCTGGTTGACCGTCAGGGTGGCACAGCACTCATCGTCTGGATCGATGCTGTATACCGACAGCGGCTGGTGTCTTTGCTTCGGGGACAGCCTGTTTTTCGTTACGACACCGACTTGAAAAGGCGCCTTCGGGTCCTCGGTGTCACTGCTGTACGGGAGGTCGGAATCGGACTCGGTGACCGTGGGTTGAATTGCCCGAACATTCCTGCGAGGCTGGCTGAAACAATATGAATTGGCAGGCTGAGCTGCTCGACAGCAGGCAGCATAGTGGCCAAGTCTTCCACATCGTAGGCATTGTCGAGATTTTGCGGGGCATTGCCGCTTTAAGTGGGCGGAGCCACAGTTGCCGCATGTCGTGACATCAGCACGTTCGCTGCGCCACCGCGCATGCGCGGTCATGCGTGGTGCACGCCTGCGCATTACGTTCCTCCACGTCGCCGTCCCCTCGTTTGGTGCTTACAAGCGCGGGAGCCCGCGAAAAGTGCATGAAATGGCTGCCCTCATCCAGGCTGAGGCCCTGGAGGTGCTCAATCACTTGGAGCCGTTCCGCCTTGTGGGGACCTTGCCGAGCCATTTCAGCCGCTTGTATATGGGAGTACCGACTGGTGGCATTTTCATGTAAGACACAGGTCTCTATGGCGGTGGCTAGGGTGAGTTGCTTTACTTTGAGGAGCTGCTGACGTAGGGGGTCCGACTGAACACCGAAAACGATCTGGTCGCGTATCATGGAGTCGGAGGCGGGGCCGTAGCTGCAAGATTGCGCAATGATGCGGAGGTGCATTAGAAAGGATTGGAAAGGTTCATCCTTACCCGGCAAACGCTGCTGGAACACGTAGCGCTCAAAACTTTCATTCACCTCTACGCTGCAGTGAGTGTCAAATTTGAGGAGATCCGTCTTGAACTTCGTCTTGTCTTCGTCATCTACAAAGGTGAGTGAGTTGAAAATGTGGATGGCATATTCCCCAGCCGTGGAGAGGAGAAGAGCAATCTTTCTGGTATCCGAGGTGCCCTCCCTGTCCGTGGCTTCGAGAAAGAGCTGGAAGCACTGTTTGAAAATGTTCCAGTTGGCCCTGAGGTTGCCGGCGATGTGGAGCGGCGGTGGTGGGCTGATGTTGTCCATGTTGCAGGACAACGGAATGCTGGCGGAAGGCAGATCACTTGCAGGTAGGTCTAAGAAGTGTTAGTATGCAACCACGCCTGGTATCCTGATGTGTTGGGTGTTCTGGATCACATACAGGTCACCAACACTTGAGATAGTGCAACACTATTTTATTAAAAGGTTAACTATTTAAACATGCTTGAACTGTGGGTAAATACGATACTAGCTTTATCTAAAGACCTTTGCCTTGTCCTAACCAGTTGATGCACTCAGCACATGGTGAATGTCTGTGTTGCAGGCTGTGAGCTCTGTGCTCCTAGCTAGCTGCTACTCGAATGAGCGGGATCTCTGATGCCCCCTGTCTTTATAGTGCGTGTGCTCTAACTGGTGATTGGCTGCGGTGTTGTGTATGCTGATTGGTCCCACTCTGTGTCCATCAGTGTGTGTCTGCACCATGATATACTGGTGTATATTATGACACCAGGGACTGCCAGCTTTGTGCGGAGTGCATGCCGCACTTCTACCGGCCGGACCGTGCGTGCCTGGTGAAAGCCTCCCGCCCCTTTGAACAGCTCAGCGTGGATTACAAAGGGCCCCTCCCCTCCACCGACCGTAACACGTACATTCTCAGTGTGGTCGATGAGTACTCCAGATTCCCCTTCGCCATCCCATGCCCTGATATGATGTCTGCCACCGTCATCAAGGCCCTCAACACCATCTACAACCCCCGGGGAAACGGGCAAGTAGAACGGGAGAATGGGACGGTTTGGAGAGCCGTCCAACTGGCCCTACAGTCCAGGAACCTCCCAGCCTCTCGCTGGCAGGAGGTCCTCCCTGACGCTCTACACTCCATCCGGTCACTATTGTGCACCGCCACTAATAACACACCTCATGAACGTATTTTTACCTTCCCCAGGAAGTCCACATCTGGGGTGTCGCTCCCGACTTGGCTCGCAGCTCCAGGACCGGTCCTCTTCCGTAGGCACATCCGACACCACAAGGCGGACCCCTTGGTGGACAGCACCGGATCGGCTGAACTTTTGACGGACTCCGGACCGTCAACATGGACCTTTTCCTTTTTTTCTTAACACTGTGCATAATTGCACTATTTGTATATAGTTTCACATCACCCCCGCCGGACTCATTTTTAACAGGGGGTGAATGTGGTGAACCACTGTATTAGGGGATGTAAGGTAGGACCTGCACTACAGGTTCGCCGGTAGCCCCTGCCGGCTGGCTCCGCCCACTAAGAACTGTATAAATATGCATGACCTCCAGTGCCCTGCCATTTCGCCAGCTGCAGCAGGAGGCCACACATCTGACTGCAATAAAGCCAAAGTTGCACCCAATCTGCGTCTTTGTGCAATCGATTGCGCATCAGAGGGGAGACTTTCTGAGGGGAGAGTTTGTGTGGAGGTTGTTGGAGGGAGCTATTGTGAGGAGGCTGACAGAGTGGGAGAGATTGTGAGTGGTTGCGGGAAGGGGAGAGTTTATGAGGGGGTTGTGGGGAGGGAGAGTTTGCAAGTGGGTTGAGGGGGAGGAAGAGTTTGTGAGGGGTTTGCGGGGAGGAGGAGAATTTGTAATAGGATTGAAGGCTGGGGAGAGTTTGTGAGGGGGTCGTGGGGAGGGAGTGAGGGAGTGTTTGTGAGGGAGCTGTGGGGAGTGAATGTTTGTGAGGGGGTTGTGGGGAGAGGGAGAGTTTGTGAGGGAAGAATGGGCCGGGGGAGAGTTTGTGAGGGAGGAATGGGCAGGGGGAGAGTTTGTGAGGGAGGAATGGGCAGGGGGAGTGTTTGTGAGGGGGAAATGGGCAGGGGGAGAGTTTGTGAGGGGGAAATGGGCAGGGGGAGAGTTTGTGAGGGGGAAATGGGCAGAGGGAAAGTTTGTGAGGGGGAAATGGGCAGGGGGAGAGTTTGTGAGTTGGGAATGGGCAGGGGGAGAGTTTGTGAGGGGGAAATGGGCAGAGGGAGAGTTTGTGAGGGGGAACGGGCAGGAGGAGAGTTTGTGAGGGGGGATGGGCAGGGGGCGAGCTTGTGAGTTGGGAATGGGCAGGGGGAGAGTTTGTGAGGGGGAAATGGGCAGAGGAAGAGTTTGTGAGGGGGGAATGAGCAGGAGGAGAGTTTGTGAGGGGGGAATGGGCAGGGGGAGAGTTTGTGAGCGGGAAATAGGCAGAGGGAGAGTTTGTGAGAGGGAATGAGCAAGGGGAGAATTTGTGAGGGGGGAATGGGCAGGGGGAGAGTTTGTGAGCGGGAAATGGGCAGAGGGAGAGTTTGTGAGAGGGAATGAGCAAGGGGAGAATTTGTGAGGAGGGAATGGGCAGGGGGAGAGTTTGTGAGGGGGGAATGGGCAGGTGGAGAGTTTGTGAGGCGGGAATGGGAAGGGGGAGAGTTTGTGAGGCGGGAATGGGCAGGGGGAGAGTGTGTGAGGGGGGAATGGGCAGGGGGAGAGTTTGTGAGGGGGGAATGGGCAGAGGGAGAGTTTGTGAGGCAGGAATGGGCAGGGGGAGAGTTTGTGAGGTGGGAATGGGCAGGGGAGAGTTTGTGAGGGGGGAATGGGCAGGGGGAGAGTTTGTGAGGGGGGAATGGGCTGGGGAGAGTTTGTGAGGGGGGAATGGGCAGGTGGAGAGTTTGTGAGGGGGGAATGGGCAGGTGGAGAGTTTGTGAGGTGGGAATGGGCAGGGGGAGAGATTGTGAGGCGGGAATGGGCAGGGGGAGAGTTTGTGAGGGGGGAATGGGCAGGGGGAGAGTTTGTGTGAGGGAATGGGCAGGGGGAGAGTTTGTGAGGCGGGAATGGGCAGGGGAGAGTTTGTGAGGCGGGAATGGGCAAGGGGAGTTTGTGAGGCGGGAATGGGCAGGGGAGAGTTTGTGAGGGGGTATGGGCAGGGGGAGAGTTTGTGAAGGGGGAATCGGCTGGGGAGAGTTTGTGAGGGGGGAATGGGCAGGTGGAGAGTTTGTGAGGGGGGAATGGGCAGGTGGAGAGTTTGTGAGGTGGGAATGGGCAGGGGGAGAGATTGTGAGGCGGGAATGGGCAGGGGGAGAGTTTGTGAGGGGGAATGGGCAGGGGGAGAGTTTGTGTGAGGGAATGGGCAGGGGGAGAGTTTGTGAGGCGGGAATGGGCAGGGGAGAGTTTGTGAGGTGGGAATGGGCAAGGGGAGTTTGTGAGGCGGGAATGGGCAGGGGGAGAGTTTGTGAGGGGGGAATGGGCAGGGGGAGAGTTTGTGAGGGGGGAATGGGCAGGGGGAGAGTTTGTGAGGGGGGAATGGGCAGGTGGAGTTTGTGAGGTGGGAACGGGCAGGGGGAGAGTTTTGAGGGGGGAAGGGGCAGGGGGAGAGATTGTGAGGGGGGAATGGGCAGGGGGAGAGTTTGTGAGGGGGGAATGGGCAGGGGGAGTTTGTGAGGTGGGAACGGGCAGGGGGAGAGTTTTGAGGGGGGAAGGGGCAGGGGGAGAGTACAGTGTGCATTATTTGGAATCCATGATCAGAATCACATCTTCAGTTGAAAGATGAAACACATTTTGTAGAGTTAGAACTTGATTAAAACATGGGATTGATTGTGCCCTTCTGACACTTCATTAGCTGTCTAAAGCCAAGGGCAGTTTCTTTAACAACGTGAAGTGACACTATCAATCTGTCAGCCCAGAATGCAGAATGAATGCGGGGTAAGAGGAGGAAGCAAAGCCAGAGGTCTGTTTGTCATCTTGTTTTAAAAGCTCAAAGTATTGAACAGTTTTATGGTTTCCGCATTAACGTCGTGAGGGGCGTGGATGGGTGGGGACTGGTGAGGTGGGTGGGGTGGGGTGGGGAAGGCCCTCGAAATGATGTTAGACGAGTTGCTGACTCGATGACATAGGCGCTCGTACAATGCAGGTGCATTTGCTGGAAGATAAAGAGCGCGATCTACCCGAAGAGGAACGCTGTCCTGTCGCACGATTAGGCGGGCGTTTCCTGGTGCTCGGAGCGCTGAGGAACACCACGCTATCGAATGGTCCCTGAGCCTGACTCTGTGAGCTGAGTGATGCGCTGTATTAGGCTTGAGAAGGAAAGCTGAAGGGGTTTGGCTGATGCCAACGGTGACATAGTGTCACAGCAGTTAGCACTGCTGCCTCAGAACGCCAGGGACCCGGGTTCAATTCTGGCCTCGGGTCACTGTCTGTGTGGAGTTTCCACTTTCTCCCCGTGTCTGCGTGGGGTTTCCTCCGGGTGCTCCGGTTTCCTCCCACAGTCCAAAGATGTGCAGGTCAGGTGGATTGGTCACGCTAAATTGCCCTTAGTGTCCATAAATGTTAGGTTGGGTGACGGGGATCGGGTTGGGGCATGGGATGAGGTCGGTGCAGATTCGATGGACCGAATGGCTTCCTTCTGCACTGTAGAAATTCTATTCTATGATGACACTTACACCCAAACCTCAGGCACTCACCATCCCAGGTTAAAGCTCCTCCCACCACTGTTACAACCTGTTGAAATCTGGTGGTTATGCATTGTGGAGAATTTCAGCCATATAACCGGGGGGGAAAAAAATCTCAGCCTGAATTTCTCATTCGGCTGCAAGACAGCCCATCGGATTACAGTGATTGGAGGCTTTATTAACCATCGCTCGAAAGGGCGCATTGTCTGACAGCGAGAGTGCTTTGAGGCTGCACTGCACACGATTTGTAACTGATTGAGAACAAAGACATTCATCAGCCTAACACAATACAGATTGCTTTCTGGACATAACGTGCAAAGTAATTTTTCTACCGAACCATCAATTCAGTGGCAAAGTCCCAGGGCCCTCTCGCCTGTTACAGGACGGTGATCCATCACTTTAAATACTTTCTGTTACCATGGTGCTGTGAAGATGTGGGATTGCTGCCTTCCTTTTCCACACAGTCTGTGTGTGCCCAATCAGATCTGTGGAAGCGGGTTAATCAAAAAACCCAATCAAGACAGCATTCCAAATTCATTCCTCATCATTGAGTTATGCAAGATTTAATTGCCATGGGCAGTGGAGCATGCATCTCCCTCACCCCCTCTGCTAGTCCAACACTCCCCTTCATAGTGTCAGAATCATAGAAAAGTGTAGAAGGAGGCCATTCGGCCCTTCGAGAATGCACCAACCCTTGGGAGGAGCATTCTACCTAGGCCCATGCCCCCACCCTATCCCTGTAACCCCACCTAACCTTTTGGACATTAAGGGGCAATTTAACATGGCCAATCCACCTAACCTGTGTCATGATATGCAAACATGCAACCAATGAACACTCAGAAAAGGACACAACCAATGGGCAGTCAGGACACTCAGAGGTGGCATCACCACAAGGGGGCATGACATAAACACTATAAAAGGGACGAGGCACTCACACCCTGCCTCTTTCCAGACCGACATCTAGAGAGTTAGACAGGGTTGATCAGCAGCATCACACCCAAGCACGTGGCTTAGAGCAAGCTGGTACAGTTAGACTGAGTTACTGCAGTTAGATAAGCCGAGAGTCGAACTCATTTGAGAACTGTGTTAATAGTTCAATAAACACGTTGAACTCATTTCAGAGTCTGGAGCATCCTTTAGTTAAGACTGCATCAAGTAGCAGCCTGTGTTATCCGAAGCAGCATAACACAACGACCTGCACATCTTTGGACTGTGGGAGCACACCGGAGCAACCGGAGGAAACCCACGCAGACACGAGGAGAACGTGCAGACTCCGCACAAACAGCGACCCAAGGCCGGAATCAGCAGACCGTGTCGGGCCGTCATCGCGTGATTCAAGCCCGGCACAGCAATTCTCTGACCCAGCCGGGGGATCAGAGAATTCCGCCCATAATGTTGGCTTTATGCTGCTTTCTATTTAAGTATAACACTATAATTACATTAAAGGAACATGAAACCTGATATTGGAGCAAGACCCCGCTTCATTACATGATGCTCTGACTACATGATATCAGATCACATGACATCTTACCATTGGTCTTCTACAAATTTAATTTGATTCACAGTATAATTGAGAATAATGATTTGTGGATTTCCACCAACAACTGCCGTGCGAGGCCCAGAGGCCCATTGAGGGCAAGCGAAGAGGGCAGGAAAATTGGAAACCAATCTCCACCTCTTACTCCCAGCCTGTTCCCCTAAGCCCCCATTCCCGTCTCCATCTTGCTCCGAACCCCCATTCCGCAGTCTCCATCTTCCCCTGAGCCTCCATTCCCCAGTCTCCATCTTATTCCAAACCCCCATTCCCTAGTCTCCACCTTCTCCCAAGCCCCCATCCCTCAGTCTCTGTCTCCTCTGAGCCCCTAAAGCCCAGTCTCCATCTCTCCAAAGCCCTCACTCCCCTGACTCCTGGGGGCAGCAGGAGAAAGCGATTCCACGGAGCTTTATGTCTTTGAGACAAATTCAATAATCTGTCAGACGGTTTTTCCAGCTGTTTCTTGTGCAACGCACTCCCTTGATCAAAACATCGGCTGCTAATAATTTTCTGCTTGTGAACTAGTCGCACCAGCAACGTAAATTTCCCAGCACTGCACATTTTGATAAAAGTGAAAGAGAAATTTTGAAATGAATAAGTTTGTATTGTGTATCAGACAATTCCAATCCCACTGGAGATTTAAAAAATTGTGCTACAAGTCTGGATTTGCGCCACGTCTGGTACTTATGGACTGTTGGATACACTGTTATTATCTTTATAACAATATCATATTGCTTTGGATAACTATGAAATTTATAATTTATGATAAAGTGTTCAGAGATTGATATTTTGTTCTTGCTAGTCGATTTCCCATGGCATTGTACACAAGGATTCAAGGCCGTGGTCAGGTCTCCCTTGATAATTAAACATTACATTTTCTGCCTTCATTTTAAAATTGTACATCTTTCCTAAAATTTGTACATACTTCCATTCTGAAAAGAGCAGATGAGTTCTCCCAGCACCTGACCATAAAAATAAAAATCACCGAATCAGATCAACTCGTCAACCGTTTGAGGTTCTCTTTCAGATGAGAAAGAAAAACCAAAGTCCAGCCTCTCCACTCAGGTGCTTGTAATAATCTTTATTAATAATAATCTTTATTATTGTCACAAGCAGGCTTACATTTTAACGCTCCAATGAAGTATGGGCTGGAGCAGGGGCAAATGTTTCGATACATGCAGGTTCGCGACTTTGCCGGGAAGGAGATACAGACCTTCCCGGTGGAGCCGGCCTCCACATTGCTGGAGGAGGTGCTGACGACGGGGGGGACTGGAGAAGGGGGTAGTGTCAGCGGTTCATGGGGAGGGGATCAAAGCAAAGTGGGAGGAAGAGTTGGGAGAGGGTATGGAGGAGGGGTTCTGGTGTGAGGTGCTCCGGAGATTGAACGCCTCCACCTCGTGCGCGAGGTTGGGGCTGATACAGCTGAAGGTGGTATATAGAGCACACCTCACAAGGGCGAGGATGAGCCAGCTCTTTGAGGGAATGTTGTGTGTGGGGTGTGGGGGGGGGGGATACACGACCGGACAAATGTTTTGGTCCTGTCCAAAGCTGGAGGATTACTTGAAGGAGGTTTTTAGGGTAATCTCTAAAGTGGTGCACATGAAACTGGACCCGGGCCCCCGGGAGGCCATATTCGGGGTGTCGGACCAGTCGGGGTTGGAAACGGGTGCGGAGGCAGATGTTGTAGCCTTCGCCTCGTTAATCGCCCGAAGGCGGATCCTGTTGGGATGGAGAGCAACCTCTCCACTCTGTGCCCTGGCGTGGTGGGGGGACCTGTTGGAATTCTTAACTCTTGAGAAGGTTAAGTTTGAACTGAGGGGAAGGATGGAGGGGTTCTACAATTCATGGGCGTTATTCAATCTGCACTTTCATGAACTGGATAACATCGAACATTAGGGGGGTTGGGGGCTGGGAGGGTTGGGGGGAGGGCGGCTGTGTGTGTTAATGGTGACTATGGGTAATTCCTGATTCCTTTTTGTCATTTGTTTATGTTAACATGTGGGCCAATGTCTGGTGTTTGGTGTGAGGATGGGATCGTTGTTATTGATATGGGGATTGACATTGCATTCGTTTCTGATTATTGGTTATTGTTGGTGGGTGTAAATTTGGGAGAAAATGTGAAAAAGGAGAACAAAAATATTTTAAAAAAAACACTGCAATGAAGTTACTGTGAAAATCCCCTCGTCGCCACACTCCTGCGTATGTTCGGGTACACAGAGGGAGAATTCAGAATGTCTAATTTACCTAACAAGCATGTCTTTTGGGACTTGTGTGAGGAAACCGGAGCACCCAGAGGAAACCTACGCAGACACGGGAAGAACGTGCAGACTCCGCACAGTGTCCCAAGCGGGAATTGAACCTGGGACCCTGGTGCTGTGAAGCAACAGTGCTAACCACTGTGCTTGTAATAATAATAATCTTTATTGTCACAAGTAGGCTTACATCAACACTGCAATGAAGTTATTGTGAAAATCCACTAGTCGCCACATTCTAACGCCTGTTCGGGTACACGGAGGGAGAATTCAGAATGTCCAATTCATCTAACAGCACGTCTTTCAGGATTTGTGGGAGGAAACAAAACTAAGGAAATAAGGGAGAGTATCAAATTGAAGGAAAAAACATACAAAGTTGCAAAGATCAGTGGGAGACTAGAGGACTGGGAAATAGTTAGGGGGCAACAGAAAGCTACTAAAAAAACTATAAAGAGTAAGATAGATTATGAGAGTAAACTTGCTCAGAATATAAAAACAGATAGTAAAAGTTTCTACAAATATATAAAACAGAAAAGAGTGGCTAAGGTAAATATTGGTCCTTCAGAGGATGAGAAGGGAGATTTAATAATGGGAGATGAGGAAATGGCTGAGGAACTGAACAGGTTTTTTGGGTCGGTCTTCACAGTGGAAGACACAAATAACATGCCAGTGACTGATGGAAATGAGGCTATGACAGGTGAGGACCTTGAGAGGATTGTTATCACCAAGGAGGTAGTGATGGGCAAGCTAATGGGGCTAAAGGTAGACAAGTCTCCTGGACCTGATGGAATGCATCCCAGAATGCTAAAAGAGATGGCTAGGGAAATTGCAAATGCACTAGTGATAATTTACCAAAATTCACTAGACTCTGGGGTGGTCCCGGCGGATTGGAAATTAGTAAACGTGACACCACTGTTTTAAAAAGGAGGTAGGCAGAGAGCGGGTAATTATAGGCCAGTGAGCTTAACTTCAGTAGTAGGGAAGATGCTGGAATCTATTATCAAGGAAGAAATAGCGAGGCATCTGGATGGAAATTGTCCCATTGGGCAGACGCAGCATGGGTTCATAAAGGGCAGGTCGTGCCTCACTAATTTAGTGGAATTTTTTGAGGACATTCACAGTGCGGTAGATAACGGGGAGCCAATGGATGTGGTATATCTGGATTTCCAGAAAGCCTTTGACAAGGTGCCACACAAAAGGTTGCTGCATAAGATAAAGATGCATGGCATTAAGGGGAAAGTAGTAGCATGGATAGAGGATTGGTTAATTAATAGAAAGCAAAGAGTGGGGATTAATGGGTGTTTCTCTGGTTGGCAATCAGTAGCTAGTGATGTCCCTCAGGGATCAGTGTTGGGCCCACAACTGTTCACAATTTACATAGATGATTTGGAGTTGGGGACCAAGGGCAATGTGTCCAAGTTTGCAGACGTCCCTAAGATAAGTGGTAAAGCAAAAAGTGCAGAGGATACTGGAAGGCTGCAGAGGGATTTGGATAGGCTAAGTGAATGGGCTAGGGTCTGGCAGTTGGAATACAATGTTGACAAATGTGAGATTATCCATTTTGGTAGGAATAACAGCAAAAGGGATTATTTAAATTATAAAATATTAAAACATGCTGCTGTGCAGAGAGACCTGGGTGTGCTAGTGCATGAGTCGCAAAAAGATGGTTTACAGGTGCAACAGGTGATTAAGAAGGCAAATGGAATTTTGTCCTTCACTGCTAGAGGGATGGAGTTTAAGACTAGGGAGGCTATGCTGCAATTGTATAAGGTGTTAGTGAGGCCACACCTGGAGTATTGTGTTTAGTTTTGGTCTCCTTACTTGAGAAAGGACGTACTGGCACTGGAGGGTGTGCAGAGGAGATTCACTAGGTTAATCCCAGAGCTAAAGGGGTTGGATTACGAGGAGAGGTTGAGTAGACTGGGCCTGTACTCGTTGGAATTTAGAAGGATGAGGGGGGATCTTATAGAAACATATAAGATTATGAAGGGAATAGATAGGATAGATGCGGGCAGGTTGTTTCCACTGGCGGGTGAAAGCAGAACTAGGGGGCACAGCCTCAAAATAAGGGGAAGTAGATTTAGGAGGAACTTCTTCACCAAAGGGTTGTGAATCTATGGAATTCCTTGCCCAGTGAAGCAGTAGAGGCTCCTTCATTAAATGTTTTTAAGATAAAGATAGATAGTTTTTTGAAGAATAAAGGGATTAAGGGTTATGGTGTTCGGGCCGGAAAGTGGAGCTGAGTCCACAAAAGATCAGCCATGATCTCATTGAATGGTGGAGCAGGCTCGAGGGGCCAGATGGCCTACTCCTGCTCCTAGTTCTTATGTTCTTATTGTGTAGGTTTCTGTGAGGAAACAAACACAGACACAGGGAGAACGTGCAGACTCCACACAGTGGCCCAAGTTGGAATCGAACCTGGGACCCTGGAGCTGTGAAGCAAGTGTTAACCACTGTACTACCGTGCCACCCACAGGTAAGGTCTCATGGCTGAGCTGCAGAAGGATTTAGGTGTCCCCGTGCATTAGTCACAAAGAATTAGAATGCAGGTACAGCATGTAACCCAGAAGGCTAATGGAATGCTATCCTTTATTGCAAGAGGAAATGAACTTAAAAAGCTAGGATGCATGCTCCAGTTACACAGGGCTTTGTTGAGACCACGGGCGAAATTCTCCGACCCCTCGCCGGGTCGGAGAATCGCCGGGGGTTGGCGTGAATCCCGCCCCCGCCGATTGCCGAATTCTCCGGCACCGGAGATTCGGCGGGGGCGGGAATCGCGCCGCGCCGGTTGGCGGCACCCCCCTGCGCGAATCTCCGGCCCGGATGGGCCGAAGTCCCGCCGCTAAAATGCCTGTCCCGCCGGCGTAAATTAAACCACCTACCTTACCGGCGGGACAAGGCGGCGCGGGCGGGCTCCGGGGTCCTGGGGGGGGCGCAGGGCGATCTGGCCCCGGGGGGTGCCCCCACGGTGGCCTGGCCCGCGATCGGGGCCTACCGATCCGCGGGCAGGCCTGTGCCGTGGGGCACTCTTTCCCTTCCGCCTCCGCCACGGTCTCCACCATGGCGGAGGCAGAAGAGACTCCCTCCACTGCGCATGCGTGGGAATGCTGTCAGCGGCCGCTGACGCTCCCGCGCATGCGCCGCCCGGAGATGTCATTTCCGCGCCAGCTGGCGGGGCACCAAAGGCCTTTTCCGCCAGCTGGCGGGGCGGAAATTCGTTCAGCGCCGACCTAGCCCCTTAAGGTTGGGGCTCGGCCCCCAAAGATGCGGAGCATTCCGCACCTTTGGGGCGGCGCGATGCCCGTCTGATTTGCGCCGTTTTGGGCGCCAGTCGGCGGACATCGCGCCGTTTCCGGAGAATTTCGCCCCACATCACGAACACTCTGTGGTATTTTTGACAAGGTGCATGGCAGACTGGTACAAAAGGTGAAGTCACACGGGATCAGAGGTGAGGTGGTAAGATGGATACAGAACTGGCTCGGTCACAGAAGACAAAGGGTAGCTGGTAGAAGGGTGTTTTTCTGATTGGAACGTTGTGACTAGCGGTGTTCCACAGGGATCTGTGCTGGGGCCTCTGTTGTTTGTGGTGTACATAAACGATTTGGAGGAAAATATAGCCAGTCTGATTAGTAAGTTCGCGGATGACACCAAGGTTGGACATAGATAGGTTGGAGACTTGAGAAATGACAAATGGAGTTTAATCCGGGCAAATGTGAGGTAAAGCATTTTGGTAGGTTTAACATAGATGGGAAATATACCGTAAACGGTAAAACTCTTAGGAATATAGAAAGTCAGAGAGATCTGGGCGTGCAGGTCCACAGATCTTTGAAGGTGGCAACACAAGTGGACAAGGTGGTCAAGAAAGCATACAGAATACTTGCCTTCATGGGACGGGGCTTAGAGTATAAAAACTGGCAAGTTATGCTACAGTTGTATAGAACCTTGGTAAGGCCGCAATTGGAATATTGCGCACATTTCTGGTCGCCACACTACCAGAAGGATGTGGAGGCTTTGGAGAGGGTGCAGAGGAGGTTTACCAGGATGTTGCCTGGTCTGGAGGGTATTAATTGTGTGGAGAGGCTGAATAGGCTCGGACTGTTTTCATTAGTAAGACGAAGGTTGAGGGGTGACCTGATAGAGGTCTATAAGATTATGAGGGGCATGGATAGAGTGGATGGGCAGGATTCCTTTCCCAGGGTGGAGGGGTCAGTCACCAGGGGGCATAGGTTTAAGGTCCGTGGGGCAAAGTTTAGAGAAGATGTGCGAGACAGGTTTTTTTACACAGAGGGTGGTGAGTGGCTGGATTGCGTTGCCAGGGAGGTTGTGGAAGCACATACATTAACGGCGTTCAAAAGGCATCTTGACAAACACATGGATAGGGTGGGTATAGAGGGATACGGCACAAGGAAGTGCTGAGGGTTTTGGCAAAGGTTGGTATCATGACCGGTACAGGCTTGGAGGGTAAAGTGTCAGTACTTTTGCTGTATTGTTCTTGTATCCGAGGATGTAAATGTTGGAGGTGGTTTTTAAATTAGGAAGCGCTGAGGAGAATTTGGTTCTCGGAGGGTTGGGCTACTTTGGCATTCTCTGCCTTAGGAGGTGGCGGATGCAGAGTTACTGAATAGTTTCAAGGTAGCGGCAATGTCATCACACCCTGGGCTAGAGTTCAGTCAATTCCTGCCCCACTTGACCTGGAGCCACAACACAGGTGAAATTAGATCTTATTTAAAATACCCGAGGTCCTTGGTTGAGCCCAATAGTCCATCAGCTTTGTAACACAGGTAACCTTTTATTATGTATGGTATTATAATTAAACGGACAGTAACTATCTACTACCCCTTTCCCAATCCTTCCTTTCTAACTCTCTGCACACGCACAGACATCAACATAGAGGGGAAAGGGTGGAAAGGGAAAAAGAAATAAAGAAAGAAAAAAGGATAAGGATCCTTGATGCACTGCGATGACTTCCAGTCAATGTCTTTCTGAGGCTCAAACTTTTGTTTGTTTCTTTGTTCTAGGCTTGAGGTGGCTTTCTCTGGCAAGGTTGCCTCCGTTCTCTGCATACTCAGCATCATTTTAGGCTCACAGCAAAGGTTGTGCCAGACACTCACTGCTTTCAGAGCAAGAGAACAGTTCTTTCACTTTAGCAAGCAGGTGAGTGAGTGAGAGTGAGGCAGAACACTGTTCCAGGCCAACCCACCAGTTGCCAGTTAACCAACTAAAGTCAAAGATCCGAAGATCTACTAGGTGCCAAAGAGCCTGACTTCTTCTTTACAAAATACAAACACAGGAAGGATTCTTAAACAGTAGATAGTATTAGGGGTAGATGGGAATGTGGAGCTCAACACAAACAGATCACTATGATCTTACTGAATAGTGGAGCAGGCTCAAAGGGCCGAATGGCCTACTTCAGCTCCTGTTTGTATGTTGATATTATTTTGAAGAAGAGAAGGCAAATTCTTTCTGGAATCCCTGGACAATATTTATCTCTCAACTACCATCATGAAAAGAGGTTTGTCATTATTGCATTGCTCTTTGAGGGAACTTGCTGCAAGCAAATTGACTTGTGTTTCCTACATTATAATAGTGACCACTTTGGGGCAGCGTGATGTCACAAAAGGTCCTACTGAATGCAAGCACATTTTCATCTTAAAGGCGTTCGTGGGACCTTGCTGGGTGCAAAATGCCCATCACATTTGACTATGTACAAACAGCGACACTTGGAAAAATAAGTCTTTACATTTGAGAGATCCCAAGAAGCCTCAGATCCTAATTAAAAATGCAAATTTATCAATTAATGAATAATTCAATCAAGGGAAGAATTAAAGCTTATAAAAATTAGTAGAGTTGTAGAACAGCTGGACCATTAAAATGCCAAGGAAGGACATGGGTTAAGAGTAAGTTATGTAAGGTGAAAGCTTAAATCGATAAACTAAAATTAAAAGGCAAAAAGTAACTTTCTGGAACGCTTGCTTGGGTGGGGTAGAGTTCATTACGGAGCAGCTTTGTTTGTTGAATGAAGGGATTTGAATGGCCCATTCCGATTCCATTCTTTTGTTCCTGAAATATTAGGAACCCATTCTGCAACCTTAAACCTTATTTTTCTCCTATCCTATAGCTAGACAGATGCCAGAAAGTACAACAGTATTATGCAATGTTGAGCGTAATACAGATTTGTAGGACGCATTCTAATTTGTTCCCTCACATTCCAGTTATTCCTAGATTTTTTGTGACAAATTGCAACCTTCCTTATTCTCCTCCATCCGTGTGTCAGCAGTAGTTCAACAAAGAGCTGGCATTTTTATAGTACCTTTCATAGTGTTTTACAGCCAAAGGAGTAGTCTTGAAATACAGTCACTGTTGTAGGAAACATGGCAACCAATTGAAACACAGCAACCTCTCAGAAACAGCAATGGGACTCGTGTCCAGTGAATCAGTTTTAGCAATGTTGGTTGGTGGATAAATATTTGCCAGGGCACTCTGAAGAACACCCTGCTGTTCTTCAAATAGTGCCATGAGGGCTTTAATGCCCAGCTGAGAATGCATTCTCGGTTCGGCATCTCATTCAGAGGATGGCACTTCTGACGATGCATTATCAACTTTGCATGAATGGCAGGTTACATTAAGTGCTCAAATTTCTGAACATACTATTCACTGAGCCAAGGATGATAATGTGCTAAGCTCATGGACAAGGACCATTGCAGGTCATTCCCTGATTTGTCCCGGAACTAATCTTTGAAACCAATCCAATGGTGGCCGTCAGCCACTGCACCAGAGTTAGGAAAATCAGCCAAGGCTGACTAACTGGATGTTACGTGAAGGCTGAGCCAGAGTTGCCAAGTTCATCCCCATCTTCCCAACAGGTTAAAAAGTTTGCCCACACACAAGGGGCTGGCATAAGCTGATTTATTTAATCCCCTTTGTATTACCCGACAGTAACTTCAAGTGTCCTTCTCTCACACTCAGGAACAGGAACAAATTACCTGCAGAGACTGATAGAACATACAGTGCAGAAGGAGGCCATTCGGCCCATCGAGTCTGCACCGACCCACATAAGCCCTCACTTTCACTCTATCCCCGTAACCCAATAACCCCACCTAACCTTTTTGGACACTAAGGGCAATTTAGTATGGCCAATCCACCTAACCTGCACGTCTTTGGACTGTGGGAGGAAACTGGAGCACCCGGAGGAAACCCACGCAGACACAGTGAGAACGTGCAGACTCCGCACAAACAGTGACCCAGCGGGGAATAGAACCTGGGACCCTGGCACTTTGAAACTAGTGCTAACCACTTGTGCTACCGTGCTGCCCAGGACTGGCCACTTGTGGATTGAGGGGCTATTCTGTTTGCCAGCCCAGTTCACCCAGCTGAGCGAGAAGCCCACCCAGGGTAGCAGGAGGGATGCCACAATTTGCCCCAAGTAAGTTACTGGATGAATCATTTATATTTCAAGAACTTCTGAATGGAATGAGAAAAGCTCATTCAATACATCAAGATCCGTCTTCCCACAGACTGCATTCAATCTGATTTATAATGAGCACTACTCACCAGGACAAGACTTCCAGAAAGTTGTTCCCTGCTGAATGGGAAAAGCCAGTGAGCCAGGATCCTTGTTGAAACAGTCATTTTGTAATCCCTGCCAGAAAGCACACAGTTGGGTGACATTATATAGCCTGCTAGCACTTGCCACCTAGGCTCAGAAAAAGGGAATGAACATTTGTGCAATCATCTATAGCAGCGGTTCCCAATCTTTTCCTTCAGCCGGACCACAGATAAATTATCAAAAGCTTTTGTGGACCACAATGTATACAAGCCGTTTTAAACATTATTTTTTACATAGACGGGAGTCAAACTTGTATACCAACAGGTATTAAACACGCAGCTATTTCTGATAGTTCATGACGTACACTCACAAATACATTGCAGATTTACGCAAGGATGTTTGTGATGCAAATTACATCGCGAATAATAATGTAACATCGATTATGATACATACGAGGTACATGCAATTGTATTGTCTTCCCCCCCCACCCTTTAAAGGCCCAAACTCTCATTTTAAGATTATGCCTGCTTTGTCTCTATTTACCTCACCACGGGAAAGTTTCTCTGTATCTGCTCTACTGATTCCTTTTAACATTTTAAATACTTTCTGAAGGCCATGGGTTGACCAGCTGTTCTGCAACTTTGTACAAAGCTTAAAAAGAAAAATACACTGATAAATAGGATTCCTGATATCTAATATTTCCATTGTTCTGTTCATTAATGAGTACTGAACTGATTTTATTTTACCAATTTGGCCATCAGCTTTTAATTTGGTCAATGCTTTGAGAGATATTGTGCCAAGGTTTAATCAGGGGGAGGGGGAAGATGAGTGGACAGCACGGTAGCATAGTGGTTAGCACTATGGATTCACAGCACAGGGGCCCAGGTTTGATTCCCGGATTGGGTCACTGTCTGCGTGGAGTCTGCACGTTCTCCTTGTTTGTGTCTGCGTGGGTTTCACAGTAACTTCATTGCACTGTTAATGTAAGCCTACTTGTGACAATAAAGATTATTATAAAGTAGAAGGTTCCTCCCAAGCAGATATACGGGCACTTAGTGAGCATTAAACGCTGACCTTGCCACTGACTCTCATCCCACGAAAGAATAAAAAACACAGATACAAGATTATATGTAAATAATTTTATTTCAGTATACTGAAAAGGTTACATACAGCTTACATTTTTCACAGTTACTGCACAACAGCAGTATACACGCTGCTTTCATCATGCGTTACCCAAAACATTTACAATTCAAACTTGAAAAGGACGGAACGCAGCCAGCATCATACAAGTAACAGCTTCCAATCTGTAAATCCAAGAAAGGACATTAGAAAAGAGGGGAATTCTAATAGTTTGATACGGAAATCTTTCACAAAGCTCAGACTTTGAAAACAAATTAGAACAAAGCTGTATTACAAATATAGGCAACGCTATCACATATTATTGATTAATATACAGCCGTTGCAATTACAAAGTAATTTGGCAAATTCTAGCAAAGTAATCGTAGTGTGCACTAGAATTAAACTGGGCGGGGGGGAAGACAGATAAAAAACACATCATACTTAAAAACGAAGACAACTATAAATGCAGCAATGCTCCACTTTTAATGACCATTAAAAGATTCTGATTTATTTTAAGCAAAAACAGCTTGAATCCTATATACAGTTGCTTCCACATTCCATTAAGCTAACTTGCTGCTCTACATGACACAGCTTACTGACCAAATGATTCGATCCAAATCTGAAAAGATATTCATGTCAATAAAAATGTTGGGACAATTCACAGTAAGGGTGATCTTTCCCGCACTGAAGTAGCGGGAAAGTTTGAAAGAATTAAGCAGCTTGTTAGGTCACATCTGAGGATTGTTAAGAGTCAACCATGTTGGTGTGGAGTCATGTACAGGCAAATAGAGTAAAGAGAGCAGATTTCCTTCCCTAAACAAAATGGCGTTAGTGAACCAGTTGGGTTGAAACTCCGACAGTGTCAAGGTTGGGAACTGACACATTGGAATTTGAACCGGAATTCTCTGGATTACCAGTCCAGTAACACAACCAACATAGCTGCAAGGTTCATACTGCAACCACCACCTTCATGATATGCTGCTCTTAGTTTAGACAATACTAGGGTCACCCAACTAATTGCTCTAGATTTCCACGAAAACTAAAGGCAATCATTTTGTGCAGTGCATAATGGCTGATGAGAAATTTATCACCAGCGAACGGTGATTGAGGTGAATCATTCAAGTTACTGGTTTCATTAAATCCAGCACTACTTCACATTTGCACACCTCTACAATCAAGTGATATCACAGCACAGTTGGGCACTGACTGCAAAAAGCACATAAATTTACATCCACAAACACTGCAGCCAGCCAGTCTGTTACAGTAACAGAACACTGTGCAAATTATACTGAATATGGATGCAGTTTATTTTATATTTCATATTTTTAGGTTTCATTG
The DNA here is from genome assembly GCF_047496885.1 of Scyliorhinus torazame. Classification (NCBI taxonomy): domain Eukaryota; kingdom Metazoa; phylum Chordata; class Chondrichthyes; order Carcharhiniformes; family Scyliorhinidae; genus Scyliorhinus; species Scyliorhinus torazame. Next base: position 19,285,454 of record NC_092709.1, on the reverse strand, counting down.
TCCAGACTGGCTAATTGCAGAGCTTTATGCACTCAAGGCATACAACATCGAATATTTAAATATTGAAAACATCCGTGTGCTAAACAGTGCAGTGACTACCCAACAAAAGCGAATAATCTTCTCTTCACAAGAATAGATTTCCTTGCAAGTAGATGTCCAAGTGAAAAGATTCACTATAAGTTGAATTCAAAGCTGTAGCTCACCATCTGCAGTCCTTTAGATGACTACAATGTATGCCTTCTAGTATTGCCTCCAAAATGTAACTAAACCCTGCTTTTAGCTGCTAGGGTTATACTGGTTTAGAAAAAGACATGGTTAAAATACATGTGCAAACTCTGTATAAACAAAGCCAATTCAACCATAATATAGTACATATTTAATAAACAGGACAAATATAGATCTAATGTACATTTACTGATTTAATGCTATTTACAACACTGAATTAATGCTATAATGCTATTTACAGCACTGAAATAATGCTATTTACAACACAAGTATTTACATTTTATACATATTATAATACAAGACCTGGGGAAGCACCCACATGCAGAGTTAGGTCATAAAATCTCTGGACAATATCAACCATTTTGAAAATGGTGGTTAACAAAACTCAGGGTAAATTAGGTTTACAGCCACAATTACAGTAGCGAGCACTTCCGAAAATCTCTCTGTATCGTATGTAATGTTAATTTCATCAACAACCATTCCAAGGATCCAATTTCTAATTATCTGCACATACGAAGTACAAATCAGTCTTTACACCAAAGAAATCAGGTAAATCCCGCTGGTTTAAAATCACAGTTACAATAGCTACTGCACTGCATTGTGTGCTGGTGTACGGAGAACTTGAGGTACTAAATCTTTTCTTATAGTTCTGCAAATTTCTACCATTTGCTACAGTAACAAATACCATTGGTGAGCTCAACAATACAGGTATGGTTAAAAATACGTATATATTTTTAAAAAATCACATTATTTTCTAATATTTAGTTTCTTGATAAATAGTGTATAAATGAAAAGAAAATGGATGAAACCAGCAGAAATTCCCTTCCTACCTCTGGCGTTTCAGCTTTCACACCGTGCCTAACAGCATTTTAATTTAGCCTATTTACAAATAAAAGCACAAACATCATACCAGCTGAGGATATAAAAATGGCTGAATGTTATCATGAGTGAAGAAATTAAACCCAAGGGGTAATCCACAAAGTTCTTGCTTTACATTTAATATAAGCCAGTGTGTACCATGCAGAGTTGCTTCACAAACAAATCCTCTCTATACATTGTAAGGGATTTACAGGTTATAGAATGCCACTGTTAAAATAAGGGTCTCAATTCAATCTTTTATACTTTGGGATTTGGGATGGTTTGCACGAGAAAGGAAGGAGAGACACATGTTGCCATGACTTGCACTGCCAATTTACATTATCCTTTGGAATTACGGCAAAGCTTCTAAGGGAGTTCCTTCCCATTCATACTGTATACAAATGCACAGAAAGTGGATTGCCAGTTTATTCCACAATGCCCACATGGTGCCATAAAGTTTGATCATTCATTTTTCTTGCCCCCTCACACATCCCTGGACCCTCAAAAGAATCTGCTTATCTAGTTCATAACTGAACTTAGTTGGAATTGTAGTTTTTATAGTGTCAACAAAAAAGGGAAAGATTTTAACCCAAGTCACATTGGACTCCAAAGGTTCCGATCCTCCACTTACTGTTGGAAAGTTCCAACAATTAAGATCAAACGTCTGTGCTTGTTGCTTACACCATAAAGACACTACGGCTTGATCACCTGGGTAAATTCAACGGCCCGAGACAATAACAAAGGAAAGATATTCATCCTATCATACACGTCCTATCATTTACAAAAACTTGCATTTACATGGTGCCCTTAACGTAGAAAAAGAAACCCACCCCAAGACATAAATGGTTTAGGGCCACATTCAGGAGAAAAACAAGACTAATTTTGATGCCCTCCTGATCTGGGATCATTGGTATCCCATTACTTTTCACCGAAAGTCAAATCGTAGATCCAAATGTACTACATATTACACTCAAGATGAGTGCTGAAAAAAGTAGTGCTAGAAAGGCACACCATTATATATATTCTAGCCAGATACCACTTAGCCATCTGTAAGTGACCTGGGGAGGCACAGAAATTGGTGGCAAAAGTTACAACTACTGTGACAGCCCTATGTCTGTTAAGTTTTAGCAGTTGAACTTCAGCTACAAACACTAAATTTAGTTTACAATAGGGAACAAAAGAAAATATCTTAACTCAAGCTCTAGTGACAATGCATTAAAGCTCAAATTCCAAGACTGGATAGAAATATAGTTCTCCTTGTGCTTTGGCAGTCATGCTTGAAGCAAAGGAAATTAGAATAGTCAGGGAAAAGTGAGAAAGATTAAGTGCTTGCAAATCTTTTGCTTGGCTGAACACTAGCAATAAAGCAGCTCAAGACTGGACGGGGCAAAACTTTCTTCCAATATATTTAAATTATTCAGAGCAGAGGAAAAGGTTCTTTCAAGGATATACTGGATACGCAGTATTAGTTTATCGGGAGATGGCACAAATATACAATGTTTTAACTCCAATTCCCAGTATTGGGTATAACATCCAGTACTTGTACTCCAATAAATCTACTACTTGTCGCAATGCCAGAACTAAAAACACATTAGTATGGGCACAGATCGTCTTTTGCCCTGTTGGACTAAGCTGAATATAACCAGTTACTGTGACTTACAACAGAAAAACATTCAATAGTTTCTACAAAATAACGGTTTTCATAAAGCTACACAGACATCCAAAGTGAATAACCAATACCTCTGCAAAGACTGATTATTTATGTCCAGTTGTAAAATCCTTTGCTAAAATGACACAGCAATGTTTTAATTCTATGTCTGGCTAGCTGCCTTTATTCACATTTCAGTCTTAACAGGTTGAGCATTCACCAAATGGAAATACTAATTATGTGGTCACTGAGAGCGGCCTTAAAATGGATACTTTTTGAAAACTGGATCGGGTGCATCATACAGATGATAGTCTTTCCACTTCATGCCCATCTTCCACTTGAGACAAAGCTACGGCTGAATGAAAAGCTGGTGCCAGTGTGCTTGTGTTTTCCCCATGCACCAAATGGCACCACAATAATAGTACTGTTATCTTCTGCACCATAGTGTAGTACCTGCAACAAAGGAGATTAGTATCATTACACTGCCAAAGTAAAACGCTCTCTCTGGGTAAAACTACTTTATTTTTAAAAGAGCTAACTTTAGTAAGTCTAAAAAAATAAATTGAGTACCCAATTCAATGTTTCCAATTAAGGGCCAATTTAGTGTGGCCAATGCAGTTACTCTGCACATCTTTGGGTTGTGGGGGCAAAACCCACGCAAACACGGGGAGAATGTGCAAACTCCACACGGTCAGTGACCCAGAGCCAGGATCGAACCTGGGACCTCGGCGCTGTGAGGCAGCAGTGCTAACCACTGCGCCACCGTGCTGCCACTGGTCATTTGCCTATCATGACTTTCTTTTCAAGGGTACCCATCAGGAGAAGGCCGTCCCGTTACTTGAGACTGTTTTTATTTCTGTGAGATCATGCTGGATCTGCACCTCAACTCCATTGATTCCCATCTTTCCGAAGCTTTAAAATTTCCACAGAATCAAATCAAATTTGCCCCCGACCCCATCCCTTTTGAATTTAGATTCCTCCTAACCACCCACCATATAAACTTTGCTTCTCTTATTTTTGGCACTCCCTCAACCTTGCCTGTTCTCAGCCTCGCTGCTCCTGCAGTCTTAATCTCTGGCAGGGTCATCTGTGGCCACTGTCTAATCTCTTTTACCACCCACACTGCTTTATCGTCCTATCTTTCACCAACTGTTGATGGGGAAAGAAAACTCTTCCAGCAACCTTACTCACAAATTCTTAATTCCCCACATCTAGTCCCCCAACTCTACTTTCATTTCACTTAAGTGTGCTCTTTCTCCCGGTCTTCTAGATGAAACTATCGGCTCAGTTATTCAGTCTTGTTCAGCCTCCCTTTTCCCACCCACAAATTTGGGGGGGGGTCTAATCTTGAACAAAATAGGAACACAACTGATCAACTGCTAAATTTTGCTTAACCATGTCAAGCATTATTACACCACTCTCCTTAGCTAAAATTACACGTTATTTGTCAATAATCCTTGAGCATCAGGCTAGCCCCAGCACATTTTTGCTGCAATAAACTGCCGCTGTATTTCTCAACTTTATCAAATACCAACAGTTTTTCCACCAAAGCAAAGGTCTTCTGCACAGCTGCCTCCACTGTGGTCCCACTTCCTCTTAATCTCAGCCTCAATTTTTCACATCCACAGCCCAGAAAGGTTGCAGCAGCTCCCCCACCTGCAACACCGTGTCGAGAACAATGCCTTGCTCTCTCTCTTCTTTTCCCACCAAACTCCTGACTAATTTCTTTTGGTGCGTAATTAACTAAAGTGCCTGGTGCCTGGGTCCTTTAGATCAGCTTGTGCAGCCAAAAAAAAGCAGGGCAACTTAAAGGGACCCGTGTGCTGCATGCACGGGAAGATTCACGTTGCTGCATGGTCTACAGGCATGCCACTATTCCCTTCAAAACTACCATTATTAGCACAGTTGAGCCAAGTTCCAGCCCCATGTTGAACAATGACTAGAGTTTGAATGAAAAGTGGTAGATTTTACTGCCACTCTGCTTCTTTCCTTGACCTGGTGACCCTTGAAGATGATTTTGTTTTTAAAATCAGCATTTACCAACTGTTTTATGCTCAAGTTTATGTTCACGTGCTCCGGTACAAATTTCCAACTATAGATCTTCAAAGGGAAAAGATATACAGTATACCTAAAACCGGATGATCCTGGGCAAAATGAATTCAGTACTTGATTTTAATTAATGTTACAGTAATTAATTTACTTGAAATTTAGACTAATACTTTAAAGCTTTTACAAAAAGCTGACTTATGGACTGAGATATCATATATTATTGCCTTGAATCAAACGGAGGCATTTACATTAGCACATGAAGTAAAAAAGCAAACACATTAAGTATAAAAGCAAACATATCAGTCATTAAAACATTTTGCTTTCAAGACAAGCAGCTACATGAGTGGGCATTCTAGTACATGGGTAAATGTAAACCGAACAAATGGTACATGATTGAATCAAGCTCCATTTTACCTGTTCAGCAATAACTTGTGCAGCCTCTACTGGATCATGGCATTGGCTAATGTGATCACAAATCTCTTGACTGTTCATGATAAAGTTAATCCCATCTGTTGTTAAAACTAAGAAAGCATCATCTCCATGTTGCAGCTGCAAAAACAGAACTCGGGTATGAGCTGATATTACAGGTAAAAGGAAACAATTACATAAAGAGAACCCTCATTGTACATTAATACAATGGAATTAATGAAATGCCCCCGCCACTCCCTACAAATTTCAACCCTTTTCCTTGAACCTCTTCCTAGGATACAATTAAACGGGCACGGGCACCAGCAAACCTCTTGGGCGGGATTCTCCATTGGCTGACGCCGAAATCGCGAAACATGATTGGGCAGAGAATAGATTCTGACGCCAAATCGCAATTCTCCGTCACCTTGGCAGCGGCGGCAATGAGTTCCGGAACGCAGGTACAGTAAACACCGTTTCCATATCATCAGCGGGCCCGACCTGGTATTCTCCGGAGCCCCCGTGATTCTCTGCCTCCGATGGGCTGAGTTCCTGACGGCGCGGTTCACTTGTGCTTTTAAAAATCGTGAAACCAGCGTTGTGGCTGCTGAGGGACAGAAAGAGGACGTAGGACATGGAGAGGAGCGAGTGCAGGCTGCCAGGCTGGACACTGACCAGGCTGGCTGGGGTGGTGGGGGCCCTGCCAGGGTCGCGGGAACAGGCCGAGGTAACCCTTCCAACGGGTATGGGGCAGTGTCCAGATATGGACCTCTATTATCATGGCATGCAAGGCAGCCACATTGCTGCGTACCCCACTGATCACTAACCCTGGCCCCTGGTTCTGCAGAGTGACACCGACTGTATGGGCACACACCCCTGGCCGCCACCAGTCGGTGGCCCACCCACATTAGCCCCAATGGGGGCCGCGGCGCATATCCCTGATGGGGACAGTGCCAGCCAGCGGTATCCCTGGCATCAGGGTCTGAGGCTCCCACGGTGTCGGCCTCCGCCGGGGCCAGAGCCTGCAATGCGAACCGGGGCACCCATTTAGCCTGGTTGGGCACAGGGTTACGCAACATGCTAACATGTTGGCCTTTCATCACCTGCAGACAATGGATATTGGAATTAAACCAGCAATTATGGCCTTCCTGCTAGTCGCTGCAGCCCTGGGAGATGCCCTGTGGCTGTACAAGCAGGCACCTCAAGGAGGAGGAGGAAGCTGCAGCAGCGGAGTGGGCAGCAGAGGAGCAGGTGGCAGCCGACTCAAGTTGGAGAGCCGGCTGCCCAACAGGCCGAGGAGGAGGTACAAAGAAAGCAGCGGATGAGGCCTCGTGAGTACCGGCAGTGCCGGTCATTCGAGGAGCTGCTGGACCGGGCATGCTGAAGACTCCGGCTGAGCAGAGAGACAGAGCGACATATCTGCCAGATGATGACACACTTGGCACCCCGGGAGAATGGGGGAGGACACCTGCTCCCAATGGCCATCAAGGTGACGGTCGCCCATCACTTTTACGGGGTCCTTCCAGGTGCCGAGTGGGGACCTGTCCGGGATCTCACAGACCTCGGTGCACAGGTGTATCCGCGCAGTCACGGAGGCCCTATATGCCCAGGCGCCTCAATACATCCATTTCAATGTGGACCGAGCCCACCAGGATGCCCGGGCAGCACGGTTCGCTGCCATAGATGGGATCCCCTGGGTCCAGGGGGTGATCGACGGGATGCATGTCCCCCTATGGGCACCTGCGGACAACAGGCCGCTCTACACAAACCAAAAGGGGTACCTTTCAATGAACGAGCAGCTGATATGTGACCATCAGCTGAGCATCATTCACACCTGTGCCCGATACCAAGGCAGTGTGCACGACGCCTTCATCCTGGCACACTCGACGATTCCTGACATGTTCGAGACACCCCCGGGGCAGGTGGAGATAGGAACTCTCGAGGGGGTAGACGGTCGGAGGGTAGGTCGATCCCAGACGGGTCTCGAGCTTCTGATCTGGTGGGCACCGGGTAGAACGGGGCGGCACCGCACCACTCAGGACACCCAAGCAGCAGCCGGGCCCGTCCCGGCCCAGTTGCCTGAGAAGATGCCCGCCAATGGGACCCAGGTTGCAGGGTGGGAATCGTAGCAAGCTGCCTCCACTCCTGCTGTACCGTCTGGGCAACCACCCAGACGTAGGTGTTGGGGTCCGTAAGGCCAGTATGTTAGACACCAGTTAAGTCAACTGTGTGGAGCGCACCAGATAGTGTCCCAGGAGTCTCTTCACTAACGCACCCAACCGAGGTGAGTGTCTCTGGGATGGCGGAGGGTGTTGGGAGATACCTGTGACAGAAAATCACTCATCCTCCGACCCGAGCTCCGGGGTCTCCTGAGTCTCAGGTGGAGGGCTGGGGTCCAAGCTGTTCTCAGCGTCACCGCTAGTCTCACTGGCGGGCGGGGGTGCATGATTAGACCGCGGGATGGAGGGGGAGTGGGCCTGTGGGTGGAGGGTGGTGGTGTTTGCATGACGGTAGTATGGGGGTGAGGGGGGTATGGGGATGAGGGGGTCGAGGAGGGTTGCCACGCGTGTCACAGGGAACCGCAACTAAGCGGGGTCTCACGCCCTTGCACACAGCCGAGCTCCACCTCGGTGACCTGACATTCCTACTGGCCGTCGACCATGTCTAGGGCCCTCTGTTCGGCCATGGTGAGGGGCCGCATGTCCGGCGGTCCCCCTCCTGTTTTCTCCCACTTCTGACAGTTGTGCGCGGCCTTCTCCAACGCATGCAACCCAGGGGGTGAGTAGCTGGTGGCCTCAGTGGCCAGGGCACCTGGCCATGGCAGCCGGTATGGGTGCTGGAATGTGGGGCATCGGCTGCCCTCTGGGTTGGGAGAGTGGGGCATGGGTTACTGCCAGGGGCACAGTGCTGCCTACTCACCCTGGCCACCCCGAGAAGGTCGTGCAGCTTTTTACGGTACTGCTGGCTGGACCGGACGGTGTTGCCCACGGCGCTCACGGCCTTTGCCACCTGTGCCCAGGCACAGCGAAGGCAGCAGCTGGCATCCTCCTACCCGGGCAGGGTACAAGGTCATCCGCCGCTCCTCCACCGCGTCCAAGAGAGTCTCCAGTTCGACATCGGTAAACCTCAAGGCTACTCTCCGTGCTGCCATCTTGTTGGCCGAGATGGTGTGTGTGGGGAGTGAAGTGTATATATGCAGCTGAAGATTGTCAGCCTTAGAGTGCGAATCGTGAAATCGGCAAATATGGCACCGCTTCTCATTAGAATCCACATGGTGCCGGTGCTAGCCCCTTAGCAGTAGCGGAATCGGTCCAGGTGTGGTGCCAGCTTTTCTGTCGTGAAAGTCCACGGATCCTGCGCCAGCATCAATATTTGCCAAGATGGCTTTCCAGCTTTGACTGAGAGAAGAGACTCTTTCAATGGAAAAATTAGAGCCTGACCCAATACCCAGACAGGAACATTTTTGTATCCGTCAGTGGGCAGTCTCCCCAGGGCGAATGTTGGGTTGATTTCTATCTTTTGACTTGGGGCATTGAAGCCAAATGTTGCACTCCGATTGAATTCAATTCAATCATTATAGATTGGGGATCTAATCCGTATGTCCTCGTACAATACTCGGAAGTGCCTTTGATCACTGAATAATCACAGCACCCAAAAAACATTTTTTCAAAGTGCAGTCCAAATGCAGTCATCCAATTTTGACAACAGTATCCTAACAGTAAAACAGGTATTCTAGTTTATCTATAAGCAGGACTGGCTATACAATAGTTAGTGAAATACTGAAGAAAATTCAGATCAGTTTAGTATACTGAAAAATACAGTATTTTAGATGATCAAATAATATGACAATTTTAAATCTTAAACTTGGATCAGAAAATAAGATACGGAATTCCACGAGTGATGTACAGAGTAGAAGTCTGCAGCATGCAGGCTCACCTTAATCCGCCTGGTCTCTGGCTCAGCAATGACTCCCACAGACCTTAAAGCTAGATCTCCTATACTACGTGTCATAGCCAATCTCCCATTTACATGTGGTTGGCCCAGACTGTTCCAGGCAACAAATCCACCACATTTCTTAATCCTGTCAAATACAAACAAAGCAGAAGGTAATAAATGATGGTATAGATATGGATGATATTTGCTTACATAAATATATGAATTAAGTGACACACTAATAAATGTAGCTGCGGATCACAATGATTTACAGTGACCAAATGGATTTACAGCATTAAGTGAGAAGACTATTTGTATCAAATTTTCAATAATGTTACCTTTCCCTCTCATCTTTCCTCTCTGGAGTGTGGTCCTCAGTCAGTCGCTTATGTTTTCCCTTGCGACAAAGAATTGCTCGGCTGTCACCCACACTTGCTACCACAAGCTCAATGCTATCACGCAACAGAGCCACAGTGGCAGTTGTCCCCGATGCAAGGAAGGAGACTAAAATTATCAGAAAACAGAACTTAAATTACAGCCCTTGAAAGCATGCTGTAGAACTTTTTGAAAGCATCAACTTCAGTACTTTCAAATGTGCTTAAAGTTATTGTTAAAATATATCAGATCAGTTAATACACAAGATATTATAGCATGCAGGCATTAAAAAGCAATTAGGCTAAACAATGAAGATTATACTTTGCTAACAGGGCTTAATGTTTAACTCACATTATACAAAGCAGAATGGCAACAACAGCAAATATGTTAGTCTTAGTTTAAAAACAAAGGAAACTGCAATAGACTATAGACTGTTGCTTGTGAACGGTGTTAAGTTTAAGAATACTAATAATATTTGGAGCAAGTACAGTTTCCCGTTAGCATCAGGCCCTGCTGTAACAATTATGTAGAAACAATTACAAAGGAATTTGTGTAACTAGAAAGCAAAGTTTAAGAACAAATACCATAAAGTGCTCAATTAAAATTAAGTATACTATATAGCAGGTATTTTTAAATTGCTGCTTTGAGATTTTAGATGGCATGCGATTGCGAAAATTTGGTTTAAAAATACACATTTTTGCAAGATTCAAATCAGAAAATGTTGAACCTGGACAAGTTCCCAATCATGGCATGCTTGACTTCCAAAGCTCCACGTCGAGTACATAACTGAACATTAACAGCAGTGACAGAGAGAATAATGCATGTTATAAACTAGAGGCTGAGGAAGGTTTTCTGTAAAGGCAAGATATTTCAATGCTATTTTCCGAAGATTTATAAAGGTGGGTTTATTGGTGGAGATTAGGGGTAGGGACTAGAAGAAAAGCTTGCTTATACAGAAAACTTCTTTATGCACTTTCCTTCATTTTAATTATTGAAAGGTATAGGAGCAATCCAACGAGAAAGAAAGACATGGGAGGTGAGAATTTCAATAACCACAATTCAGTCTCCAGTCTGGACTTGTATTCCATGTAACTTTAGTCACATATCTATTATTTGACATCTGTTTGGGGATTTTAAGATATTTAAACATTTATGCTCAAAGCTAGGACCAGGGGAAAAAAGCCATCTGTATGAACAACTTACATTTGTATGGCGCCATAGCACCTTTAACATAGAAACCACCCTCTGGCCCCCAGTGCTTAAACAGCAAATTAATCTGGTGGAGCAGCATCTCATGAAAAGGTGTGAAACGATAATATTGGTATCTCGTGTCAGCAGCTAATTTTCTGTATGCTAGAAATTGTTTTAACTTTAGTTGGCCAAATATATTTTCAGCAAGTTTAAATATTTCATCGGTTTACAAAATCTTTTTACAAAAACTTCCTCAGAAGAAACATGATATACATTAAAGATAAATCAACTGTAAAAGCTGGTGTAATTTTCTTTATATCAAAGTTACCCAGAACGCTACTGAGGTTAATGTGACGTTATCCTTCTCAGAACATTCAGCTTATATATTATTTTATAACTTCAAGATTGGGTATAGAACAAAATAACATGGCGCTGGTGCTGGGAAACATACAATTTAATGGGGTGAAGGGCAGCAGAGAAAAATAAGCAACTTCCATTTAAAGAAGTCTCTCAAAAGAAAGCTCAGCACAATTTTTTAAATATAAAATGAAGGTTCCACATGACCACTTATTATCATGCCCATGAGGTGTAGGTACATCCACAGCATTGATTTTTTTTTGGGGGGGGGGGGTTTCAGGTGATGGTATTCCCATGAACCAGTTGCTCTTGTCCTTCTGGTACAGATCACGGGGTTGGAAGGGCTGACGAAGGAGCCTTAACGAGTTGCTCTACTGCATCTTGTAAATTGTACAAATTGCTGCCATTGTGCATCAGTGGTGGAAGGATTGAATATATTAATTGGCGGATGGGGTGCCAATCAGATGGGTTTCTGGATGGCGTCAAGCTTAGAATGTTGGGGAGTATTATGAAATATTCCACATAACTCAGAGCAAAAGTCAGACATCATAAACAAGCAGGTAAGTTAGCGGGAGCAAACTAATAAGAGGAAGGGATGTGCGTGAAGGAACAAGTGAACAAAAACATAAGGTGACAGGTAGCGAGGGCAATTTCCAGCCTGCGCTCCCCACTAGAGAGAATCGGAAAACTTAATTCTTGCCGGCGATTGCGTTTCCAGATTTTCAACTCACCTCACTGGTGACGACACTAGGTTCACGTCTATTTAAATATTTACGAATACATTTGAATGTAATTACCCAGCAACCCCCCCTACATGATTCCCTCCTCACTGAATCGTGCCAACGTGGCATCATGTCTGGAGGTTTACAACAGCTATTTGAAGACAAGAATTGGTTGAAGAGGGACCCCCCCCCCCCCCCCCCCCCCCCCCACTATAGCGTTTGGGGAGGGGGGAAAAGAGAGACATGCTCTGGCAGTGCCTGGGGGGGGGGGGGGGGTGATCCCATCATGTGTGGTATTGGGGGGTGCAGGGAAGAGAGCCGAGGCCATTGAGGGGTAAACTTGCAGGCATATAGGCGAGGGTGGGAGGAGAGCATGCAATTGAGGGAGGGGGGGAAAGAGAAATTCCGGCAATACGTCCATGTTTGGAGGGGGAGCCATTGATGATTGTGGGCAGGGTGGAAAATGCTGCCAACACCTCCGTGGTGATGGGGATAAAGAGTTGATCTTCAGTTCCTTTAAAGATGACACCCTGACCTCTGTGGAGCCAGTCACACCAGCTCCATCAGACACCACCCCAGTGACGGCATTATCCACACCCACTGAATGTTTCTCAGGGAGGCTCAGGATCTGGACTAAAACCTTGGTTGTGCAGCTGGAGAGCTACACGCCCTGCGGGCTTCAGTCAGAGCCCGACACTGAAAAAAATATGCCAAGGTTCCACACCCATGTTGTCTTTTGAGGGAGTCTTTATTATGCTTGACTGTTGTGCTGCACAATTCTGGTTGTTTCCATTTCTTATTTAACGTATTCAGTTTTTAAATAAAAATAATTTAGTTGTTTGAAAAGAAAAATACCTGCTCAATATAGTATACAAGAAAATACTTCAAAAAACATTTCATAACTATTAATTGTTTTACCTGCTTTTAAATCATTCCTGCAGATTCTGATAGAAAACTAAATGATTTACTAGCTTCAAGAGTTAAAAAGCAATTCCTGTATCCTTCTAGCTATGCAGGCAAAAAATGTAAATTCTAAAAAAAACTATTTGAAAAGCATAACATTAATAAACAAATTTTCCTCACATTACTAATTAATGTACACACTACATTACTAATTTCTTCAACAGGACTGAACACTCACTGGAGCAGATTTTATTGCATGTCATCGCTACTAATGGGGCAAAGAGGATGTGAGGGACCTTCCAATAGTCCAGGCTAGGAACCGCTGGACTCCTTCACCTGGGAGTAAAAGGGAGCAGTTCTCCTTCCACTGAAGCCCAACAAAGTGTCCAGGGCCTCCTGTTCTAGAGCTGCTGGTGCTGCGCAACAGACCAGGTACAAACTCTGCTATAGATAACACGTACACAGAGGCAAATAGGAAATTTATGCAGGGATGTCTAAACAATATCTGCAACACTGGAAATATAATAACTGGAGCTGCATGTAAATATCTTGGCTGGTAGGTTGTAACATTTTAAAAACTGTGCAAAATTCACTTATCCATGCCTTGCATTGATGTATATCTGCACAATCCTCTTCTGCATGGCTTCAGAAATTACAACAAAAAATATTGTGCCAATTTCCAAATTTGAATTCCAACTCCCCAATCCTTGCATTGAGGCATAAAATGCCTTTATTCATATGAATTTATCTGCAGCTCTTAAGATATTACCCAGTGTTACAGGGCAACAATAGATCATGGTAGAAATAAAAGGCAATGTTCAAAAATAAATGCGAAGTGTTTTTGCAGCATTTGAAGACTTCCAAAATATGATTTATTTTTAAGATAATGTTTTTCAAAGAAAATATATACTACAATTAGTGTGGTCTAACATTAAGTACAGAATGCCATAAAATATTTTGTATGATTTTAGTATGGATTTTGCCCATTAGCTTTCTAAAAATACACAGGCTATACCAGAAAACTGAAATGGAAAAAGCACCACTGTCTCAATGATCATATTATTTTGAAACATATACAGCAAAAGGTAATAATCACTTTCATTTTGGCACATTTTTAAAGTTGAGCATAATGCAATGAGCTCAAGTATAAAAGGAGCCTGGACTAAATTTATTTACAAGGTTGAGATAGATAGTGAAATCAGGGAACTAAACACTTACGGAATAAAATGAAAAAGAATGCTTGTAGCACCAAAGGAAAAAGGCTGCTGCCCAGCATTTAAGATTTTAATGATTCTATACAACATTCTCATTCGACTCAAGTCAGTAAATTACATGAAGGTAAGCCAATCGGAATCTTGATAGAAATCTGGGGCAATTGGATATAAAGTTAAAGTAACCACCAATTTTTTCAACAGTATGCTGTGGCTCTTTTCACTGCAGGTGCATCACACAACCATATGCGAGAGTCAATAACTAGATCACTATAGTTCTCAGGGGGAAAATCTATATCAAACATGCAGGATCAAATCTTGCTGGATTGGAGCATCTCAGCATGTACCAAAGGACTTTGCCCTGCATCAACATTTCTATGCTGTGCTTTATTTTGCTGGAAGTACAAGGTTATAAAAGTTTGTCTGGGGCAATGGAGAATCTGGAATATTAGTGAGCATATGGCCAACAGTGTATCCTCTTAATCAATGAGATCAAAGGATTGAGACAAAACAGAAACAACGGAGGTGGGGGAATTAGAGTGAAATTAGGTGCAGAAAAAAAAAAGAAAAAGCAGTATTTGATTAAGGAAAAAAAAAGTAAGAAAAAGCATTGATATAAAATTGAGATTTTTAAAGTCTCTGCAAAGAATTTACAAACGACAGAAATCAAAAATAGGAGAAATATCAAAATTAAAAATATTTTATTATATGCAGGAATGTGATTGGATAGCTGATATTTGTTCCCTTTCTGGACCAAATAGGTTGATTGACATTGCATCAACAATTATCATGTGGTTTTAAAAAAGTACTAAAATGCTCTTTATCACCAGCATCAACTTCTGCAGCAAGAGTAATGGCAAGTAATGCACAAATCCAACATATTCTTTAAAATCAAGCAGGGAGGCCAAGGACAACATGTTATTTGTGCAAATCAAAGAGTAAACTGACTAGCAAATTCTGAAGATTCCACTATTCATGTCATAGAAAGAGATAATTTTTCAGACTTTAATGGAATCAAGGGGTATGGGAAGAAAGCAGGAATATGGCATTGAGATGGAAGATGGTGGTGCAGGCCCGAAGGGCCAAATGGCCTACTCCTGCTCCTAGCTTCAATCCCTTGAATTTATTGGCTGAATTTGTGCATAAATGATGGCCTGGGTCGTTAACAAGCTGTTGTTTTTCCAGCAAAACTCAGCCCATAAAATCTTACCAAAAATGTTACTTGAATGATCTCTTTTTTAAAATAAAGGTTTGTCTGTTAACTAGTTTGGTTGGTAGCCAATCTCTTTTCCATTATTTGATGAAAAATTAACAGGACACGGAGCATAGATCTCTCCTTGATAATTAGTAAAATTAAACATTCAACAAAATGAGGCTCAATTCTTCACATCAGGCCACAAATATACAAGTGATTCTTTTAATTCCACGATTCAAAATCTATACGGGACCTCAATGCCCCAGCTGATGTTTGACATCCTTCTGGCCCACGAGATTCTCTATTGGTCAATTTGGGCCACAATAGTACTTGGTATTTCTAGCTATGAAGTCATGTTGGAAGGTTCAAGCCGCAAGAGACAGACAGAAAAGGGGTATACAGAAGCCTCCACTACTAAGATACCAAAAGGTTGCCAAGGATCCCGACAGTGATTGATTGAGTGGACACAATGTCATGCAGTGAAATCCATTCCTTGTCAAGAGCATATTTAGCTTCGTCTGTGCCCTACAGTTTGCTGAGCTTATTGATTGGGGGAATTTGTTTTGCTGCATTCAAACATCCCGACACTGCGTTTGAGCAAAAGAGTCAGCCATAAGCCCTGCTCCATCTGTTCAAGTAACAGATCAATAATCAGGGAGGTCCTGTGGTTCAGTTGGTAGCACCCCTTCCTATGAGTCAGAAGTTCCAGGATTCAACCCAACCCAAGACTCAATGACCACGGAAGGGTCAATCATGACACAGTTCAAACAGATTGATAATCTGTCTGCTAATCCTTCTAACATTTCCTCATTATTTCCCTAAGAGGGAAACAAAGCATGTGCAAAGATAACAAAGAAAACGGACCAGTAAAAATGATCAAGATAATTCAGGGCAGCCATCATGCTTGAAGCAGAGATTTGTTAATGAAATTGTAATGAGAGAAAGCTAATTATTTAAAAGCTGGTTATTTACAGTGGCTGTAGAATATTAATGATAGTTTAATCTACAATAATCCTTCTGGGAAGTGGTGAATATTGGAAAAGGTCCAGCTATAGCGGATCATATGCTTTATAAATAGCAACAGAAAAATGTCAGGTGCAATCAAGCTGAGAAAACACATGCCAGACTTATATTCAGGATTTTACTTTGATCACACAGCCTTCCTTATGAATACCCCAATACGATTTTATAAAGCATGTCAGCAACCCAGATGAAGCGCACAGCATACTCTGGACTTATCAAAAAATAAGGAACAGCTTTTGATTTTTTTTTAAAGTCCAATGGGGTTTTATTCTTGATAAATGGTCAATTGTGAATTCAGTGAAAGTTGATCTGAAAAATATTATCAGATTGCAAGAAATGTTCAACTTCATGCAGCAGATAATTGGTTTTAAAATCCTAATATATGTCAGGATTTCCCCCTTACTATCACTGGAGTATAACATTTAAAAATGCACAACGACCAGTTCATTGTGTGTTTCATTAACTTGGATGTACACAAATTGAATGTCAGAATTAATAAACCTTATCGGATAGTAAAAAATCTAGTTACTATAGCAATGTCAACCAGATGTTTGCTGACTGAAGCAACCTTGTTGCCGTGCGACCTAAAATAGGCCTTTTGTTAAGAATTGTACGTACCAAGGTCAAATCAGTTATATTCAGTTCTCTCTATTGCTCTTGATCTTCAAATAATTCCTTTATAGAAATATATAATAGAATCCCGACAGTGCAGAAAGGAGAAGGCCATTTGGCTCATCGAGTCTGCATCAGCCCTCTGAACGGCACCCCACATGACCCAATCTCGCACCCTATCCTCATAACTTCACTAGGGCAATTCATCACAGCCAATCCATCTAACCTGCACATCTTTGGACTGTGAGAGGAAACCTGAGCACCTGGAGGAAACTCACGCAGACATGGGGAGAACGTGCAAACTCCACACAGACAGTCACCCGAGATGGGAGTCAAATCCAGGTCTCTGGCACTGTGAGACAGCAATGCTATCCACTGTGCCATCAGGCCACATATATGCGATATGCACTATGGAAACCCAGCCTGAGTGGAACTGTTTGGATGACTTTCAGTTGGAACTTTAAATCGAGACCCCAAATCAGAAAAATCCCCCATTTAGTATTACGAACCTGGATTAGAACCCCAACAGTGGCCAGGATATTAAGCATAAACCCTAATATTTTATTTAAATTATAAAGACTTGAGGAAAGGCCATGAGTAATTTCGCAAAAAAATAAGGATATGGTATATTAAAACAAACTTTATTACCAACACAGTATTCAGCACCTTCTAATCACACTCTTCTGAACTGTTTGGGAATAAACTGCTAATCTATCTACCGACACATCGTTTAACTGAACTGAGATGCTGGACTTCTGCTCACATCTCTAACTAACATTCAATTAACATTGCTTTTCTGCAAAGATTCTTGATACTGTGGCTCTTCCCAGTAATTACATCATCTTTCCAAGCTAAAATCTAATTAACTCCACAGGGAATCTCTTTAATCCAGACAACATTCCATTAGTCCAAGCTTTTTACGATGCTTTAATTGCACCCCTGCCTCCTAAAATCTTTCAACCCAGGACTCTTTAAAAATACTAACACCCCTTACTGTACCAAATACTTATAATACAATATCATTGAAATTCCTACATTCAACACATTATCAACAGAATAGAAAACTGACTTATAACTAAAGCATCTCTTTATAGCCCTAGAATGTTAATTGGAGATCAGCAGTTTCTATAACTGTAGAAACCTCCTTTCCTGAACTTTTAATAATATGTCCAATAAAAATGACTTACGATTCAAGAATTGAACAAAATTACGATTACAAAATCAAATGTAAATCATATAATGAAGCAACTTCAGTGCTGGTATCTAGGGCATTTTTCTTCTAGTATTATGCTGCACATTTGTTCTTCAGAAAACCTGCTCCAGAATGAAGCGTGAACACTCAAGAACAGAGCTGCTCAGTTTATAAGCAACTTGGGTAATTTCTTGCTTAATCTAGAGACCATACTTTGAGGAAATTTCTAAAGTTAAGCTTTTTTTCCAATATCATGCCAATGAAAAGAGTGTTTTCTGCAATGAATCATACTCTAGGTACTTGCAGAAACTGGAATTGGACATCCTTGCAGCTAGGTCAGCTTTTGTGACAATAAGTAATTTGGATTCTACACCGCTGAATTTCGATCAGGCTACAAACATTGTGGTGGCAGTGACAACATAGGAAAGTAGGCAATTCACCCTTTTGTCCCATTCTGCCATTCAATAATTCAATTTACCTGCCTTCATGCTGTGCCCTACAACAGCTTCGTCGAACTGAAACCTCAATTTTGAACTTACCTACTGACCCAGCCTCCTTATGGGAGGAGTGGTTGGGAATGGGAACTCCAGATTTTTATTACCCTTTGTAAGAAGAAGTGCTTCCTGATATCATATCACAACTGCATAAAACAGTGGTTTTCACTCTAACTCTACAAACTTAGAAAATTAAACTGGCGAAGCCACTGGCCAAAGTGACTTGGAGTCATTCCATCATGGACTGGTGCCCTTTCTGATAAAGGAAAAACTTGCTAAATTTACTACATTGATAACATTGAAGAGATTTGGTAGAATCACAATATTTGCAACAATAAAGGATTCTAGAAATTGCAAGAATACACAGAATTGAGGAAATGCCCTATGTTTTACTTTTAAGCTACAGATCTGGCATATGGTTGTGTTTCACTAGATGCAGTTTCTAAAAGGTATCCGTCCTCCCATTTGGTTCTCTGGAATAGCCAGTTGTAAGTGTTTAACAACATATTTCACACCAACCATGAAAAGGCAGAAAATAAGCTGCATATATTCAATAGAAAAATACAGTGAATGGAGACACAATGTTTAAGATATTGTCTAATAATTGTCTAATATAATGTTTATGAATGCAATCATTTTTATTCAATACAACAATACTTAATGGTCAAGGCAGATTTGGATATGAATGTCATAACTGACATGTATTACACACCAGACTTGAAATTAGTCATGCTGCAAGATTAAATGCGCCATTCAGCTGTTAAATTTTACAGTTTTACTCAAAGCGGTGTTAACTACAATCAGGCAGTGTTTGTTTTGTGATTACTTCAAAAGGTTTTGCAACTTATTGCCTTCATTAGCTAAGTTTATTTTGCGCTTACGTGTTTGTACTGCTGGGTGTTTCAAAAATTTGAGAATACTTGGTCACCTTAAACTGTAATGTAGCTGAAGGTTTAATCTCTAAACCTGAATTTATCACTGCAAGGAAAATATTTAATAAAGTTGAGGCAGATAATGTACCGTGCAGGTTGCTATGGATAGGTGTTACATCACAGTTATTATTATGGCAAATTGGCTGGTCTGGGACAGAAAAGAACAAAAAGGATAAGCTTAAACTTGAAGAATGCCAGTTTTTCTTATAAAAAGCAGCATCAAACTTGTCTAACATTGAAGAATATTCATCTAATTTTACATCGTAAATTCTATATCAGCATTTTGTGATCTGCCATTAGTTAAAATGACTTGGGGAGAATAGATAGAATTGCTGATATGGCAATTGCTAAAGTATAATGCTCAGGTACTTGTAAAGTTATAAAGAACTCACAATGAAGCTACATAGAATTGATAAATCCAAGTACAGTTCAAAGCATTATACTGATCAATGGGAATATTACTGTTTTAAATGATAGCTGTATTGATTAGAATATACAAATAGCCTTTTGAATAGAGGTACTGTGTACTGACAAGCATTTATTATACCCAACCAATGGATTGAACTGGTCAAGTTGTGCTATTTAAATTATTTGTGAGACTTTTGCTGCTTTCACCTTTTTTGTTCTTGGAGCAATCATATGCAAGGTTTCACCATTCTTTAGGTCCCATATCAAGTAGCTTTTTCTTTAAATGAGGCGGCAGAGCAAGTTTTGGCATGTACTTGATTACAAGGCTGTGATGTCTTGTCCCATCATACAAATGCCTTTAAAGCGCAGGAATAACAGCTGGGATTGGAAACCAGACCAAATTTCTCACCCCTCGTTCAAATACAGCAACACTACCCAATTTTCCAAAGTGGCCCATTTAAGATTGGCCAACTTAAGGTCACCAGGATATCTTCTCCCTTTGCCGACTGTCTCATTGCACCATTCATGTCCAACATAGTGGGTGGCTGAAATTATTCGGGGATTCTACTTGAGATAGAAAAAAAATCTAGGGGCGAAATTCTCCGGAAACGGCGCAAATCAGTCGGACATTGCGCTGCTCCAAAGGAGCGGAATGCTCCGCATCTTTGGGAGCTGAGCCCCAACCTTAAGGGGCTAGGTCGGCGCCGGACAAATTTCCGCCCCGCCAGCTGGCGGAAAAGGCCTTTGGTGCCCCGCCAGCTGGCGCGGAAATGACATCTCCGGGCAGCGCATGCGTGGGAGCGTTAGCGGCTGCTGTCGGCATTCGCGCGCATGCGCATTGGAGGGAGTCTCTTCTGCCTCCGCCATGGTGGTGACCGTGGCGAAGGCGGAAGGGAAAGAGTGCCCCCACGGCACAGGCCCGCCCGCGGATCGGTGGGCCCCGATCGCGGGCCAGGCCACCGTGGGGGCACACCCCGGGGCCAGATCGCCCCCCGCAGGACCCCGGAGCCCGCCCGCGCCCCCTTGTTCCGCCGGTAAGGTAGGTGGTTTAATCTACGCCGGCGCGACAGGCATTCTAGCGGCAGGACTTCGGCCCATCCGGGCTGGAGAATCGCGCGGGGGGCCCGCCAACCAGAGCGGCGCGATTCCCGCCCCCGCCGAATATCCGGCGCCGGAGACTTCGGCAACCAGCAGAGGCGGGATTCACGCCAGCCCCCGGCGATTCTCCAACCCGGCGAGGGGTCGGAGAATCTCGCCCACGGAGCTTCCATTCAGCGCTTTGGCACAGAGATCAGGAAATCAGGTATGGGGCAGTAAAGAGATGGAGATTACAGCTCTGGCTCATGGCAACACTCCTGGCTCTGAATTAGAAAATTATGGATACACATTAGATTCCAGGACGTAAGCACATGAAACCACATTTCAGTGTATTCTTGAGTGTGCTGTCATATGAATGGTTCAGAGGCGAAATTAAACGGACGTCACATTTCTCCTCTCAGATGGATGAAAATGAACCCATATCACTATGTGAAAAATAGCTGGGGCGTTCTTCCACTGCCCTGACCAATATTCACCTTTGTTACTTGATCTTAATTGCTGGCTCTGAAAAATTAAACGTTTTTCAGATACAGCATGGTCTGATCTTTTTTTTTAATAAACATTTTATCAAGATATTTATGGTTTTATAACAGTAACAGAACAGTGTACATACAATTATAAATATAGTGCAAAAGCCATCTTCCTCTCTCACAGGTCCCACCTTTTCTAACCCCCTACTCTAAACTAAACTAACCCCACAGCCCCCCCCTTCTGCTGATGGTTAGTTTTCCTTAAAGAGGTCAACGAACGGTTGCCACCTCTGGGCGACCCTCTCAAGGCAAACTTGATTTTCTCCAGACAGAGAAAGCTAGCCATGTCAGTTAGCCAGGTCTCCGACTTCGGGGGCTTTGAGTCCCTCCAAGCTAATAATATCCGTACCCAGGCTACCAGAGAGGCAAAGGCCAGAACGTCTGCCTCTTTCTCCTCCTGGAATCCCGGATCTTCCGACACCCCGAAAATCGCCACCTCTGGACTCGGCGCCAACCTTGTTTTCAACACCTTGGACATGACATCCGCAAACCCCTGCGAGAATCCCCCAAGCTTCAGGCATGCCCAGAACATGTGAACATGGTTTGCTGGTCCTCCCGCACACCTTGTCTTTTACCCAAAAGAACCTGCTCATCCGGGCCACTGTCATGTGAGCCCGGTGAATAACCTTAAACTGTATCAGGCTGAGCCTGGCACATGTTGTGGACGCGTCCGCCCAGAGACTATCCTCTATCTCTCCTCCTAACTCCTCTTCCCATTTGTGTTTCAGCTACTCGGTCTGCGTTTCCTCTGACCCCATAAATTCCTTATAAATGTCCGAAACCCTCCATTCTCCCACCCACAGGATACCCTGTCCTGTATCCCCATTGGTGGTAGGAGCGGGAAGGTTGAGACCTGCCTGCGTAGGAAATCCCACGCCTGCAGGTACCTAAATTTATTCCGTCCCGTCAGTTCAAATTTCTCCTTCAGCTCCCTCAGGCTGGGAAAGCTCCCCTCTGTAAACGTATCTCCCATCCTTTCGATCCCTGCTCTCCGCCATCTCCTGAACCCTCCATCTAGCCTCCCCGGGGCAAACCTCCCCCCCCACCCACCACCCACTTCCTATATTCGCCACCCAGTAATAATTACTAAACTTCGGGAGTGCCAGCCCGCCATCACCCCGGCTGCGCTCCAACATCCCTTTTTTAAACTTGTGGGGTCTTACCCGGCCATACAAAGCCCGAGATCACCTTGTTGACCCACTTAAAATAGGACTGAGGAATAAAGATGGGGAGGCATTGAAACACAAACAGGAATCTCGGGAGAACCGTCATTTTCACTGTCTGTACCCCCCTAGCCAGTGACAGCGGGAGCACGTCCCACCTTCGAAAATCCTCCTTCATTTGGTCTACTAGTCAGGCCAGATTTAGCTTGTGCAGCCATTCCCATTTCCGCGCCACCTGGATGCCTAGGTACCGAAAGCCTCCCCCTACCACTCTAAATGGCAGCTCCCCCAATCGCCTCTCCTGCCCCTTGCCTGGATCGTGAACATCTCACTTTTCCCCATGTTCAATTTGTAACCCGAAAACCGGCCAAAATCCCCCAGAATTCCCATAATTTCTTCCATCCCTTCCAATGGGTGCGACACATATAAGAGTAGATCGTCCGCGTATAGTGAGACTCTGTGTACCACCCCCCCACTCGGACCAGCCCCTTGAGGCTCTCAACGCAATTGCCAGCGGTTCTATGGCCAGTGCGAACAATAGCGGGGAGAGAGGGCATCCCTGCCTTGTCCCCTGGTGCAACCTAAAATAGCCCGATGTCAATCTGTCCATCCGAACACTTGCCACGGGCACCTGATACAGCAGCCTGACCCAGTCAATGAAGCCCCGCCCAAATCCAAACTGCCCCAGTACCTCCCACAGATAATCCCATTCCGCCCGGTCAAATGAGTCCATTGCGACCACCACCTATACATTCCTACTCTCTGGGGGCATCATAATTACATTCAACAGCCTTCTTACGTTGGCCGCCAACTGCCTCCCCTTAACAATTCCCGTCTGGTCCTCCCCAATCACGTCTGAACGCAGTCTTCAATCCTTGAGGACAAGATCTTAGCGAACAGTTTGGCATCTACATTTAGTCGGGAGATTGGTCTGTAGGACCTGCATAGCTCCGGGTCCTTATCCCACTTCAGGATCAATGAGATAGTGGCATGTGACATCATCGGGGGAAGCCCCCCTCTCTCCCTTGCATCATTGAATGTCCTCATCAGCAGTGACCCCAGTATCCCAGAGAATGCTTTGTAAAACTCCACGGGGTACCCATCCGGTCCCGGGGCTGTTCCCGGCTGCATGGCCTTCAGCCCTTCTGCTATCTCTTCCAGCCCGATCGGGGCCCCCAGCCCTTCTACCAACTCTTTGACAACCTTCGGGAACTTCAGCCTCCCTAAGAATTGCCTCATCCCCTCCGGCCCAGCTGGGGGTTCCGACTCATACAGCCTGCTGTAGAATTCCTCGAACGCCTTATTGACCCCAGCTGAATCTCCGACCAGGTTCCCATCCCTGTCCCTTACTTTCCCAACCTCCCTGGCTGCCTCCCGCTTTCTAAGCTGCTGCGCAAGTATTCTACTGGCCTTCTTCCCGTATTCATAGATCGCCCCCCCTTGCCTTCCTCAGCTGCTCCACCGCCTTCCCTGTAGTTAACAAGCCAAACTCCGCCTGTAGCCTCCGTCGTTCCCTTAGAAGCCCTGCCTCTGGGGTCTCCGCATACCTCCTGTTGACCTGTAGTATTTCCTTTATCAGACGGTCCATCTCTGCTCTGTATGCCTTCTCCCTGTGGGCCCGTTTCGAGATCAGCTCCCCTCTAACCACCACCTTCAGCGCCTCCCAGACCACTGCAGCAGAAACTTCCCCCGTGTCGTTGACTTCCAGATAGTTCTGGATACATTTCGTCAGCCGCCCACACACCTCCTCATCAGCTAAAAGTCCCACGCCAGCCTCCAGCGCGGGCGCTGGCTACCCTCCTTGCTCACCTGTAGGGCAACCCAGTGCGGGGCATGGTCTGAGATCGTGATCGCTGAATACCCAGTGGCCACTACCCCCGTCAGTAAAGCCCTATTCAGGATTTAAAAAGTCAATCCGCCACCCCCCCGCCCCCATCTGCTCCATAAACCCCTTTAGCTCCTTTGCATTGCCAGCACCCTGTCTGTTCTTGAGCTAGGCCGGTCTAGCCCTGGGTTAATGACTGTGTTGAAGACCCCCCCCCCCCCATAACCAGGTTATGCGAATCCAGGTCCGGGACCTTCCCCAGCATCCTCCTTATGTAACTCCACATCCTCCCAATTCGGCACGTACATATTCACGAGTACCACCGGCAGCCCCTCCAGCTTCCCACTGACCATAATGTACCGACCCCCCACATCTGCAACTATTCTTCCCGCCTCAAATGACACTCGCTTATTAATCAGGATCGCGACCACTCTAGTCTTGGAGTCCAGCGCCGAGTGGAAAACCTGTCCGACCCATCCCTTCCTTAGTCTGACCTGGTCAGTTACTCTAAGGTGCGTCTCCTGCAACATTGCCACGTCCGCCTTCAGTCCCCTCAAATGCGCGAACAAGCGTGCCCTCTTAACCGGCCCATTTGCATGGTCTGATCTTAACTAGTGAATGGACCACATGTAACAAAACTACTTTTTTGCCTCACTACGTGTAAAACCCCTGAACAATACCCCCTACCTGCACCCCCCCCAAAGTCTGCCAACGGGTGATGTTAATGTTGTAGAAATACATATTGACATTGAGGTATGACTTGCAGCAGCCGGGTCACACAAGGGTCGCTGACTGAAAACTGATACCTCAAGCTCTTTCACAATATTCTACAAGGCTTCTCTGCATTTGCCAGATCAGCCACAAAACATTTAATTCATTATTTTTTTTAAGAATGAAGAATCATCACAAAACCATTCAGAACTCAGTGCTCAATATGCATGCCTGACTTCCTTCCGTCTGAAAAACGTACTGAGCCAGGGGTCGATGTAGAAGTTATCATGATAAAAACGCAAATACTGAGCTCATTGAATTAAAAATTGGAACAAGAGTAGGCCATTCAACACTTTGAGCCTGTTCCACCATTCAATAAAGTCGTGGCAGATCCAAATCTTCACTCCATCAATGCACTTAGTTCCGAACCCTCACTTGCCAAACAAAAATCGATTAATTTCCAAGTTCTGAACTTTTTCAATTGACTGAGTCTCAAACATATTAGCCAGCTCTAACTCTCAGGTTATGTCCTTTATTCTGGATTGCCCCCAGAGGAAATGTTTAGTCTCTAACGGCGCGACAAGCCTCTTTTCATCATAAGCTTTGCAAATGCATCACCCTTTAATCTTCTATGCTCAGTGGAGACTTGGAAGGTGAAAGTATAGATCATCTTGGGACTCTTGTTTGTTAAATTTAGAGTACCCAATTCATGTTTTAAGGGGGAATTTAGCAAGGCCAATCCACCTACCCTGCACATCTTTGGGTTATGGGGGCGAAACCCACGCAAACACGGGGAGAATGTGCAAACTCCACACGGACAGTGACACAGAGCCGGGATCGAACCTGGGACCTCAGCGCCGTGAGGCAGCAGTGCTAACCATTGAGTCACCATGCTGCCCTTCATCTTGAACTCTTGATAAACCCGACCCTACAGCCTCAAACATTCACACTATGTTGTTAAAAGATGTTGTCTTTCATACATAATTCGGCCTCCAACTCCATTCCTCCACCGCACTCCTAAACATTTATACTTGACGGTAAACCCCTAAAACTATGGTTCAAATTTTGGCAAGGTAAAATTTTGGAAAAATAATATGTTAAAGACATTAGCAAAACGTCATTAAGTGAGAAATGTTTAAAAGTAGTTTTCCTTTAGCGGGTGGTGCAGTGGGCTGGAGCTGGTATACGTGTATACCAGGACTTTACGGTGGAGCTGGCGAAGAGGCAGGCTGCCTTCAACGGGGTGAAGAGGGCACTGTACATTAGCAAGGTGCAGTGCGGCATTGTTAATCCAGCGAAGCTGAGGGTGACTTACAAGCTCAGGGACTTTTATTTTGGAACGGCAGAAGCAGCGGAGGAGTTTGCGAAGGCAGAAGGACTGTGGCAGAACTGAGAAATTGCCATGTGCCGATGTGACCTCATGACTGACTGTATTTTCTTCTTTTTTTGTTTCACTGCGTGCGGGTGTATGGGCTAAAGGAGCCAGTGTTGTATATATTTGGACAAGGGAAGTGATGGGACTTTCACGCGAAATGAGGGCTCTTTGGGGTGTAGGTGGATATGTGGGGTTTGTGTGCTAAAAGGGGATTTCTGGGCTTTCCTAGGGCTGGGCAAGGGGGAAAAGGACCCGGGCGGGGGCCTCCACGCTGGCCGGTTTAAGCCGGCCAGTGAACGGGAGTGAGGTGGGGGGGGAGGGGCTGCGGCCATCGGAGCCTGGCAGAACAGGGTCTGAGTGGTCTAGCCGGGGTGGAAAGTTGGGGGGAAGGAACCGAGGTTGGGGGGGGAGGAGTTTTACAAGAAGCAGTGGACGGGAGGAGTTGGAGACTTTGGGGGGGGGGGGGGGGGTAACAACTCTTGGGTATCATGTACGGTACTCTTTCAGAGGTTGGATGGCGTTGAGTGGGGGGGGGTGGACTCTACAGGTCAATGGTGACCATGGGCAATCCCGGACTCCTTTTTCTTTTTCTCCTTTGTTTTTTGTTGCCACCGTGGGAGGGTTTGTTTTATTGGATGCATATATTGACAGGTGGGCTGTTGTTTGGGGGGATGGGATCGTTGTTATTGTTAAGGGGATTGATTTTGTATTTGTTACCGTTTACTGTTTGTGGGTAGGGTGTAAATTTTGAAGGAAAATGTGAAAATGGAGAATAAAAACATTTTTTTTTAAAAAAGTAGTTTTCCTTTGACTTCACTCATTTTCTCTCCCCAAACCTTTATTCCTTTCCCCCTGAATTTCTCCCTGCTCCAGTACTCCTTTTTTTTTAAAACAAAGTTCTTTCCACTTCCCATTTTTTCTGCACCTCTCCCATTTGTTTAAGAAAACTAGATGGAGAGAGACTACAACAAAGTCAATTGCTTTGATTTGGGCTTAAAGCCTCAACAGCAATCTCTCCTCTCCCCTCTCTTTCCCCCCCCCCCCCCCCCCCCACCCCCCCCCGAAAGCCCGAAGCTGCATACGAGTAAGGAGATCTTTGTTAATGAAACATGTCCACAGCTCAAATATTTGCTGGCAAGAACAGCTGACCCTCTACGGGATATTAAAGAAATATGAACTCCTTGACTTCCTGAAATTAAAGAAATATGATCTGCTCGACATACAGAAACCTGCGACATTCCATTTACAGTTGCATAATCAACATTCTTTCTAAATCAGCAACCCACAAATGATATACATGCAAGTAAATGACACTATTAATGTAAAGTGCTCAGCTCCTGAAAGATTTGCCAGCAACTCAAAACACATGGAATCTTAAAAAGTGTTCCTCTTTTAGCTGAACCACACATGGCTGCCAAATGCCTTTCACTGCTGACAATTCCAGTCAGACTCTGCAATATTATTCATAATTTCTAACTAGAGTGGAAGGGCAGTCCTGCCGAAAGAAAGAGAGGTTGTTATAGATGGCGTAGAATGATTTTGATGTAAAGGGCCCCTCTGTGCTGCCTCAATAAAGTACTTAACATCCAGTATTCAAATGTTCCAATTTTGCTAGTGTAGCATTTTCTTTCCTATGTTGTTCCGCTCATTGCTTCGAAGGAGTCTCGAAAGACGTGCTTGTTAGGTGAATTGGACATTCTGAATTTTCCCTCAGTGTATCCGAACAGGAGCCGGAGTGTGGCGATTAGGGGATTTTCACAGTAACTTCATTGCAGTGTTAATGTAAGCCTACTTGTGACAATAATAAAGATTATTATTATTATAGATGGCCAATTTCATCCCAGGTTAAGCAGTTCGTATAGTCATTCCCGTGAAAATTGAACTGAGGGTGACATGAGATTTGTGGTCTGAGCTGTCAAACCCTGCTGTCAGAGGTAGAACGAGTGTTTAGTGAATTTTGCCACCCAGCCCCACTGATTAACTTACACTGCATTTTAAACCAATGTTAAAACCATGACATGATAAATGTAACTTCACTGCAGGATGCAAATGGTTTATTTGGCCTTTTTGGTTTTAATATTTCTCATGATCACTGGGATCCATTTTTTCCTTCTTCAAAGATTTTACAACATACCTGAAAATCCTAAATTAGTATTTCAACAGGGGATTTCTTTTCAACTACATGGAGCAAGGAGTGATTGATGAATTGTGTAAACACTACATTTGTAATTTTCCAAGTTATATTAAAGTGCAGGGCTAAGCAGCAATTCACAATTTTAGTGTGTGTACTGAAGAAATTAAAAATGTACGATGTCCTTTGGTCATCAGTATATCCAAGAAAAATCAAGCTTAAGGCAGCATGAGCTGATAAGCTCTCTTGATAAATAAACAGGAGGGGGGGGACTACTACTAACAAGTTTAGGAGAATCCATCCATTAGTGATAAAAAAAAAAGTTTTTGAATAAAATGATTATGATCTATCATTAATGTAAATAAAACATATCAGCATGTTTCATAAAAATAAACTAATACGAATGTATTTTATTATTTGTTTAAAACTGATCTTACAATTTAAAAAGAATAAAAGCACATCCTGTTACTCTGAATGTGAACAGGAGATATGGTCTCATTCATTTTTTCAAATGAAACCTATTATAATTTTTCTCGAGGCTGCAGGGCTTTGCATTAACATTAAATAAAACACAAATTTGAAGAAAAAAAAGTGTCATGCATTTCACTAGTTCAACTTTAAATGTGCATTATTCGATGTTTACGGAACTAACTTGCTGTGTAGCAATAAAAAGGCTGCATTTAATTGCGGCAGGAACTCGCATTTTAGGACTTTCTGCTACTGCAGGAAACCAAAACATTAACATCCAAAAATGTACTGAGTTGAAAGTAATGAAGTTTGAATAAAATATTTAATGACATTTAAATCCAGCAGCATAACTATTCAGTTTTGTTGGAAAGAATATATTAAAGCTATTCACAATTCAGTTACAGAATCATTTGTCCATACCAACATTAATTTGGCAATCATCTATAAAACCAATGTACAATATTAACCCTGAAGTTTAAAGTTTAACCCGATCAACTACATAATTTTAATTACCTGGCAGCGCATACGTGTTTACTACATCCACACTAGAACTGGTTACTTCAATACTAAAAGGCAGGTTTTAAATAGAGGTACCTACCATTTTCACTTAAATGAACATGTCTTGCAAATTCCTTATCTGTTTCATAAAAGGCTTTGGTCAATACCACTTCCAGATCCTCTTCCTGGGAAAGGCATTGTCTAGATGGGAAGCAAAAATGAAATTACATGTAAATGATACTTCCACCTATGGGGAGGCGGTGGCATAGTGGTATGGTCACTGGCCTAGGGGCTTTTCACAGTAACTTCATACTTGTGACAATAAAAGGTTATTATTATTAGTAATCCAGAGAACTCTGGAGTCCCAGGTTCAATTCCCGCCACTGCAAATGGTGAAATTTGAATTCAATAAAAATCTGGAATTAAAAATCCAGTGATGACCATGAAACCATTGTCGATTGTCCTTTTAAGGAAAGAAATCTGCCAAGGACATTCAAATGGTTATTGGATAGACATATGGACGATAAGGGAATAGTGTAGATGGGCTTTAGAGTGGTTTCACAGGTCAGCGCAACATCGAGGGCCGAAGGGCCTGTACTGCGCTGTAATGTTCTATGTTCTGCCCTTGGAAAGGGCAGAAGGAAAGGTGTCTCTCAAAATTCATGGTAACAATGTCGGTGGAGCGAATTAGTTTGTGAAGAGATCAAATGGCAACATTAGTCTGTACAGCCACAGTATATTACAGAAGTTATTAATTTCGCAATAATATTTTTGTTCTTTATGTTGTAAAGTTTGAGCCCGGGAAATGCACTTGCAATGAAAATACCCAGATGCAAAGAGCACTTTTTAATACACTATAGGTGTAACATAAGTGCCAACTGTTATTGCTGCTTGATGCTGCACCTGTGATTTGAAAGTCAGCACGGAAACAACCCGCAATATGCTTGTTGGATACACTTGAGGCAGATGTGAATTTTTTCACAAACCTTCAAGCACCTCTCAAATTGAAAAACATCACTCTCGCAAATCATTAAAAACATGCTCTTTTTCTGTTTACTCAGACTTTGAACATTATAGAATAAAGCGCTTCTTCAGTTACAATCTTCTGCAAATGATCTTTTAAATCCTCAAAAGGTTGATTCAGGGATAACGACGGGGAAACCTCCAAAGTTTAACAGTTGTCACACCTGTAAGTGTTTACCAGAGAATGGTGGAATCTCATTAACATTTCTTTGAATTCCTGTCAACTATAATACCATCCCGTAAATGTATGAATTTCAATTAGCTATTGGCCCGTAGTTACATATTTTGTTGCAGGAATTCACAGTTAAATTTAATGATCTTAGGGGTGGCACATTGGGCATGACAGCAACCAGTTTGCGTACAAGGGGCAACACAGTGGCACAGTGGTTAGCACTGCTGCATCACAGCATTAGGGACCAGAGTTCAATTCCGGCCTTGGGTAACCGTGTGGAATTTGTAGGTTCTCCCAGTGTCTGTATGGGTTTCCTCCGGGTGCTCCGGTTTCCTCCCACACTCCAAAGATGTGCAGGTTAGATGGATTGGCCATGCTAAATTGCCCCTTAATGTCCAAGGATGTGCTTGTGGGGTTACAGGGCTAGGGCAGGGGAGTGGGTCTGCATAGGGTGCTCTTTTAGAGGGTCAGTGCAGGCTGAATTGTGTGCTCAGGATGCTTGTGCTGGAGTGATACTCGAGTACAGACCTGGCCCAGAGACAAGCCGGACAATTCTATTTTGAATCACTCTGCTGGTGGATATGTAGTGGGACAGATTTGGTACATAACACACAATTACACGCATCTATCAATTTGGTTCATTGCACTCTTGCCTTGAAGTCAGAAGGTTGTGGGTTCAAGCCCTATTCCAAGACTAATGCACATAATCTAGACTGATCCACATAATCTAGACTGATCCAGTATGTTACTGAGGCGGTGCTGCATCGTCAGTTATCAGCCTAGAATTTGCAACTGTAATGATGCTGAAATTGAGTGTATGGTGTCATTACTCTGAAACCAATAGCAACTGCTGATGCTTGCAGATAGGCCGCTAAACGCAAATTTGCTCTCATATCCATAAGATGTGCTGTTAAAATTCTCACAAATGGAAATCACCTCGAAATCGCTGACTTGCCATAAACTGCCACTTTTAACACTTGGTCTCGCTGCACACAACCTTGAGGAAGCTACAACCTGCAGACTGAGATGTAACTGAATTTTTAATCAGCATACTAAGCTATAATTACTGCTGAACCAACACTGTTCCCAAATAATATATTTTAAGCCGTGTAGGATGTCAAATTGTTCTTCATGGCAACAAATTCCAAAGATTTCGAATTTAAAAAAAATATTTCATAGAATTTACAGTGCAGAAGGAGGCCATTTGGCCCATCGAGTCTGCACCGGCTCTTGGAAAGAGCACCCTACCCAAGGTCAACACCTCCACCCTATCCCCATAACCCAGTAACCCCACCTCACCTCTTTTGGACACTAAGGACAATTTAGCATGGCCAATCCACCTAATCTGCACATCTTTGGACTCTGGGAGGAAACCGGAGCACCCGGAGGAAACCCACGCAGACACGGGGAGAACGTGCAGACTCCACACAGACAGTGACCCAAGCCGGGAATTGAACCTGGGACCCTGGAGCTGTGAAGCAATTGTGCTATCCACAATGCTACCGTGCTGCCCAATATATTAATGATATTTCTACCAGTTTTACATGAATGCCCCAATCTTTATTTTTACTCTCTTACAGACTGAATGAAGTGTGAAGGATAATCAGTGGATTTTACTTTGATCCCCTATTTGCAGTACAGAAGAGTTGGCCACACGATATTCTTTTCATTACTTATACTTCAACAAACACTCGCAGAGGGCAGCACGGTGGCGCAGTGGTCAGCCCTGCTGCCTCATGGCGCTGAGGTCCCAGGTTCGATCCCGGCCACGCGTCACTGTCCGTGTGGAGTTTGCACATTCTCCCCTTGTCTGCATGGGTTTCACCCCACAACCCAAGGATGTGCAGGGTAGGTGGACTGGCCACGCTAAATTGCCCCTTAATTGCAAAAATTAATTGGGTACTCTAAATTTATTTTAAAAAACACTTGCAGGTTAAACTGGTAATTTCCCCCCATTGCTATGTGAGGGATCTTGCAATAGGCATAGCAGCTGCTGTGCTTGCTAACATAACAGTAACTACAATTAAAAAGTAATTTATTGGCCGAGATGTGCACAGAATGTGGGTATCACTAGCGAGGCGAGTATTTATTGCCCAGCTGTAACTGCCCTCGAGAAGGTGGATGCCAATGGATGCCCTTGAGAACATGAAAGTCAAGAACAAGTTTAACTTTAGAAGAAATATATTGGTTCAAACTAGTGTAGCAACATGCAAGAAAGAAAATGTACATTTTAAGTTCTAAACGGATTGAATTAGGCCGCCTTCTGAAATAAGGATTATAAAATAGAAATGATCTATTTCACTATGAAGGAACAGCATTGTGGCTGATTCTTTATGGCCTCTAATCAAGGGCAATTAGGGATGTACAATAAATAATGGCCCAGCCAGCGACACACACATCTATCACTTGAATGATTAATAAAAAACGTTAAAAGTATTAATTGACCATTCTTCATCAGAGATATATTTTAAAGTTTTAAAAAATTCTTTCATGGGATGTGGGTATTAGTGGCAAGGCCAGCATATGTTGCCATGAGGCCATTTTAGAGGACAGTTAAGAGTCACCACATTACTGTGTATCTGGGGTTACATGTAGGCCAGGCAAGGATTCCCTTCCTTAAAAGGCACAAGATAGGTTTTTCCAACAATTGATGAAAGTTTCATGACCACTGTTACTCAGGTTAGCTTTTAATTCCAGATACCCCCGTGCCCAGAGCATGAGCCTGGGCCTCTGGATTACTAGTCAATGGTGACATTACCACCACACCACATCTCCCTCTATTATGGTGGTGTCAATGCATTTGATACCCTGAATATCGGATTGGAGCCTTCCTAATTAATAGTGACAGAAGTTACAATCCTATTCTGAATGTCACAACTGATCACCATATCCTTTGCTGCATTACTTCTGACTGAAACATTACCTTCAAATAATCCCAATAATAAATATATGGTAAAGTAACACAAGAATGTAGGCAACTAGGCGAAAATAAATATTTAAAATAGACACTTTCATTTGAATTATTCTATATCAGCCACATAATTCAACTGGCTATCACTGAACTGCTACATGTCAGTGGAGATCAAAGCTGCAGAACAGCATGAAGCAGCACAGTTCTGCCAAGAAAAATCAAGCAAGGGTTGAAGGAAAGCAAGGAAATGTGAATACTTGATTAATTAAGTTGGGGGAAAAAGGTAGCAGGAAAGGCTGTAAAGACACTTATATTGCACCTTTCACAACCTAAGAGTCTAAGCCAATTAAGTATTTTCAAGTGGTCACTGTTGTAATGTAAGAAATGTGGCATCCAATTTGAACACAACAAGCTTTCAATAACAGCAATGGAAAAAGGACCAGATAATCTGTGCTAAGGCTTGTTCAACGATTTATATCAGCTACAACACCAGGGAGAGCACACCCGTTTCAGATCAATGCCATGGGATCTTTCATATTCGCCCAAAGGGCAGATGGGACATCCATTTAACATGGGTTCTGAGAGATGACGCCTCTTAAGGGTTCAGTACTCCCCAAGTACTTACTGCTCTAGTGTCAGCCTAGGCTGTGTGTGCAAGCCTCTGGAGTGGAACCTGAACCCGTAACATTCTGACTCAAAAGCAACAGTGTCCAACCAAGTTAAATGATTTTGAGGCTCTGAAGAAGTCACACTGACTTGAAGCGGTAACTCTCGTTTTGCTCTCCACAGATGCTCCCAGCATTTTTTTATTTACTGCAGACAAGGTCTGACTAAAGTTCTAGATGACTGAAGTGTAATTTATACCTCGTTGTACTGCAACACAAAAAGCTTTCAGTGAAAGTGCTGGAAGCCATTGTATCTGGAGGAAATGGTGATGCAGTATATCAGAAACAGAGCCGACCCCATAGAATGGTAATGATGAAAACATGATAATAAGTTTGGAAAAAAGTTGGACAAGCGAAAGATTTCAAAGATTACAGTGCAGCAGTACCGAGAAGGAAAGTCTACCACTAAGATTGAAAAAGGCAAAGCCAGTGTGGACCTTGTAAGACTGGCAGAGGTTGAACAGAACCAGACTAGGTAGAGAATGTCACACTCATTCCTGACATGTTAGACAAACTAAATTAGTGCAGATAAATCTACTGTAAGTGGCTTATACTGTATAAATAAGGGGAATTGGGGAAGAGCTGCCACACAAACACCTTCCTCTTTTAACCAAAGTGTTTCTGAAGTCAAGCCACAGTGTGTGGCCATGTCATTTTTACTGCTATGATATTCAACAATTTCAAAAGGTTTGCGTGTCACTGAGATGGCAGGTTTGAATTATATTGGACAGGCCTTTGACAGAAATATATTGGACAGTAAAGATACTTCCCATTATGTTTTAGGATAACTCCAAGTTAATTGTTTATAAGCTAAAAATTTACACTAGGTACGTACGCAATATGCTTTGCCATGTACTTATGACAAAAGTCAGCTGCTGCTATTCCACCATGTCCATCAAACACTGCAAAATACAGCACGTTGTCGGTCAGCATGCCAATACTGAAACGGTCCTCATTCTCTTTGCGTTGGCCTATTTGAGTGACACATCCAACTTTACTCAGGCTGACATTAGGAATGGGTTTGCCATATTTTATGCTGGGTGGAAGAAGAATGGGTTCATCAATGCGGTTGTCCCAGATTCCAAAAGAATCCCAGGATGGCAGGCGGCCACCACCGTCTACGTCAAATTGCGAAGACCTCCGATCACTGGTACTGCTCTGGCAAAGGAGAACCACACGCTTTTCGTCCTGCAGCAGCTTGAAGGTCAACAGTGCTCTTCTTCTCACGTGAAAGCCACCAGATCTACACAAGGTGATTAGTGCAGCTGTTGACATAACTCAATGCACAGAGATCACCCAGGAACGAAGCTTTGAGATGGAAAAAAATAAATAATTCTTTCTGCCGATGGCAAATTTCATATAGTTGAAGAATCCAGCAGTTTGCTGCAAGAATAATGAGCAAAAGTTAAAACCAAAACCATCAAAAGTCTTGCTGGTGTAAAGAGACAGAAAGAGCTCATCACCCAGCCACTGAAAATAACGATGGGCAACATAAAAACATTTAGCATACCATCCTTCATTTTAAGTAGGTCCGTGAGGCCAAAATACAAACCCAGAAACTGTGCTATTCCAAGTACTGCCATGACTCAACTGAATGAATGTAACAACGGTCCCCCCGCAATATAATCTGCATGAAAAGCAAGTACACAATAATAATTTCCCAACTGAACCAGATTAAGATGGAAGGTGCACGATTGTGCATGAGTGGCAAGCACAAGATCCTAGTTAGTAAATTCCCAGGAGTAGTAATGATCCAGGAGTAGCTCACCCTGTGCTACCTTAGTGAGATTTGGCATGTGAGAGCTTAGGCATGAAGATTGTACAAACTATTGGAGGGGGGGGGGGGGCAGAGCAGATGAGGGGTACAAGTCCTGGGACTAAGCCCAAGTAATGGGGTGGCAGAGGGTGGTGCATCCAAGTTGGGGGGGGGGGGGGGGAAGAGCTCAAGAGGATGGATGTGTGGGGGGTGGGGATTAGCCCAAGAGTAAGGGGGGGGGGGGGGTCAGCCCAAGAGTAAGGGTGGGGGGGGTCAGCCCAAGAGGAGGGGAGGGGGGGGGATCAGCCCAAGAGGAGGGGAGGGGGGGGGGATCAGCCCAAGAGGTGGGGATGGGGGGGGATCAGTCCAAGAAGAGGGGAGGGATCAGTCCAAGAGGAGGGGAGGGATCCGTCCAAGAGGAGGGGAGGGGGGGGGATCAGCCCAAGAGGAGGGGAGGGGGGGGGATCAGGCCAAGAAGGGGGGGGGGGCAGCCCAAGAGGAGGGGCGGGGGAGATTCAGTCCAAGAGGAGGGGAGGGGATCAGTCCGAGGGGAGGGGGAGATCAGCCCAAGAGGAGGGGAGGCGGGGAGGGGGGAGATCAGTCCAAGAGGGGGGGAGGGGGGGAAATCAGTCCAAGAGGGGGGGAGGGGGGGAATCAGCCCAAGAGGGGGGGGGGGGGGGGAATCAGCCCAAGAGGAGGGGAGGGGGGGTGATCAGCCCAAGAGGAGGGGAGGGGGGGGGGATCAGCCCAAGAGGAGGGGAGGGGGGGGGATCAGCCCAAGAAGGGGTGGGGGGCAGCCCAAGAGGAGGGGAGGGGGAGAATCAGTCCAAGAGGAGGGGAGGGGATCAGTCCGAGGGGAGGGGGAGATCAGCCCAAGAGGAGGGGGGGGTCAGCCCAAGAGGAGGGGAGGGGGATCAGCCCAAGAGGCGGGGAGGGGGGAGATCAGTCCAAGAGGGGGGGAGGGGGGGAAATCAGTCCAAGAGGGGGGGAGGGGGGGAATCAGCCCAAGAGGGGGGGGGATCAGCCCAAGAGGGGGGGGGGGGGGGGGGGGATCAGCCCAAGAGGAGGGGAAGGGGGGGATCAGTCCAAGAGGAGGGGAAGGGGGGGATCAGTCCAAGAGGAGGGGAGGGGGGATCAGTCCAAGAGGAGGGGAGGGGGGATCAGTCCAAGAGGAGGAGAGGGGGGATCAGTCCAAGAGGAGGGGAGGGGGAGATCAGTCCAAGAGGGGGGGAGGGTCAGCCCAAGAGGAGGGGAGGGGGGGAGGGTCAGCCCAAGAGGAGGGGAGGGGGGGGGATCAGTCCAAGAGGAGGGGAGGGGGGGATAAGTCCAAGAGGGGAGGGGGGGATAAGTCCAAGAGGAGGGGAGATCAGTCCAAGAGGAGGAGAGGGGGGATCAGTCCAAGAGGAGGGGAGGGGGAGATCAGTCCAAGAGGGGGGGGGGGGGTCAGCCCAA
Source organism: Scyliorhinus torazame (assembly GCF_047496885.1). Classification (NCBI taxonomy): domain Eukaryota; kingdom Metazoa; phylum Chordata; class Chondrichthyes; order Carcharhiniformes; family Scyliorhinidae; genus Scyliorhinus; species Scyliorhinus torazame. Next base: position 19,247,943 of record NC_092709.1, on the reverse strand, counting down.
GAGGAGGGGAGGGGGGGATCAGTCCAAGAGGAGGGATGGGGGGGGGGGAATCAGCCCAAGAGGACGGGAGGGGGAGATCAGACCGGGGGGGGGGGGGGGGGGGGGGGTCAGCCCAAGAGGAGGGGAGGGGGGGATCAGTCCAAGAGCAGGGGAGGGGGGGGATCAGTCCAAGAGCAGGGGAGGGGGGGGATCAGTCCAAGAGGAGGGGAGGGGGGGGGATCAGTCCAAGAGGAGGGGAGGGGGATCAGCCCAAGAGGAGGGGAGGGGGGGGGATCAGCCCAAGAGGAGGGATGGGGGGCGGGATCAGCCCAAGAGGGGAGGGGGGGGCGGGGGAATCAGCCCAAGAGGGGAGGGGTGGCGGGGGAATCAGCCCAAGAGGGGACGGGGGGCGGGGGAATCAGCCCAAGAGGGGAGGGGGGGCGGGGGAATCAGCCCAAGAGGGGAGGGGGGGCGGGGGAATCAGCCCAAGAGGGGAGGGGGGGCGGGGGAATCAGCCCAAGAGGGGAGGGGGGGCGGGGGAATCAGCCCAAGAGGGGAGGGGGGGCGGGGGAATCAGCCCAAGAGGGGAGGGGGGGCGGGGGAATCAGCCCAAGAGGAGGGGAGGGGGGGTGATCAGCCCAAGAGGAGGGGAGGGGGGGGGGAAATCAGCCCAAGAGGAGGGGAGGGGAGGGGAGGGGGGGGGATCAGCCCAAGAAGGGGTGGGGGGCAGCCCAAGAGGAGGGGAGGGGGAGAATCAGTCCAAGAGGAGGGGAGGGGATCAGTCCGAGGGGAGGGGGAGATCAGCCCAAGAGGAGGGGAGGGGGGGGGGGGTCAGCCCAAGAGGAGGGGAGGGGGATCAGCCCAAGAGGCGGGGAGGGGGGAGATCAGTCCAAGAGGGGGGGAGGGGGGGAAATCAGTCCAAGAGGGGGGGAGGGGGGGGAATCAGCCCAAGAGGGGGGGGGGGGGGGATCAGCCCAAGAGGGGGGGGGGGGGGATCAGCCCAAGAGGAGGGGAAGGGGGGGATCAGTCCAAGAGGAGGGGAGGGGGGATCAGTCCAAGAGGAGGAGAGGGGGGATCAGTCCAAGAGGAGGGGAGGGGGAGATCAGTCCAAGAGGGGGGAGGGTCAGCCCAAGAGGAGGGGAGGGGGGGAGGGTCAGCAGAAGAGGAGGGGAGGGGGGGGGGATCAGTCCAAGAGGAGGGGAGGGGGGGATAAGTCCAAGAGGGGAGGGGGGGGATAAGTCCAAGAGGAGGGGAGATCAGTCCAAGAGGAGGAGAGGGGGGATCAGTCCAAGAGGAGGGGAGGGGGAGATCAGTCCAAGAGGAGGGATGGGGGGGGGGGGGGGGAATCAGCCCAAGAGGAGGGGAGGGGGAGATCAGACCGGGGGGGGGGGGGGGTCAGCCCAAGAGGAGGGGAGGGGGGGGATCAGTCCAAGAGCAGGGGAGGGGGGGGATCAGTCCAAGAGCAGGGGAGGGGGGGATCAGTCCAAGAGGAGGGGAGGGGATCAGTCCGAGGGGAGGGGGAGATCAGCCCAAGAGGAGGGGAGGCGGGGAGGGGGGAGATCAGTCCAAGAGGGGGGGAGGGGGGGAAATCAGTCCAAGAGGGGGGGAGGGGGGGAATCAGCCCAAGAGGGGGGGGGGGGGGGGAATCAGCCCAAGAGGAGGGGAGGGGGGGTGATCAGCCCAAGAGGAGGGGAGGGGGGGGGGATCAGCCCAAGAGGAGGGGAGGGGGGGGGATCAGCCCAAGAAGGGGTGGGGGGCAGCCCAAGAGGAGGGGAGGGGGAGAATCAGTCCAAGAGGAGGGGAGGGGATCAGTCCGAGGGGAGGGGGAGATCAGCCCAAGAGGAGGGGGGGGTCAGCCCAAGAGGAGGGGAGGGGGATCAGCCCAAGAGGCGGGGAGGGGGGAGATCAGTCCAAGAGGGGGGGAGGGGGGGAAATCAGTCCAAGAGGGGGGGAGGGGGGGAATCAGCCCAAGAGGGGGGGGGGATCAGCCCAAGAGGGGGGGGGGGGGGGGGGGGGATCAGCCCAAGAGGAGGGGAAGGGGGGGATCAGTCCAAGAGGAGGGGAAGGGGGGGATCAGTCCAAGAGGAGGGGAGGGGGGATCAGTCCAAGAGGAGGGGAGGGGGGATCAGTCCAAGAGGAGGAGAGGGGGGATCAGTCCAAGAGGAGGGGAGGGGGAGATCAGTCCAAGAGGGGGGGAGGGTCAGCCCAAGAGGAGGGGAGGGGGGGGAGGGTCAGCCCAAGAGGAGGGGAGGGGGGGGGATCAGTCCAAGAGGAGGGGAGGGGGGGATAAGTCCAAGAGGGGAGGGGGGGATAAGTCCAAGAGGAGGGGAGATCAGTCCAAGAGGAGGAGAGGGGGGATCAGTCCAAGAGGAGGGGAGGGGGAGATCAGTCCAAGAGGGGGGGGGGGGGTCAGCCCAAGAGGAGGGGAGGGGGGGATCAGTCCAAGAGGAGGGATGGGGGGGGGGGGAATCAGCCCAAGAGGACGGGAGGGGGAGATCAGACCGGGGGGGGGGGGGGGGGGGGGGGGTCAGCCCAAGAGGAGGGGAGGGGGGGATCAGTCCAAGAGCAGGGGAGGGGGGGGATCAGTCCAAGAGCAGGGGAGGGGGGGGATCAGTCCAAGAGGAGGGGAGGGGGGGGGATCAGTCCAAGAGGAGGGGAGGGGGATCAGCCCAAGAGGAGGGGAGGGGGGGGATCAGCCCAAGAGGAGGGATGGGGGGCGGGATCAGCCCAAGAGGGGAGGGGGGGGGCGGGGGAATCAGCCCAAGAGGGGAGGGGTGGCGGGGGAATCAGCCCAAGAGGGGACGGGGGGCGGGGGAATCAGCCCAAGAGGGGAGGGGGGGGCGGGGGAATCAGCCCAAGAGGGGAGGGGGGGGCGGGGGAATCAGCCCAAGAGGGGAGGGGGGGCGGGGGAATCAGCCCAAGAGGGGAGGGGGGGCGGGGGAATCAGCCCAAGAGGGGAGGGGGGGCGGGGGAATCAGCCCAAGAGGGGAGGGGGGGCGGGGGAATCAGCCCAAGAGGAGGGGAGGGGGGGGTGATCAGCCCAAGAGGAGGGGGGGGGGGAAATCAGCCCAAGAGGAGGGGAGGGGAGGGGAGGGGGGGGGGATCAGCCCAAGAAGGGGTGGGGGGCAGCCCAAGAGGAGGGGAGGGGGAGAATCAGTCCAAGAGGAGGGGAGGGGATCAGTCCGAGGGGAGGGGGAGATCAGCCCAAGAGGAGGGGAGGGGGGGGGGGTCAGCCCAAGAGGAGGGGAGGGGGATCAGCCCAAGAGGCGGGGAGGGGGGAGATCAGTCCAAGAGGGGGGGAGGGGGGGAAATCAGTCCAAGAGGGGGGGAGGGGGGGAATCAGCCCAAGAGGGGGGGGGGGGGGGATCAGCCCAAGAGGGGGGGGGGGGGGGATCAGCCCAAGAGGAGGGGAAGGGGGGGATCAGTCCAAGAGGAGGGGAGGGGGGATCAGTCCAAGAGGAGGAGAGGGGGGATCAGTCCAAGAGGAGGGGAGGGGGAGATCAGTCCAAGAGGGGGGAGGGTCAGCCCAAGAGGAGGGGAGGGGGGGAGGGTCAGCAGAAGAGGAGGGGAGGGGGGGGGGATCAGTCCAAGAGGAGGGGAGGGGGGGATAAGTCCAAGAGGGGAGGGGGGGGATAAGTCCAAGAGGAGGGGAGATCAGTCCAAGAGGAGGAGAGGGGGGATCAGTCCAAGAGGAGGGGAGGGGGAGATCAGTCCAAGAGGAGGGATGGGGGGGGGGGGGGGGGAATCAGCCCAAGAGGAGGGGAGGGGGAGATCAGACCGGGGGGGGGGGGGGTCAGCCCAAGAGGAGGGGAGGGGGGGATCAGTCCAAGAGCAGGGGAGGGGGGGGATCAGTCCAAGAGCAGGGGAGGGGGGGATCAGTCCAAGAGGAGGGGAGGGGGGGGGATCAGTCCAAGAGGAGGGGAGGGGGGGGATCAGTCCAAGAGGAGGGGAGGGGGGGATCAGCCCAAGAGGAGGGAGGATCAGGGATCAGCCCAAGAGGAGGGGAGGGGGGGGGGGGATCAGCCCAAGAGGAGGGGAGGGGGGGGATCAGCCCAAGAGGAGGGGAGGATCAGCCCAAGAAGAGGGGAGGGGGGGATCTGCCCAAGAGGAGGGGAGGATCAGCCCAAGAGGAGGGGAGGGGGGGATCAGCCCAAGAGGAGGGGAGGGGGGGGATCAGCCCAAGAGGAGGGGAGGATCAGCCCAAGAAGAGAGGAGGGGAGGATCAGCCCAAGAAGAGGGGAGGGGGGGGATCAGCCCAAGAGGAGGGGGGGGATCAGCCCAAGAGGAGGGGAGGGGGGGGGATCAGCCCAAGAGGAGGGGAGGGGGGGGGATCAGCCCAAGAGGAGGGGAGGGGGGGGGATCAGCCCAAGAGGAGGGGAGGGGGGGGATCAGCCCAAGAGGAGGGGAGGGGGGGGGATCAGCCCAAGAGGAGGGGAGGATCAGCCCAAGAAGAGGGGAGGGGGGGATCAGCCCAAGAGGAGGGGAGGATCAGCCCAAGAGGAGGGGAGGGGGGGGGATCAGCCCAAGAGGAGGGGAGGGGGGGATCAGCCCAAGAGGAGGGGAGGGGGGGATCAGCCCAAGAGGAGGGGAGGGGGGGGGATCAGCCCAAGAGGAGGGGAGGGGGGGGGGGATCAGCCCAAGAGGAGGGGAGGGGGGGGGGATCAGCCCAAGAGGAGGGGAGGGGGGGGGATCAGCCCAAGAGGAGGGGAGGGGGGGATCAGCCCAAGAGGAGGGGAGGGGGGGATCAGCCCAAGAGGAGGGGAGGGGGGGGGATCAGCCCAAGAGGAAGGGAGGGGGGGGATCAGCCCAAGAGGAAGGGAGGGGGGGGATCAGCCCACGAGGAGGGGAGGGGGGGGATCAGCCCAAGAGGAGGGCAGTGGGGGATCAGTCCAAGAGGAGGGGAGGGGAAGATCAGTCCAAGAGGGGGGGAGGGGGAGATCAGTCCAAGAGGGGGGGAGGGGGAGATCAGTCCAAGAGGGGGGGGTCAGTCCAAGAGGAGGGGAGGGGGGGGGGGTCAGTCCAAGAGGAGGGGAGGGGGGGATCAGTCCAAGAAGGGGGAGATCAGTCCAAGAGGGGGTGGGGGTCAGCCCAAGAGGTGGGGATCAGTCCACGAGGAGGGGAGGGGGTGATCAGTCCAAAAGGAGGGGGGATCAGTCCAAGAGGAGGGGAGGGGGATATCAGTCCAAGAGGAGGGGAGGGGGATATCAGTCCAAGAGGAGGGGAGGGGGATCAGCCCACGAGGAAGGGAGGGGGGGGGGAATCAGTCCAAGAGGAGGGGAGCGGGGGATCAGTCCAAGAGTAGGGGAGGGGGAGATCAGTCCAAGAGTAGGGGAGGGGGAGATCAGTCCAAGAGGGGGGGGGTGGGGGGAGATCAGTCCAAGAAGGGGGGGGGTCAGTCAAAGAGGAGGGGAAGGGGGGGGGTCAGTCAAAGAGGAGGGGAAGGGGGGGGGTCAGCCCAAGAGGAGGGGAGGGGGAGAATCAGCCCAAGAGGAGGGGAGGGGGGGGGGATCAGTCCAAGAGGAGGGGAGGGGGGGGATCAGTGCAAGAGGAGAGGAGGGGGGGGATCAGTCCAAGAGGTATGGATGGGGGGGGGGTGAGTCCAAGAGGAGAGGAGGGGGGATCAGTCCAAGAGGAGGGGAGGGGGGGATCAGTCCAAGAGGAGGGGAGGGGGGGATCAGTCCAAGAGGAGGGGAGGGGGGGATCAGTCCAAGAGGAGGGGAGGGGGGGATCAGTCCAAAAGGAGGGGAGGGGGGGTCAGTCCAAGAGGAGGGGAGGGGGGGGGATCAGTCCAAGAGGAGGGGAGGAGGGGATCAGTCCAAGAGGAGGGGAGGGGGGAATCAGTCCAAGAGGAGGGGAGTGGGGGATCAGTCCAAGAGGAGGGGGGGGGGGATCAGCCCAAGAGGAGGGGGGGGGGATATCAGTCCAAGAGGAGGGGAGGGGGGGATCAGCCCAAGAGGATGAGGGGGAGGATCAGCCCAAGAGTAAGGGTGTGGGGGGGGGGTCAGTCCAAGAGGAGGGGAGGGGGGGGGGGATCAGCCCAAGTGGAGGGGAGGGGGGGGGGATCAGCCCAAGAGGAGGGATGGGGGGGATCAGCCCAAGAGGAGGGATGGGGGGATCAGTCCAAGAGGAGGGGAGGGGGGGATCAGTCCAAGAGGAGGGGAGGGGGGGGATCAGTCCAAGAGGAGGGGAGGGGGGGATCAGCCCAAGAGGAGGGAGGATCAGGGATCAGCCCAAGAGGAGGGGAGGGGGGGGGGGATCAGCCCAAGAGGAGGGGAGGGGGGGGATCAGCCCAAGAGGAGGGGAGGATCAGCCCAAGAAGAGGGGAGGGGGGGATCAGCCCAAGAGGAGGGGAGGATCAGCCCAAGAGGAGGGGAGGGGGGGATCAGCCCAAGAGGAGGGGAGGGGGGGATCAGCCCAAGAGGAGGGGAGGATCAGCCCAAGAAGAGAGGAGGGGAGGATCAGCCCAAGAAGAGGGGAGGGGGGGGATCAGCCCAAGAGGAGGGGGGGATCAGCCCAAGAGGAGGGGAGGGGGGGGGATCAGCCCAAGAGGAGGGGAGGGGGGGGGATCAGCCCAAGAGGAGGGGAGGGGGGGGGATCAGCCCAAGAGGAGGGGAGGGGGGGGATCAGCCCAAGAGGAGGGGAGGGGGGGGATCAGCCCAAGAGGAGGGGAGGATCAGCCCAAGAAGAGGGGAGGGGGGGATCAGCCCAAGAGGAGGGGAGGATCAGCCCAAGAGGAGGGGAGGGGGGGGGATCAGCCCAAGAGGAGGGGAGGGGGGGGATCAGCCCAAGAGGAGGGGAGGGGGGGATCAGCCCAAGAGGAGGGGAGGGGGGGGGATCAGCCCAAGAGGAGGGGAGGGGGGGGGGGATCAGCCCAAGAGGAGGGGAGGGGGGGGGATCAGCCCAAGAGGAGGGGAGGGGGGGGGATCAGCCCAAGAGGAGGGGAGGGGGGGATCAGCCCAAGAGGAGGGGAGGGGGGGATCAGCCCAAGAGGAGGGGAGGGGGGGGGATCAGCCCAAGAGGAAGGGAGGGGGGGGATCAGCCCAAGAGGAAGGGAGGGGGGGGATCAGCCCACGAGGAGGGGAGGGGGGGGATCAGCCCAAGAGGAGGGCAGTGGGGGATCAGTCCAAGAGGAGGGGAGGGGGAGATCAGTCCAAGAGGAGGGGAGGGGAAGATCAGTCCAAGAGGGGGGGAGGGGGAGATCAGTCCAAGAGGGGGGGAGGGGGAGATCAGTCCAAGAGGGGGGGGTCAGTCCAAGAGGAGGGGAGGGGGGGGGGTCAGTCCAAGAGGAGGGGAGGGGGGGATCAGTCCAAGAAGGGGGAGATCAGTCCAAGAGGGGGTGGGGGTCAGCCCAAGAGGTGGGGATCAGTCCACGAGGAGGGGAGGGGGTGATCAGTCCAAAAGGAGGGGGGATCAGTCCAAGAGGAGGGGAGGGGGATATCAGTCCAAGAGGAGGGGAGGGGGATATCAGTCCAAGAGGAGGGGAGGGGGATCAGCCCACGAGGAAGGGAGGGGGGGGGGGAAATCAGTCCAAGAGGAGGGGAGCGGGGGATCAGTCCAAGAGTAGGGGAGGGGGAGATCAGTCCAAGAGTAGGGGAGGGGGAGATCAGTCCAAGAGGGGGGGGGGTGGGGGGAGATCAGTCCAAGAAGGGGGGGGGTCAGTCAAAGAGGAGGGGAAGGGGGGGGGTCAGTCAAAGAGGAGGGGAAGGGGGGGGGTCAGCCCAAGAGGAGGGGAGGGGGAGAATCAGCCCAAGAGGAGGGGAGGGGGGGGGGATCAGTCCAAGAGGAGGGGAGGGGGGGGATCAGTGCAAGAGGAGAGGAGGGGGGGGATCAGTCCAAGAGGTATGGATGGGGGGGGGGTGAGTCCAAGAGGAGAGGAGGGGGGATCAGTCCAAGAGGAGGGGAGGGGGGGATCAGTCCAAGAGGAGGGGAGGGGGGGATCAGTCCAAGAGGAGGGGAGGGGGGGATCAGTCCAAAAGGAGGGGAGGGGGGGTCAGTCCAAGAGGAGGGGAGGGGGGGGGGATCAGTCCAAGAGGAGGGGAGGAGGGGATCAGTCCAAGAGGAGGGGAGGGGGGAATCAGTCCAAGAGGAGGGGAGTGGGGGATCAGTCCAAGAGGAGGGGGGGGGGGGATCAGCCCAAGAGGAGGGGGGGGGGATATCAGTCCAAGAGGAGGGGAGGGGGGGATCAGCCCAAGAGGATGAGGGGGAGGATCAGCCCAAGAGTAAGGGTGTGGGGGGGGGGTCAGTCCAAGAGGAGGGGAGGGGGGGGGGGATCAGCCCAAGTGGAGGGGAGGGGGGGGGGATCAGCCCAAGAGGAGGGATGGGGGGGATCAGCCCAAGAGGAGGGATGGGGGGATCAGCCCAAGAGGAGGGATGGGGGGGGGGGGATCAGCCCAAGAGGAGGGATGGGGGGGGGGGGGAGATCAGCCCAAGAGGAGGGGAGGGGGGGGGATCAGCCCAAGAGGAGGGGAGGGGTCAGCCCAAGAGGGGGGGGGGGTCAGCCCAAGAGGAGGGGAGGGGGAGAATCAGTCCAAGAGGAGGGGAGGGGATCAGTCCAAGAGGAGGGGAGGGGGAGGAGGGGGGATCAGCCCAAGAGGAGGGGAGGGGGGGGATCAGTCCAAGAGGAGGGGAAGGGGGGGGGTCAGTCCAAGAGGAGGGGAAGGGGGGGGTCAGCCCAAGAGGAGGGGAAGGGGGGGATTAGCCCAAGAGGAGGGGAGGGGGGGGTCAGCCCAAGAGGAGGGGAGGGGGGGGGTCAGCCCAAGAGGAGGGGAGGGGGGGGGGGTCAGCCCAAGAGGAGGGGAGGGGGAGAATCAGTCCAAGAGGAGGGGAGGGGATCAGTCCAAGAGGAGGGGAGGGGGGGGGAAATCAGCCCAAGAGGAGGGGAGGGGGATCAGCCCAAGAGGAGGGGAGGGGGGGGGATCAGCCCAAGAGGCGGGGAGGGTGGAGATCAGTCCAAGAGGAGGGGAAGGGGGGGATCAGTCCAAGGGGAGGGGAAGGGGGATCAGCCCAAGAGGAGGGGAGGGGGGGAACCAGCCCAAGAGGAGGGGGGGGAAATCAGCCCAAGAGGAGGGGGGGGGGGGGGAAATCAGCCCAAGAGGAGGGGAGGGATCAGCCCAAGAGGAGGGGAGGGGGGGGATCAGCCCAAGAGGAGGGGAGGGGGGGGATCAGCCCAAGAGGAGGGGAGGGGGGGTCAGCCCAAGAGGAGGGGGGGGGGTGAAGTCATCCCAAGAGGAATGGAGGGGTGGGGGGTCAGTCCAAGAGGAGGGGAGGGGATCAGTCCAAGAGGAGGGGAGGGGAGGGATCAGCCCAAGAGGAGGGGAGGGGGGGGGGGGATCAGCCCAAGAGGAGGGGGGGGGGGGGGATCAGCCCAAGAGGAGGGGAGGGGGGGGATCAGCCCAAGAGGCGGGGAGGGGGGAGATCAGTCCAAGAGGAGGGGAATCAGCCCAAGAGGGGGGGGATCAGCCCAAGAAGGGGGGGGATCAGCCCAAGAGGGGGGGGGGGGGATCAGCCCAAGAGGGGGGGGATCAGCCCAAGAGGAGGGGAAGGGGGGGATCAGTCCAAGAGGAGGGGATGGGGGGGGGGGGGTCAGTCAAAGAGGAGGGGATGGGGGGGGGGGGTCAGTCAAAGAGGAGGGGAAGGGGGGGGGGGGTCAGCCCAAGTGGAGGGGAGGGATCAGTCCAAGAGGAGGGGAAGGGGGGGGGGATCAGTCCAAGAGGAGAGGAGGGGGGGGATCAGTCCAAGAGGAGAGGAGGGGGGATCAGTCCAAGAGGAGGGGAGGGGGGGGGGATCAGTCCAAGAGGAGGGGAGGGGGGGGGGATCAGTCCAAGAGGAGGGGAGGGGGGATCAGTCCAAGAGGAGGGGAGGGGGGATCAGTCCAAGAGGAGGGGAGGGGGGGATCAGTCCAAGAAGGGGGGGGGGTGAGCCCAATAGGCAGGGAGGGGGAGATCAGTCCAAGAGGGGGGGGGGGTCAGCCCAAGAGGTGGGGAGGGGGGGGGGTCAGCCCAAGAGGTGGGGTGGGGGGATCAGTCCAAGAGGAGGGGAGTGGGGGACAGTCCAAGAGGAGGGGAGGGGGGGGGGATCAGCCCAAGAGGAGGGGAGGGATCAGCCCAAGAGGAGGGGAGCGGGGGATCAGTCCAAGAGGAGGGGAAGGGGGGTGGGGTCAGCCCAAGAGGAGGGGAGGGGGGGGATCAGCCCAAGAGGAGGGGAGGGGGGGGGATCAGCCCAAGAGGAGGGGGGGTCAGCCCAAGAGGAGGGGAGGGGGAGAATCAGTCCAAGAGGAGGGGAGGGGTTCAGTCCAAGAGGAGGAGAGGGGGAGGGGGGGGGGGATCAGCCCAAGAGGAGGGGAGGGGGATCAGCCCAAGAGGAGGGGAGGGGATCAGCCCAAGAGGCGGGGAAGGGGGAGATCAGTCCAAGAGGAGGGGAGGGGGGGGATCAGCCCAAGAGGAGGGGAAGGGGGGGATCAGCCCAAGAGGAGGGGAAGGGGGGGATCAGCCCAAGAGGAGGGGAAGGGGGGGATCAGCCCAAGAGGAGGGGAAGGGGGATCAGCCCAAGAGGAGGGGAGGGGGGGAAATCAGCCCAAGAGGAGGGGAGGGGGGGAAATCAGCCCAAGAGGAGGGGGGGGGGAAATCAGCCCAAGAGGTGGGGAGGGGGGGGGGGGATCAGCCCAAGAGGAGGGGAGGGGGGGGGGGATCAGCCCAAGAGGAGGGGAGGGATCAGCCCAAGAGGAGGGGAGGGGGGGGGGGAAATCAGCCCAAGAGGAGGGGAGGATCAGCCCAAGAAGAGGGGAGGGGGGGATCAGCCCAAGAGGAGGGGAGGATCAGCCCAAGAGGAGGGGAGGGGGGGGGGGATCAGCCCAAGAGGAGGGGAGGGGGGGATCAGCCCAAGAGGAGGGGAGGGGGGGATCAGCCCAAGAGGAGGGGAGGGGGGATCAGCCCAAGAGGAGGGGAGGGGGGGGTCAGCCCAAGAGGAGGGGAGGGGGGGGGATCAGCCCAAGAGGAAGGGAGGGGGGATCAGCCCAAGAGAGGGGGGGGGGGGGAGGGGGGGATCAGCCCAAGAGGGGGGGGGGATCAGCCCAAGAGGGGGGGGGGGATCAGCCCAAGAGGGGGGGGGGGATCAGCCCAAGAGGGGGGGGGGATCAGCCCAAGAGGGGGGGGGGGATCAGCCCAAGAGGGGGGGGGGGGATCTGCCCAAGAGGGGGGGGGGATCTGCCCAAGAGGAGGGGAAGGGGGGGATCAGTCCAAGAGGAGGGGAAGGGGGGGGGGGGGTCAGTCCAAGAGGAGGGGAAGGGGGGGGGGGGGTCAGTCCAAGAGGAGGGGAAGGGGGGGGGGGTCAGTCAAAGAGGAGGGGAGGGGGAGAATCAGCACAAGAGGAGGGGAGGGGGGGGATCAGTCCAAGAGGAGGGGAGGGGGGGATCAGTCCAAGAGGAGAGGAGGGGGGGGGGATCAGTCCAAGAGGTATGGATGGGGGGGATCAGTCCAAGAGGAGGAGAGGGGGGATCAGTCCAAGAGGAGGGGAGGGGGAGATCAGTCCAAGAGGCGGGGGGGTCAGCCCAAGAGGAGGGGAGGGGGGGGGAATCAGCCCAAGAGGAGGGGAGGGGGGGGATCAGTCCAAGAGGAGGGGAGTGGGGGATCAGTCCAAGAGGAGGGGAGGGGGGATCAGTCCAAGAGGAGGGGAGGGGGGGATCAGTGCAAGAAGGGGGGGGGGTGTCAGCCCAAGAGGAGGGGAGGGGGGGATCAGTCCAAGAGGAGGGGAGTGGGGGATCAGTCCAAGAGGAGGGGAGGGGGGATCAGTCCAAGAGGAGGGGAGGGGGGGATCAGTCCAAGAAGGGGGGGGGGGGTGAGCCCAAGAGGAGGGGAGGGGGAGATCAGTCCAAGAGGGGGTGGGGGTCAGCCCAAGAGGTGGGGATCAGTCCACGAGGAGGGGAGGGGGTGATCAGTCCAAGAGGAGGGGGGTCAGTCCAAGAGGAGGGGAGGGGGATATCAGTCCAAGAGGAGGGGAGGGGGATATCAGTCCAAGAGGAGGGGAGGGGGATCAGCCCACGAGGAGGGGAGGGGGGGGGAATCAGCCCAAGAGGAGGGGAGGGGGATCAGCCCAAGAGGAGGGGAGGGGATCAGCCCAAGAGGAGTGGAGGGGGATCAGCCCAAGAGGAGGGGAGGGGATCAGCCCAAGTGGAGGGGAGGGGGGGGATCAGCCCAAGTGGAGGGGAGGGGGGGGATCAGCCCAAGTGGAGGGGAGGGGGGGGGATCAGCCCAAGAGGAGGGATGGGGGGGGGGGGGGAGATCAGCCCAAGGGGGGGGGGGGAGATCAGCCCAAGAGGAGGGATGGGGGGGGGGGAGATCAGCCCAAGAGGAGGGATGGGGGGGGGGAGATCAGCCCAAGAGGAGGGATGGGGGGGGGGGGGGGGATCAGCCCAAGAGGGGAGGGGAGGGGGGGGGGGATCAGCCCAAGGGGAGGGGGGGGGGGGAGATCAGCCCAAGAGGAGGAGGAGGAGGGGGGGGGGGGGATCAACCCAAGAGGAGGGGGGGGGGGATCAGCTGAAGAGGAGGAGTGGGGGGGGGGGGGATCAGTCCACAGAACGGTTTCGGGATGAATTTTGTTCGGAATCTCTCTCTCTGCCCTTTGATCACATCACCATCACATCTTCTCGCGTCCCCCGGCCCGCACCCCCTCAGTGACTCCCCGCTCCGGGCTCTCAGTCCCGCTTCCTCACCCAATCTCAGCCGGCGACCGTTTGCCGCGCTCCCGCCCGTGCCCGCGCGCGACTCCGCACACGCGCCTCCTCGCCGCAGACCCGCAGTGCGGGAGAGGTGGGCGGGGCCGGCTCGGTTGACTGACACCGGGGCCCGTCCAATCGCGCCGCAGACTCCGTGCCCAATCGGCTGGCGGCCGGCCAATAAACAGCTGCCGGAGGCGGGATAAATACACAGGTACAAAAATAATATAGATAGAAAAAATATATGTAAAAGCCTGAGCAAACGAAGGGGAAAAAAAAGGGAACGGAAAGATATATAACGGTTTAGAAAGAAATGAAGGCGGCCTTTGATTGGCAGTGAGTGGAGCCAATGGGCTGGAGCCGGGCCGGGCAGGCGGTTTTATCAATGGGAAGTGGCGCGTGCGCAGCGGCGGTCGCCCCGGGAGACAGGTGGGCGCGAGGCAGGGTCTTTGTAGCAAAGCACGGGCACAGACAGCACCCTGGGTGGGGGGCTGCTCGGAGTCACCCTGCTGTAAAGCAAATATTATCCCCACCGCAGACTTATCACTCCCCCCACCCAACACTTTAACACCAACCTCTAGTAAATTGCACGGCCTTGGTTCCTAAATGAAGGACACAGAGAGAGAATGCAGAGATACATGAACAGCCCCCAATACACCCTGATGTATATAAATAAACCGCACGCCCTTCAGAATGGTGCAAAGCAAACACACACACCCAGGGTGACAGGGACAGCCGAGAGAAACCGAGCCTAGAATGAACACACACACACTATTATACTCGTGCAGATTCGAAGAAGTCATCATCTTCCACTCGAAACATTAACTCCCTCCCAAGATCTGCCTCGGGAGGTCTTCCAAACGCTGTATTTTTTGTTCTAATTCACAGCCTCTTCTGATTCCTTTTAAATGGCTTCCACTCACCGTTTGGCTTGCAAATAGTATTTCCCTCCCACACCCAGGGGGTGCACACTCTCTCTATTCGACAGTGGACAACTGGTGCTGAAGGACAAGGAAGAACGTCATTCCCCAGCTGTGATAGTGTTACTGTGTTGTGAAACCATGAGTCATGCAAAGTTCCTCTCCTTCTCCCTCTCTCTGTCAACGGGGCGTTGTAGCCACACACTCAATCCAATTCGTTGACTTTCCAACCAATAACAAACCCATGCGTTTGCCTGCACTGCATCGGGGCTTGACAGACGAGGATAACCTTCAGATAAGGTCTTGTAGGTCACAACATGCAAAATGCACTGAAATAAAGTGCTTGGAAGGGTAAGGCAGGCTCTCGTGTGGAGAGAGAGAGAGAGAAGATAGCCCTTGGAATCCAGCGTGACTCCCACCCCCCTCTGGGGAATTCCTGCTGAGGTTTTTATTTCCTGGTTTGTTTTATTTCAGACCTCCAGCACCCGCAGTCTTTCGCTTTCAAAACGAAGGTCGATTGACAAGATGAACCGTTGCCTCCAGTATTTAAAAAAAAACTAGTAGGATAACAGCAGACTTGAGATCTTGATGTAAATAATCGGAGCCCCGCAGTGTTTTAAGTGGCAGAGCACAGATGGTTTATGAAACATAACTGCCGGGTTAAGCACGCGTTGGCTCACCAGAAAGTTTCCTAAACGGAGCATCGCAACATAGCAGGTGATAGAGAACATAGCTGGCACTGCCTTCAGAACACATGGGATCAAATGACAGTATTGTCATATAAGAACATACTGCAAACACTCAGCAAGCAATAGTGCCACAGAGTCCTAGGAACGTAGGAATTAGGAGCAGAAGAAGGCAATTCAGTCCTTCAAGCCTTCTCCGCCATTCAATCAGATCATGACTGATCTCTTCCTCTTTTAAAATCAGAAATTTCAGAAATATATCTACCTCCTTGAAACCATTTAGTGACTCAGATTCCACCGCTCTGAAGTCCCCGCGGGTGAAGAGGGTTATGCCTGAAAGGAACAGAGGAGAAGGGGGGCTGGCGTTGCCGAACTTCAGCAACTATTACTGGGTGGCCAACATAACGATGATAAGGAAATGAATGGTGGGTGCGGGGTCGGTTTGGGAGCGGATGGAGGCTGCTTCGTGCAGGGGCACTAGCTTAACAGCCCTGGTCACGGCGCCACTGCCGCTTCCGCCGGCACGGTACTCCACCAGCCCGATAGTAGTGGCGGCTCTTCGGATCTGGGGCCAGTGGAGGAGGCATGTAGGGGAGGTAAGAGCATCGGTGTGGACCCCAATCTGCGGCAACCTCCGATTTGCCCTGGGGAACATGGACGGGGGGGTATCGACTGTGGAGGAGGGCGGGGATTGTGCGGATGGGGGATCAGTTCCTGGAAGGGAGCTTTCCGAGCATGAAGGTACTGGGGGAGAAGATTGGGCTGACGAGAGGGAACAACTTTAGATATTTGCAGATGAGGGATTTTGTACGCAGACTGGTGCCGTCCTTCCCACGTCTCCCGCCAAAGGGGAGGCAGGACAGGGTAGTTTCTAGGGGAGAGGGTAGAGTTTCAGCTTCAGACGTCTACAAGGAACTAATGGGAGCTGAGGATACGCAGACCGAGGACCTGAAGCTTAAGTGGGAGGAGGAGCTCGGGGGGGGGGGGGGGGGGGGGGGGGGAGCTGGAGGACGGTATTTGGGCAGAAGCCCTGACCAGAGTAAACATGACCGCAACATGCGCCAGGCTCAGCCTGATCCAGTTTAAGGTCGTGCACCGGGCCCACATGACGGTGGCCCGGGTGAGCAGATTCTTCGGGCTGGAGGACAAGTGTGCTAGATGCGCCAGAGGGCCGGCTAACCATGTACACATGTTCTGGCCATGCCCTAAACTCAGGGGGTATTGGCAGGGATTCGCAGGTGTCATGTCCCGGGTATTGAAAACTGGGGTGGTAATGAGCCCGGAGGTGGCAATCTTTGGGGTTTCGGAGGACCTGGGAGTCCAGGAAGAGAGAGAGGCCGAGTTCTGGCCTTTGCTTCCCTGGTAGCCCGGCGACGAATACTGTTAGCATGGAGGGACTCAAAGCCCCCGAGGGCTGAGGTATGGCTATCGGACATGGCGAGCTTTCTTGGCCTACAGAAAGTCAGGTTCGCCTTGAGAGGTTCGCTACTAGGGTTCGCCCGAAGGTGGCAGCCATTTATTGACTTCTTCGCAGAGGAGTAAGCGTCAGCGGGGGGGGGGGGGGTCAGTGGGGGGGAGGCTGGGGGGGGGGGGGGGCTAAGGTAGAGTAGGGTAGGGGGATATTGAGGCAGGTCTGTGGGTGAACAGAGCTGTGGTTTTCACTATGTTTAATTTGTAATTTGTGTCTTAACTTCTTTTGTTTTGTAATGTACAATGTCACTTTTTCTATATGCCTAAAATACCTCAATAAAATCGTTTGTTAAAATAAAAAGATTCCACAGCTCTGTGGGGCAGCGAGTTCCACAAATTAACCACCCTCTGCGAGAAGTAGTTCCTTCTTATCTCAGTTCTAAATTTATCACCTCTCAACCTATATCTGTGACCTTACAGCACAAAAAGAGGCCCTTCGGCCCATCATGTTTGTGCTGGCTGTCAAGCACCTATCTATCCTTGGTTATTCATGAAGGCCCCACCTTCTCATCCTTGTCCCTCACCTGAGGTGTGGTGATCCACACAGTTTCAACCATTGCTGCCTCAGGCATATCCAGACCATCTCTTGGCAAGGCAAGGCCACCAACTCAGAGATCTTGGAGCATGCTCATTCCGTCAGCATGCACTCACTGCTAATTAAACAATGTTTTCTCTGACTCTGACTTGTTCATTGGATGGATGATGGCCGTACACCCAAAGACTTTCTGTGCAGTGAATTGACCATTGGGCCATGACCTCCTGGGCATCCATTTCTCTGTTACAATGACACCCACAAGCGAGATATGAAGATGGTGGACGTTGTCACTGAAAACTGGAGGATAGTCACAGCTGGCCGTGACCTCTGGAGGCTGACTATTTAAAAGGACATTGGAAGAGGCGAGCAGAAAGAAGCTTAGCTGGCCAAGAAAACGACCCACAGAAAAGAGGCCAGTGAACCGTGCATCTTCTTGGCTGACTGTCTTCCTCGGCATCAAATGCAGCAGAGACCACCATGCCAGAGTGAGATTCCAGGCGATGCTTAACCTAGAGTTGACCACCATGGTGCAAAGCATCATCTTACTCAATGGAATGGCTACCGTCACTGCAAATCCAACAGGGTGCAGGAAAAGGGATGGCCCTTGTTGATTTGGAAGACCTTGCGTTAAAGCACATGTGCCAAATACATAGATGGAGGCAACAAATGAAATGAAATGAAAATGAAAATCGCTTATTGTCACAAGTAGGCTTCAAATGAAGTTACTGTGAAAAGCCCCTAGTCGCCACATTCCGGCGCCTGTTCGGGGAGGCTGTTCCGGGAATTGAACCGTGCTGCTGGCCTGCCTTGGTCTGCTTTCAAAGCCAGCGATTTAGCCCTGTGCTAAACAAAGTAAAATAATGAAGATTCCACATCGAACATACCTAGAAGCAAATACCACTTGATTTGAATAAGAAACGAACATGCTTCCTGTGGTGCCTTTCAGTATCTCGGGATATCCCAAGGTGGTTTACAGCAAATAAAATACTTTTGAAATGTAGTAACTGTTGTAATGTAGGAAGACAACAATGTGGCAGCTTGCCCACAAACAGCAATGGCATAATGACAAGCAATCTATTTTACTGGTATCGGTTGTGTTCTTTGTGTTGCTTATTTGAGGATGGTTGGCACAGTGTTCCACAAAGACCACAGTACAGCTTTTACTTAAACAAAGCTATGATTTTATTTACACGATTAAAACTGGGTTTCAACGTTTGCCCTTGAGAATACAGAATTGATCAATAACATCTAACTACACTCATCTACTGCTAATCTCACTACTGGTATAAATTATAATCTAACCTCACGCTAGCTGCTCTTATGGCCTTCACTAACTGTCTCCTGCACACACACTTCCCCTAAGGTCTAGCATCACTGCTTTATATAGTTATATCTTCAGCTCTCTCTAGTGGCTATTCATGATGCGACATTAACCCTTGCAATGATAGTTATGATAATACCACAGGTTGAAAGAAAAATATTGGTCAGAATGACAGGGTGGATTCCCCTTTTCTTCTTCAAATAATGCCATGGGATATTTTTATATTCACCAGAGAAGGCCAACTCAGTTTAACAAATACTGCACCCCCGACAGTGCAGCACTTCCTTTTTTTTACTGTACTTTATTCCAAACATGTGTAAAAACAGCAACATATAAAACACACACTCCATACAATCACAGTCCACAGTTTGTACAGTTTTTGCCTTTTATCCCATGCTGACGCGGGGAGAACGTGCAGACTCCGCACAGTGACCCAAGCGGGAATCAAACCTTGGACCCTGGCGCTGTGAAGCCATAGTGCTAACCACTGTGCGACATCAGCCCCCTTCTCCTCCAGCCGCTCCGGCACTTCCGATACCCCAAAAGTCTCCACCATTCTGTCCGGCCTGACCTCCACCCCACTGTCATAGATAACTTCCCAACCACCTCCTCATGGTATTTCTCCAGCTTCTCGCAGCCCCAAACATATGCACATGAATTGCCGGCCCCCGCCCACACTTCTCACACCCGTCGGCCACCCACCCCCCCTGGAAGAACCCACTCATCCTTGCCTGGTTCATGTGTACCTTGTGCATCCCCTTGAACTGAATTAAGCTCATCCTTGCTCAGGAGGAGATTGAATTCACCCTCCACGTCGCCTCGCACCATAGTCCCCAACCTATTCCCCCCCCCCACCCCTACTCCTCCAATTTGTTCTTGATCCTCACCACTTGCGCCTCTCCCTGCTTCCCCCAACCATCCGTATATCTCCAATCCTACCCTCCCCCAACTTGTCCGTGGGCAGCAATTGCTCCAACAGAGTGTACTCCGAAAACATGCGAAACGCCCTCCACTCTTTTCGCGCCAAGTCCCTCACCTGCATATATCTAAGCTCACTCCCCCTCGGTAACTTAAACCTCTCCCGCAGCTCATTCAGATCTGCAAACTTCCCTTCCGAGTACAAACCCCGAGTAAAAGGGGCAGCATGGTAGCACAGCGGTTAGCGCTGTTGCTTCCAGGGTCCCAGGTTCGATTCCCTGCTGGGTCACTGTCTGTGCGGAGTCTGCATGTTCTCCCCGTGTCTGCGTGGATTTCCTCCGGGTGCTCCGGTTTCCTCCCACAGCCCAAAGATGTGCAGGTTGGGTGGATTGGCCATGATAAATTGCCCTCAGTGTCCAAAAGGATTGGGTGGGTTGCTGGGTTGTGGAGATGGGGTTACGGGTGTGGGCTTAAGTAGGGTGCTCTTTCCAAGGGCCAGTGCAGACTCAATGGGCCAAATGGCCTTCTTCTGCACTGTAGATTCTATGATTCTCTGATAACCCAGTGCAGCACTTCCTTAACACTGCAGCACGATGGTCAACACAGACTCTCTAAGAATTAAAGATTAATCTCCACAACACATGAGCAACACTTGCGGTGTTTAGAAAAATGGTTCAATGTATTTTCAAAAATGAAAGCCACAAGTGTTGGAAATGCTCAGCCAGTCAGTGGAGCGAGACAGTTAATGCTTCACGTCCTGATGACCCTACAGGCCTGAACACCTCACTTTCACTATTTCCAGCAGCTTCCGTTTTTACTTCAGATTCCTTGCATCCGCAGTATTTTTTGTATTCGCGTTTTATTTTCGCTTGCGTTGATTACATTTGTTTATTGCTTCAGTAAATACTGGAAATGGGAGCTGAAGGTAGTTTGACTCGACAGACTGGTTGGAAGTGAAGGAATTTGTAATAAGAGAACCGGCGAGTAGAGCAGCATTGGCAACCTTTCAAATCACATGGGTGGAGGCTGCAAAATGAACTGATTGGGCCTTCTAACTGTAACAGGATCTGGGAGGAAATGCCAATAAATTTTAACTGTACCTGGATGTCATGTTGGGTGTTCTGATGCACAAATGATCCAACACGGCTGTAGACGGTACAACTCTGTTTTATTGTCTTAACAACGACAACTACGACCTGCTGGCTTGGGTACGTGCTTCACCAGCTAACCTGTGGACCCAGCCCTATCACTTTCTTAGTGAGGCACTCAGCACATGGTCTATGTCTGAGTGGCACGCTGTGAGCTCTGTGCTCTGAGCTATCTCCTGGTAGAATGAGCGGGAACTGTGGTGTTCCTTGTTTTATAGTGCGTGTGCTCTCACTGGTGATTGGCTGCAATGTTATGTGTGTGCTGATTGGTCCAACTAGCTGTTCATCAGTGTGTGTGTGATTGCACCATGATATGCTGATGTGGATATCATGACATCCCCCCCTTTCACAAGGATATGTGCCTACATGCTAATAAATAGAAATATGTACTGAGTGCATCTGAGTGTGTGTGTGCAATATTTACAACATGTACATGAGGCTAAACTATATACAGAGGAAGGTGTCAGGTGCAACAGAGCAACGAGGTTGTACCAATAACAGAACAAATGCAATCAGCAAACAACGAGAGAGAACTTCTGGAACGACAAGAAAAGAAACTCGTTAACAGTACTGTAAAACAATTCAGTGAGTCCAATGTGCTAACAGGCTCATAAGTCAAGTCTCTCACTCAGGTGGGTGACGAATTTGGGTTGACCGCCTCAAGAGTGGGTCAGGATCCACCGGCTGAGGAATGGGCCTGGCCACGGGCGAGAGAGGAAGAGGCAGAGTGGCAGGAAGCTCAACAAAGTCGACATTAGGGACAACAGGAGGGCGTGGCACCGGTGCATGATCTCGTAGCGAGAGCGGAACGAGACGAAGGGCCCGTCGATTACGGCGGCGAATGGAGCCATCAGGCATGAGAACCAGGAACGAGCTGGGTGCCACGTGGCGGAGAACCTCGGCGATTGCCGACCAGCCAACCTCCGGTAGGTGTATGCGGACGTTCTCTCCAGGTGCCCGGGCAGGAAGATCAGTTGCCCGAGCGTCATGTGCTACCTTCTGCTGAGCACGCTGTTGTTGCATCCTTCGCAGTACTGGAGCATGGTCGGGGTCAGGAGCATGAATGGACGGCACAGTGGTCCTGAGGGTGTGACCCATCAACAGCTGGGCTGGCGAGAGGCCCGTGGACAGTGGAGCCGAGCGATAGGCCAGCAGGGCTAAACAGAAGTCAGATCCGGCATCAGCAGCCTTGCAGAGGAGCCGCTTCACAATGTGGACGCCCTTTTCCGCCTTGCCATTCAACTGAGGATGCAAGGGACTGGACGTCACGTGTGTGAAGTTGTATGAAGTGGCAAAGGAAGACCATTCTTGGCTCGCAAAGCAAGGCCCGTTGTCAGACATGACGGTGAGCGGAATTCCATTGCGAGCAAAGGTTTCTTTGCATGCCCAGACGACAGCTGATGATGTCAAGTTGTGCAGGCGTATGACCTCCAGATAACTTGAGAAGTAGTCAATCAGAATAATGTAGTCCCTGCCGAGCGCATGAAAGAGGTCCACGCCCACCTTCGCCCAGGGGAACTTGACTAACTCATGGGGCTGAAGTGTTGACAAATCATAATTTTCTTTACCCGTCAGTCTGGCCTCAATAAAAGTCGAGATGGATTTGCAGGTATAGCATTAGTTATTTTATTTGACTTGCAAGTCTGTCTCAATTCACAGTGGTACAGAACACATCCTGCTTTCTGCACCCCCGGAATCGAGTGAGTCTGTAGGACAAAGGAATCTCTACTGATACATTCAAATGGCATCAAGTTTCACATACACGATTCCCATAGGTCATCCTATACCCCTCCTGACCTGGCCATACATCCTAATTGGCTCACTTCCAATCCCTTCCTCTGGCCCCCTATTACCCAGCATCCTTTTCTCCTCCTTTGCTGGACACTCCTCTCCCTTGCTTTGCCATGCGTTCTGAAATCCTTTGTCTGTGAACTCACCAGAATGAGACTGGCCTATCTCTACATTACAGTAACTAATATCTCTAAAACAATTATTTTATATCACATTCGTCATTCCCTCCTTTTATCATTCCAGGATAACCGAACTATTCAATCCATAGCTACGGTCCCTCATCTAAAAAGATCCGTCGCTGCATTTCCAATTCCTGTAGTAGCCCCCCTTCATCCGCTGTACCCTCATGGATTTTGACAGCCAAGATTTTAGGGGCGTTGATCTGTTCCAGTGCACCCCGCATTCTACTCATCACACATTTAAGGATGGCTAGGCCAACAAAGATGCAGCCAATAGCCACCACTAAATACATGGCCATATTTATCAACCAGTCCTTCCAACCTTCAAATCCCCAGTTACCCCAAGAGCCAGGATCCTGCATTCCGCCCAGGTGATCCGGTACGCGATCCATAAATTTAGTGATGTTAGTGGTTAAGTCTTGAACTCCCATGATACACTTGCCCTGTACTATGGCGCATACCCCACCCTCACGGGCCAGAAGATAGTCAAGAGCATACCGGTTCTGCATTGCAAACAACCGCAGCTGAGACAATTCCTTGGTTATTGCCCCAAGGGCTCCCAAGGTTTCATTTCCCAAGATGGTAAGGCCACAAATAAAATAATTCCTATCGCTGACAGCCAAGGAACCCCCCACACCTCCCAGTGTCAAGACGCTCAGAATCCCCCACGCGGCTGAGTGGCCCCGGTTGAGTGCGAGAACCTGTTTTTTTCCAGTTCTCGCAGAATTCAGCTGAGACTGCCCGGCGGGTTAACTGAGTATGCAGCATCCACGCCGAGGGGCAGGGGACTGTGGTAGGGACTAGAGTCCCAATAGCAATTTGGCGGGGAAATGGGGGTCACAAAACATTGGTCGCTGTGCCATTAAATAAAAAGTAGTAACCTTGCTCCGTGTGCAGGCTAGCATCACAATCAGTATATCGGTTGCGCAGGGATCCCCCTGTAGCCCAGTTTATCCAGCTTTGAAACGCCCATTCGGGCCGCCTAGCAATGCGGAAAGCCCTAGTCCCAACAGTGATATGAGAGACATTCGCCCAGCCACAAAGGAGCTGGAGGCCGGCGTTCAATGGAACGCAGGTGGTGTTATAACAAATGCATTGGCCAGATGCCTGGGTGATATGACACCTCTTGTCCGTACAGGTGGGGAACAGACATGTTATATTCATTTCCACCTCTACCAGCAAACAGCCGTATCCTTCACTGCTGAAACAATTCTCGTACGACCGGGAGTCCCTATTGGGAGTGAAGTGGCTAGGTATGTACGCCCTCCACCGTTGCAGCCTATCATACTGTGAGTGGGAATTATCCCGAGGAAGGGGAAGGCAAATAGCCGGTGGTGCTGAACCCGGATCGTAAGGAAGAGTGACCTGATCGGGCGGTGGCTCGGAACGCTGACAATGAACCACCGTTTGGGGAGTGCCCCAAAGCGGTGAAACAGAAAATAACCTAGACACCGCTGCGGGGTTTGGGTAGCAGACAACCCGTCCCTGGCCATACAAGCGGTGGTAAATCTGGTAGAAGAGATTCATACTACCCGGGTTTTCCTCAGTTTGGCCTTTACCTAAATTAAGTGTATCTCCTGATAACCTACGTTCTAGTTGTACTTCCCTTCTCACACGCTCCGTCGTCTCTCTAGTCCCCCTCTCTCTCTCACAACCTCTTCCTACTCTCTCCTGACGGTCTGATGTTACCTTTATCGCACCAATCTTAACACATCCAAAATCAAATTTACATGTACTCCAAAAACAAGGCAATGTCCATGTAATGTTCCCTTCCCATCGCCGGGACCGGTGCAATTGCTTCATGAGTCCTGCATTGTCCGTTAACCTGATGACCTTCCATGAGTCGATACCATGTCCTCGTATATGGGGGCAGCGAAGAACATCACCTCTGCATAAACAAAATGTCCTTGTAGTTTGGTTGGGGTTACAAATGTAGATATAATTTCCCTTTTCCATGCCTGTCGCCGATGACACTCAAAGCGAGGTGAGGCCGAAGATCACACAGGCGGTGCGTAGCCACCCCATCATACTCCACACCTGTAAAATAGCACTGGAGAAGGGAGGCAGGTTAGTAACCAACCTTTTTACAGTAGTGGAGGTGGACCCAATTTACAGTGATGGAGGTGGACCCAAGCACTCCGCCCCTCCACTTTAACTGCTGTGGGGGTGGTAAGGAGAACTTGGAAGGGCCCGTCCCATCGCGGCTCCGACCCCTTCCTAGTCCAATTTTTGACCATGACATAACTACCGGGCTGGACTGAAAGTGAGCTAGGTAATTGGGGCGGTGGCTGTTGAGTCGCGCGGACCTGGCCATGGAGTTCCTTGAGGACTTGAGTGAGGGCTAGAACATAGATGGTCATCTCTTCAGTCATATGGTGAAACTGAACCAGTCTGGAAGTATGCAGGCTCCAGGGAGTTCTAAGAGGCCTGCCATAAAGAATCTCGGCAGGAGAGAGCCGGGCCGGTCCCGCAGGTGTAACCTGCAGCTGGAAGAGGGCAATGGGGAGCAACTTAAGCCATGTCAGTCCCGTGTCTGCTCTTAATTTAGCCAATTTAGTTTTGAGGGTCTGATTGTGTCTGTCAACCAACCCGGCCGCCTGCGGTCTGTAAGCACAGTGTAACTGCTGGCGTATGCCCAACTGGGAGCAAAACTCCTTGTTAATTTGTCCAATAAAATGAGGCCCATTATCAGAACTTAACTGAGCTGGTATACCTTACCGGGGAATGATTTCCCGCATCAAAACTTTAACCACAGTAGCAGCTTTATTATCGGTAGTCGGATACGCCTCGACCCATCTGCTGAACACATCCACAATGACCAAAACATATTCATAACATTGACACCTTTCCAACTCAATGTAATCCATTTGTAGCGTCTCAAAGGGACCACTGGGCTACGGGGTTTGCCCCATCCCACAAGGGATATCTTTGCCGGTGTTATATTGCTGACAAATCAAACACCGATTACTGATACTCTGGGCCAACCCCTGCATTTTAGGGTGCCACCAAGTGTCCAGTAACAAATCACTAGTCCCCCGAGCCCCACAATGAGTTGCAAAGTGTACACATTCGATGACCGATAAAGCCAGCACATCAGACATACAAGTCTGATGTGCTGGCGTGGTCCCTAAAGAGGAAACAGAATCATATGTACAACCTAACCGTTTCCACATTTGTTTATCATTCTCAGGAGCGTCCTCCTGTAACTTTATGACGTCTTGGATGGTTGGCATTGGCTTGTCAGAAGCAGACATATTTATAGTAGATCGTTTAGTCTGACTTAACATTTTAGGCACCATCACTTGCTGAATTTGCGCGGCTGTCCGCGCTGCACAATCTGCTTGTTCATTACCAACGTCAACTGGGGTCTTACCGTTTGTGTGGGCAGCGCATTTAATAACGGAAATCTGCGCTGGCATAAGAAGGGCCTGCAGTAGGTCATTAACTAAACCCCGGTGGGATATTTCCGTGCCTGCCGAGGTAAGGAATCTCCTATTCTTCCAGAGTTGTCCGAAGTCATGAATTACCCCGAAAGCGTATCGGGAGTCAGTGTAAGTATTTACCCGACGATCTACCCCAAGTATACATGCACGGGTGAGGGCAAAAAGTTTGGCTTGTTGGGCTGAATAAGGGGTCTGGAAAGCTGCCGCTTCTAGGATCAGACCATCCTGATCTATGATTGCATAACCGGACAGTCTCCGGCCAGTGGGGCTTATTAATGCACTGCCATCAACATACATAATCATGTCAGGTTGTTCTAACGGAATATCACTCAGATCGTCCCTTATTGTGGTAGTTTCCTGAATCAAGGTTAAACAGTCGTGGCCAGGTGCGTCCTCATGGACAGGGGGACCGCTAAGAAAACAGGCTGGATTGATAGTGGTACAGTATTTAAATGTCAGACGTGGATTGTTCAAAAGGTATATCTCATACCTATTCTGACGAGCTGCGGTAAGATATTGAGTTTGCAGTTGGCCCAGTAGTGCGATTACCGAGTGGGAGCTGTATACCGTAATATCCTGTTGGAGAGTGATATTGGCAGCAGCTTGCAAACTATTGTATATCGCTGCCAAGATCTGGGTGCAAACAGGGTGCCCCAACGCCACTGGGTCGTGTTTGGAAGAGTAATATGCTACGGGCCGGTGCTTGTCCCCATGTTGCTGGGTGAGTACCTCTGTTGAACATCCTTCCAGAACAGTACAGTATATCTGGAACGGTCGGTCATACAAGGGCCTCCCGAGGGCCGGTGCTTGTAACAAGGCCTGCTTCAGGCAACGGAAGGCTTCAAGTGCCTCGGTGGTGAGAGTAAAATTCCCCCCTTCACTAGTGTAAGGCGTCAGCAGCTTTGTATAGACAGCGATGTTTGGTATCCACTGCCGACAATAATTCACCATACCCAGCCAATGACGGACCTCCTTGGCTATTGTCGGGGCGGGGAATTGGCATATTGGTTCAATCCTACTGGGTTTGAGACTTCTTTCTGTGGCTGTAAGTAAAACTCCTAAGAACTTAACCTTTCTGAGCCACCAAGACCTTTGATTGTGAAACAACATAACCCAACGAGGATAGGTGGTTTAATAACTGGATCACGTCATCCCTGTTACTGGGCTCGTCAGGACTTGCTACCAATATGTCATCTACATACTGCACTAGAGTGGAACCATACTCCAATGTCAAGGCCTGGAGTTGGGTCTGCAGACATCTGGAGAAGAGCGTAGGTGAGTTGACGAACCCCTGTGGCAGTCGGGTCCAGGTATACTGCTGTCCATTGTAAGTGAAGGCAAACAAATATTGGCTTTCAGTTGCAAGTGGGAGGGCAAAGAAGGCGTGCTGAAGGTCAATTATGGCGAAGACCCGGGCTTGAGCTGGAATTTGAGCCAGTATGTGGGCGGGGTTAGGGACGAGAGCATGTAACGGCTATGCGATGGCATTGATTGAACGTAAATCCTGTACTAATTGGTACTGGTCTGGTTTGGCTGGTTTAGGCACAGCAAGTATGGGGGTGTTACATTCTGATTGGCAAGGGACCAAAATACCCTGTTGCAACAGCTCTCGGATTAATTTGTCTATAGACGGGGCAACTTGGGATTTCAGGGGGTATTGCCGAATGGAAGGCAGCTTTACATGGTCCTTAATCGTTACCTTAATAGGTGTAACATTTGTCTTTCCCACTTGTGATGGGTATTCCGCCCAGACCTGTGGATTGACATATTCCAACACATCATGTCCCCAGTGATGCTGCAGTCGAGTGTTAATCGTTTCAGGGACCTCAAAATATTTTATGGCAGTGCCGTCTGGCGTGACTTGAAGTGCGTACTCTGTTGGATCTGAATGATCCACTGCCCTCCTTACCATAGGCCCCAGATCTCTGGCATGGTACTGGTCGTGGACCTGACGTGTAATATGAGGGCTTACCGAAGCTGACTGTGGCCATAAATATGGTGGTATTGTAACAAAATCGGCTGTACCTTCTTTTCCCGTGACTGTGGCTGTAACTTTGACTGGCCATTCAGTCCCAATTAATGGGCGGTATTTGTCCTCCAACTCCCTGTTTTGTCCGGTTCTGTCAGAGGCCAGGATAACGTGATGCAGTGAATGTTCAATGTCTAACGTCCACCACTGGGGGGGGGGGGTGATAGAAATATAGCACTGTTGTCTCATCCTCCGTGATTGAACCGTTACCCCTTCGTCTCCGTACTCTAGCTGTAACTGGAAGATACACAGTAAATCTCGGGCCAACAAGTTACAGTCCAATCCAATAGTCACTACAAACTGATGATCTGCAGACTTATTCTCGTAAGTGACTGTCACAGGTTCAGAAATAGGATACTCACACACCTGTCCTTGGAACCCCGACAAATGCTGGGTGTGGTCGGATAGTGGTCGGCGAAGTTCTGATCGCAGAGAAGACATGGCTGCTCCAGTGTCGATTACAAATGAGTGATGTTGATCTCCTATCTGCAGAGAGATAATAGGTTCCCTGTCCGATTGGAGAGTCCTTATGACTAAATTAGCTAGTCAATCCTGTGTTGGGAAAGGGTTTGCCTGGGAGAAGTCAGTGTATCTCATCTGTCCTCCCCTTGGTGGGTACCCCCTCCTTTGGGTCGAGTAGTCTCCTTCTGCTGCCTGTCTTTTAAAGGGGCATCCCTGTTGCCAGTGATCTGCACGGCCGCAATTAAAACATGAATTGTTCCCTCTATATCTGCCCCGTCCTCTTCTCCCAGTAGACCAATAGCCCCTCAGAGGGGGCGGTGGTTGTAAAGCTGTTGGTGCATACGGTGGGCCATAAGGAGGAGCTGAGGGTCCATTTGGGTGGGTTTGATATCCTCCCCCTCGCTGATCCACCCACCCAAAGTCACAATATTGGGGTTCCAGCTGGTAAGCTACCGTTTCTGCCGCTTGTTGGGGTCTCAGATCATCCTTTTTCATTACATACTCAGTCTTAACCTTTGTTTTTAAAAAAAATATTTTATTGAAAATTTTTGGTCAACCATCACAGTACATTGTGTATCCTTTACACAATAATATAACAGTATAAATAACAATGACCTGTTTTATAAACAAAGAATAAATAATATATAACAAAAACGAAAACTAAAACTAAATGGCAACTGCCTTGTCTCAGATAAACACTCTCCAAAAATATGATTTAACAGTCCAATATACAATTATTTATAGCAACGACCTAGACATATTATACATATATATTAACAACCCTGTGAGTCCTTCTGGTTCCTCGCCCCCCCCCCCCCCCCAACCGGGCTGCTGCTGCTGCCTTCTTCTTTTCCATTCCCTCTATCTTTCTGTGAGGTATTCGATGAACGGTTGCCACCGCCTGGTGAACCCTTGAGCCGATCCCCTTAGGATGAACTTAATCCGTTCCAGCTTTATAAACTCTGCCATGTCATTTATCCAGGTCTCCACCCCCGGGGGCTTGGCTTCCTTCCACATCAACAGTATCTTGCGCCGGGCTACTAGGGACGCAACGGCCAAAACATCGGCCTCTCTCAGAACAAGTGGGTGTGATTTGCTGGGCTTCTCGAGCATCTTGCACACCTATCCTCTACCCCAAAAAATTTACTGAGCCGTGCTCCAGTCATATGCGCCCTGTGTAACACCTTAAATTGAATCAGGCTTAGCCTGGCACACGAGGACGATGAGTTTACCCTACTTAGGGCATCCGCCCACAGCCCCTCCTCAATCTCCTCCCCCAGCTCTTCTTCCCATTTCCCTTTCAGCTCATCTACCATAATCTCCCCCTCGTCCCTCATTTCCCTATATATATCTGACACCTTACCGTCCCCCACCTATGTCTTTGAGATCACTCTGTCCTGCACCTCATGCGTCGGGAGCTGCGGGAATTCCCTCACCTGTTGCCTCGCAAAAGCCCTCAGTTGCATATACCGGAATGCATTCCCTTGGGGCAACCCATATTTCTCGGTCAGCGCTCCCAGACTTGCGAACTTCCCATCCACAAACAGATCTTTCAGTTGCGTTACTCCTGCTCTTTGCCATATTCCAAATCCCCCATCCATTCTCCCCGGGGCAAACCTATGGTTATTTCTTATCGGGGACCCCACCAAGGCTCCCGTCTTTCAACCATGCCATCTCCACTGTCCCCAAATTTCCAAAGTCGCCACCACCACCGGGCTTGTGGTGTATTTCTTCGGTGAGAACGGCAATGGGGCCGTCACCATAGCTTGTAGGCTAGTCCCCCTACAGGACGCCCTCTCCAATCTCTTCCACGCCGCTCCCTCCTCTTCTCCCATCCACTTACTCACCATTGAGATATTGGCGGCCCAGTAGTACTCACTTAGGCTCGGTCGTGCCAGCCCCCCTCCCTATCCCTACTACGCTGTAAGAATCCCTTCCTCACTCTCGGGGTCTTCCCGGCCCACACAAAACTCATGATACTTTTTTCGATCCTTTTGAAAAAAGCCTTCGTGATCACCACCGGGAGGCACTGAAACACAAAGAGGAATCTCGGGAGGACTACCATTTTAACCGCCTGCACCCTCCCTGCCAGTGACAGGGATACCATGTCCCATCTCTTGAAGTCCTCCTCCATTTGTTCCACCAATCGCGTTAAATTTAACCTATGCAATGTACCCCAATTCTTGGCTATCTGGATCCCCAAGTAACAAAAGTCCCTTGTTACCTTCCTCAGCGGAAAGTCCTCTATTTCTCTGCTCTGCTCCCCTGGATGCACCACAAACAACTCACTTTTCCCCATGTTCAGTTTATATCCTGAGAATTCTCCAAACTCCCAAAGTGTCCGCATTATCTCTGGCATCCCCTCCGCCGGGTCCGCTACATATAACAACAAATCATCCGCATACAGAGATACCCGGTGTTCTTCTCCTCCTCTAAGTACTCCCCTCCACTTCTTGGAACCCCTCAATGCTATTGCCAGGGGCTCAATCGCCAGTGCAAACAATAATGGGGACAGAGGGCATCCCTGCCTTGTCCCTCTATGGAGCCGAAAGTATGCAGATCCCCGTCCATTCGTGACCACACTCGCCACTGGGGCCCTATACAACAGCTGCACCGATCCAACATACTCATGTCCAAAACCAAATCTCCTCAGCACCTCCCACAGATAATCCCACTCCACTCTATAAAATGCTTTCTCGGCATCCATCGCCACCACTATCTCCGCTTCCCCCTCTGGTGGGGGCATCATCATTACCCCTAGCAGCCTCCGTATATTCGTATTCAGCTGTCTCCCCTTCACAAACCCAGTTTGGTCCTCATGGACCACCCTCGGGACACAATCCTCTATCCTCATTGCCATTACCTTGGCCAGAATCTTAGCGTCTACATTTAGGAGGGAAATAGGTCTATAGGACCCGCATTGCAGCGGGTCCTTTTCCTTCTTTAGGAGAAGCGATATCATTGCCTCAGACATAGTCGGGGGCAGCTGTCCCCTTTCCTTTGCCTCATTAAAGGTCCTCCTCAATAGCGGGGCGAGCAAGTCCACATATTTCCTGTAAAATTCAACTGGGAATCCATCCGGTCCCGGAGCCTTCCCCGCCTGCATGCTCCTAATTCCTTTCACTACTTCCTCTATTTCAATCTGTGCTCCCAGTCCCACCCTTTCCTGCTCCTCCACCTTGGGAAATTCCAGCCGGTCCAGAAAGCCCATCATTCTCTCCCTCCCATCCAGGGGTTGTGCTTCGTATAATTTTTTATAAAATGCCTTGAACACTCCATTCACTCTCTCCGCTCCCCGCTCCATCTCTCCTTCCTCATCCCTCACTCCCCCTATTTCCCTCGCTGCTCCCCTTTTCCTCAATTGGTGGGCCAGCAACCTGCTCGCCTTCTCCCCATATTCGTACTGTACACCCTGTGCCTTCCTCCACTGTGCCTCTGCAGTACCCGTTGTCAGCAAGTCAAATTCTACGTGTAGCCTTTGCCTTTCCCTGTACAGTCCCTCCTCCGGTGCCTCCGCATATTGCCGATCCACCCTCAGAAGTTCTTGCAGCAACCACTCCTGTTCCCTACTCTCCTGCTTTCCTTTATGTGCCCTTATTGATATCAGCTCCCCTCTAACCACTGCCTTCAGCGCCTCCCAGACCACTCCCACCTGGACCTCCCCATTATCATTGAGTTCCAAGTACTTTTCAATGCACCCCCTCACCCTTAGACACACCCCCTCATCTGCCATTAGTCCCATGTCCATTCTCCAGGGTGGGCGCCCTTCTGTTTCCTCCCCTATCTCCAAGTCCACCCAATGTGGAGCGTGATCCGAAATGGCTATAGCCGTATACTCCGTTCCCCTCACCTTCGGGATCAACGCCCTTCCCAAAACAAAAAAGTCTATTCGCGAATAGACTTTGTGGACATAGGAGAAAAACGAAAACTCCTTACTCCTAGGTCTGCTAAATCTCCACGGGTCTACTCCTCCCATCTGCTCCATAAAATCTTTAAGCACTTTGGCTGCTGCCGGCCTCCTTCCAGTCCTGGACCTCGACCTGTCCAGCCCTGGTTCCAACACCGTATTGAAATCTCCCCCCATTACCAACTTTCCCACCTCTAGGTCCGGGATGCGTCCTAGCAGACGCCTCATAAAATTGGCATCATCCCAGTTCGGGGCATATACGTTTACCAAAACCACCGTCTCCCCCTGTAGTTTGCCACTCACCATCACGTATTTGCCCCCGCTATCCGCCACTATAGTCTTTGCCTCAAACATTACCCGCTTCCCCACCAATATAGCCACCCCCCTGTTTTTCGCATCTAGCCCCGAATGGAACACCTGCCCCACCCAACCTTTGCGTAGTCTCACCTGGTCTATCAGTTTCAAGTGCGTTTCCTGTAACATAACCACGTCTGCCTTAAGTTTCTTAAGGTGTGCGAGTACCCGTGCACTCTTTATCGGCCCGTTCAGCCCTCTCACGTTCCACGTGATCAGCCGGGTTGGGGGGCTTTTTACCCCCCCCCTCTGTCGATTAGCCATCCCCTTTTTCCAGCTCCTCACCCGGTTCCCACGCAACTGTGTCCCCCCCAGGCGGTGTCCCCCCCGCCCATCCCACCCCATGCCAGCTCCCCCCTCTCCCCAGCAGCAGCAGCCCAATAATTCCCCCCTCCCACCCCCCCCCGCTAGATCCCCCACTAGCGTAGTTACACCCCCCATGTTGCTCCCAGAAGTCAGCAAACTCTGGCCGACCTCGGCTTCCCCCCGTGACCTCGGCTCGCACCGTGCGACGCCCCCTCCTTCCTGCTTCCCTATTCCCGCCATGATTATCGTAGCGCGGGAACCGAGCCCGCGCTTCCCCCTTGGCCCCGCCCCCAATGGCCAACGCCCCATCTCCTCCACCTCCTTTCCTCCCCCCACCACCTCCTGTGGAAGAGAGAAAAGTTACCACATTGCAGGATTAATAACATAAAACTCCTATTTCCCCCCTTTTTACCCCCCTCTTCGCCCCCCATACTCGCCCCACCACTTTGTTTCAAACGTTCTTTTTTTTAATAACCCGCTCATTCCAATTTTTCTTCCACGATAAAAGTCCACGCCTCATCCGCCGTCTCAAAGTAGCGGTGCCTCCCTTGATATGTGACCCACAGTCTTGCCGGTTGCAGCATTCCGAATTTTATCTTCTTTTTGTGAAGCACCGCCTTGGCCCGATTAAAGCTCGCCCTCCTTCTCGCCACCTCCGCACTCCAGCCTTGGTATACGCGGATCACCGCGTTCTCCCACTTACTGCTCCGAGTTTTCTTTGCCCATCTAAGGACCATCTCTCCATCCTTAAAACGGAGGAATCTCACCACTATGGCTCTAGGAATTTCTCCTGCTCTCGGTCCTCGCGCCATCACTCGATATGCTCCCTCCACCTCCAGCGGACCCGCCGGGGCCTCCGCTCCCATTAACGAGTGCAGCATCATGCTCACATATGCCCCGACGTCCGCTCCCTCCGCACCTTCAGGAAGACCAAGAATCCTTAGGTTGTTCCTCCTCGCGTTGTTCTCCAGCGCCTCCAGCCTTTCCACACATCGTTTATGGTGTGCCTCGTGCATCTCCGTCTTCACCACCAGGCCCTGTATGTCGTCCTCATTCTCGGCAGCCTTTGCCTTCACGACCCGAAGCTCCCGCTCCTGGGTCTTTTGCTCCTCCTTTAGCCCTTCGATCGCCTGTGATATCGGGGACAACAGCTCCTTCTTCATTTCCTTTTTGAGTTCTTCCACGCAGCGTTTCAAAAACTCGTGTTGTTCAGGGCCCCATATTAAATTGCCACCTTCCGACGCCATCTTGGTTTTTGCTTGCCTTCCTTGCCGCTGCTCTAAAGGATCCACCGCAATCCGGCCACCTTCCTCTCCTTTTTTTCATCCGTATCCAGGGGGGATTCCCTTCTGGTTCACCGCACAGGACTTTTAGCCGTTAAAATTGCCGTTGGGGCTCTTATTAAGAGCCCAAAAGTCCGTTCCACCGGGAGCTGCCGAAACGTGCGACTCAGCTGGTCATCGCCGCACCCGGAAGTCCAGTCTTAACCTTTGTAACTGAGCCTCCTTCCTGGCCTACACCGTCCTTCCAATAAAATCTGACTGCCCTTGCCATCTGGGAAGGGTCGTTCTCTGTCCAATTCATGTTATTACATTTCACAGCAGTAGCCACGGAAGGTGGTAGGCAATGCATTAACATAGCACAATATTGAGGGGAATTCTGACCATTTTGATATGGCAAGTCGCCTGACTGCCCACGGTAGATTTCATTAAAACGTTCCAGAAATTCCTCTGGCTCTTCAATCTTTTTAGGTTTGAGGTCTAAGATAGCAGAAATATTTATGGGCTTTTGAAATGTGCTATTCAACGCATTCAGGATTTGTGTCCGTCTATCGTCGTCCAACGCATGGGCTTGCTGAAGTGCGGCGTGGCTAGCATAATTCAAGTGATTAAGATGATTGCGGTACTCTGCTGGGGTTAAAACCTGCTGGACTAGGGCCCAGAGGTCCCTAGAATCAGCTTGATAAATTGAGATGGTAGTTCTCAGGGAATCCACGAAAGCAGCAGGAGATTTTTTTCTATCTGGGATTGTAGCCATAATAGCCATCATCTCACTGGGTCTCCATGGGAAATAAACGTCTATCGTGGGCTGGGCCCCGGCCGTCACTGCGTCAGGGTTTGGTATCTTCCTAATCGGCAACTGTCTCCGAGTCTCACCAGGGGGCACTCTAGCTATTTCCTCTGGCTCTTCCAAGACTTCGACATCCCTCCCTGTCACTAGAGGGAGCTCTTTCTCTTCAGAACCATCCCTTTCCTCTCCCTTTGTTCTCAGAGTTTGCTGTTCCCCCTTATCGGTCTGAAGGGATTTAGGTGGTATGCTTGATTGTTTCTGGTTAGGATCAGGCCCTCTCTCGCTGTCCGAGATCGGGTCCTAGAGCTAACTGGGCTTGTGGAACAGAGCTCCTCTTCCCTCTTAGATCGTGAAGATGGTAAATTAGGACCCATGCTATCAACCAAAAGGGCTGGAGTGACTGGATTGATTTGAATCTGGGGAGCAGTGACTGGATATAAATTATTACACTCTGGTGGTTCTGGAATTAGTGCAGACAATGCTACAGGTGCAGTCGGAACCCTTGCCGACATAATCAAATTGTCCAATTCGTCACATTCTGTCAATTCAAGGCCAGCCATTGAACTACGTAGCCCATCTTTTGTTTGACCCGAGCCTTTCCTGTCTTTACTTAAGCGTTTTTTGAATGCACATTCCTTTTTCAAGACCTGTAATGTTTTTTGGTTATCCCCTTCATTAATTGGAATTCCCATTTTAAGGGCATTGTCCTGCCAACTTGATAACATGATCTTATCTCTTTCCTCTTGACAATATTGTCTCCATAATCCAATTAATTCTTTTGCTTTCATACTTTGACTCTTTTTCCAGATGTGTCCCTGAATTTTCTTAATGATTTCTAAGTCTTTGGTGCCCCCTAGTGGCCATTCATCACCCAATTTGCTCCCTAACGTTGCTGATATTTTCCTGAAATCTTTTGCTTTATCCGGATAAATATCACATAATATTTGCAGTGGCATGCCTGGATCATTTGTGTTATCCAAGCAATTCCCCATAATCTCAACTAGTCCTCAAAACTGCGTTTTTCGCCACTACAGTCCAAGGGCACAATTTTAGCTTAATCAACTATAGATTTAAAACACTCACACATGGAATTGAATCATCTTCAGATTTAAAAACACTCATTGAACTGAACCCTCATCCTGAGGTCACATCAGTTATTCAAAACACTCACATATGGAATTGAATCATCTTTGTTTAGATGTTGCATCAACCCAAAACCTAACCCAAGCCGAATCAGAACTCACACATGGAATTGAATCATCTCTGTTTAGATGTTGCATCAACCCAAAACCTAACCCAAGCCGAATCAGAACTCACACATGGAATTGAATCATCTCTGTTTAGATGTTGCATCAACCCAAAACCTAACCCAAGCCGAATCAACAATATGAAATCCCATCAATTAAATTTCTAATCCCCAGACTGACCTTTGATTTCGTCGAGGTGATCTTTCCGTACCAACTGCGAGTGACCAGACTAATCAGACGATAAGAAGAGGGGAAAAATCAATGCGCGGTCATTTTCCAGCTGTACATTGCGGGCCCTTTTTCCCACTCTCCCTGTTCATAATCAGTCTAATTCTGATTTCTCGGTTGGTCAGAACCGGCTTGAGAAATCCCGGGTTTCAGGCACCAAATGACAAATCATAATTTTCTTTACCCGTCAGTCTGGCCTCAATAAAAGTCGAGATGGATTTGCAGGTATAGCATTAGTTATTTTATTTGACTTGCAAGCCTGACTCAACTCACAGTGGTACAGAACACATCCTGCTTTCTGCACCCCCGGAATCGAGTGAGTCTGTAGGACAAAGGAATCTCTACTGATACATTCAAATAGCATCAAGTTTCACATACACGATTCCCATAGGTCATCCTATACCCCTCCTGACCTGGCCATACATCCTAATTGGCTCACTTCCAATCCCTTCCTCTGGCCCCCTATTACCCAGCATCCTTTTCTCCTCCTTTGCTGGACACTCCTCCCCCTTGCTTTGCCATGTGTTCTGAAATCCTTTGTCTGTGAACTCACCAGAATGAGATTGGGCTATCTCTACATTACAGTAACTAATATCTCTAAAACAATTATTTTATATCACATTCGTCAGTGTCTCAGGGGGTTGCGCTGGCTGGAACCTTTGGCAGGTGGGGCAGTTGAGCACCATGTTGGCGATGTCGTTGCTGATGCCCGGCCAGTACACAGCCTCCCGGGCCCTCCGCCTGCACTTTTCAACTCCGAGATGGCCTTCGTGCAGTTGTTCGAGGACAAGCCGGTGCATGCTGTGTGGGATCAAGATCCGGTCCAACTTCAAGAGGACACCATCAATGACGGCCAAGTCGTCCTGGACATTGTAAAATTGTGGGCACTGCCCCTTGAGCCACCCTTCTGTCATCTGGCGCATTACACGCTGTAGAAGGGGGTCAGCCGCAGTCTCACAGCGAATGTGGGCCAGATGTGCGTCAGTGGCCGGCAGATTGGCCGATGTGAAGGCTACTTGTGCGTCGACCTGACAAACGAACCCCTCCGAGTCGGGCGGTGTGTTGACCGCCCTGGACAGAGCATCTGCGATGATGAGATCCTTCCCCGGGGTGTAGACAAGTTGGAAGTCGTACCTCTGGAGCTTAAGCAGAATGCGCTGGAGGCGAGGGGTCATATCGTTGAGGTCCTTCTGAATAATGCGGACCAGGGGGTGATGGTCGGTTTCCACAGTGAACTGCGGAAGACTATATACATAATCGTGAAATTTGTCGATGCCAGTCAACAGGCCGAGGCACTCCTTCTCAATCTGCGCATAGCGCTGTTCTGTGGGGGTCATGGCCCGCGACGCATAGGCAACGGGGGCCCATGATGCGGTGTCGTCCCGTTGCAGGAGTACCGCCCCAAAGCCGGACTGGCTGGCGTTAGTTGAGATCTTTGTTTCCCGTGTGGTATCGAAAAATGCCAGTACCGGGGCGGTGGTGAGCTTGACCTTGAGCTCCTCCCATTCACTCTGGTGTGCGGGCAGCCACTGGAATTCCGTTGTCTTTTTGACCAGGTGGCGAAGAGAAGTCGTGTGCGAAGCAAGGTTAGGAATGAACTTCCCCAGGAAGTTGACCAACCTGAGAAAGCGCAGCACTGCCTTCTTGTCTGCCGGCTGCTGCATGGCTGCGATGGCTGCCACTTTGTCGGCATCTGGCCGCACACCCGACCGGGAGATGTGGTCCCCCAAAAACTTTAGCTCAGTCTGGCCAAAAGAGCACTTGGCTCGGTTGAGGCGCAGGCCCTGATCTCATATCTGTGCAAAGACACGCTGGAGATGATTGATGTACTCCTGTGGTGTGGTGGACCAGATGATAACGTTGTCTATGTAGACTCATACCCCTTCGATGCCCTCCACCATCTGTTCCACGATGCGATGGAACACCTCGGAGGCCGAGATGATGCCGAATGGCATCCTATTGTAGCAGTATCTGCCAAATGGAGTGTTGAAAGTGCACAGCTTCCTGCTGGACTGATCCAATTGAATCTGCCAAAAACCCTTTGAGGCATCAAGCTTGGTGAATATTTTTGCCCGAGCCATTTCGCTCGTGATTTTTTCTCGTTTGGGTATGGGGTAGTGTTCCCTCATAATGTTGTTATTCAAATCTTTTGGGTCGATACAGATCCGGAGCTTGCCGGAGGGCTTCTTGACGCACACCATGGAGCTGACCCATGACGTTGGCTCCGTCACCCGGGAAAGCACTCCTTGGTTCTGCAGGTCCTACAGCTGCTGCTTGAGGCGGTCCTTGAGTGGTGCTGGGACCCTATGAGGTGCGTGAATGACGGGGGTGGTGTCTGGTTTGAGCCGTATTCTGTATGTGTAGAGCAGTGTGCCCATGCCCTCGAAAACCTCTTGGTTGTGCGCGAGGAGTGAGTGGAGCTGCGCCCTAAAGTCTGCAACCGGGAAATCGGACGTGCCTTCTGGAGACAGAGTGTGTACCCGCTGAACGAGGTGGAGGATCTTGCACACCTGTGTGCCTAACAGAGAGTCCTTCGAGGATCTGACGATTTCAAAAGATAATGTGGCTTTGTGTGAGTTGTGTGTAA
Organism: Scyliorhinus torazame; assembly: GCF_047496885.1. Taxonomy (NCBI): domain Eukaryota; kingdom Metazoa; phylum Chordata; class Chondrichthyes; order Carcharhiniformes; family Scyliorhinidae; genus Scyliorhinus; species Scyliorhinus torazame. The sequence continues at coordinate 19,209,654 of NC_092709.1, read as the reverse complement.
CCTCAAGCTGGCAGGGCCCCGTGGCCGGGATGACGTTTCCATTGTAGTCAACCAGCTGACAGTGGGATGGCAGAATCGGTGGTTTAACCTTCAAGGTCTGTAAGGCTGACCATTCGAGGAGATTGGCGGAGGCACCAGTGTCCAGGAGAAATGTGATCTGTGATCGGTTGGCCGTTAGGGTGGCACACCACTCATCGCCTGGATCAATGCTGTGCACTGGCAGCGGCTGGTGGTTCCGACTTGGGGACATCCGGTTCTTGTAGATTACCGCAACGCGGAAGGGCTCCCTGTCTTCGGTATCGCTGGTCTGCATACTATCAGGATATGACTCAGCGTAGGGGGGCTGAATGGCCCGCACGTCCCTGCGAGGCTGGCGGAATTGTTGGGAGTTGGCAGGTTGAGCTGCTCGACAGCAGGCAGCGTAGTGGCCCATCCTGCCACAGCGGAGGCATTGTCGCGCTTTGGCTGGGCATTGGCGCTTTAAGTGGGCGGAGCCACAGTTGCCGCACGTGGTGACGTCATGCCGTTCGTTGCGCCACCGCGCATGCGCGGTGCGGTCCTGCGTAGAGCGTGCCTTCGCATCACGTCCCTCTGCGTCAATGTCCCCTCTTTTGGCGCGTACAAGCGCGGGAGGCCTCGGAAAGCGCGCAAAATGGCCGCCCTCGTCCGGGCCTCGGGCTGGGAGGAATTCGATCGACCGGACCCGCTCCGCCTCGTAGGACCCGTGCCGTGCCGTTTCGGCTGCCTGGATTTGGGAGTACCGACTGGTCGCGTTCTCATGGAGGACGCAGGTCTCGATGGCAGTCGCTAGGGTGAGGCGCTTTATTTTAAGGAGCTGCTGGGGTAGGGTATCCGAGATGACCCCAAAAACGATCTGATCCCGTATGATGGAGTCGGAGGTGGCCTCGTAGCCGCAGGACTGCGTGAGGATACGGAGGTGTGTCAAGTAAGATTGGAAAGGCTCATCCTCACCCTGCAGGCGCTGCTGGAAGAGGTACCTCTCGAAGCTCTCATTGACTTCCACGCTGAAGTGTTCCTCGAACTTCAGAAACACCGTCTTATATTTTGTCTTGTCCTCGCCTTCCGCGAATGCCAGGGAGTTATAGATGTGGATGGCGTGTTGCCCCACCGTGGAGAGGAGGAGGGCGATCTTCCTGGTGTCCGATGCATTCTCCCTGTCTGTGGCTTCTAGGAAGAGCTGGAAGCGCTGTTTAAACAGCTTCCAGTTTATGCCGAGATTTCCAGCGATTCGGAGCGGCTGCGGCGGGCTGATGTTTTCCATGGAGCAGGATGGCGGATTTCTGAAAGGGTGCAGGTAGGTCTCACAGTCGCTGGTTGGCTTCCACTACTGGTATCATGTCGTGTTGGGTGTTCCGATGCACAAATGATCCAACACGGCTGTAGATGATACAACTCTGTTTTACTGTCTTAACGACAACTACTAACTGCTGGCTTGGGTACGTGCTTCACCAGCTAACCTGTGGACCCAGCCCTATCACTATCTTAGTGAGGCACTCAGCACATGGTCTATGTCTGAGTGGCGCGCTGTGAGCTCTGTGCTCTGAGCTATCTCCTCGTAGAATGAGCGGGAACTGTGGTGTTCCCTGTTTTATAGTGCGTGTGCTCTCACTGGTGATTGGCTGCGATTGGTTGTGTGTGTGCTGGTTGGTCCAACTAGCTGTCCATCAGTGTGTGTGTGATTGCACCATGATATGCTGATGTGGACATCATGACACTGGAGAGAAATGCACTCTGCTCTGCATGCATTCTGGAATTTATGATCCAAATATAAATCATGAACTTGTGTTCCCTCAAGGAGTGCAAAGCCCAGAGATTACTTTTCCTCTACACACTATTAATGTGTAAATGCCGTGGGGTGCACCCATGCCTTGCACAGCACAATGGCAAAATTGTACCCTGAAAGAGTATTGCTGTGGCAAGCAGCACACTATGTGTGCAGAGGTGGAGGCCCAATGTTGGCAGGAAAGTGTTGAGGTGTTCAATTAATTTAATAATGCCTGCTTCCAGTCTACCGCCAGGCCGTGACTACAGAGCTAGGGGTGGGCAGGGGTGGTAAACATTCAGCCTGGTGTCTTAAAGCAACTATTAAGCTAAAAGTTTCAGGAATTAGGTCTGTTTTTCTTGTCTGTTGGTGCCTTAGTTTTATTTAAATCCATAGAACGCCTACAGTCCAGAAGGAGGCCATTTGGCCCATCGAGTCTGCACCAAAAGAGCACCCTGCCTATGCCCACTCCCCTGCCCTAATCCTGTAACCCCACAACCCCACCTAACCTGACCGTCTTTGGACACTGGAGGGCAATTTAGCACGGTAAATCCACCTAACCTGCACATCTTTGGGCTGCGGGAGGAAACCGGAGCACCCGGAGGAAACCCACGCAGAAACCCACGTAGACACGGGGAGAAAGTGCAAACTCCACACAGGCAGTGACCTGAGGCCAGAATTGAGCCCGGGTCCCTCGTGCTGTGAGGCAGAAGTGCTAAACACTGTGCCTCCGTGCCGCCCTTAGATGATGGGTTTTTAGAGGTTTGGGAGCTTCAACTCCTTATTCCTTCTTTCCTTGAATTTTATTGACATGGGCTCGTGGCTAACGGAAATGTATATCAATCTTGCAGTAGTGAATTCATGGAAAAAGTCCTGCTTTACGTAATAAAGTTGCCAGTGAGTTTGTTCATACCTGTGGGTTGATTTGTAATTAAGGGTTGGATCTGATAAGCTGTATGACAAACTGCATGCTTCCGAGTATTGTGTCAAAATGGTGAACCTTCCAATTCTGCAATAGTTGCACAACGTTGGTATTCAAATTGGCACACCCCTTACTTCCAATAAATGAGTCAATATGCTTAGCCCCATTATGTTAAATACAGATCTTGGGAGCCATGGGTTATGCTATAAAATATCCTCCAAGATTCAAACTATGAACATACTCAGTTGGCAAGCTGCCCACAGGAAACTTCCATAAGTCTCTGCTCACTTAAACACCGTAAAAATACTTCCCTTAATTATGTTTTTGTAGATTGGTGGCTAATAGTGGAAACAGGTGAGCACACAAACCCTTTCTACAGAGCTTTATAATGTTGCAAACGTGTAGCGATTGGAAAATTTGTTATCTTATCGGAAGAGCAGCTCAGGAGGATTTCCTCGAGTGTTTATTTGCTTTTTTCCTGGGAGCATCCTGCACACAAAATGTCTGTTGTTTGCTCAAATAAAACTTACCACCTTTGCCCTGAAAGTACTTTTGTGACATTCTGAAGCAGTTACATAAATAAAGACTCTTAGCCCTCTCTCTCTCTCATTGCGAAAGAATAAACCTGCTGATGGCAGAGCAAACAATGTACCTGATCACATCTCAAATACCTGCGGCCTAGTGTAAATGATTTGCTTTGAAGTGTCGATTGATGTAGATAGGTTTTGTTTGTATTCACTGGAACTGGGAATTACTGGCCAAACCAGCATTTATTGCCCATCCCTAATTATCCTTGGTGGTGGTGAGCTTTCTTGACAATTCAGGAGCTTGCTAAATAATAATAACAATCTTTATTAGTGTCACAAGTAGGCTTACATTAACACTGCAATGAAATCACTGTGAAAATCCCCTGATTGAATGATATTTATTGTCACATGTACCGAAGTATAGTGAAAAGTATTTTTCTGCGGCCAGGGGAACGTACACTGTACGTACATGGTAGACAGAAGAATAATCGACAGAGTACATTGACAAATGTTACATCAACAAATAGTGATTGGTTACAGTGCGGAACAAGGGGCCAAACAAAGCAGTACATGAGCAAGAGCAGCATAGGGCGTCGTGAGTAGTGTTCTTACAGGGAAGAGGGAGAGTCGTTGAGGAGTCTAGTAGCTGTGGGGAAGAAGCTAGTCACCACACTCCGGTGTCTGTTCGAGTACACTGAGGGGGAATTCAGAATATCCAATTCACCTAACAAGCACGTCTTTCGGGACTTGTGGGAGGAAATTGGAGGAAAACCACGCAGACACGGGGAGAACGTGCAGACTCTGCACAGACAGTGACCCAAGCCGGGAATCAAACCTGGGACCCTGGCGCTGTGAAGCCACAATGCTAACCATTGTGCTAGCGTGCAGCCCTTTGAGAAGGCAATTATTAACCATATGTAGGCCAGACACCAGTTAAGGGTGGCAGATTTCTTTCCCTAAGGGGCACCAGTGAACCAGATGGATGTTAATGATAATCTGGCAGTTACTTGGTCACCTTTACTGATGCGAGCATTTTAATTCCAGCTTTATCTAATTCAAAGGATAGAGTGACAGAATTGTTAGGGCACAGAAGAGGCCATTTGGCCTGTCATGTCCATGCCAGCCCTTTGCAAGAGCAACTCTGGGAGTCTCACTCCCCACCCTTTCCTTATAGCCCTGCAAAATAATATTTTCTCCTCAGTGTTTATCCAATGGGGGAAGATGGTGGCTGAGTGTCAGCAGCCTCGTAATCCAGAGGCCCATGTGAGTATTCCGAGGCCACGGTTTCAAATCCCACCACAGCAGCTGGTGAAATTTGAATTCAATTAATTTTTAAAAAATCAATCACTGAAAGGTAGCCTCAGTGATGGTGACCATGAAGCTACCATCATTTGTTGACAAAAACCATCTGATCAATAATGTCCTTTAGAGTATGAAATTTGCCACACTGTGTGGGTGGTACTGTTCCCCAGTCTCGCACGGTAGCATAGTAGTTCACACTGTTGCTTCACAGCTCCAGGGTCCCAGGTTCGATTCCCGACTTGGGTCACTGTCTGTGAGGAGTCTGCACGTTCTCCCCGTGCATGCGTGGGTTTCCTCCGGGTGCTCCGGTTTCCTCCCACAGTCCAAAGATGTGCAGGTCAGGTGGATTGGCCATGCTAAATTGCCCTTAGTGTCCAAAAGAACGGTTAGACGGGGTTAGGGTGCATGTGTGGGCTTAAGCAGGGAGCTCTTTCCAAGGGCCAGTGCAGACTCGATGGGCCGAATGGCCTCATTCTGCACTGTAAATTCTATGATTCTATTAATTCTTGATATGTCAGATACCCTTATACTACAATAACCAGGTACTATGGTGTGCTAAATACATAATTTTTTCTGTATCATTAATTGAAGAGGTACCAGTCAGGGCACTAGGAGCATTTACTACTGCACACTTGAATGGTGCTATGCAAACCACTTGTTCAAGGCAGTTGAAAGTCTTTCTAGGCTAAGCAATGCCATGCTGCAGTGTCAGAACTGATTATGGGCTTGAGGAGGCAATGGTACATTGCTGCCCATGGACATCAATTGGGGTGGGGGGTGGGGGATTGGTGTTTGGATTTATGAATCTTCAGTCATGAAAATCATGGTATTTGTTTTCAAACAGAAAACGCCGCGTCATAGGTGATTAAGTTTGAGCTGAGGTTTTGGAGCCCAGGATAAAATTCTCAGCAGAGTGAGTATTAGCACCACATTTGGAGGTGAGGGTGGAGGCAGCCTAGTTTTAATTTAGGGTCTCTGAACTCTGTACAGCAAAAAGAGTCTCCAGCTAAATGCAGCGTTATTTCTACAACAAAACAAAGTGAGGGAAGAACAGTTACATCATACAAATTAGGCATGCAAAATCAATCCCAGATACTTACCCCAGGCATGATTGGCAGGTGATTAAACTAGTCATTTTCATTCTAGTCTGAACTTGTAGCGTTATGGTGAATGTCACTCACTCTTGTTTAGATTGTGTCCATAGCTGAATTCTCAGCTCAATTATTTACTGTGTGCTTTACCCAGGGAAGCTCATCTTCCACTCTTAGGACATGACCTAAAATCTTCTGTTAGAGATGATCAGTCACGTTTCCGGGTCCCTGTGACATAACATCTCTCATTGATGTCATCAGGTTGGGTAGATGAGATGTTTGGAGGTTTGTCAACTCTCCCCAATGCCTCAAGTTCATCTCTGTGTGTTCCTGATGGAATCTCTCGATGTGTCAGTGCCTTCCTGAATAACCTTTCTCAAGGACTCCCATGGGGATGTTTCAACACTTCGGGGATGCTTTGAGGACGCTCCTAGACATTACATCTTTGTCACTCTCTCCTTAGTTCCCACCTATCCCTGACCTTCTATTCTGCTCCACCTTCTCCACCTCCTTCTCCAAAGATATAAGCCAACCCATTTCTCCCCCTCTTTAGCTCTGAAGAGTCATAAAGACTCAAAACGTTAACTCCAGCATCCGTAGTGTTTTGCTTTAATTTTAGTTTCCCAGGTGTTTAGTGAAAGGCCCACTGGGATGGATACTTGTGTAAATATTATTGCTGTACCTCCAATGCCCACTTAAAAGCAGCTGTGCTTGAGCGCACAGTGGCATTGCAACTTTCCAATTACAACATCCTTGCTGAAACCCGATTAGAAAGTTCATTGCTTCCAAGTTAAGCGCAATGTACACACATTGCACATCTGATTAATTTGGCACTTGTAGTTCAAATCAACATGGGTGAGTAAGCTCAGTTGGCACATCACCAATAGAAACTGACTGAACTCACTCACAGTATCTAAACTATCTATCGAGTGATTGCAGATAATGCCCCAGACACCGCCATCACCATCCCTGTCTCACCGGCAGGACAGACACAGCAGAGGTGACGGCACAGTGGTGTACAGTTGGGAGGTAGATGCCCTGGGAGTCCTCAACATCTACTCTGGATCCCATGAAGTCTCATGGCTTCAGGTCAAACATGGGCAAGGAAACTTCCTGTTGATTACCACATATCGTCCACCATCATTTGATGAATCAGCACTCCTCCAATTCGAACACCGCTTGGAGGAAACACTGAGGCTGGCAAAGGCACAGAGTGTACTCTGGGTAGGGGACTTCAATGTCAAAAAAGCGGCTCAGTAGCACCACTACTGACTGAGCTGGATGAGTCCTAAAGGACATAGCTGCTAGGCTGAGTCTGCGACAGGTGCTGAGGGAACCAACAAGAGGGAAATACATACTTTATAAGTAACCCACGCTAACCGATTGCACCACTGGAGCACTGGGGAGAAACATACTTGACCTCATCCTCACCAACCTGCCTGCCGCAGATGCATCTGTCCATGACAGTATCGGTAGAAGTGACCGCCGCACAGTTCTTGTGGAGATGAAGTCCCTTCTTCACATTGACGATACCCTCCATCGTGTTGTGTGGCACGACCACCGTGCTAAAGATAGACCTGTTTGATAGATTTCAAACAGATCTAGCAACTCAAGACTGGGCATCCATGAGGCGCTGTGGGCCATTTGCAGCAGCAGAATTGTACTCAGCCACAACCTCATGACCCAGCATATCCGCACTCTACCATAACAACCAAGATCAACTCTGGTTCAATGAAGAGTGCAGGAGAGCGTGCCAGGAGCAACATCAGGCATACCCAAAAATGAGGTGTCAACCTGGTGAAGCTACAACACAGGACCACATGCATGCCAAACACATAAGCAGCAAATGATAGACGGAGATAAATGATCCCACAACCAACTGATCAGAATGCAACATGGGCAGATTGTGCAACACTTCAAATCTTGGTTAGGCCACGCAGAGCCCTGTGTATAGTTCTTGCTTCCACATTATATAAAGGACAGAGAAACACTGGAACATGGGCAAAAGTCACTTACAAGGATGTTACCTGAATCTTCCCTTGAAAAGAGAAGGTTGAGGTGACCTGAAAGAAGTCTTTAAAATTCTGAAATGTTTTGATTGCGCAGGCACGGATGTCTGAATTGTCGAGGAGAAGGCTTGCTATGCTTTAGTCAAAATGGTGCCAGAGCCTTGGCTCTGGAAGTCCCAGCCCAGTATCAGAACCCATCAGTTTCACTGGGTAGGGGGGTGGCTGGTGGTGAGGGAACAGTCTAAATCTACCAGATTTCTTTTGAGCGATCTGGTGTCCTTTTGGAGAAATCAGTTACTCCTTTGGGATCATTACGCGTAGTCATAAATGTGCGTAAAAATGGATAAGGCTATCCAGACATTTAAACCCCTGTTCTTTAAATTCTGAAAAAAGCTGGCAGTTGAAGAAATTTGATGCTTGCAATTTCAATGGCGGCTTGTTTACATAAACCTGAGGGTTATCATAGATTATCATAGATTATCATAGAATTTAACGTGCAGAAGGAGGCCATTCGGCCCATCGAGTCTGCACCGGCTCTTGAAAAGAGCACCCTACCCAAGGTCAACACCTCCACCCTATCCCTATAACCATGACCCAGTAACCCCACCCAACACTAAGGGCAATTTTGGACACTAAGGGCAATTTATCATGGCCAGTCCACCTAACCTGCACATCTTTGGACTGTGGGAGGAAACCGGAGCACCCGAAGGAAACCCACGCACACACGGGGAGGATGTGCAGACTCCGCACAGACAGTGACCCAAGCCAGAATCGAACCTGGGACCCTGGAGCTGTGAAGCAATTGTGCTATCCACAATACTACCATGCTGCCCTTATCATCATAGTATTAGTACAGCTTGACTTCTTCCGCAACCTATCATTATCACAATGGATGGGCCTATAAATTGACATTTTGATTGACAGCTCCAAGTGGCTATAAGGGGATTAGCTGACTTCCATGTGGGCTATGAATATAAATGTTTGCTTTTATAAGGGATTAACTATCAAAGGGATTTAAATCTATTAAATAAGCTTTTATCAGTGTTTCTAGTAATATAGTGAAGTCTGTCATAGATAATGTGATGTGGGAAGGGGTTTTCGTAGAATCCAAGGTCGGCAACAAACATACAGCATGCACACAGCAAATTCTTCACTCTCCAAGGCACCTTCCTTGCATTCACCAAGTTGGCTTCCCCCCTAGCTCTGCTTATGTAATCTAGCAAGGCTACACAGCTGATCATTGTTGCGGTGGCACTGATTCCTGATTGGGGCTTTTGCATCAGTCTGCTCTGTGACTTCTGGGTTGACTTCCTGTGGCCATCTTTTTTTAAAAACGTTCGTGTACCCAATTCATTTTTTCCAATTAAGGGGCAATTTAGCGTGGCTGATCCACCTAGCTTGCACATTTTTGGGTTGTGGGGGCAAAACCCACGCAAACACGGGGAGAATGTGCAAACTCCATACGGACAGTGACCCAGAGCCAGGATCGAACCTCGGGACCTCGGCGCCGTGAGGCCGCAGTGCTAACCCACTGTGCCACCGTGCTGCCCTTTCCTGTAGCCATCTTGATAGGGGGAATCTCTGGCAAGAAACTGGAGAGTCTTCCAGCACCCAACCCCCGGCAGCACCACATACTTAGAACTTAATTTAATCTCAGCATAGCTTCTGAGGTCTGCCCGTGGTGGATACTGGGGGACTCGGCATGCACCGTGTAAGAGAAAAGGGCGATGGGGACATGGGTAGCAAGAGATTATGCTAAATTGGCTTAGGGGTTATAAACCGCCAGGGGGATGGGCAGGTTTGGGTTAGCATGGTGGGTATTGGGGATGGGTGGGGGGGGCATAAGTTGGAATTGAGGGTATGAGGGCTCATGGAGTGAGGGGGCATGAGTTGTTATTGATAGGACATGGTGAGTGTGAAGGGGCTGAGTGCCTTACTGTTTTTATTATAACTGGGAACAAGTCCCAGAGCACCGAGGCAGGCTTTTTGAAAGGGCACTTGGCAGCCCCTGCGACCTGCCCAACACTGTTTCCGGGGCGACAGGCCTAACTCCAGTTCGCAACCTGAGGCCATCAAAATAAAATAGTCACCAGGTAATCCACTGGGCAGTTCAGTAGGAACATCGTTACCCAGAGAATGGTGAGGATGTGGAACTCACTACCACAGGGAGTAGTTGAGGCAAATTGAATTTGCCTCAACCAGAGTGATGTAAGGAAGGATGGTAGGAGGTTCAGTGAAGCATAAACCACACCATAGAGTGACTGGACTGAATGACTTGTTTCTGTAGATTCAATGTTACATTGTTCCTGCCTTGGTATTATTTGAAATAACAGCAAGTCCATCCTGTAATTTCTCATTAAGATACTATACATTGTCACGATCGAAGCTGGTGTTACTGCTGAACAATCAGGTCTCAGAACGGAACCCAGGCTCTATAGACCATAACTTTCTACTTTTGTTTCAAGAGGTGGCTGTACAAGGTTAAGGACTGCTGATGGATCTTTAACAAAAAAATAAAACATTTATTTATCATGAAAAGATTGACGACAGCACAATACTCCTTAACCCCACCTATATCTTCACAGATGTGCACAGATTTGTAAGGATAACAAAATACACAAAATATTTTAAATTGTAATGTTTTCAGAAAGTACATAGTAAACCAACAGGCCAATTGGTCAGACACACCACACTCTGATACCAAGCGGCAGATTCCATCCAAAACAACCTCAGTGGATTTCTCATTAAATCCCCCCCCCCCTTCCCCCCAGGTGTAATCACACTGAGAGCCAACTGACTTCACTGGAACTCTGATTTCTACGCGGATGTTTCCAAACTCCACTCTTGAAAAACAAGCCTTAGAATCTTCTCCCAAAATGACACAGTCTCTCGGATGTCTTCACCAAGGATCCGCTTCCAAGATTTCAACCTCTCCTTTCAGCATTCCGCGGTCTTGAATTGCCACGTGCATTCAAGCTTCCACACAATCTCTCAGGTATTCAGCCAGGCCAGCGGGATGCCACTGGTTCACAGGCTGTGCTGAGGTCACCCACTTTAGTTTGCTGGCTTTCCGCTCGCCAACTTCACCAGGTCTACACCATTCAGCTCTGTCTTTAACTGGGAGCCTTTCTCTGCCCCTTTCTTTAACTTCAGTGAACAGTACTTTGCCTAGGTTCCAGTTCGCTTCTCCTTTTGACCTCAGTCTTCCTGGGACTTCTCTTTAATTCCACGGTTTCTAGCACTATCTGTTCTTTAGCTTCTGAGATTAGCTTTCTGCCCCTTCCTCCATTGTTCTGTCTTTCTACTTCCTATCAGGTACCAGATTTCAACTGCTTCTGGGTCCAACTTAAAACTAAAATCAAAAGTTATTTCTGACTTCTGGTGGCAGCAATGAGATGAACAGTCGCACATAAGGTGGTTCCTGCTTGGGGATTTGATTTTTTGCCCATTTTTGCCCATTTAACACGTAGTGTCTGAAGAGAAAAGTGGTGCAAGTTGAAAGCTTTGATTTCTCCATCGGCGTGTTATAATAAGAGGAATAAATCGAATAAAGGGTGCTTGTCTGACTTGGAAGGTCCTCATGTCGCAGGAGGGGAGAACATGGTGTCATAATATACACCAGTATATCATGGTGCAGACACACACTGATGGACACACAGTGGGAACAATCAACATACACAACACCGCAGCCAATCACCAGTGAGAGCACACGCACTATAAAGACAGGGGGCATCAGAGTACCCGCTCATTCGAGTAGCAGCTAGCCTGGAGCACAGAGCTCACAGCCTGCAACACAGACATTCACCATGTGCTGAGTTGGTCACCTCCCCTTGGACCAAGGTGGGCATCGACCTGTTCCACGCGCTGGGTAGAGACTATGTCCTGATTGTAGACTATTTTTCAAACTACCCGGAGGTGGTACGTTTGCACGACATCACATCGTCTGCAGTAATCTTGCCTGTAAGGACACCTTTGCTCGCCACGGCATCCCACTCACTGTGATGTCGGACAATGGCCCCTGCTTCGCAAGCCAGGAATGGTCCAACTTTGCCAGGAGGTACAACTTTGTGCATGTGACATCCAGTCCCCTGTACCCCCAATCCAACGGCAAAGTGGAGAAGGGCGTCCACATAGTCAAACGGCTCCTCTGCAAGGCTGCCGATGCGGGATCCGACTTCTACCTCGCCCTGCTAGCCTATCGCTCGGCCCCACTGTCCACTGGCCTGTCGCCAGACCAGCTGCTCATGGGTCGCACCCTGAGGACCATCCATTCACGTCCCAGACCTCGACCACGTTCCGGTCCTTCAACGAATGCAACTGTCTCGTGCACAGCACAAGGCGGCTCATGACTCCTGTACAGCTGATCTCCCTGCTCTGGCTCCAGATGACAACGTCCGCATCCATCTTCCGGATGGTGGCTGGTCTGCAACTGCTGTGGTTCTTCGGCAGGTGGCTCCCCGCTCGTTCCTGGTTTGTCTACCGGATGGTTCCATTCTCCGCCGTAATCGACGTGCGCTTTGTCTCGTTCCACGCTCGCTCCATGATCCTCCGCCAGTTCCACGCCCTCCTGTTGTCCCTGACTTGGACTATGCAGAGATTCCGGTTACTCTGCATCCTCCTCACTCTGACGCAGTCCAGCCCGCTCCTCAGCCGGTGGTTCCTGACCCACCCTTGAGGCGGTCAACCAGAATTCGTCGCCCACCTCAGAGACTTAATTTGTGAACTTTGCACTAATGGACTCTCTGGTCTGTTCTGTTGTTCCGTTTAATCATTCAAGTGGTTTGTATATAGTGTTCATCTCGTTATTTGTGTGACACACTGTTTTTTCTGCACCAGGCACCTTCCCATGTAAATAGCTTAGTTTTATGTACATAGTCCTGTAAATATTTCGCACACACATAGTCAGGAACATTCACCACACACTATTTATTGTCACGCAGGCACATTTTTTAATATAAAACGGGGGATGTCATAATATACACCAGTATATCATGGTGCAGACACACACTGATGGACACACAGTGGGACCAATCAACATACACAACACCGCAGCCAATCACCAGGGAGAGCACACGCACTATAAAGACAGGGGGCATCAGAGTTCCCGCTCATTCGAGTAGCAGCTAGCTGGGAGCACAGAGCTCACAGCCTGCAACACAGACATTCACCATGTGCTGAGTGCATCAACTGGTTAGGACAAGGCAAAGGTCTTTAGTTAAAGCTAGTATCGTATTTACCCACAGTTCAAGTATGTTTAAATAGTTAACCTTTTAATACAATAGTGTTGCACTACTTCAAGTGTTGGTGACCTGTATGTGATCCAGAACACCCAACGCATCACATGGCGGAAGCCTCTGTGTCTTCGTTGCCCTCCCACTGGACAACTGAGAAGCTGGTGGAATTCCTTACACAGAACATAAAGAAACAGAGACAAGCTGTCTCTGGTGACCTGGCAAAGGGGCTTGAGGTGGCAGTGGCACCCATTTGTGTAACTTTGAACAGGGAGGACCAACGGCAGGAGGTGCAGGGCTCGACGATTTGGGAGGTGGAGGAGAGGTCACGGAGCATAGTAATCGGATTGTCTCTTTGGAGGCAGAGATGGCGATGTTGACGGAGAGGCAGAGGATATTGAAGGTCAAGGCCGATGACCTGGAGAATCACTCCAGGCACCAGAGTTTGAGGATAGGAGATACGATTGCCATGGAATATCTGGCGAGGATGTTTGGGAAGCTGGTGGTGGTGGTGGGAGTGGGGGGTTCATGGTGGTGGTTGGGGCGGGGAGTCATCGCGAACCCTCTCGAAGTGGATCAGGCCCACTGGTCATTGAGACAAAAGCCAAGGTCTGGGGAGCCGCCATGGGCGATTATAGTTCGACATCACAGGCACTTGGATAAGGAGAGGATCCTGAGGTGGGCGAATAACACTCAAGAATCACTGACAAAAAGGCACACAGGGTTTCACAAGGCCAAGGCGGTTCTTTACAAGAGCAAGGTGCCTGCTGGTCACGTTCAGTGATCGGGACTATTATTTCGGCACGCCGGAGGAGGCAAATAACTTTGTGAAGAAACATGGACTGGGGGAGAATTGAACAATGTTGTTGATTACACCTGATTGTTGGATTATTTGATGTGTTTTGCTATTTCCGAGCCCTTTTTCTGGATTCTTTTGTTTTTTTTTTTTTTTACTGTATTGGTGGAAATGTTTGGGGGAGAGGGGTTAGGTGTGGGTTTTTGTTTTCTTTTTCACTTTCCTGAAACACGTGATATTAAAGTTGGGTTCGGGTAGGGGGGCTGTTAGCTGATCCATTGTGTGACAACTTAGATTTCTCCTCAGGTGGGGGGGTCACCCTACTAGCAGTTATACTAGTTAACGGGAGCGAGATGGGGAAGAGAGCTGCGGCTGGCTACAGGGTGGGGGGTGGGGGGTTGTTTATTTTGTTGGTTAAGGTGACAAATCAATGTTGGTTGGGTTTTCTTCGTTTGGGAGGGGGAGGGTTTGTTGGGGTTTGGTGGGTTATTTGTTTGGTGCTGGGGGGGTGGGGCAGGGAGGGGGGGAGAGGAAGGGGCTGGGGAGGGGTAGATTGCTAACTATGAGGATTTCTTTGTTCATGATTTGGTCTGAGGGGGGTGACGGATGGGGGGTGTGGGGGGGGATGATGATGATGACCATCTTGGGTGGACCTGGAGCTGGTAAGTTGGGGACCTGGCGGACCACCTTGTGGGTGGGATATGGCTGCTCATATTAGAGGGGAGGGGGGCCAGAGTCCTCCAATCAGGTTGGCTGCATGGAATACGAGGGGTTAAATGGGCCAGTTCAAAGGTCCTGGGTGTTTGCCCATCTAAAAAGATTGAAGGCGGATGTGGCTTTCTTGCAGGAGAGGCACCTGAGGGTTCGGGATTGGACAAGGCTGTGGAAAGGGTGAGTGGGGCAAGAGTTCCACTCGCGTTTTGATGCGAGGGTGGCCACGATGCTGATCAACAGGAGGGTGACCTTCTCAATGGATAAGATTTTGGTGGACTTGGGAGAGATGTGTGATAGTGAGTGGGGTGTTGGCGGATGCTCCGGTGGTCGTAGTGAATGTATAGGCCTCAAATTGCGACGACACGGACTTCATTAAGAAGGTGCTGCTGGCCATCCCTGAGCTTGACTTGCACCGGTTGATTACGGGGGGGTGTTAGACCCTAAGCTGGACAGGTCGAGCCCCAAATCCGTTCCAACATTGGGGGTTGCTAGTATTCATGGAACAGATGGAGGTGGGGGGGGGGTTTGGGGGGGGGGGGGGGGGGGGATGGGTGGACCTGTGAAAACTTAGATACTCGAGGGAGAAGGAGTTTTACTTTTTTTCAGACGTGCATCGGGTCTACTCCCGCATTGATTTATTTGCGGTGGGGAAGTTGTTACTCCCCGGGGTTGTGAGGATGGGGGTGCTCGACGATTCTAATATCAGATAGGCCACCCTTTTACTCGCGGTGACTGCCGTTCATTACCTTCTTCAACGAGTTGGTTGTCATCAGCAGTTGGGGTGGGGGGCAGTTAGGAGGAGGGTGGGCTGGGCAGGGATCTGACCTATAGGTGATGCCAGACCCACGCCAATGTGGTTAGTTCTTTTACTATTTTTTGAAATGGCCTGACAAATTGTGACACCCTCTGATCACTGGATGTATCCTGGGTGGTAATGAAACAATTGCTGCGGTGCAATTTATTTTTGATCAGGCAGATTTTCCCAGATTAAATAAATTCAGCCGCTAGCTGCAAATATTAATGCGTCCATATACTGAATTCTTCACCAAATTCCATTGCATGAAGTAACTTCTCTCTCAATTTTTCCATGCAGCTGTAGTTGGGAAGGTCCAGGGTCCTGGTACAGGGAGAGACACAAGGTCAGAATGAATCTGGTTTATTGCTCCTGGCATTAACAATTAAAATGCTTGTGGTGTTGGGTGCTCTGATGCACAGATGAACCAACACAGTTGTATTTGGTACAATTCTATTTTATTTCAACTTCAATATACAATTCGGTCTGGATACTCTGCACGTTGTGTCTCCCTGAGTGTGTAGTGTAACCGGTCTGTCCTTGTCCTGGTCTCCAGCTAATACTGGCCACCAGGTGTCGTGTTTGTCCTTTTATACTGTCCCTGTCCTTGTCTGTGATTGGTTGTGGTGTTGTGTGTTCTGATTTGTCTGTTGGTGTGTCTATCATGATGTGTGTGTTTGAATATCATGACATCCCCCCTTTTTACAAAGATATGTGCCTACTTGGTTATAAATATAATCGTGTCGTGCGTGCATCTAAGAGTGTGTGTGTGTGATATTTACAGCATGTGCATACGACGTAACTATATATATGGGGCGATGTCGGGTGCGTCATGCTAATGAGGTTGTACCGTAACAAAACATGAATGCAAAAAACTTTGACTCGTGGTCCGGTCAAACGATATCTGGAACGATAAAACAACAGGTTATAATACAGCGGTGGTGCCGCTGGACGGCATCTTGTAGTCAATGGGTCGTTGCCATTGAAGAGGCACCATCACTAATATCATGCAAGGCGATGAATGTGCCAGATGTTGAAGTCGGCCAAGACCGTGCATGCTGGTTCCGGCCACATGCTGTGCTGGAAGGGCGACTCATCAGAGAAACGTCGAAGCATGTCGCCTTGGAGAGAGAATTGCTGCTCGCATCAACGTCTGGCGATGGCGCGAATTGGTGTATCCGTCTTGGACCGCCGGTGCTGGTCGCCACTGCCGACCCAGTGTGACTGCCACGCGATCCATTCCCTGTCGCCGTGGCATTCGCCGTCACCCTGAGCTTGCCATCACCGAGGCCGCGACACTGCCCGTCCGGAGCAAAGTCTGGCGTACGCGAATCAGAGTCGGCGCTTGGCTGCTCCCCATCTGGAGTCCTGACAGGTTCACTGGAGGCAGCCGAGATTCCCTGAAGCTGCACTTCTGGAGTCGGAACATGCAGGAATGCACCGACCAGTGGAGAGGCTCGAGCCATCGAGGGTGGAAGCGGTGAGGCGCCACCGCAGTCGTCGGTGGTCCCACTGTGATCGTCGAGTGCCTCTGTACGCACTAGGCGAGGTCTGTCACCTTGCACCTTTTGCACGGGAAGTGGGATGCTGTCGTCACTCGTCTCACATCCCGTGGATAGATCCTTATTAGCAGCTTGCTGTTCACTAGGGTTGGGTAAATTGTCAGAGTTTTCATCTGGTGGTGCAAACCATGTCGGTGGACTGTCATTGTCTTGCCGTTGTCCTTCATTTGGGCTTTTCTTCTTTGGAATTTTAAATCTTCCCCCAGACATTGCCGAACCTTGTTTATTACCCTCAAACTCTCCCATATGTATGGCCTCGAATGTAGGATCCAATGTTTCTTTCGACACTGTACTATTTTCCAAAGAACATTCCGTTTCAATTTTCTTCTCAGTTACCTCATATGTATCTTTGTCTAATGTACATGCCTTCATCGTCTCTGGGTCTGATTTTGCTGGGACTGGCGTAGTCACACTCTCTCTTTTACTGTTCTCAATTGCCCACATTATACTCCCCAGACATAACTGCTTAATCTCTGGGGTTAGTGTGGTACAATGGATAATCGGGTCGACCTTATCTGTATCTTCACCATTAGTGGAAAGCACATTTGATTCACTTGAAACTGCTGCAGGTTTTAAGTTCTTTATCTGGCTACTCGATGTCGGTGTCTTCAGGATTCTTGCTCCAATGTTCTGCTCATTTATCAGTGGAGTGTGTATAGATTCAATGCAGTTAATGTTCCCCTCAAGGTTTGAAGAGTCATTACTGACTAACTGCTGGTCTCCGAAGTTGGGACTTCGCGGTGTTGTGTTGAAGGGAGACATTTGTCCCTGCTGTAGATATGATTCAGGTTGTGTTATTTCCATTACCTGAGGATCAATGTCTTGTCCATTTTTTTTATCCGTACTAAAACACTGGCAATTCTCAGTCTGCTCCTTGCAAGTTAAACATATAAGTAATTTCTTTAGCAAATCCTCAGCATCCTTCTGTGACCGTGCAGCATTATTAATCTCTGTTCGACTATAATGATCCTGAAGGTCAGCGCATAAACCTTTTTCCTTCGGGCTTGGAAGAGGAGATTCCTTTGGCTTGTCTTCAGTTGGGCTTGAACAGTCATCAGCGCGTGCCCTTCATTGTAGCATGAGAGACCGTCATGGTCATGCTGCTGTGCAGTGGAGCATGGTAGGCTGTTATAGCCTTCTTGCTGTTCATGTGAGCATGGCAGACTTGCATCGTCTGCCGCTGGTTGGTCAGGAGAGGTTGCTAGACCCTCATGGTCTTGTTCCTGCAAGGACTGCGCATCGGAGTCAAGCGTTTCTTCTATCGTGGAGGCTGTCCACGAGCTCTCTGTGGAGGCTTGTGACACTGGAGTCACTTCTTGTTCGTGCAAGGACTGCGCTCTGGAGTCTTGCGTTTCTGCAATTGTGGAGTCTGTCCACGAGCTCGCTGTGGAGGCTTGTGACTCTGGAGTCACTTCTTGTTCGTGCAAGGACTGCGCTCTGGAGTCTTGCGTTTCTGCAATTGTGGCGTCTGTCCACGAGCTCTGTGTGGAGGCTTGTGACACTGGAGTCACTTCTTGTTCGTGCAAGGACTGCGCTCTGGAGTCTTGCGTTTCTGCAATTGTGGCGTCTGTCCACGAGCTCTGTGTGGAGGCTTGTGACTCTGGAGTCACTTCTTGTTCATGCAAGGACTGCGCTCTGGAGTCTTGCATGTCTTCTTTCATAGAGTCGGGAATGCTGAGCGGGACGTGGACCATGCTATGTGTGGCAGCAGGCCGCTCTCTGTGGGCTTGCACCGCTCCCTGTCTGTTAATTTCAGGCTGCGGCATCATCCGGCAATGATGAGTTGGGACGTCATATCTGCTGGGTTGAAGATCTTCAAATCCGAAAAATGAATCCGCATCTGCGTCGGATTCAATGTGGGGGCCGCCAATGTGTAACACGAAAGGTTCGTCCGAGTCATAGTCGTCTAGGACCATGGAGCTGTCATTGGGCTCGCGAGGTCCAGAAAAAATGTAAAGATCGGTATCGAAGTATTCGAGGTCGGAATCATCGGCTTGTGCGTAGGTAACTGCTTGTTGCAGGGTTCTTCGGAGGTCAAATGCATCTCCTGGGTCAATTTGCGGCACTGTGCTGTCATTCCAGGTGAGGGAAGGTTGTTTTACAGCTTTAACAGATTTTTGTTTTTTTTATTTGGGACGTTTCCCTTTTAAATTGGATTTGGGACGTTTCCCCTTTAAATTGGTGCGGTCTGGGGCCTCTGACATCCTGATGCTCGGTATGTAGCACGTAGGAAGCGACTGCGCATGCTCAGATCGCTGTTCATCTACCGATGGCCGTTTTCTTGACTGCGCATGCGCAGCGTCTCGTGCATGCGCAAATGAAACTTCCGGTTCTGCACACTGCTCGTGCAACTGTGCTAGCGTGATACCTTTAGCAAGATGGCCGCCGACCTCGACCCAACTCTCTCTCAGGCCTGGGATTTCGGCCTCTGGGAATTCGGCCTCCGGGATCCCGGCCACAAGGTGAGTACTGCCGCTTTTCTTACCTTTACTTGCCGATTGGAGTGCGTTTTCCTCGCAGTACTTGGCGAATTTGTCCAGGACTGCCTGGTAATCGTACCTTTGTTGCCTCCTGAAGGACCTGAACCTTGTGAAGATTTCTTTTGCCCTTGCACCGGCGATGGTGAGGAGAAATTCAATTTTTTCATTATCATCCAGGTCTTTGAGTTCAGCTGCCACCAGGAACAATTCAAACGCTTGCCTGAATCGCCGCCAGTTTTCGCGGAGATCGCCATGGCACTGGAACGGCTGCGGAACCGGGAGCCAATACATCTTGCCTGGGCACTGCTGGTTGTCTGTGTACACTGAGGTATGCCGGCAGGTATCGATCCACTCCTGTACCATGTGGTGTTGGGTGCTCTGATGCACAGATGAACCAACACAGTTGTATTTGGTACAACTCTATTTTATTTCAACTTCAATATACAATTTGGTCTGGATACTCTGCACGTTGTGTCTCCCTGAGTGTGTAGTGTAACCGGTCTGTCCTTGTCCTGGTCTCCAGCTAATACTGGCCACCAGGTGTAGTGTTTGTCCTTTTATACTGTCCCTGTCCTTGTCTGTGATTGGTTGTGGTGTTGTGTGTTCTGATTTGTCTGTTGGTGTGTCTATCATGATGTGTGTGTTTGAATATCATGACAATGCTGAAATTCCCAATCACTTCCACTGGGATTCTGTCACTTCCTGTCAGAAATGTTGGGAAGATTAACCACACTGAAATAAAAATCACGCACATAACTACGCAGATCCCTTTTGTCAACAGAACATTTGTTTCCCCTGACCAGCAATTGCTACTTG
The DNA here is from genome assembly GCF_047496885.1 of Scyliorhinus torazame. Lineage (NCBI taxonomy): Eukaryota > Metazoa > Chordata > Chondrichthyes > Carcharhiniformes > Scyliorhinidae > Scyliorhinus > Scyliorhinus torazame. The sequence continues at coordinate 19,189,628 of NC_092709.1, read as the reverse complement.
CCTCCGGGAAATGATAGCTGGTGCCCTGCACAGTCCCAGCTCTGCAGATTGCATTAAATACTGCACTTAAAAAAAAAATCTGCTGTAATTTTTTTAAAATTCTTTCATGGGACGTGGGGTTCACTGGCTGTGCCAGCATTTATTGCCCATCCCTAATTGCTCTTGTGGGGGCAGTTAAGAGTCATCTTTCAATGGGTCAGAATTGAGGATAGTTTGGGTAGGGGTCGGGATTGAAGGCGCTAGCGACAGCGCCGCTCCCGACTAGCCAGAGGCGATACTCAGGGAGTAATAGCTTTGTTGAGAATTTGAAGGCAGTTTCGACAGCACTTCGGGTTGGGGGCAGGGTCAAGAGAAATGCCGATTCGGGAGAACCATAGATTTGAGCCAGGGAAGTGGGATGGAAATTTTCGGAGATGGGAGGAGAAAGGAATTAGGACACTAAAAGATTTATTTCTTGGGGTCGTTTTGCGGGATTGAAAGAGCTGGGAGCGAATTATGGGCTGGAGCAGGGGGAAATATTTAGACACATGCAGGTTCGAGACTTTGCCAGAAAGGAGATACAGATCTTCCCAGTAGAGCCGGCTTCCACATTGCTGGAGGAGGTGCTGACGACAGGGGGACTGGAGAAGGGGGTAGTATCGGTAGTTTACGGGGCTATTTTGGAGGAGGAGAAGGTGCCACTAGAAGGGATTAAGGCAAAGTGGGAGAAAGAGTTGGGAGAGGGGTATGGAGGAGGGCTTCTGGTGTGAGGTGCTCCGGAGGGTGAATCTCTCCACCTAGTGCGCGAGGTTGGGGCTGACACAGCTGAAGGTGGTGTATAGAGCACACCTTACAAGGGCGAGGATGAGCCGGCTCTTTGAGGGGGTAGGAGATGTGTGTGAACGTTGCGTGGGGAGGCCCCGTAAACCACGTTCATATGTTTTGGTCTTGTCCAAAGCTGGAGGATTGCTGGAAGGAGGTGTTTAGGGTAATCTCTAAAGTGGTGCACGTGAAACTGGACCTGGGCCCTCGGGAGGCCATATTCGGGGTGTCGGACCAGCCAGGGATGGAAACGGGCGCGGAGGCAGATGTTGTAGCCTTCGCCTCGTTGAACGCCCGAAGGCGAATCCTGTTAGGATGGAGATCAACCTCTCCACCCTGTGCCCTGGCGTGGCGAGGGGACCTGCTGGAATTCTTAACGCTTGAAAAGGTCAAATTTGAACCGAGGGGAAGGATGGAGGTTCTACAATTCATGGCCGTTATTCATTATGCACTTTCGAGAATTGGATCACATCGAACATTAGTGGGGTTGGGGGCTGGGAGGGTTGGGGGGAGGGGGACTGTATGTGTTAATGGCGACTATGAGTGATTCCTGATTCCTTTTTGTCATTTGTTTTTGTTAACATGCGGGCTAATGTTTGGGGGTTTGGTGGGAGGATGGGGTTGTTGTTATTGATATGGAGATTGACATTACATCCGTTTCTGATTATTGTTTATTGTTAGGTGAAAATTTGGGAGAAAATGTGAAAAAGGAGAATAAAATTAAAAAAAAAAGTTAAGAGTCAACTACATTGCTGTGGGTCTGGAATCACATGTAGACCAGCCCAGGTAAGGATGGCAGACTTCGTTCCCTAAAGGACATTAGTGAACCAGATGGTTTCATGGTCATCGTTACACTTTCAATTCCAGATTTTTATTGAATTCAAATTTCACCATCTGCAGTGGCGGGATTTGTGCCTGGGGCCCCAGAGCATTACCCTGGGTTTCTGTTTTACTAGCCCAGTGACAATACCATTGATGTACCTTCAATTCACCAAGAGGCCGAGAGAGCGAGTGAACATAAGGCTTTATTAGTCATGAACTTGCCTAGCCAGAGTCAGTAGTACATACGAATGCCGCCCACAAGAGGCCGGCCTATTTATGCCCCGGTGTAGGCGGAGCCATACTGAGGTTACAGTACAGTACCTGGAAGCAGTTCATATCACCACTTCCAGGTCATAGGTCACAGGTTATGGTATCATGCATGCATTATGGTGAATACATTCACCACAACCATTATGCCACCGCCTCCCCTACAATGGCCTAAGCTCTCTTCTACCTTGGCCCCCCCCCCCCCCCACAACAGGATTCATTTGTGCTCTTTTTGCGGGGGTGGGGTGGGAGGGGGCTGGTTTACACACACACCATTGAAAGTTCAGCAAGCACTGATAGTGTAGGGGACTTCTGCACTCACTCCTGCGCCTTTGGCCTCGTTTATTGCAAGGTCAGAAAGCCAAGTCCAGGGTGAACGTAACAGGTCCATTTGGTTGGATATCTTTGATCCCCAAAGTACCAGCAAAAATACCATGCAAAAACAAATGGAATTTTACATATGCAGTTAGTAAATCAGTGGCCTGATGTTATTCCCTCAAAGGCACAAACAACCCTGTCATGCATTGACTCACTGACTAAACGACGTGGGAGAACTTCTAGATATCAATGATTGCCACAACAGTCAACATTATCTCGGGGTGAAGGGCTTCAGTTAATTGGAGATATTATAGAAGTTGGTGTTGTTTTGCTCAGGGCCATGTTAGGATTTAGGAAGTATTGCAAATTTTGATGCAGACAGTGAGGAGATGCTGCTACCCTTGACAGGGAGTCCTCAAATCAGAGGACAAAGGTTTAAGATCGTTAGTAAAAGATCCAGAGGGGAGGTGGGGAGAATTTTGTTTTTGATGCAGTGAATGATTATGGTCTGGAATGCACGGCCTGAAGGGGCGGTGGAAGCAGATTCAATGGTAACTTTCAAAAGAGAATTGGGGATATACTTGAAACGCTGGAACTCCTGACCGGGAAGGTATCAGGAACTGTTACGTGCCCGCACGCGGCTGGCATGTGGGCAATTGTCCCCGACCCCTTTACAGCCGACGGCTTCAACTTCAGAGAAGTCTTAAAATGTTCCGGGCGAGGGCAGCTCGGTGGCGCAGTGGGTTAGCCCTGCAGCCTCACGGCGCCGAGGTCCCAGGTTCGAATCCCGGCTCTGGGTCACTGTCTGTGTGGAGTTTGCACATTCTCCCTGTGTTTGCGTGGGTTTCGCCCCCACAACCCAAAGACGTGCAGGGTAGGTGGATTGGCCACACTAAATTGCCCCTTAATTGGAAAAAATGAATTGGGCACACTAAATTTATTTTTTAAAAGTTCTGGGCGGCACGGTGGCGCAGTGGTTAGCACTGCTGCCTCGCGGCGCTGAGGACCCGGGTTCGATCCTGGGTCACTGTCCACATGGTGTTTGCACATTCTCCACGTGTTTGCATGGGTTTTGCCCGCACAACCCCAAAGATGTGCAGGGTAGGTGGAATGGCCACGCTAAATTGCCCCTTAATTGGAAAAAAATTGAGCTAAATTTACGAAAAGAAAATTTCCAAAGTGCTGGTGTTAAAATCTGGTAATATTCTAATTGCTGGGTTCGGGGTGGCAAACGTTTTAAAACCTGTGCAGAGTCTGATATTTAGAAATATTTTTTAAATGCCTAAATTATATGAGTACTTAAGCGGCGGTGGAGTGGGGGGGGGGGGGGGGGGGGGGGGTGCGGGTGGTGGTGGTAGTGGGGGGGCGGTGATTGTTGGTGAGACGGGCCACTTGTGGAGTTGCCCCCCAGTTTGGAGAGGCTGCTGGTGGCTATTTGTACACGGCCTGCTTAGCCCCGTTGGTTGACAGAGGGTCCTTTAGTTCCACAATCATGGTTCCTAAAGCCATGATGGGTGAGTTTCTTTTTCTTAACTATTTAATTCAAAATACTTTTTCATTGATTTATAACCAAAATTCCACAGAAAATAAATGTAAGGTGTGATCTATTGGCTATGTCGCGCCCTGATGCTGGTAAATCTCGCGAGACCGCAACCTAACAAGATCCCGTGAAGCATCTCAATCTGGGTCCCGCCCATTGAGGTCTGGATTTGCATGTCCAAGTGAGCAGTTAGTCTCACTTGAATATGTATGCGCCGGATCTACCCAGGTCCCGGGATCGAACGGCCTCGCCTCGGAGATCCCGAGTGGGTGCCATCTAGCAGTGGTCTCCACAATTGTGGACCGGGTGTGCCGGTATTTGGGGCGGGGCGGGGGGGGGTCTCCCTGGCGATCGGGGGCCCCTGGGTGGCCGGGCTCTGGGGGGGGTGGTATCCTGGCACCCCCGATGCCACCTGGGCTCTGTGGTACTGCCACCTGTGCACCCTGGCAGTGCTACGTGGGTTGCCACCTTAGCAGTGCCAGGATGCCCGTGTAGCACTGGCAGGGTCACTGCCAGGGTTCCAGGCTGGCGGAGCCCAGGTGGCATCTTGCCCATTCCGGGGATTGGGACTGGGGGTGCCCTGCCCTTATGACCCTCTAATTGGTATGTTGGGAGGGGGGGGGGCTACGGAGACTGTGGTGGTGAGGGTGGGTGGTCTCAAGATCGGGGCACCAGAGGCCCACTTCCTCGCCAAGGCTGAGAAATGAAGCAAAGTCCTGTTTCACAGCGGGGTCGTTCTCAATAATTATAATAATCTTTAATGTCACAAGTAGGCCTATATTAACACTGCAATGAAGTTACTGTGAAAATCCCCTCGTCGACACATTCCGGCGCCTGTTCGGGTACACTGAGGGCGAATTCAGAATGTCCAATTCACCTAACCATCACGTCTTTCGGGGCTCGTGGGAGGAAACCGGAGCACCCGGAGGAAACCCACGCAGACACGGGGAGAACGTGCAGACTCCGCACAGACAGTGACCCAAGCCGGGAATCGAACCTGGGACCCTGGCGCTGTGAATCAACAGTGATAACTGTGGTGATATACATCACTGTAAGTACACAAAGGGAGCACCAGAGACATGACACACAGACAGTCAACCAATAGATCAGTAAGATAGGACACGACCAATGGGCATTCAAGATACACACAGAGGTGACACTACCACAGGAGGGCATTACATCTACCCATATAAAAGGACACATCATACATGCTCAATCTCTTTCCAGTGGAGACACTCAGTGAGTACAGACACAGGGTTGATTTGAAACACATCACACCCACCACGTGGATTGTAGCACACTGGTTAGTCAGTCTGAGTAGCTACAGCAGGATTAACAGTGGAGTCGAATCCAAGTAGGAGAATTGTTAATAGTTCAATAAATGTGTCCAAGTCTGAACCTTCCTTTGTCAGAGTGCACATCAAGGAAGCAGCTTATGCTACGTCAAGATCATAACAAAACAGTAACCACTGTGCTACCGTGCTGTCCCACCGCTGCAAGCACCGGGAAACACCCGGCTCAACGTGCCCGACATGGGATTCGGTTTCATTTCCGTCGAATCGCACGCGTGGTTTCCAAGGCAGGCTGTCTCCCAAATAAATTGGTTGGTGTGGGTGTGGAGAGAATAAAATCTTATTTCTGAACTTGACTGTTAACATGGTTGCTCTCTGAATAGTGGCAACATCTTCCATTCATCGACTTTGTTACAAAGGGGACATTTGAAAGGCACTAGCTTGCGGGAAAAATAAACATGTTTCGGAGACAGAAAGCAGAGATCAATTGACACGGCGTCTGCACATGTGCAGAAGTGCCCCCCCTAGTGTTGTTGCACAACAAATGCAGCCTGCCCAGAAACAAAACTATTTGTAGTGCAAGGCGAGCAGAGTGGGGCAAATTGGATAACTCCTTCAAAGAACTAGACGCAATAAGCTGAGCAGCCTATATTTGTGTTGCAAGATTCTATGGTTCTTTATGCTAGTTTAAGATCTATCCACTTTGGATGGCTTCATTAATAATCCTTGCATCCAACGAAAACATTTTTACATACTCATCCAGGCGATGTGAGTGTCTCTATCTCACCCCTAATTGCCCTTGATGTGGCTGTGAGCTGCCTTCCTGAAACACCACAGTCCATGTGGTGTAGATGCACCCACAGTGCTATTAGGGAGGGAGGTCCAGGATTTTGACCCAGCGACAGTGAAGGAACGGTGAAAAAGTTGCAATTCAGGATGGCGTGTGGCTTGGAGGGGAACTTGCAGTTGGTCATGCTACCGTGTATCTGCTGCCCTTGTCCTTCTAGGTGGTACAGTCCGTGGGTCTGGACAGTGATGTCGAAGGATCCTTGGTGAGTTACTGCAGCAGATGGTACACACTGCTGCCACTGTGTGCTGGTGGCGGAGGGAGGGCTTGTTTAAGGTGGTGGATGGAGTACCAATCAAGCAGGCTGCTCCGTCCTGATGGTGTCAAGCCTCTTGAGTGTTACTGGTGCATCATTCATCTAGGCAAGTGGAAAATATTCCATTACCCTCTGTCTTGTGCCTGTAGATGGTTGACACGCTTTGGGGAGTCAGGAGGTGAGTTACTTGCCTCAGAATTCCCAGCCTCTGACCTGCTGTTGTGGCCACAAAATTATGTGGCTGGTCTACTTAGGTTTCTGGTCATTGATAACCCCCTGGAGGTTGATAGTGATAGTGGAGTTCAGCAATGGTGTGGTGGTATGTATTAGGGGTAATACGGTACACCAAGAATGCCGAGGAGCTATTGGAGGACAGATGCTGGGCCCCGATTGGATCTGCCGCCTACTGGGCTCCACCCAGATAGGCGGGGTATAAGAACCCGGTTTACTCCCCGCAGCTGCATTCTGTGACTGAGCTGCTGGGGAACAAGTCTGCTCAATAAAGCCTCGATTGAAGTTCTCTACGTCTCGCCTCGTGTGTGATCGATGGTGCTACAATTTATTGAGCAGACTTGAAAAGGAATATGGAGCTCCGGATCGCCCTGGAGTGCCTGCGAATCGGCCCCCAAGCAGCTAACTCAGCATCGGCGTTTAAGCACTGGCTGGCGTGCTTTGAGGGATACCTCCGAACGGCCCCCGGCAGACCAACAGAAGACCAGAAGATGCAGGTCCTGCATTCCAGGGTGAGTCCCGAAATCTACTCGCTCATCGAGGACGCGGAAGAATTCCCAGCGGCGATCAACTTGCTGAAGGAGATCTACATTAGGCCCGTCAACCAGGTCTACGTACGCTACCAGCTCGCGACGAGACGACAAATCCCCGGGGAATCGCTAGACGAATTCTTCAATGCTTTAACGATCCTGGGAAGAAACTGCAACTGCCCAGAGGTTACGGCGAACGAACATAGGGACCTCCTGATCAGAGACGCTTACATAGCAGGTTTGGCATCGTCGCAAATTCGCCAGAGACTTTTAGAGAAAGACTCTCTCGGACTCACAGAGGTACGGGCCCTTGCAGCCTCCCTCGACGTGGCCTCCCAAAACGCCCGCGCCTATGCCCCCGACCGCGCTGCAGCCCCTTGGGCTCCGTGGACCCACGCCGTGACCGACCCCCCGGCACCCCCCACCTCTCCGCAAGCGTGCGCAGTCAGAATCCCAGACCACCCGGGGGGGGCCCCGCTGCTATTTTTGCGGGCAGCCAAAACACCCCCGCCAGCACTGCCCGGCCCGCTCGGCCACCTGCAAAAGCTGTGGTAAAAAGGGGCACTACGCAGCGGTGTGCCAGTCCCGTGGGGTCGCCACTATATCCGGGGAAGAAACGGTACCACGGACTCAACCCCCCAACGACCCACGGCGGCCAACGGGCTATTTTGGGCCCCGGACACCACGAGAGGGGGACGGGCGCCGCTATCTTACTACTCACGGGCCACGTGCGATCCATGGGAGCGGCCATTTTGTCCATTCCCGGCCGCGTGCGACCCATGGGAGCGGCCATTTTGTCCACCCCCGACCGCGTGCAATCCATGGACGCCGCCATCTTGGCTGACAGGCAAGGACCCCAGCGTGGACGGCTCCACACTGCCTGAAGACAACGATCTGATGCACCAACCACGTTTGGCATCGGTGACCCTCGACCAGTCGCGGCCCCGGACGCTCCAGACGACAACGACAAAGGTGCTGGTGAACGGGCACGAGACGCCGTGCTTGATCGACTCGGGGAGCACGGAGAGTTTTATTCATCCGGACACGGTAAGACGCTGTTCCCTTGTAATTCGTCCAAGCACCCAAAAACTTTTCCTGGCGGCGGGGTCCCACTCCGTGGCAATCAAAGGGTTCTGCATCGCAAACCTAACGGTGCAGGGGAGAGAGTTCAAAAATTACCGGCTGTACGTCCTCCCCCATCTCTGCGCTCCCACTCCCCTGGAGTTGGACTTCCAATGCAACCTCCATAGCTTAACATTTAAATTTGGCGGCCCTATACCCCCACTGACTATCTGCGGCCTCGCGACACTCAAGGTTGAACCGCCCTCCTTGTTTGCGAACCTCACCCCGGATTGCAAACCCGTCGCCACTAGGAGCAGACGGCACAGCACCCAGGACCGGACATTTATCAGGTCCGAAGTCCAGCGGCTGCTGAAGGATGGCATAATCCAGGCCAGCAATAGTCCCTGGAGAGCTCAGGTGGTAGTAGTGAAGACAGGGGAGAAGCAGAGATGGTCGTAGACTACAGTCTGACCATCAACAGGTGCATGCAGCTTGATGCGTACCCTCTTCCCCGCATATCCGGCATGGTCAATCGGATTGCCCAATATAAGGTCTTCTCCACCGTGGACCTCAAGTCCGCCTACCATCAGCTCCCCATCCGCCCCGGTGACCGCAAGTACACTGCCTTCGAAGCAGACGGGTGGCTATACCACTTCTTAAGGGTTCCATTCGGCGTCACGAACGGAGTCTCGGTCTTCCAACGGGAGATGGACCGAATGGTTGACCAACACGGTTTACGGGCCACATTCCCGTACCTCGACAACGTCACCATCTGCGGCCACGACCAGCAGGACCACGACGCCAACCTCCGCAAATTCCTCCAGACCGCTAACGCCCTCAACCTCACCTACAACGAGGAAAAATGCGTGTTTAGCACCGACCGTCTAGCCATCTTGGGCTACGTAGTGCGTAATGGAGTGATAGGCCCCGACCCCGAACGCATGCCCACCTTCATGGAGTTCCCTCTTCCCCACTGTGCCAAAGCCCTGAAACGCTGCCTGGGCTTCTTTTCTTATTACGCCCAGTGGGTCCCCCAGTACGCAGACAAGACTCGCCCACTAACCCAGTCCACCACTTTTCCCCTGTCGGCAGAGGCCCGCCAGGCCTTCAGCCGCATCAAAGCGGATATCGCAAAGGCCACGATGCACGCCATCGACGAGTCCCTCCCCTTCCAAGTCGAGAGCGACACATCCGACGTAGCTCTGGCGGCCACTCTCAACCAAGCGGGCAGACCCGTGGCCTTTTTCTCCCGGACCCTCCACGCTTCAGAAATTCGCCACTCCTCAGTAGAAAAGGAGGCCCAAGCCATAGTGGAAGCTGTGCAACATTGGAGGCAATACCTGGTCGGTAGGAGATTCACTCTCCTCACTGACCAACGGTCGGTAGCCTTCATGTTCGATAATGCACAGCGGGGCAAGATAAAGAACGACAAGATCCTGCGGTGGAGGATCGAACTCTTCACCTACAACTATGAGATCTTGTACCGTCCCGGAAAGCTGAATGAGCCGTCCGATGCCCTATCTCGCGGCACATGTGCCAACGTACAAGTGGACCGCCTCCAAGCCCTCCACGAGGACCTCTGCCACCCGGGGGTCACTCGCTTCTACCATTTTATAAAGGCTCGCAACCTCCCTTACTCCGTCGAGGAGGTCCGAACAGTCACCCCGAACTGCCAAATCTGCGCAGAATGCAAACCGCATTTTTTCAGGCCAGATAGAGCGCACCTGATAAAGGCTTCCCATCCCTTTGAACGCCTCAGGCTGGATTTCAAAGGCCCCCTCCCCTCCACCGATCGCAACACGTACTTTCTTAACGTCGTTGACGAATACTCCTGTTTCCCCTTCGCCATCCCCTGCCCCGACATGACCGTGGCCACGGTCATTAAAGCCCTCTGCACCATCTTTACCCTGTTCGGTTTCCCCGCCTACATCCATAGCGATAGGGGGTCCTCCTTCATAAGTGACGAGCTGCGTCAATTCCTGCTCAGCAAGGGCATAGCCCCGAGCAGGACGACGAGCTACAACCCCCGGGCGAACGGGCAGGTAGAGAGGGAGAACGGAACGGTCTGGAAGACCGTCCTACTGGCCCTACGGTCTAGGAGTCTCCCAACCTCCCGCTGGCAGGAAGTCCTCCCGGATGCGCTTCATTCTATCCGGTCCCTGCTGTGCACCACCACGAACCAAACGCCTCACGAGCGCCTCCTTGTCTTCCCTAGGAAGTCCGCTTCTGGAACGTCACTTCCGACCTGGCTGGCAGCCCCGGGACCCATCCTGCTCCGGAAACATGCGCGGGCGCACAAATCAGACCCACTGGTGGAAAAGGTACATCTACTCCACGCCAACCCGCAGTATGCCTATGTGGCGTTCCCAGACGGCCAACAGGACACGGTCTCTCTGCGGGACCTGGCGCCCGCCGGAGCTCCCCACCCCCCCCAACACCAATCACCACCCCCTCACTCCCGCCGGTGCACTGCACAGCCACCCCCTTCCCGGGGTGATCGGTTCTCCTCCCAGGCCCGCCCAGGAGTAAGGAAACAGAGAGGGACAGCGCTATGCTCCCAGAGTCGACCGGACCCGAGCCAGCACCACCACCACCACCCGGGCTGAGACGATCGGAGAGGGCGACCAGAGCACCATCTCGACTCATCGAGTCGACTTAAGATGTATATAATCCAGTGGCCCAGTAAAAGCGGCATGGTTGTATATAGTTCAATGGTTAAGGCACCGACCCTGTAAACCCCTACCACCATACCACCCACCACCCCGCCGGGTTCCTTTTTAACAAGGGGCGAATGTGGTGTATGTATTAGGGGTAATACGGTACACCATCAATGCCGAGGAGCTATTGGAGGACAGATGCTGGGTCCCGATTGGATCTGCCGCCTACTGGGCTCCACCCAGATAGGCGGGGTATAAGAAACCCGGTTTACTCCCCGCAGCTGCATTCTGTGACTGAGCTGCTGGGGAACAAGTCTGAACAAGTCTGCTCAATAAAGCCTCGATTGAAGTTCTCTACGTCTCGCCTCGTGTGTGATCGATGGTGCTACAAATGGTAATGCTACTGAATATCAAGGAAAGGTGGTGAGATTCTGTCTTATTGGGGATGGTCCTTTTCTGCCCTTGGACACGTGACTCAGTAATTGACCGTGCTGAGATGCGCAGGTCTGTATTATTCATTAAAACACAATAAACGTATTTACCAAGAAACCACTTTTTCTTCTCCCCTGCTGTGGTTCCAAAGACTTCCAAAAAGCTCTGACTGTTTTGTCAGTTTGTGTATATCCATTGTGAATTGCACTCTGCGGATATAAAACATAAGGGGCGAAATTCTCCGGAAATGGCGCGATGTCCGCCGACTGGCGCCCAAAACGGCGCAAATCAGACGGGCATCGCACCGCTCCAAAGGTGCGGAATGCTCCGCATCTTTGGGGGCCGAGCCCCAACCTTAAGGGGCTAGGTCGGCACCGGACGAATTTCTGCCCCGCCAGCTGGCGGAAAAGGCCTTTGGTGCCTCGCCAGCTGGCGTGGAAATGACATCTACGGGCGGCGCATGCACGGGATGGGTTAGCGGCCGCTGACAGTTTCCCACGCATGTGCAGTGGAGGGAGTGTCTTCCGCCTCTGCCATGGTGGAGACCGTGGCGGAGGCGGAAGGGAAAGAATGCCCCCACGGCACAGGCCCGCCCGCGGATCGGTGGGCCCCGATCGCGGGCCAGGCCACCGTGGGGGCACCCCCCGGGGCCAGATCGCCCCGCGCCCCCCCCAGGACCCTGCCCACGCCACCTTAACCCGCCAGTAAGGTAGGTGGTTTAATTTACGCCGGCGGGACAGGCATTTTAGCGGCGGGACTTCGGCCCATCCGGGCCGGAGAATCGAGCGGGGGGGGCCCGCCAACCGGCGCGGCGCGATTCCCGCCCCCCGCCGAATCTCCGGTGCTGGAGACTTCGGCAACCGGCGGGGGCGGGATTCACGCCAGCCCCCGGCGATTCTCCGACCGGCGTGGGGTCGGAGAATCTCGCCCAAGATTACTGAAGGGATCAAGGTGGTCGAATTGAACTGTTAGAATGTTGAAGGAGGATCTTAATTTCCTCTGATAAGGAGATCCTGAACAAGGGAGGGGCATAATCTTAAATTAGAGCAAGGTCATTAAAGGCTGGAATCAGGAGAGAGTTTTACACACAAGTGGTAATCTGGGACACATCCCAAAGCATTTTCAAGACTGAAATGAACAGATTTGTGTCTTGGATTGTGAATTAAAATTAGATAAATGGGACTGGAGGTACAAATAAGGAGTCAAATTAAATAACTTCTCGGCATTGAAGAGCCAAGTGACCTATACACCCCCCCCCCCCCCCCCCCCCCCCCCCCCCCCCCCCCCCCCCCCCCCCCCCCCCCCCACTGCACGTCCCATTGAAGTTGGGTGACTGATCAAATTCCCATTGGCTGGGGCCAGTTAGAATTACCCCCAGGGATTTTGATTTGATAAGGTTTGATGTGGTTTAGATTTATAGATTACTGTTTAATGTACTCCAACACTGCATTCGTTCCCTGTACAGAGAAGGCATTAACTGTCAAGGACGTTGAGAGGTAAATGTGCAACACAGCACCAGATCTGTTCCAGCAGCTCCCACTCATCATCGGTGTTCCCATGGATAATGGTCCTCAGTTCTTCAGGTTGGAATACATCCACAACTAGCAGGGAAGTACTGCTCCTCCAACCTTGTGAAAAGGCTTTGAATTGTTGCTCTATAGATGCGTTGTTAAAAAATTAATTTAGAGTACCCAATTCTTTTTTTTCCCAATTAAGGGGAAGTTAGTGTGACCAATTCACCCACCCTGCATATCTTTGGGTTGTGGGGGTGAGACCCACACTGACACGGCGAGAATGTGCAAACCCCACACGGACAGTGACCCAGGGCCGGCATGAACCCGGGTCCTCGGTGCGATGAGGCAGCAGTGCTAACCACTGTGCCACCGCGCCGCCCTTCGACAGATGTGTTGACCTTATAATCCACATAAGCATCAACAAACTGTTTTCTATTTCAAAAGAAAGTACATTTCAAAAATGGATAATTTACACATGATCAATCTTCCATTGTAGCCACCTGGGCTGGCCACTTCCCGACTTAAAATGGAGATCCGCAAAGAATGCAGGGAAATTCAGTCAAGCCAGGAAAAACTAGCAGGTGCAAAGTTTCCTGTGTATTAGAACTTGCACTGAAACTAACAACCATCCGCATATTAATAAGCGATCCCCGGGAACAATTGGAAACATTTAAGGTAAACAAGGCCAAGCCAAACTCCTCGGCGCCATCAGGAGCCAAGACAAAGGAAGGCCAACGGACACTTAGGGACCGCCCAGTGATCAGGGAACAGCTCCAGTATTGGAGAGATCGATCCAAGTGATCGGAACGTAGTCCAATCACTTGGAACCAGATACGGGGTCCGCCCAAAAGGGCGCGAAGCCCCTGGGGACTATAGAAACCCCAAGTTCAATTCGTCCTTCTTGGCAGGGTCACTCAGTAGTGCGAAACAACCCTTGACAGTGACCTGCCTAGCTGCCGCATCAACCAAGTAAGTCTCCAGTCAACGCACGCTACGAGATAGGCGCTCCTGGCTACCAGTCTATGCCAGCTTTGAATCCTGCAGACTCAGAATCGAACGAAAGGCCATTTGTTCCCCTGACCTGGTGGGCCAGTTCCAAAGCTAAGTATAGGCCTCTTAGTGTTAGAATAGTCTGGTAAGTAGAGTTTTATACACGAGTAGTGATTGACTGTGTATAATAAATGTGTTTTGATTTGAATCTTACTAACTGGTGTATTGAGTTATTGATCAGCACTTGAACTTGAACCTCGTGGTGGTGTCATAAAGATACCTGGCGACTCTAGAGCAAGGGTTATAGAAACAGAGCAAATTAAGTAAAGAAGCAACGGGCAACATTTAAGAGCCAACCAAAAGTTAACAACACCATCTAAACTAAATAAGATCACCTCATTGAAACCATCCAGGACAAAGCAGCCCACTTGATTGGCATCCCATCCACAGGCATTCACTCCCTCCACCACTGACACACAGTGCCAGCAGACTGTACCATTTGCAAGATGCACTGGAGGAACTCACCAGGACTCCTCAGACAGCACCTTTCAAACTCACAAATGCTACCATCTAAAAGAACAAGGGCAGCAGGAAGATGGGAGCAACATTTAGAAGCCCTAGCTAAACTGGAGTCAATGGAAATCGGGGGGGTGGGTGGGGGGGGGGGTAACTCTCACTGGTTGGAGTCATACGTAGCACAAAGGTAGATGGTTGTGGTTGTTGGAGATCAATCATCTCAGTTCAAGGACACCATCGCAGGAGTTCCTTAGGGTGGTGTCCTTGGCCAGACCATCTTCAGCTGCTTCATCAATGACCTTCCCTCGATCATAACGTCAGAATGGCAATGTTTTCTGATTGTAACACTGGGGTATTATCATAAATGTAAGAACTGCAAGGGTTAATGAAATATATAACTCAACCACTAGAGGGAGCTAGCTGTACAAGTATATAATACATTGATGCCGAAGCCTTATGGGTGAGATGTGAAGGAGAAGGCTAGAGAGCAGACTGAAAGAAAGATAGTGTGAGTGAGAGCAGATCATAGTTATAGGGTAGAGAACAGAAGTAGATGAGGGTAGATTATATGTTTATTGTCAACTGTGTATTATCTAGGAGTAATGCCAAATCCAAATTAGTAGTGTTAATACATTTGTTCCAGTTCAAGCTATTTTGTGATCTTTGTGAACACTACGCCAACCATCCTAAATTTAGTAACACAGAGAACACCACAACACACAATGTTCAGCAACGTTCACAACTGCTTCAAAACTGAAGCAGTCCATGTCGAAATGCAGCAAGACCCGGACAATATCCAGGCTTTGGCTGACAAGTGGCAAGTAACATTTGCGTCACGCAAGTGACAGGCAATGACCAGTGATTGGTCGCCTCCTTTGTGACCACCCTGCGTTGACAGGAGACACTGTTATATTTACCCAGCGATTCATAGTCAGAGAGTTATTTTAGTTTATATGGTCCTGTGCCGCTTTACTCCATTGGGCCCACAGGCTGCCCCTAGCCTGGGGAAACATTTCATTGAGGATGTCCATGTGGTGCAGAGGGTCAGTGTGGATGGGAGACTGCTTTATGTTTGGGACCTCCACCCTACCATCGCTCTTCACTCCTCACATTATCCACAGGAAGCTGGGGCGTCATTCTCCGCCCCCCCAGAGGGTCGGAGAATGGCCGTTGGCCGCCGTGAATCCCGCCCCCGCCGAAGTCTCCGAAGGGAGAAAAGTCGGCGGGGCGTTAATGGCGCCGCTGCCGCGGAGAATGTCACGGGTCTGCGCAAGGCAGCTGATTTTCGGCCTGCCGATATTCTCCCTTCCGGATGGGCCGAAGTCCCGTCGACGTGATGACCGTTCACGTCGACGTCAATCAAACCTCCTTTTCATCGGCGTGACCCGGTGCTCCAGGCTCACGCCGACCAGCGAGGAGGTGAGTGACGGCCTGGGGGGTTGGCTCTGGGCAGGAAATGGCGTGGCCGCAGTCTGATTGCGTGAGGAGAGGTGTGTCTCGGCTTGTGTGTGTGTGTGTGCGGCGGGGGGGGGGGGGTGGTTAGAGTAGGCTGGGCTCCGGGGGAGTGCCGGGAGGGGGTCCGTGCCGGGGTGGAGGTTGGGGGGGGGGGTCCGTGCCGGGGTGGAGGTTGGGGGTTGGGGGGGGGTCCGTGCTGGGGTGGAGGTTGGGGGGGGGGGTCCGTGCTGGGGTGGAGGTTGGGGGGGGGTCCGTGCCGTGCCGGGGTGGAGGTTGGGGGGGGGGGGGGTCCGTGCCGGGGTGGAGGTTGGGGGTTGGGGGGGGTCCGTGCTGGGGTGGAGGTTGGGGGGGGTCCGTGCCGGGGTGGAGGTTGGGAGGGGGTCCGTGCTGGGGTGGAGGTTGGGGGGGGTCCGTGCTGGGGTGGAGGTTGGGGGGGGTCCGTGCTGGGGTGGAGGTTGGGGGGGGTCCGTGCTGGGGTGGAGGTTGGGGGTTGGGGGGGGGTCCGTGCTGGGGTGGAGGTTGGGGGTTGGGGGGGGGCTCCGTGCTGGGGTGGAGGTTGGGGGGGGGTCCGTGCTGGGGTGGAGGTTGGGGGGGGGTCCGTGCTGGGGTGGAGGTTGGGGGGGGTCCGTGCTGGGGTGGAGGTTGGGGGGGGGTCCGTGCTGGGGTGGAGGTTGGGGGGGGTCCGTGCTGGGGTGGAGGTTGGGGGGGTCCGTGCCGGGGTGGAGGTTGGGGGGGGTCCGTGCTGGGGTGGAGGTTGGGGGGGGGTCCGTGCTGGGGTGGAGGTTGGGGGTTGGGGGGGGGGGGTCCGTGCTGGGGTGGAGGTTGGGGGGGGTCCGTGCTGGGGTGGAGGTTGGGGGGGTCCGTGCCGGGGTGGAGGTTGGGGGTTGGGGGGGGGGGTCCGTGCTGGGGTGGAGGTTGGGGGTTGGGGGGGGGTCGTGCCGGGGTGGAGGTTGGGGGTTGGGGGGGGGTCCGTGCTGGGGTGGAGGTTGGGGGGGGGGGTCCGTGCCGAGGAGGGGGATGGGAGGGCAAGTGAGTTGGTCCACCTGGCCAGGTGCCAGCCTCCAACAGTTGGACCCATGCGGTCCATGCCCCCTGCCTGGGGGGAGGAGGGGATATGGGCAATGATGACATGTCGTCGTTCCCCTCCCCCCCACCAGGCCGTCATGTTTTCAGATCATCCAGCGATGTTGGCCGCCGTGGTGGCAGCCGCTCATGTCTATGTTGCCCTGGATGAGGAGGAGGAGGAGGAGGAGGAGCGTGCCAGAGAGGCGGCGCAGGCTGCCGCAGAGGGGCAGGCGGCAGCCGCCCAGGCTGGAGGGACACCTGACCGACAGGACGAGGAAGGGGAGGAGGACGTCGCGGCCCCACGGCAACAGAGGCACCCGAGGGCGCCCCGTGTGTAGTGGCCCCGGCAGTCATACCAGGACCTCACGGACCGGGAATGCAGGAGGAGACTCCGGATGAGCCGGGAAACCGTGGCACACGTCTGCCACCTGCTGGCACACCTGTCACCGCGTGGCACTGGCGGGGGACACCCTCTCCCCGTGTCCGTCAAGGTTACGGTGGCCCTGAACTTTTATGCAACGGGGTCATTCCAGGCACCGAGTGGGGACCTGTCTGGCATATCGCAGACATCGGTGCATCGGTGCATCCGGGCAGTGACAGATGCCCTATATGCCATGGCGCACCGCTACATCCGCTTCCCCGTGGACCGGGCCAGCCAAGATGCCCGGGCCGTGGGCTTCTCTGCCGTTGCCGGGTTCCCCATGGTCCAGGGCGCGATCGATGGGATGCACGTCGCCGTGCGGCCACCTGCAGATAACAGGGCCGTGTTCACTAATAGGAAGGGGACCTATTCGATGAACGTACAGGTGGTCTGCGACCACCGCATGATGATCCTGCACGTCTGCGCCCGTCACCCAGGCAGTGTACACGACTCATTCGTGTTGTCGCGGTCATCCATCCCCGGCATGTACGAGGGACGCCATCCCGGGCTGAGGGGCTGGTTGCTGGGCGACAGGGGCTACCCATTGCGATCGTGGCTGATGACGCCTATACGGAGGCCACGCAATGAGGCGGAGAACCGCTACAATGATGCCCATGTAGCGACAAGGGGAGTGATCGAGAGGTGCTTTGGCGTGCTGAAGATGCGTTTCAGGTGCCTGGACCTCTCTGGGGGTGCCCTCCAGTATCGGTCAGATAGGGTCGGCCGCATCATTGTGGTGTGCTGCGTCCTGCACAACATAGCCCAGCAGAGGGGCGATGTGCCGCAGGCAGAGGAGGGCGGAGTGGAGGAGCAGCAGGAAGAGGCACAGTCCTCCCCAGATGAGGGGGATGGGGGCAATGGTCAGGGCAGACGGGGTAGACACAGGCGGGTGGCTGTCCACCGTTACCGGCTGGCCTAGCGGGCACGGGACAGACTGATAGACGCCCGCTTCACTGACTAAATGGGCGTGGGAATCGGGTAGTATGGCCACAGACCGCACACCATGGCAACAGCCGACCACCCACACCCCCCACCCATCCACCCACCCAGCACCCTCACCCCCCTCCCCAACCCCACACACCCCACCCGCATGCACACCACACCCCCCCCCATTGCCGATCCACCTGCGGCACAACGGCCGGGCTCACACAGTTGCGGGGTGGACGCGCGTCTATCGCAGGCCATGGAGGATGATGACAACCCGCCCTGCGATGAGCTCCTGGCTCTACATCGTTGGACTATGTCTGACCCATGGCCACAGTACCACCATCCACCCGGACCATCCCTGCATGCGGCTGTGACACTGCAGCGCACGGTCCCGTCCTCTGCCCGGGGGATGTTGATGGCGGCCCAGGGGGAAGGGGGCAGACTCACCTGGGGCTGAGGTAAGACCACCCCTCACACACACACTTGCGCTCAACGTACATGACACGCCCACACACTTTGGACAGAGCACAAAGGCAGCTTCGGTAGGTGTAACATTGACTTTAATAACCAAAGGAGTTCATGCACGTGCCCTAGCCCCTAAAACTCATCTGTGCCCTGCACCCATGCCAACTTACTCAGTGTCTAATTGTTTGGCCTTACGGGCCCTTTGACTACGTCTACGTGGTTACCCAGACGGTACAGCAGAACTGGAGGTGGACTCCTGTGATTCCTGCCCTCTGACACTGGATCCCTTTGGCGGCCGTTTCCTGGGGCGTCCTGGCCTAGATGGACCAGGCTGCGGCCCGGGCGACTGGGATGGCGAGCTGCCAGCCTGTCCTGCCCGTTGCCCACCCGATGCACCTGGGACGGAAGGGGGGGAGTCCGAGGTGTCGCGGTGTACCGGGACCTCCCCTACAGAGGGAGCCGGGACGGACCACACCACCTCCTCCTCCCTCTGGGTGCCCGATGGCCCCCAGGCCTCTACATGGGTGGGGGGTGCGAACGGACTGGCCATCCGACGCCCCCCCGACATCTGGCACTGCCAGTCCTGGAGGCCCGTGCTGGTATCGACAGGGGTCTGTAGGTTTGCAGCCATGGAGCCCAGGGTGTTGGCAAACCCTGTCTGTGACAGTGCGACGCCGGCTCGCACATGGCCACTGGCGCCGATGCCCTCAGCGATGGCCTGCAGAGACTGGGCCATGGCCTGCAGAGACTGGGCCATGGCCTGCTGAGACTGGGCCATGGCCTGCTGAGACTGGGCCATGGCCTGCAGAGACTGGGCTACGGCGTTGAGCGCCTCTGCCATCTGGCGCTGGCACTGGCTCATGGCCTCCTGTGAGAGGGCAACCATTTCCTGGGCCACAGACGCCGCCTGCACGGAAGGCCCCAGGCCTCGCAAACCGTTCCCCATGTCTGACACCGTCGCACACATTGCCTCCACCGCGGACGCCACCCGTGCGGTGTCAGCCTGGGTGGCACGCATGACCGGCACCACTCCCAGCTCCTGGACGTGGGTGGACTCCTCCACCTGCGACCGCAGCCGCCGCAAGCCGCCCGCCACCCTCTTCGCTCGTCTCCGGGTCGGTGATTGCATCGGATCTATGTGTGGGTGTGGTAACTGCAGGAACCCGGGATCCATCTGGGCGGCAGATGTTCGCTTGGCATGGGCTGCCCTCCGACCGCCCGGTCCCTCTGCTGCTCCTACCTCCACCTGCTGTACCGGGACGGCTGTGTTGTGCGCACCAGTGAGTGTACCAGACGCCTCATCACTAAAGTGCCCAACCGTGGTGAGTGTTTCTGCGATGGTGGAGGGTGTTGGTGACAGCAGTGGCGTTGTGTCGTGCTCTTCGTCCCACTCTGAGTCCATGGCACTTTGGGGTGGGGGTTCGTCTCCACCCATCCACTCTGAGTCACTGTCCGGTATTTCGTCTTCCTGGGTAGTGCTGTCCCGGGTAGTGCTGTCCCGGGTAGGGGTGTCCTGGGTAGTGCTGCCCCGGGTAGGGGTGTCCTGGGTAGTGGTGTCCTGGGTAGTGGTGTCCTGGGTAGTGGTGTCCTGGCTCGGATGTGACGGGGGCCTGTGGCTGCCCCCCTCATCGCTGGGTGGTCGCTCCCGCACGTGACGGGGGTGTCGTCCCCCTGTTGCTCCAGGTCTCTCCATCTCCCGTGGTGTGCGAGGGGCATCCTGCGGGCGTCGCATGCTGGAGGGTGCGGGTCTCTCCGTCTCCTGTGGTCTCCGAGGGGCATCCTGCGGGCGTCGCATGCTGGAGGGTGCGGGTCTCTCCGTCTCCCGTGGTCTCCGAGGGGCATCCTGCGGGCGTCGCATGCTGGAGGGTCCGGGTCTCTCCGTCTCCTGTGGTCTCCGAGGGGCATCCTGCGGGCGTTGCATGCTGGAGGGTGCGGGTCTCTCCGTCTCCTGTGGTCTCCGAGGGGCATCCTGCGGGCGGTCTGCATCTGCGGGGATGGGTGCCTGGACGTTTGGTCCTGCGATACACAATGAAGCATGCATGGTTAGACATCAGGCAGTGATCAGGTGATACGGGGGAGGGGGATATAGGGGAGGGGGGATATGGGGACGGGCTGTCGGTGGCTCACTCGCTAGTACGCCCCTGACCTCTGCATCAGCAACCTCCCGGTCCTCAGGTCCGCCAGCCAGTTCCAGGGCCCTTTCCTCGTGTACGGTCAGTGGCCTCTCATCAGCGGGTCCTCCTCCAGTCCTCACATGCTCCCTATTGTTGTGTGCGCGCTTCTCCTGTGGGGGGGGAGGGGTGGTGGCAGGGGTAAAAGGCAACACTGTTAGGCAGGTATATGAATGCATGCCATCGGTTGCGCGTGCATTGCAGAGGTTAAGGTTAGGGCTGGATTCACTTGGGGGATATGGGGGATATGGGGGAGGGGGGATATGGGGGAGGGGGGGATATGGGGGAGGGGGGATATGGGGGAGGGGGGATATGGGGGAGGGGGGATATGGGGGGGGTGATATGGGGGATATGGGGGAGGGTGGGATATGGGGGAGGGGGGAGATGGGGGAGGGGGGATATGGGGAGGGGGGATATGGGGGCTATGGGGGAGGGGGGATATGGGGGAGGGGGATATGGGGGAGGGGGGATATGGGGGAGGGGGGGTATGGGGAGGGGGATATGGGGGAGGGGGGATATGGGGCAGGGGGGGATATGGGGGAGGGGGGATATGGGGGAGGGGGGATATGGGGGATATGGGGAGGGAGGATATGGGGGAGGGGGGATATGGGGGAGGGGGGATATGGGGAGGGGGATATGGGAGGGGATATGGGGGAGGGGAGGATATGGGGGATATGGGGGAGGGGGGATATGGGGGAGGGGGGATATGGGGGATATGGGGGAGGGCGGATATGGGGGAGGGGGGATATGGGGGATATGGGGGAGGGGGGATATGGTTGATATGGGGAGGGGGGATATGGGGGAGGGGGGATATGGGGGAGGGGGGGATATGGGGGAGGGGGGGATATGGGGAGGGGGGATATGGGGAGGGGGGATATGGGGGAGGGGGGATATGGGGAGGGGGGATATGGGGGAGGGGGGATATGGGGGGGATATGGGGGAGGGGGGATATGGGGGAGGGGGGATATGGGGGAGGGGGGATATGGGGGAGGGGGGATATGGGGATATGGGGGAGGGGGTGATATGGGGGAGGGGGGATATGGGGGAGGGGGGATATGGGGGAGGGGGGGATATGGGGAAGGGGGATATGGGGGAGGCTCACCCTGCCTGCTCTGACGAGGTTGTTCACCTTCTTGTGGCACTGGGTGCCTGTCCGTGGTGTCAGGGCCACAGCGGTGACGGCCTCTGCCACTTCCCTCCACAGACGCCGGCTGTGGCGTGGGGCAACTCTGCGGCCGTGCCCGGGATACAGGGCGTCCCTCCTCTGCTCCACCGCGTCCAGGAGCACCTCCACATCGCGTGACTCGAATTTCGGGGCTGAGCGACGGCCAGCCATCCAGTCGGGTGTTGCGGTCGGGTGTTGCGGTCGGGTGGGGGGGAGCAGCGCGGCCTTATGAGCCGTCACGCTGTGCAGCGCGTATGATGCTGCACGGCGTGAACCACTGCGCAAGCGCGGATCCAGTTACGTCGCTGCTAGCCCATTTCGGGCCGGAGACTATCGACCCATTTTTCCGACGTGACGCAAGTCGGATTTGCGCCGTTTTTTGCGCCGATCGGCGGACTTTCCGCCGATAACGGAGAATTTCGCCCCTGATTTATTCACTGTTTGGCGATCTGCTTTCAAATCCATCATATGGTGGGAAGACAATCTAAAATTGTCATCAAGATATCAAATGGAACTCAGAAGGAACGTTTCACCCAGAGACTGGTGAGAATGGGGAATTATCTACCAAAAAACGGGGACTCCTTCCGGACAGCACTAGAATCATAGAATTTACAGTGCAGAAGGAGGCCATTCAGCCCATCGAGTTTGCACCGGCCCTTGGAAAGAGCACCCTACTTAAGCCCCACTCCTCCACCCTATCCCCTTTATCCCCATAAACCCACCTGACCTTTTTGGACACTAAGAGCAATTTAGAATGGCCAATCCACCTAACCTGCACATCTTTGGACTTGGGTGTATCTGCCCCATATGGACTGCAGTGATTCAAGCCGGCTCACCACCGCCACCTCAAGGACAATTGGGGTAATACGTGTTGTCCCTGTCAGGGATGCTCATATTCTGTGATTTAAAAAAAAAGCTGAGGAGAATAATATAGATGTATTTAATTGAAGCTGGGTGTGCAGGTGCTAGATACACATGTAAGGAAGACACTGATTTGTTATGTTGTAGGTGTAACATAAGCGGCTTCCTTGTGGTGCACTTGACAAAGGAAGGTTCAGACGTGGAGATAACTTCAACACGTATATTAAACTATTTACACTTCTATTGTATCGTTCTATGTTCTATTACTCGGGTTCGACACTACTGGTAATCCGACTATAGCTACCCAGACTGACTAACCAGTTGCTGCAATCCACGTGGTGGGTGTAATATTGAATCAACCCTGTGTCTGTTCTCACTGATTGTCTCCACTGGAAAGAGGCAGATCATGTGTGTGGTGTCCTTTATATATGGGTTGGTGTAATGCCCCCCTGTGGTCGTGTCACCTCCTTGTGCATCGTGAATGTCCATTGGTCGTGTCTATCTAACTGATCTATTGGTTGAGTGTGTGTGATGTTTCTAGTGCTCCATCTAGTGTCTAGCTAGCCTACATGCATTTACATTGATGTACATCACCACAGACACAATTA
Organism: Scyliorhinus torazame; assembly: GCF_047496885.1. Lineage (NCBI taxonomy): Eukaryota > Metazoa > Chordata > Chondrichthyes > Carcharhiniformes > Scyliorhinidae > Scyliorhinus > Scyliorhinus torazame. Next base: position 19,166,415 of record NC_092709.1, on the reverse strand, counting down.
GATTCTTGTGCTGGCAGCATTACACGAGGAAGGATGGGGAGGAGGCTTGAGTTGAACATGATTGTTGCAATGGACTGGATCGGCTGAATGAATATTCAATGCAATCCTACGCAGCATGAGGTTCGACTGGTCCTGCTTTGGCAAAGCTTGAAAGAATAGCAAGTTCGTCCTTAAATTTCTGTGAAGCGCCCAGGGCTGGACAGATCGAGGTCCAGGACCGGAAGGAGGCCGGCTGCAGCTAGGGTGCTTAAGGATTTTATGGTGCAGATGGGAGGAGTAGATCCCTGGAGATTTAGTAGACCTAGGAGTAAGGAGTTTTCGTTTTTCTCCTATGTACATAAAGTATTTTCATGAATAGATTTTTTTGTTTTGGGAAGGGCACTGATCCCAAAGGTGACGGGGACGGAGTGCACGGCTATAGCCATCTCGGATGCTCCACACTGGGTGGACCTGGAGATAGGGGAAGAAAAACAACAGCTTCCACCCTGGAGAATGGACATGGGATTATTGGCAGATGAGGGGGGGTGTTTAAGGGTGAGGGGGTGTATTGAAAGGTACTTGGAAATTAATGATAATGGGGAGGTACAGGTGGGAGTGGTCTGGGAGGCACTGAAGGCAGTGGTTAGAGGGGAGCTGATATCTATTAGGGCACATAAAGGAAAGCAGGAGGGTAGGGAAAGGGAGCGGTTGTTTGAAGAACTGCTGAGGGTGGACAGACAATACGCGGAGGCACCGGAGGAGGGACTATACAGGGAAAGGCAAAGGCTACATATAGAGTTTGACTTGTTGACTATGGGTAAGGCAGAGGCACAATGGAGGAAGGCACAGGGTGTACAGTACAAATATGGGGAGAAGGCGAGTAGGTTGTTGGCCCACCAACTGAGGAAAAGGGGAGCAGCGAGGGAGATAGGGGAGGTGAGAGATGAGGAGGGGGAGATGGAGCGGGAAGCGGAGAGAGTGAATGGAGTGTTCAAGGCATTTTATGAAAGATTATATGAAGCGCAGCCCCCGGACGGGAAGGAGAGAATGATGTGCTTTCTGGATCAGCTGGAATTTCCTAAGGTGGAGGAACAGGAGAGAGTGGGGCTGGGAGCACAGATTGAGACGGAAGAAGTAGTGAAAGGGATTGGAAGCATGCAGGCGGGGAAGGCCCCGGGACCAGATGGATTCCCAGTTGAATTCTATAAGAAATTTTTGGACTTGCTGGCCCCGCTACTGATGAGAACCTTTAATGAGGCGAGGGAAAGGGGGCAGCTGCCCCTGACTATGTCAGAGGCAACGATATCGCTCCTCCTAAAGAAGGAAAAAGACCCGCTGCAATGCGTGTCCTACAGGCCCATTTTCCTCCTGAATGTGGATGCTAAGATCCTGGCCAAGGTAATGGCAATGAGGATAGAGGATTGTGTCCCGGGGGTGGTCCATGAGGACCAAACTGGGTTTGTGAAGGGGAGACAGCTGAATACGAATATACGGAGGCTGCTAGGGGTAATGATGATGCCCCCACCAGAGGGGGAAGCGGAGATAGTGGTGGCGATGGATGCCGACAAAGCATTTGATAGAGTGGAGTGGGATTATTTGTGGGAGGTGTTGAGGAGATTTGGCTTTGGGGACGGGTATATCAGGTGGGTACAGTTGCTGTATAGGGCCCCGATGGCGAGCGTGGTCATGAGTGGACGGGGGTCTATTTTCGGCTCCATAGAGGGACGAGGCAGGGATGTCCTCTGTCCCCGTTATTGTTTGCACTGGTGATTGAACCCCTGGCCATAGCATTGAGGGGTTCCAGGAAGTGGAGGGGAGTACTTAGGGGGGGGAGAAGAACACCGGGTATCTCTGTATGCGGACGATTTGTTGCTATATGTGGCGGACCCGGCGGAGGGGATGCCAGAGATAATGCGGATACTTGGGGAGTTTGGGGATTTTTCAGGGTATAAACTGAACATGGGGAAAAGTGAGTTGTTTGTGGTGCACCCGGGGGAGCAGAGCAGAGAGATAGAGGATTTACCGTTGAGGAAGGTAACAAGGGACTTCCGGTACCTGGGGATCCAGATAGCCAAAAATTGGGGTACATTACATAGGCTTAATTTAACACGGTTGGTGGAACAGATGGAGGAGGATTTCAAGAGATGGGACATGGTGTCCTTGTCATTGGCAGGTAGGGTGCAGGCGGTTAAAATGGTGGTCATCCCGAGATTCCTTTTTGTGTTCCAGTGCCTCCCGGTGGTGATCACGAAGGCTTTTTTCAAAAGAATTGAGAAGAGCATTATGAGTTTTGTGTGGGCTGGGAAGACCCCGAGAGTGAGGCAGGGTTTCTTGCAGCGTAGTAGGGACAGGGGGGGGCTGGCACTACCGAGCCTAAGTGTGTACTACTGGGCCGCCAATGTTTCAATGGTGTGTAAGTGGATGGGAGAAGGGGAGGGAGTGGCGTGGAAGGGAATGGAGAGGGCGTCCTGCAAGGGGACTAGCCTGCAAGCAATGGTGACGGCGCCGTTGCCGTTCTCACCAAAGAAATACACAAGCCCGGTGGTGGTGGTTACATTGAGAATTTGGGGGCAGTGGAGACGGCATAGGGGAGGGACGGGAGCTTCGGTGCGGTCCCCGATAAGAAACAATCATAGGTTCGTTCCGGGGAGAATGGATGGGGGATTTGGAGCATGGCAAAGAGCTGGGGTAGTACAATTAAGAGATCTATTTATAGATGGGACGTTTGCGAGTTTGGGAGCGCTGACGGAGAAATATGGGTTGCCCCAAGGGAATGCATTTCGGTATATGCAATTGAGGGCTTTTGTGAGGCAACAGGTGAGGGAATTCCCGCAGCTCCCGAAGCAGGAAGTGCAGGATAGAGTGATCTCAAAGACATGGGTGGGGGACGGTAAGGTAGCGGACATATACAGGGAGATGAGGGACGAGGGGGAGATCATGGTAGATAAGCTGAAAGGGAAATGGGAAGAAGAGCTGGGGGAGGAGATTGAGGAGGGGCTGTGGGCGGATGCCCTACGTAGGTAAGCTCATCGTCCTCGTGTGCCAGGCTAAGCCTGATACAATTTAAGGTGCTACACAGGGCGCATATGACTGGAGCACGGCTTAGTAAATTTTTGGGGGTAGAGGATAGGTGTGCGAGATGCTCGAGAGGCCCAGCGAATCACACCCACATGTTCTGGTCATGCCCGGTACTACAGGGGTTCTGGGTGGGGGTGGCAAAGGTGCTTTTGAAGGTGGTGGGGTCCGGGTCGAACCAAGCTGGGGGTTGGCTATATTTGGGGTTGCAGAAGAGCCGGGAGTGCAGGAGACGAGAGAGGCTGACGTGTTGGCCTTTGCGTCCCTTGTAGCCCGGCGCAGGATATTGTTAATGTGGAAGGAAGCTAAGCCCCCGGGGGTGGAGACCTGGATAAACGATATGGCAGGGTTCATAAAGTTAGATTAAGTTTGTGTTAAGAAATTCGGCTCAGGGGTTCACCAGGCGGTGGCAACCGTTCGTCGACTACCTCACAGAAAGATAGAGGGAATGGAAAAGAAGTAGATAACAGCAGCAACCCAGGGGGGAGGGAGGGGAGGGGAGGGGGAGGGTGGGGGGGAGGAATCGGACGGACTCTCAGGGATGTTATTGTACATGTATAGGTATTTGGTATATGTAATTGTATATTGGACTGTTGGACTGTAATTTTGGAGAGTATTTATTTTGGACAAGGCAGATGCCATTTAGTTTTGTTTTTCTTTTGTTTTTGTTTATATATATTATTTATTTATTTGTTTAAAACTGGCCACGGCTATTTATATTGCTTTATTGTTGTGTAAAATAAACACTACGTATTGTTATGTTCGGCCAAAAAACTCGAATAAAATATATTAAAAAAAAAAAAATTTCTGTGAAGCGATTATTAAGTATTTGCTCCAGATATTGTGACAAATGTCACCACAATATTTTGTTTAATGAGGTCAACTTTAAACACTTGTCATAGCACAAGCAGTCACAAAACCTTCTCAATACATACTTGTCAAATGTGTGTAATATCTCCTCCCCCCTTTCCTTTATGCTGGTTCCATTGAATTAGTGTGTTTCCCTAAATCAAGTTGCAGCATCTGACTCAACACAGATGTGTGGGAGCGTAGTGGATGTGCTCATGGGGCTATAATTCAGAGACCTGCGTGAATGTCCGGAAGCGTGCATCCCAATCCCACTGCACAGGCTGGAAAATCTCAATTCAATTAAACAAAACTGGGATAAAAAGTAATTAGCGGATTGCTGTAAAAAGAAAATCTGGTTCACTAATATCTGCTTTCCTTGTGACTCTGGCCTCAATATGTGGCTCCAGTCACAGCTGCAAGTCACTTAGCTCTGTTCCAGGGGCAGTCTCGCCACCAATTAAGGCAACACATGTTATCCGTGGAGAACAGGCAGGATGGTGGAGTTGAGGCCAGGATGGGATCAGCCATGATCACATTGAAGGTGTTGGCTCGGGAGGCTAAATTGCCGGCTCCCGCTCCTAGATCATGTGTTCTAGGGAGGAGATGCTCTGGCTGATTTCCCAATCCAGCTCTTGGCCTGTAACATGGTAGGTAGCAGAGGAGGAACATATCAGCCATGATAGAATGGCGGAGCAGACTCGATGGGCCGAATGGCCCAATTCTGCTCCCATATCTTATGAACTTATGAACCATTCTCCCGAGGGAAATTAGGGCTGGGCAATAAATTCTGGCCTTGCCATTGCTGCCACATCAATGAAAGACTAAAATAAGTAGCTGTACATATTTGAGTAGAGTTCAAATAGAGAGGCTTTAAGCACTGTGACACCAATCACTGGATGTTTTCTGTGTTGTCATGAATCAAATGCTCGATTGCAATTTACTTTTAATTAGCCAGCTATTTTTAGTCAATTACCAACATTTCTCAGATTAAATGAACGCTTTCTCTAGTTACAAATATTGCGGTGGTACAGCATTGAACTCTTCACTGAATTTAATCGCATGTAGTAATTTCTCTTCCAATATTTCAATGCTGCTGTAGTTGGGGAGGTCGAGGGTCATGTGACAGGTGTAAGCACAAGGATAGAAGGAATCTGGTTCATTTCTCCTGAGGTTCAGAATCGTAATCCGAAAACCCCGAATACCTCCGGCTGGGATTCTTTCACTTCCTGACAGAAAGGCTGAGAACGAAGAGAAAATAGTCATTGAAATTGAATCAAGTTCAGGACTGTACAGGTTTGTTCCCTTTCTAAGGAAACAACTAATGTTTTGATGCCCAAGTCTCTCCCTGCTACTTTCCTCCAAAGCAAATGGTAGCTGTGGCCCTGTGGAGTCCCATGTCAGCAGATCACACAGACAATGTACGACAAAATAGATTGCTGCACTTTTCATTGGCCCCTGATCCTCTCCCTGTCCGGGGTCCCCACACCAGGAGCCACCTGTGCTTTTTGGGAGACTGCTTTAGCGCCCCTTCCTGACTCTGCATTTGGTCTCAACACATCCCAGCTCCCCTTTGAAGCTCGCAAAAGACCCAGTGGGAAGATGAGAATTATTTCACGTCATGGGGTGTTGCGATCTGGGACGTAGTGGCTGAAAGAGTGTTGGAAACAGACTCAATTGTAACTTTGAAAAGACCAATGTAACGTGAGGAGGCTGCTGAATGTCATGGTTTCTCTGGCAGAGGGGAAGAGAGACGGAGGCGGAGGTGGCGCTGGATGCGGAGAGGCGTTTGATCGGGTGGAGTGGAGTCATTTGATGGTGTTGGAGAAATTTAAGATTGTGGCGAGGGTGCAGCTGTTATATGAGGAGCAGCATGGTGAGTGTGCGAACGAACAGTATGAATTCAGGGTACTTTGCATTGCACCGGGGAACGAGGCAGGGGTGCTCTCTGTACTCCCTGTGTTATTCCTTGTGTCTGAATAAAGCTCGTAGTCTTACAGTTGAAGTAGATGCTTTATTGGGAGTTTGTTCTCTCTCCAGCGCTTATACTATGTTACATCTGAGCTGCCTGTCTGTGTCCTGCTCACCAGCTGCCATTCCTGTGAAGAGTCCCGTGACTTCCGGTCCGTCTGTATTTATACATCTCCCGTGCTCCCTCTAGTGATTGCTCAGCTGTATTGCATTTACAATGACTCCTTGTGTATATACACAGATGTGCAGATCACTACATCACCCCTTTTTTCTTTTACATATTTTCTGTACAGTGTCAAAGAAAATTGTACAAAACAGTTAGATTAATTATGATATGTATATCTGTAAAAATGGTGATGATATTGGTTATTAAACAAAGCCAATTAATATTTATGAGTCCAATCTTAATCAAAACATTTATGAGTCCAAACTTTGTGAATTTGTTTGGTTGAGTTTTTTTTGTTGTTGATGTGGTGATATTGATATTGTAACTTCTTTGTGAATGTCATCAGTGTTCTTGTGTTTTAAGTAACCAATAAGTCATCACGAGGCGTTTGAATGGTCGAACCACTGATGTTGACTAATGTGGATTTTGTTTTGTGGTATCGATTTAGTGTGTCATCTGCCTTGAAAGCTGGTGTGCTTGTTTGTTCCGAAGCAAATGTGAATTCATGAGATTCTTTGTCTTGCCATGGTACATTTGTACTCTTGTCATTGTTTTGGAGTGTAATGTTGCATTGTCCTTCATGTGCAGAGTTGTACCATGTTGTACAGGTCGTTGTTTCATTGTTGATGTTTCTGTCATTTCTGTCTTTGTTGTTGTCGTTGTCGTTCTTGTTGTTGTGCTTGTAGTATTTGTTGTTGTTCTTGTTGTGCTTCTTGTTGTTTTTGTTGTTCTTGTTGCGCTCAATGACTGCTCCGTGTGGATAATTTGAGTCATTCTCCAAGTTATTGGTGTCAGGGCTGGTTTAGCACAGGGCTAAATCGCTGACTTTGAAAGCAGACCAAGGCAGGCCAGCAGCACGGTTCAATTCCCGTACAAGCCTCCCTGAACAGGCGCCAGAATGTGGTGACTAGGGGCTTTTCACAGTAACTTCATTTGAAGCCTACTTGTGACAATAAGCAATTTTCATTTTCAGTGTCCTTTGTGGTATCTGCTGTTTCATTGAGCGTTTCTTCTTGAGGATTGTGAGAATGATCTGATGTTGCATTGGTCTTGGTGACATCAGTCATTTGTGGTGGATTTGATTCCTCTTCTTTGCTTCCTTGGTGCTCCTCTTCTGGAGTCAAAATCTTCAAGATTTCATTTTCTTGTGGGCAGTTTAGAGTGGATGAGGTTTCAATTGACGTGGTCTCTCTGGACTCATGAGTAGCCCTCCTCTGATTGTTGAGTGCTTCTGTACAGACCAGCTGAGATCTGTCAGTCTCGCTGTGATCCTGCACATCCTGTATGTCGTTTGTGATCACTTTGTCACTGTTTTCACATACAGTGGGTAGGCTTACATTGTCTTCTTGTTGATTATGTGAGCTTGGTAGACTTTCGTAGTCTACTTCTGGGTGCTCCGATACGGTGGGTAGACCTTTGTGATCTTGATCATGCATGGCGTTCGCTATGGAGTGTTTAATTGCTTCTATTTTGGAGTCTGTGAATGAGCTCTCTGTGGAGGCTTGCATAGCTCTCTCTGTGGAATCTTTCATCGCTCTCTGTGGGAGTCGTGCAGTGTTCTCTCTGTGGAGTCGATCTGTGCTCTCTTAACGGAGTCGGTCAGTACTCGCTGTGTGGCATTGTGTTCTTCTTGGGTATTTGACAGGCTGCTGTCATCCAATGTATCAACAATCTGCCATTGCATCATGGTATTGGATTCATCTACCATGAGTAGAGCCGTGTTGAGCTTTGCAACCGTGTTGCTGATGCTGTGATCAGCATATCCGAATAACTCAGCCATGTCTGAGTAGTATTTTTCGATAAACAAATCATCTTTTTTTGTTTCGGACTTTGTTATAATTCTCTTCATGTTCAATGAACAAATCATCTTCTTTGGTTTCGGATTTGTCATTGTGCCCTTCACTTTGGATGGTGCAAACTGCTTGTTCCAGGGTGCTGCAAAAGTTATTTTCAACTGCTGGTCGAGGTTCAGGCAATGTTGTGCCCTTTGAGGTTAAATTTGTTGATTTTGTGCCTTTAAACATCTTGTTTGTGATTTTCGGGCATTTCCCCTTTAAGTGGGCATGGTCTGAGTCTTCTGACGTCATGACGCTCGTGACGTAAAGTGTAGGAACCGAATCGAGTTACCTTTACTGTGTGCTTTTTTGTAAACTGCGCATGTGTGACTTGCGCATGTGCAGATCCATTTTCAAACTGTGCGCTCTTTTTGTCCAACTGCGCATGCGCAGAATGCTCTGCGCCCCAATTTGTTTTTTCAATTGCGCTTGCGCAAGCACTATCTGAATCCAAAACTACTGTTTTCAACTGCGCATGAGCGGTTGTGGTTTCCTGCGCATGCGCGGACCCAGAATTGCGTCTATTGTTCCCCGGGCAGTTTAAAATGTGCTCAGGCGCCATTTTAACTTCTTCAGACCCGTGGAAAAGAACTTTATCGGCGATTTTTCTAGGTAAGCACTTAAAGTTATTTTTTTCTTGCAATCTGCACTTTTCACTCGCGATTTCCAGCATTAAACCTTTCTGTTCTGGTAATGATTGGTTGAGTTGGTTGAGTTTCGCATCACTCATTTCCTGTGCAATTTGGTCTCCAAGCATTGAATGTCTTAAAGCTGCATTGTTACTGGTGTTACAGTAATCTTCAAATTTTTTCAGTATTACTCCTAATTTGGTGTTGTCTTCACCTTTCAAGTATTTAAAGCCGTTAAATATTTCTCTAGCTTCATGTCCTGCGAGGTGCAGTGCTATTTTCAATTCTTCTGAGGCTGATTTCAAAACATAATCTATGATATATATTTCGAACATTTGTTTAAAATCTTTCCAGCTGTGACTTAAATTACCGGTTGTGTTCAGCTGTGGTGGAGATCCAACAAATTTCATTAAATCAGCAAAGTTTTCCCACATCGAATGTCCGGTACGAGTTTTCTTGTCATTTCGATCTTTCTTTTCTGCATCTTGTGAAATCTTCTGGTAACCGTTCTGACGTCTCCTGGTACCATGTGTTATTCCTTGTGTCTGAATAAAGCTCATAGTCTTACAGTTGAAGTAGATACTTTATTGTGAGTTCGTTCTCTCTCCGGCGCTTATACTATGTTACATCTGAGCTGCCTGTTTGTGTCCTGCTCACCAGCTGTCATTCCTGTGAAGAGTCCCGTGACTTCCGGTGTGTCTGTATTTATACATCCCCCATGCTCCCTCTAGTGATTGCTCAGCTGTATTGCATTTACATTGACCCCTTGTATATATACAGATATGCAGATCACTACACCCCCCTTCTATTTGCATTAGCTACAGAGCCCTTGGCCATTGCGCTGAGGAGCTTGGGGTTGTGGAAGGGGATAGTGAGGGGAGCGGGGTGGAACATAGGGTGTTCTTCTATGCGAATGACTTGTTGCTGTATATTTCAGAGCCAAGCTCTTCAGGGGGAGCATAATGGGGTTTCTTCAGAGATTTGGGATGTTTTCGGGCTACAAATTAAATTTAGGAATAAGTGAGTGCTTTATGGTCTCCCCGCTGGGAGTAGGAGCGGGGTGGGGGTGCTGCCATTCTGTCTGGCAGAGTCTCACTTTAGGTATCTGGGGGTGCAGGTGGTCCGGGCCAGGGCAGGTCTCCGGAAGTTCAATTTATTTTTTTTAAATTTAGGATACCCAATTATTTTTTTCCAATTAAGGGGCAATTCAGCGTGGCCAATCCACCTAACCGGTACAACTTTGGGTTGTGGGGGCGAAACACATGCAGACAAAGAGAGAATGTGGAAACTCCACACGGACAGTGACCCAGGGTCGGGATAGAACCCGGATCCTCGGCGCCCTGAGGCAGCAGTGTTAACCACTGCGCCGCCGTGCTGCCCTGGAAGTTTAATTTCATTAGCTTGGTGGGGAAGGTGAAGGCTGACTTGCTGAGGTGGGACTATCTCCCTTGGTCGCTGGCAGGCCGGGTACAGGCAGTAAAAATGAATGTCTTGCCGCGATTCTTGGGCGGGATTCTCTGATCCTGAGGCTAAATGTTGATGCCGTCGTAAAATGAGTCACCAGGCCCCCAGGAGCAGAGATCCTGAGCCCTACGGAGGGACAGCATGGCATTGGAGCGACTCACGCAGCTCCAGCTGCCGATACCGGCGTCAAACGGGTGCCGTGGGTCTGCGCATGCACGCTGCAACCGGCACAAACTCGCGCATGCACGCTGCAACCGGCGCGAACTCACGCATGCACGCTGCAACTGGCGCGAACTTGCGCATGAGCACTGCAACCGGCACAAACTCGCGCATGCACGCTGCAACCGGCACGAACTCACGCATGCACGCTGCAACCGGCGCGAACTCGCGCATGAGCACTGCAACCGGCACAAACTCGCGCATGCATGCTGCAACCGGCACGAACTCGCGCATGCGCGCTGCAACCGGCACGAACTCACGCATGCGCGCTGCAACCGGCGCGAACTCGCGCATTCGCGCTACAACCGGCACGAACTCACGCATGCACGCTGCAACCGGCACGAACTCGCGCATGCGCGCTGCAACCGGCACGAACTCGCGCATGCACGCTGCAACCGGCACGAACTCGCGCATGCACGCTGCAACCGGCACGAACTCGCGCATGCGCGCTGCAACCGGCGCGAACTCGCGCATTCGCGTTGCAACCGGCACGAACTCGCGCATGCGCGCTAGCTTCCTTCTCCGCGCCGGCCCTGACGCAACATGGCGGAGAGCTACAGGGGCCGCGTGAAGTTAAAGAGGCCCCCACCAGAAGAGGCAGGCCCGCCGATCGGTAGGCCCAGATCGCGGGCCAGGCCATGGTGGAGGCCCCCCCCCGGATCGGATATCCCCTCCCCCCCCCCCCCATCAGGCTACCCCCCCCCTCCGCAGGATGGATGCCGAGGTCCCGACGGGTATATCACATGTGAACGGTGCCAGCGGGACTCGGGCTATCTTGGCGGCCACTCAGACCAGAGCGGCCACCGACCGGCGCCGCGCCACGCCAATTCTCCGGTCACCGGGCGTGAATCGTGCCCGGCCCGGCGATTCTCCGACCCGGCCCCGGTCTTTTTGCCCAAGGTTGTTTTTAGGGGGGTGGAGAGGCTGATCTTTTTGTTTATTTGGGTGGTGAATGTGGCTCGGATTAGGAAGAGGGTCGGCAGGCTGGCGGGTTGGGGGGAGGCCTCCCAAATTTGATGCATTACTATTGGACGGAAAATGCAGAGAACATTCAGGGATGGAATAGGGAGGTGGGGGCTTTGTGGGTCAAGCTGGAGGTGGGCTCTTGCAGGGGGACGAGGCTGCAGACGCTGGCAACGGCGCCACTCCCGATGGCTCCAGGGAAGTATTCAGTGGTGGCCACACTTAAGGCAGTTTCAGCATTTGGGAGCTGGGTCAGGGGGGCTGCCGATTAGGGGGAATCATGGGTTCAAACCGGAGAGGATGGATGCAAGGTTCTGGGAATGGGAAGAGAGGGGAAATCAAGGAAATGAAGGATCTGTTTCCGGGGAGCGATTTATGAGTCTGGAGGAGTTGGGCAAGAAGTTTGGTCTGGTGCGGGCAAAGGTTTCAGGAAATGCAGGTGCGGGACCTTGTGAGGAAGGTCTTCCCGAACACCCCGATCGTGCCTGCTGCCTTGTTGTTGGAGGTTATGCTGTCAGATTGAGAGGTTGGAGAGGGGGGGGGGGGGTTGTCTCGGAGATTTACGGGAGGATTTTGGAGGCAGATGGGCTGTCCATGGAGGGGGGGTAAGGCGAAGTGGGAGGAAGAGATGGGGGAGGGATTGTGGTGTGAGGTGCTGTGGAGGGTAAATGCCTCGATTTTGTGCACGAGGTTGGGACTGATACAGCTGAAGGTGGTGTACAGGGCACACCTAACAAAATCAAGAATGAGCCGGCTGTTAGAGGGGGTGGAGAATGTCTGTGAGCAATGTGGGAGGGGCCCCGCAAATCATGTGCATGTGTTTTGAAAGCTTTGGAGGGCAGGTTTCAGTATCAGTTCGGGGGGGGTTCTGCATGTAAAAGTCATATTCGGGGTGTCGGGCCAGCCAGAGATTCAGGCGGGTGCGGCGGCCGATGAATTTGCCTTCGCCTCACTGATTGCTTGCAGGCGGGTCTTGTTGGGATGGAGGTCAGCTTTCCCACCCTGTGCCTCGGCGTGGCCTTGGAGTTTAGTGGCCCTGGAAAAAGTGACATTTGGACCGTAGGAGGAAACCGGAGCACCGGAGGTAACCCACGCAAACACAGGGAGAACGTGCAAATTCCATACAGTCACCAAGGCCAGAATTGAACCTGGGTCCCTGGTGCTGTGAGACAGCAGCGCTAGCCACTGTGCCGCCATGCTGCCCCCTGTGCCACCCTTTTGCCATCTTAAGATCCTGGATGGCTATATGAATAATCTCACTTTCACCAAATAAAAATGCCCCAGGCTAGGTAATGGGTCATGTCCAGAAGCACATGTGTTTGTTATACCCAGTAAAATGCCGCACACGTACTTACTAAGAAACCGCTTTTTCTTCTTTTCTTTTAAGCTTTCAAAGACTTTCCAAAAATTCCTGACTGTTGTGTCAGTCTGTGTATATCCATTGTATTTTGCATTCTGTGTATATAAAACATAGATTGGTTTGTATTTCTTTGGGTTTAGATATTTGAGAGTTGATCAATTTGCGGTATTGACAGAGTGCCTCTCAAATCCGTTCCAGCTTTTCTTGGAACTCTACATTTGAATCCCTCCAGTCAGGTTTCTGTCCTGCCACAATGCCAGTGACATCCTATGCTACAGCTAATACGGGGCTGGTTTAGCACAGGGCTGAATCGCTGGCTTTGAAAGCAGACCAGGGCAGGCCAGCAGCGCGGGTTCAATTCCCGTACCAACCTCCCCGAACAGGCGCCGGAATGTGGCGACTAGGGGCCTTTCACAGTATCTTCATTTGAAGCCTACTTGTGACAATAAGCGATTTTCATTTCATTCTAGCAATTGAAGTTAAGTATAGAATCATTGAATTTACAGTGTAGAAGGAGGCCTTTCGGCCAATCGAGTCTGCACTGGCCCTTTGAAAGAGCACCCTACTTAAGCTCACACCTCCACCCTATCCCATAACATAGCAACCCCACCTAACCTAAGGGCAATTTAGCATGGCCAATCCACCTAACCTGCACATCTTTGGACTGTGGGAGGAAACCGGAGCACCCGGAGGAAACCCACGCAGACACGGGGAGAAAGTGCAAACTCCGCACAGACAGGGACCCAAGCCCGGAATCGAACCTGGGACACTGGAAGCTGCAGTGCTAACCACTGTGCTATCGTGCCTCCAGGTGGTGGACATTGATTGGATGGCTTCTTGAGCAGACATAAAGAGCCACTTATTGACACTGAGGGAGTGAGTAAGGAGGTATATATACATCTGTAATTTTTCATTCTGTGAATAAATCTACAAGGAGTAAGGATCAGGTGAGGTCCAAATTCTTCCATCACCAACTGGCTAACAGGAGTAAAGGTAAAGTTGCCAAAGTCCCAGATGACCATGGGTAGCTTTCTCCTTTGAGGGGGGTGCCTGCCTGATGGTGATTTAACCTGAGGACCACCACACCTCAGGCAAGGGTTCCATTCTGATCTATCGTAGCCAGAGAATCATTTGCAATGGTTCTCTTCCCGCTCCTTTATTGTTACCTGTGGTATTCCCAAAGGATCTATCTTTGGCCATTTCTTATCTACATAGCAACATTATCCAAAGGCCCAGTGTCAGTTTCCACTTGATGCTGACAACACCCAGCTGTAACTCACCACCAACTCTCCCGATTCATCCACAGTTGCTAAATTACTGTTCATCTGACATCCAGTACTGGTCGAACAGAAACTCACCTCCAATGAAATATTGAATCCATTGTTTTTAGTCCCGAATCCAAACTTTTAGCTTCTGATATCTGCGCTCTAATGCACTCCCAATTATAATGATGTTGTGGGGGCTCCCGTCTCTACCACCCTTCCATGTAGCGAGTTCCAGATCCCCACCACCCTCTGGGTGAAAAGGTTTTCCCTCCCATCCCCTCTAAACCTCCTGTCCCTTACTATCAACCTATATCCTCTGGCTAGTGACCTCTCCACTAGGGGGAAAGGTTCCTTCCTATCCACCTGATCTATGTCCCTCATAATTCTGTAAACCTCAAACAGGTCCCCACCCTCAGCCTTCTCTGCTCCAAGGAAAACAAACCCAGCCTCTCGACTCACTCTTGGTAGCTGAGACGCTCCAGCCCAGACAACATCCTGGTGAATCTCCTCTGCACTAGGGGCTGGTTTAGCACACTGGGCTAAATAGCTGGCTTTGAAAGCAGACCAAGGCACGGTTCAATTCCCGTACCAGCTTCCCCCGACAGGTGCCGGAATGTGGAGACTAGGAACTTTTCACATTAACTTCATTAAAGCCTACTTGTGACAATGAGCGATTTTCATTTCATTTTCACCCTCTCTAGTGCAGTCACTTCCTTCCTATAGTGTGGTGACCAGAACTGCCCACAGTACTCCAGCTGTGGCCTAATGAATATTTAATACAGTTCCATCAGAACCTACCTGCTCTTATATTCTATGCCTTGGCTAATAAAGACAAGGATCCCATTTGCCTCTCGCCCCACGCTATCTACCTGTCCCGCTGTCGTCAAAAATAAAAGAACATGCACATCAAGGTTGCTCTGATCCTTCCTCGGGTCCCACCGCTTATTGTGAGGCTGGATTCACTTCTCCCGCCGGAGCTGGATCGCTTGTTTCATGCTGGCACTGGGAGCGATTCAGTGTCCCTTGCCATGTACATTTATGCATGGTGGGGATCGCAAGGGATTCTGTAGCGAATTTCGCTACAAGGCTGCCATTTATAGCGAGGTCCGGCAGCTGCATCAGAAGCTCCTCCTCCCCGCAATGCAAATCATGCCTCATCCTCCACAGGAATTGCTGGGTGAACCCCCCCCCCTCCCTAACCATGGGAATTGGTGGGCCACCCTCTTCCCCCCCACCCCCGGAACAGAATCCATGCATGACCAGAGTCCACCCCCCCCCCCCCCCCATGCTTGAATGGATCTCAAGTAGCCTGCTGTGAAACTAACCGCGATGTTTATAAACATCTAGCTATGATTGGCAGATCATGGGCGGGATTCTCCAATAATGGGGCTATGTGCCGATGCCCGCGTGAAAACGGGCACGAGTCACTCCGGACTTTTTTCTCGAAAGTCCGGGGTGATTCTTCGTTTTTAAGGAGGCTTGCAGGGCCCCGGAGTGTTCCACGCAGCTCCGGCTTCCGATACGGGGCCCTGCGCTTCCGGCCGCGGGTCCGCGCATGCGTGCGGCGGCCGCCTGCGGCGCCAGCACCGCGTGACATGGTGGACCCAAATAGCAGGCTGGCGCCGAAGAAGTAGGCCCCCCCCCCCCCCAAGATATCGCGTGCCCGCCAATCGGTGGTTCCCGATTACGGGCCTGGCTGTCGTGGAGGCCCCCCCGCCCCGGGTGATGGATCCCCCCGCCCCCCACCAGGATGGCCACCGCAGCCGCGACTCTGAGCTCCCGCCGGGTGGAACCATACTTGAACCACGCCGGTGGGAACTCAGCCGTTTATCCACGGAGAATCACCGCGGGGGCCTATTTCAATGGCCTCTGACCGCGTTGACCACGCGTGCGACTGGCGCCGATTCTCCGGTCAGCGGAGAATCGTGGGAAGATGTATGGGTCCGCATATGGGTCCCCATTCTCTGCCCCTGCGCTGGGCGCGATTGTGGCGCAGAAGCTCGGAGAATCCCGGCCCATGACTACATCAAAAGCAGTTAAGTGCTTTCTGCTGTAAAAAAGAGGATGTGAAAGCACAACTCCTAGATGTTTATAAATATTGCGATTAGTTTCACAGAAGTCCACTTGAGATCCATTCAAGTGTGAAGGGGAACAACATTAAACAATCCAGACATCTGGCTGTCTGGAAGCTGCCAATTACAGGCTACTAAAAGCTATTTATCTTTGAAGTGAACAGAAGACTTGCAGATCAAAGGATCTGAGGGGGTTTAAACCCCTATGATGTGGTTTTGGTTTTCTATTAAGTTACAGCTGCTGATTTCGAGACATCTGTCTGAGTCAGTATGTGTAAGGCGCAGGTGAGTGCAAAAGCAGCGATTTTGTTTTCACTGCTTCTGCCTAGACTGCTCTTTAGATTCCTGGCAGGGGTGACTGATGGGGAGGGCGCTTCTCTAATATAGGGGTCTAGTGGGGGGGCAGCTGCTAGAGTGGGATGCTCCCTCATGGACTTTGGGGGGCACCTACCTTAAATACTTACCCCCTTGGCCCATCGTGAGGTCCATCGCATTTGGGCCACACTAGCAAATACTTGTACCAATCACGCCTGCCATGAACCTGGCGCAAGGGGCTGGAGAATCACCGAGGAATGGAGATGTCCAGCCTGGTTAGAGGATGAAAATAGGTCATTTTGATCTATTTTCATCCTCCCTCTAGAGCGGAGAATGAGCCTTGGTGCCTCTGCCAGGGGTGACGCAATCCAGTTTTTTTCTCCGACGCTGCATTCTCCGCTGCATCGGGAATTCCGCTTCCGGTGGTGGAGAATCCAGCCGCGAGCATCCCCTTGCTTTGTTAATCCTTCCAAAGTGCATCACCTCACACTTTTCAGGGTTAAATTCCATTTGTCACTGTTCTGCCCGTCTGACCAGCCCGTCTATATCGTCCTGTGATCTGAGGCTTTCCTCCTCACTATTAACCACACCACGAATTTATCAATCAACTGCGGATTTACTAATCATACCTCCTGCATTCATGTCCAGAGCATTAACGTACACTACAAACAGCAAGGGACAGCAAAAATCCCTGCAGAACACCACTGGACACAGGCTTCCAGTCATAAAAACAATCTTCAGGGTGGCACAGCGGTTAGCACTGCTGCCTACGGCGCTGAGGACCTGGGTTCGAATCCCGGCCCTGGGTCACTGTCCGTGTGGAGTGTGCACATTCACCGCGTGTCGGCGTGGGTTTCACCCCCACAACCCAAAGCTGTGCAGGTTAGATGGATTGGCCACTCTAAATTGCCCCTTAATTGGATAAAAAATAATTGGATACTCTAAATTTATTTTTAAAATATTTAAAAAATAAAAATAATCTTCGACCATCACCCTCGGCCTCCTGCCGTTGAATCAATTTTGGGTCCAATTTGCCAAATTGCCCTGGATTCCATGAGCTCTTACCACCTTGACCAGTCTCTCATGCAAGACCTTGTCAAAAGTCTTACTGAAGTCCATGTAGACTACATCAGCTGCACTACCCTCATCTACACACCTAGCCATCTCAAAGTTCAATCAAATTTGTTAGACCAAGCCATGCTGACTACCCTTGATTAATCCTTGACTCCCAAGTGGGGATTAATTCTCTCCTGTAGAGTTTTTTTGTCCAATAGTTTCCGACCACTAAAGTTGGATTCACCGGCCTGTAATCTCCGGGTTTATCTGTCCCATCCTTCTTGAATAATGGCACCACATTAGCTGTCCTCCAGTCACCTGATAATTCTCCTGTGGCCTGAGAAGAGTTGAAAATTATTGTTAGAGTCTCTGCAATCCCCTCCCTTGCCTCCCACAGCATCTCATCTGGTCCTGGGGATTTATCCTCTCAAGTCCGCTAAAACTGTTAATGCCTCCTCTCCCTCAATGTTAATTTGTTCAAGTACATCACTGTCTCCCTCCCTGATTTCTATACATCTTTGTCCCTTTCCATAACTACTTAAATCCTACTGAGTTATGGGAACTGTCACTAAAATGCTCCCTCACTGAAACCTCTATCACTTGCCTGGCTCTCTTGTAGGACTTTCTACGGACCGATCTAAAAAGCTCTTCCAGATGCATTTTAAAGAATTGTGCCCCCTGTAAGCCTTTCACACTTTGACTATCCCAATTAATATTGGGGAAGTTGGAACCTCCTATTATTACCTTTTTATTTTAAAATTTCTGAGATTAGCAGATATATCTGCCCTTCTATCTCTCCGTGACTGTTTAGTGGGGGGGGGGGGGGTTCTATAGGCCCCCAATGAGATTGCCCCCTTTTCGTTTGTAAGTTCTACCCATATGACCTTATTTGAGGAACCTTCTTCTTTACTTCAGTAATTGACTCCTTGATCAATATTGCGGCTCCACCTTTACATCCCCCCCCCCCCCCCCCCCGCCAATGCTTGAAGATTCAATACCCCGGCAATATTGAGCTGCCAGTCCTGTCCCTCCCTCGCCCACGTCTCTGTGGCAGCAATAATATCATATTCCTGTGTGTTAACCAACACCCTCATCTCACCTGCTTTACTCACAAGGCTCTTTGCATTAAAATAAATGCCATACTACTCCCTTGTGCCTTAACTTGTCTATAATCTCTCTGCCTTCCAGACTGACTTGGTTTTTCTTCTATATTTGGCTGTGCATCACCCCCTACTCGACCTCCTCTCCGTATCCCACGCCCCTGCCAAATTAGTTTTAACCCCCCCCCCCACCCAACAGCACTAACCAAAACTCCCTGCCAGGATGTCCATCCTGCTCTAGTTCAGGATCACCCTCGTGAAATGGCAGAGCAAACTAGACATACAGGTGAACCACAATCTCATGAAACGGTGGAAGCCAATTTGATGAGCTGACTGACTTGCTCCTATTCTACCCCCACCCCACTGTACTTTCCGCTGAAATTGGGCAGCAGGTTCAAATCCCACTCGATGGCCTTGCTTAAAATTACCCGTTGGGATTTTGATAAAGGTTTGATGTGGTTGAGATTTATGGATTAATGTTGAATGTGCTGTGACACTGCATTGGTTCCCTGTACAGAGAAGGCAGAAATTGCCAAGGACGTTGAGAGGTAAATGTGCAACACAGCCACCAGACCTGTTCCAGCAGCTCCCACTCATATTCGGTGTTTCCATGGATAACAGCCCTCAGTTCTTCAGGATGGAATATATTCACAACCGGCACTGACAAACTGCTCCTGAAACCTTGGGAAAAGGCTTCAAATTGATCCTTCACGGACGTGTTAAGCTTATAATCCACATAAGCATCAACGTACTGTTTCCTATTTAAAAAGAACTTGGGTTTAGAAAATGCATAATATACACGCGGCAGCCGATCGATCACTTCAACCATCTTAACGCAAGGAAATGCAAGCCAATCTCCATTTAATCTACATGGTGTATCAATTCTATTGATGGCTTCCTGTGCAATTGGGTTGGACTGCAGGTGATAACATATTCAGCCGATCAAACATTCAATCAAAGCAGGACAGTGATGGTACTATTCCTATACGAATACTGATGGCTTGATGAGAAGATAGCCATGATGTGGAGATACCGGCGTTGGACTGGGGTGGGCACAGCAAGAAGTCTTACAACACCAGGTTAAAGTCCAACAGGTTTGCTCAGATGAGGAAGGAGCAGCGCTCCGAAAGCTAGTGATTCGAAACAAACCTGTTGGACTTTAACCTGGTGTTGTAAGACTTCTTATTGATGAGAAGAAGACATCCATGAACAGCAGGGTGTAGATGTTTGAAGTACTTTTCCTTGTAGTGAATGTATGCAAAATGCTTTGGCTAAAACAGTTATTTCTATAGCTGCACCTATGGAGGTAACCATGGATGGGCAGCATATATAAATCCTCGTTGGTGACTCCAATATCCTGAGTGTATTATACTAAAAACACAACTTTTATGCAACATAGTTAGTGTTGAAGGTAAAGTTTCAAATTTGCCCTGTCGATGAGGAGTCTCTCTCACTGGTCCCATGAACTGAGAAAATTTCAGATACTCTGCCCATCAAACAGTTGACATGTGACCAGACTCTGAATAAAGCTCCTCGGATCCTTACAAGATTGGATGGGTCCCAGGTCAACCCTTTGATATGTGTTGAGGTAGCTAACCTCAGCCAGGGAGATGAGGCAAAATAAATAGGTCTCAGCATCTTTGGACTTGGGGGGGGTGTATATGAGCATACAGTCCCGGTCACAAGACAGGTGAGCACATCTGTGACAGCCTCAGGGTGCTCAGCTTGGATGCCTTTCCAGACTGCTTTCAGCTGGCCTGTCAGAAATTACTGGCTTTGGACAACAGAGATGAGAATTTCAGGGCACGATTTAACCGGAAGAAAATCTCTGTCCGGTTTTGGGCTCGTAGCGGATTGGTTTTCGGTGGCTGCAGTTCCGAGAAACACTCAGCTACTCAACGGCACTTTGCCGTTTTCTCTGGTCTCAAGTTTCTCTCCGCCGAGACCACTGAGGCCGCAGTTAAAAATCGCTACCTGCAGGAAGCTTGCCAGCTGGAAAGGCTCCTCGCAGATCGGGGCGCCATTTTCTCCAGCTGCCCCGATCGCTCTTTTTCACCCCTTTCAGCCCTTGTTTTCGACCCCCAGCCTCGGGAACACCCCCACACCCCTCCTCCACCTGGTAAGTCGCCCCCCCCCCCCCCCCCCCCCCCCAGCCCCCGGGCCAATCCCTAGAAGTGGCAACCTGGCACCCGAGCATCCTAGCAATGCCCCTGCCACCTGGGCACCCTGGCAGTGCCATTTGGGCACTCCAAAGGGGCCTGGGTTCCAGAGGGAGTGCCAGGGTGCCCCTGACAACCCAAGGGTCTCTAATGACCTGGGAATCCTCCTCAAGGTGCCATTACGACTGCTCCACGTTTCTGGAAACCAGTACTAAATGGCACCCTGGTGAGGTCGCCCATGTGCGGCTGTTTGGTTCCAGGCGCTGGGAAAATGCCACAAACGCATATTAAATGAGCACTTAAACATGCTGATCTGGGTATCGCCAAGTGAGGGCGAGACTCCGTTAAGTCTCACGAGGCGTTTCGAACATCACATATCCCGCGAGACGCCTCTCGCGAGATTCAACGGCCTTGTCCCAACACCAAGGCGGGCGCAACAAGGCGGTTAAATCGTGCCCCCAATCTCTGAATAATGAGTTTGACATCCAGCGAGGGGGGCTCTGATCCAATGGGAACATTTTACGCAGAGGGTAGTGGGTGCCTGGAACTCACTACCGGAGGAGGTAGTGGAAGCAGGGACGATAGGGACATTTAAGGGGCATCTTGACAAATATATGAATAGGATGGGAATAGAAGGATACGGACCCAGGAAGTGTAGAAGATTGTAGTTTAGTCGGGCAGCATGGTCGGCACGGGCTTGGAGGGCCGAAGGGCCTGTTCCTGTGCTGTACATTTCTTTATTCTTTGTTCTTTGTTTGGAACGCCCCGACCCCTCACCACCCGCCATGTCATCTGTAGTCATTAGGGAGATGAGTCAGACAAGCAGCCTGTCCGTGTTAAAGTCTGATATTTCACGGATGTAAACTCAGTCAAAGAAATAGGTCTCCTCAAGCACAGCAGAAGAAAAGAATTGGAAGAATTACCAACAGCTAATGAAACCATCCCACAGAACCTTCAAGGACAAGGGGTATAATCGCATGTAATCCATATCAGCGGTTTATGTAACCATCCTTAATTAATACATAACATTAGAAGCCATATCACATGAGGGTCAGGTCTAGATATCAACATTTTATTGAACATTTGTGTAAATGCAACTCTGGTCAAAGAGCAAATTAATACAACCATGTTTGAACACTTTATATTAACAGAAAGCATTTACCTATTATGCTTTTGAACTGCGATTCTGCTACCACCAGGAATGAGTTCATGATCGACTCTCTGCCCATCAGCTGTTTCTTCAGCAACCTACAAACATAAAGTCCACGAGTTTACAGGTTGTACTTTTCTCCTGGTTTGTCTACAGTTTACAACCATATTCTACAATAAGTTCAAATTTCATCACATTCACCTTTTCATTTCAATTCACAATTTACATGAATCCAATCAACTCATTTCGACTCTTTCAGCATACATTTTTCTCTTCAATGATTTTGCCCTGGATTGGTTGGGGGGGGGGGGTGCAGCGGCATGGAAACAGGGGTGAGGAGGGCCCACTGCTTGACCTCGCCAGGACCCCACCCGGGTCAGGTGAGCACAGTCGTAAACTTACAGAAAATTGTAGAGAGTAAATGTCTTCAACGTCTTCATCCTCACAGTCAAGGAGTTTCTGGAGTCTGTATAACCAAGAAAAAAGATGCAGCAATTGAAAAGCTGGTCAGTACGATTTGTCACTTAAATAAAAACAAGATACTGGGGATGCTGGAAATCTGAAATAAAAACAGAAAATGTTGGATAATCTCAGCAGGTCCGACAGCCTCTGTGACGAGAGAAAACGAGTTAACGTTCCGAGTCTGTATGACTATTCATCTCCACAGGCCCGCTGAGATTTTCCAGCCTTTTCTCTTTCTATTTCAATAAGATTTCTCATTGCGTTGCCATTTTCTTTTTTGTTTTTAATTTTTAAAGTACCCAATCCATTTTTTTTTCCAATTAAGGGGCAATTTAGCGTGGCCAATCCACCTACCCTGCACATCTTTGGGTTGTGGGGGTGAAACCCAAGCAGGCACGGGGAGAATGTGCAAACTCCGCAGGGACAGCGACCTGGGGCCAGGATCGAACCTGGGTCCTCGGCGGCGTGTGGCAACAGTGCTAACCACTGCGCCGCCGAGACGCCAGCCTTGCCATTTTCAAACCAAGATTTCTATCGGACCGTGTAGGTGATTGCAAATTGGTTACTTTTAATTGATCAGAAAGTGTTCATCAAAACAAACTGCAAACTCTACATTCAAAGTCTCCATTTTTATGACTAATTTGTCGCAACTCTTTGTTGAAAAGTAGCACAGGTCTCATTTTCCACAGGTCATTGCACCAAGGCGAAACGTCAATTTTACAGATACGATCGACATTAATGGTACATAATTTAGTGGATTTAAGTGTGAGGAGATGTTTCAAGTTCACTCACTTTTCTCCTGTTAGTGAGAGTTCCTTCAGATCTTCCAGTGTAGGCTGCACGTGGAGCAGCTTTTTGTACAAAGCCAGCGGGAAGTGAAAATTGCAAATAAAACCATTGGACACAGCAAGTCCGCAGAGAATTCCCACCAGATGAAATCCATCACCCCTTTCTGGTTCCTGTGTGTATTTAAAAAAATAACATTACAAAATCCTTTCTTGCAGAGTCTTCACGACCACAGAATCAGTTTCAGCTGTAAGTTGGGGAGGTAGTGGAGTAGTGGTATTGCCGCTGGACTAGCAATCCAGGGCTACCCAGGTTCAAATCCCACTCATGGCAAATGGTGGATTTTGAATCCAATGAACATCTGGAATTAAATGTCTATTGAAGACCATAAAACCATTGTCAAATGCCACCAGGTTCACCAATGCCCTTTAGGGAAGAAAATTTGCCATTCTTGCCTGATCTGGTCTACATGTGACTCCAGACCCACGGCAATGTGGTTGGCTCTGAAATGGCCGAGCATACAGTTGACTACCACAACTGGCAAGGCTAGTATTTATGGCCCATCCCTAGTCACCATGCGAAGGGCAAGAGGGACCATCACATGTGGCAAAGTTCTCAGGGACTAGTAAGACGCTCAGTTTAGTAACAGGAACAATGGCTGGAGCAATGGACTTCAGTGAGCACCTTAAGTGTTAATAACACCATGACATTAGAGTACTGGTTCCCATATTGTAGCACAACCTCCCGTCTGTGCGAAATATACAAAATGGGAGGAAAAATATAGCTGCTATGTCTTTTGAATTTTCCGACACTCACCTTTAAGGGTCATGCAGTATAATGAGCCTTACCTTCCTGGGAAACCAAAGCAGTTCAGAATATTGAGAGCAGTGAAATATCTGTCCATTGCTGTGCAGTTCCTGACTAAAGAGCGTGAAGAATTCCTGAGATACCCCATGGCCAACACAGCTTTCACCTATGAATTGGACCTGGAATGGCAGCATCAAGAATAAAATACTAATACGTTCAAAAATATTTGAAACCTTTGTCTATCGATACCCTCTGGTGTTCTATTTTTATGACCCTCAATTTAAATTGACACCAGTCAGCTCTCAAAGGGAGAGCAGTCTAGGGGACTCTGGCATTTCCTTTTAGATTGGGCTTCGTATTCTGGACTCACGTGAAACAATCATTCTTATTTTATCTGTGGTCTTTGCTTTGTCCTTCTTCCTATCCCTTATCCCTCTTTTATTCTGTAAATGTACCGGGGCTACGTAGCGACACCCACTCTCTGCATTTTGAGTGCGTGCAAAATAAACTAACCCTCTGACTTCACCCTATCTCGAGTTTGCTGTGGGGTTATTAATAGGGGAATGGATGATTCCAAAACTGAAGAGTTGGGGAAAATACACCACCACTTATAAAGAGGGAAACTAAAAGTCAAAAACACCTTTCTGTTTACAGATGGGTGGAGAGGAGAGAAAATCATTGGTGTTTAAAATAAACCCCTCCTGTCTATAAAGAACTGAGTAATAACCTTTCCATTAGCTGGTAGTTAAAAAAGATAAAAGTCACCATACATACAGAGAGGTGGTTGACCTCCATAGCATTGCAAACTGGGATTCAATAAGCTCTAAGCTTATATAACTTGGTCCTGAACGGCGATGGGTCCTCCGACCACACGCTAACCACATGGGCGATGAGTACTGTCGGCGGTATGTGAATGAGGCTGGAGCGCTCATTGGATTGGATTGGATTTGTTTATTGTCACGTGTACCGAGGTACAGAGAAAAGTATTTTTCTGCGAGCAGCTCAACAGATCATTAAGTACATGAGAAGAAAAGGGAATAAAAGAAAATACATAATAGGGCAACACAACATATACAATATAACTACATAAGCACTGGCATCGGATGAAGCATACAGGGTGTAGTGTTAATGAGGTCAGTCCATAAGAGGGTCATTTAGGACTCTGGTGACAGTGGGGAAGAAGCTGTTTTTGAATCTGTTCGTGCGTGTTCTCAGACTTCTGTATCTCCTGCCCGATGGAAGAAGTTGGAAGAGTGAGTAAGCCGGGTGGGAGGGATCTTTGATTATACTGCCCGCTTTCCCCAGGCAGCGGGAGGTGTAGATGGAGTCAATGGATGGGAGGCAGGTTTGTGTGATGGACTGGGCGGTGTTCACGACTCTCTGAAGTTTCTTGCGGTCCTGGGCTGAGCAGTTGCTATACCAGGCTGTGATGCAGCCAGATAGGATGCTTTCTATGGTGCATCTGTAAAAGTTGGTAAGAGTCAATGTGGACATGCCGAATTTCCTTAGTTTCCTGAGGAAGTATAGGCGCTGTTGTTCTTTCTTGGTGGTAGCGTCGACGTGGGTGGACCAGGACAGATTTTTGGAGCTGTGCACCCCTAGGAATTTGAAACTGCTAACCATCTCCACCTCGGCCCCATTGATGCTGACAGCATCAACAGTTGGGCCAGACCAGGCCATTGGTTCTAACTTGTTTGAATCTTGTTTATGATCGAACTTGCTTCAGCCCCGAGAAGTGTAGCCTGCATCAGATGGAATACGGCTGGTGAAGGGGGCCCTTTGGCGTAAAGGTTTAGTCCGCAATGCAAAAAATCATCTTGGCACAACCAATTCAACATGGCATTTCCCAAATTACCATACATTTCGCCAAAATATTGACCAAAAGTAAAGGTCAGGAAAACATCTATTGACTCGACATGTAAGGCATTGAATAATATGTAAAAACTATTTTCATGTAATCCTGGTGAGTTGACGATGAGATTCAGAAAATATTTCACAAGTGAAAAGTTATTCACCATACAATGGAATGCAGCAGTTTTGTACCTGAAGAGCAGCGAAATAGCCTGCTGATCTGTTCAATGTTAAGCCACACAACGCATCCTGAACAATCCTATCCCTTGACACAGCCAGCCGCAGTGCTGGTTGAGAGTTTTTCTGAAACAAATTGTTTCACATCTTAGAAAACGAATCCAGATTGCAAAAGTACCCACAACAATAAGAAGTCAGAGAAAAATCGACAACATTGCCTCGAATCTGAAAGTAACATTAATTCTAACTTCACTTTTGGCATAACTATCTGGTAAGTTAGAGAAAGGCGACCAGCCTAAGTGCGTGAAATACTACTAGAACAAAGAACAACACAGCACAGGAACAGGCCCTACGGCCCTCCAAGCCTGCACCGGTCATGATACCACCCTTGGCCAAAACCCTCAGCACTTCCTTGTGCCGTATTCCTCTATACCCATCCTATCCATGTGTTTGTCAAGATACCTTTTGAACGCCATTAATGTATCTGCTTCCACAACCTCCCCTGGCAACACGTTCCAGCCACTCACCAGCCTCTGTGTAAAAAACCTGCCTCGCACATCTCCTATAAACTTTGCCCCACGGATCTTAAACCAATGCCCCCTGGTGACTGACCCCTCACCCTGGGAAAGAGTGCCTGCCCATCCACTCTATCCATGCCCCTCATAATTTTGTAGACCTCTATCAGGTCGCCCCTCAACCTCCGTCGCTTAAATGAAAAATGTCCGAGTCTATTCAGCCTCTCCGTATTGCTAACACCCTCCAGACAGGCAACATCCTGGTACACCTCTTCTGCACCCTCTCCAAAGCCTCCACATCCTTCTGGTAGTGTGGTGACCAGAATTGTGCGCAATATTCCAAGTGTGGCCTTACCAAGGTTCTATACAGCGGCAGCATGACTTGCCAGTTTTTATACCCGATGCCCCGTCCAATGAAGGCCACTTTCAAAGATCCGTGGACCTGCACGCCCAGATCTCTCTGACGCTCTATTCCTAAGAGTTTTGCCATTTACGATACATTTCCCCTCTATGCGGCTGCACGGTAGCGCAGTGGGTTACCCCTGCAGCCTCACGGCACCGAGGTCCCAGGTTCGATTCCGGCTCTGGGTCACTGTCCGTGTGGAGTTTTCACATTCTCCCCGAATTTGTGTCAGTTTCGCCCCCACAACCCAAAGATGTGCAGGGTAGGTGGATTGGCCACGCTAAATTGCCCCTTAATTGGAAAAAAATGAATTGGGTACACAAAATTTATATATATAAAACAAAAAAAATCTCCCCTCTATGTTAGACCTACCAAAATGCTACTATGCTGAAATATAGCTCAGTTCACACGTTATATACAGGCATTCAATTGTTAGGTTACACATCTACAAAACACAACACAGTACCTACATTTCGAAGTGTCTTGGTTTCCAGACTCAGTACTTCTAACTTTGTTTCAAAATCAAAGATGCAAGGATATGGAATTAATTGCTGCTGTATCTACGGAAGACAGAAAAAAATAATCTATGTTCATGACAGTTACAGGTGTTTTAGATATACTTCTACAAAATGACAAATGATTCCCCTCTGAAATGTTTACCCCCATTTAAGCCTTCCCAATGACATCTTGCTACACCAATTCATTGCTGATCTACGAATGTGGGACAGTGTGAATCTCAGTGCTTCACATACAATACATTTTCACTACCAGCTGATGTATAGACAGCAATTCCTCCAAAGGATAATTGGAAAATCTCCGGAGATAAGGGAGAAAATTCTCTGCCCCGCGATGCCGCAAGTGGGTACCGTAATCGGGCGGGGAAATGGACGTCCAGCCAAAATCGAGGTCCGCGCCCGGTGCAGATTCAGGGGCCACGCTCCGGTCCCTCGCTGGTGGCAATACCGAGGTTTGCACCCAGCGGCGGATGCAGCATGCTTAACCGGCATATACAATGTGATTATAGGACACAGTGTGCTTCGCCCTTCCGCAATGCTCCGCTCCCCTCAGGCGGAAGTCTCGCGGGTGTGAATTACGACAAATATTTACAAATGTGGACTGGGCGCCATGGGTCTGGAGGAGGAACGGGAGGCTAAGGAAACACTGATCAACTCGTTGAGAACTGTCGAGCTTTCTGGGAGGTGGCTGACCGGGCCAGAGGGAGTAACGGGGAGTGACTTGGTGCCGAGTCCGTGAACTCGGGGTGTCGTCCTCGGGATTGGGACGGCCAGGCTCAGACTGCCATTGCTGCAGTCTGTCTTTTCAACCCACTCCTCTGCTGCCAGTCACAGGCTCCTGGTTGCTCACACTGCTGAGTGCTGCCTGTGTCCTTTAAATGCTCAAGGAGCCTCTGGTCATCTGGGAGCCCACCCAGGTACCCCTCTGGATACCCTCATACCTCAGCTGTATCATCAAGGGCCAAGCTCAATCAGGGGCACCCCAGGGGTTGGCACTCCTCAGAAGCGCTGCCCCATTGCAGAGGAAGCAGGGGATCAGCAGAGCTCACCCCAACCAGAGGACACCTGCACTGCGGCCTACAGAACCCTCGCTGATTCTCTGCCCCTCTCAGGGCAAAGGACTCACCAGTGACCCCCCCCCACCCCTCCGGATCACCAGCTGTCTCCTCCTGGTGAGACTGGCAGCGCTGACTGCCTCTGTCACCACCTCCCAGGCAGTGCTCAGGAGGGCAGGCTTAAATCTGCGGCCCACACTGAGGAAGGGGGTCTCCCCCCGCTCCTCACGGGCATGGAGCTGTGGGTCCAACTCTTGACTCCCGAACCCGGGGGACAGGTGTTTTCTGAGCCATCTTGCTGGTTGCAGTGAGCGTGTGGTGAGTGGTGCGTTTAAAAACAGCTCCAGCTGCCAGGCTCTTTTGTGCTAACCCCGGTCCCAACGGCTAGAACACCCCCTGGGCCGGGAATTGCTTGGAATTCGCGCCAGTAGAATGCCGGCCCTTTAGCATGTCCCGAATTGCTCCACAAATAGTGCCCCCAACAGGAACGTGAACCGCACACAATTCAGTCACGGCGTCATCACTTAGCGTGTGATTGGTCGCAGCGTGAGCGCGTTTAATAATAATAATCTTTATTAGTGTCACAAGTAGGTTTACATTAACACTGCAATGAAGTTACTGTGAAAATCTTTAGGTGCGTGTTTCACGGAGCTGGCAACACCGAGAAACACATTATATACAACGCCACTTGCGTTAATCACAGAATCATAGAACCTACAGTGCAGTAGGAGGCCATTCGGCCCATCGAGTCTGCACCGGCCCTTGGAAAGAGCACCCCACTTAATAAGGGCTTCAGTGGTGAATGCAAGGCTGAGGGCGAGGTGTTTTCTACACTGAGAAACTCCGCTTGCCGAAAATCCTCAGTATAGCGAGAGGCCCCTAACACAACCCCTGACCCCCACCCTCAAGCCCTAATGCTTCCCCATACCCCCCCCAATACCTGCGCAGGGCACTCCCAGTCCAGTAACCAGCTCACAAAAAGTTACAACTTGGCACCACCGATGCCCCTGCCAGGCTGCCAGTGTCAGGGTGCCAGTGCTAGGGTACCACGTGCCCAGAGGGCATGCACCTGGGGCCTCCGATCCCCTGGGAGACCCCCCTAACAAGTGTCATTCCGTCTGGTCCCTGTTTGTGGGTACCACTTTTTAAAATTTTTTAAAATATACTTTATTCATAAAATCTATCAAACATTTTGAATTGTCTTGACTGTACATTTCCGGCAGAGTTACACATTCCCTTGACTTTCTTCCATTTAATTTTGATAACATTACACACATATCACTCTTTACGTTACAATTCCTTCTTAAACATTTACATTGTCATATTTCTTTTATACATTGGAGTGTTAATGACCCAGACCGAGGGGGGTTTACACTGTTTCCCGCCCCTCGGTGTATATTTGCTGGAAAGACCTTACACAGTGGTCTTTCCCCATTGCGCCTTGGCGGCAGCTGCCCCAAGCTTGAGTGCGTCCCTCAGCACGTAGTCATGGACCTTGGAATGTGCCAGTCTGCAACACTCGGTCGAGGACAATTCTTTGCACTGGAAGATCAGCAAGTTTCGGGCAGACCAAAGAGCGTCTTTTACCGAGTTGATGACCTTCCAGCAGCAGTTGATATTTGTCTCGGTGTGTGTCCCTGGAAACAGTCCGTAGAGCACAGAGTCCTGTGTCACAGATCTGTTCGGGATAAACCTTGACAAATACCACTGCATCTCTCTCCAGACCTTCTTTGCAAAGGCACATTCCACAAGGAGGTGTGTGACCGTCTCATTTCCCCCACAGCCACTCCGAGGGCAGCCTGCATTGGCGCAGAGCCTTCGGGTGTGCATGAAGAATCTGACAGGGAGGGCCCTTCTCACCACCAGCCAAGCTAGGTCTTGGTGCTTGTTTGAAAGTTCTCATGATGAGGCGTTCTGCCAGATGACTCTGGCAGTCTGCTCAGGGAACCATCCAACATCCTCCACGGTCTCCTTTTCCCTGAGGGCCTCGAGGACATTACGTGCTGACCACTGCTTCATTGCCTTGTGGTCAAAGGTGTTTTTCTTCAAAAACTTTTCCACGAAGGACAGGTGGTACGGTACGGTCCAACTACTTGGAGCGTTCCGCGGCAATGAGGCCAGGCCCATCCTTCGCAACACCGGGGACAGGTAGAACCTCAGTATGTAGTGACACTTGGTGTTTGCATACTGGGGGTCCACGCACAGTTTGATGCAGCTGGACACAAAGGTGGCCAACAGGATGAGGGAGACGTTGGGTACGTTCCGCCCTCCCTTCTCCAGAGGTCTGTACATGGTGTCCCTTCGGACACGGTCCATTTTGGATCTCCAGATGAATTTGAAGATGGCCCGGGTGACTGCTGCGGCGTAGGGTCGGGTTATGGGCCAGACCTTCGCCACGTGCAGTAGCACCAAGAGTACCTCACACTGATGATCAGGGTTTTGCCCGCAATGGAGAGGGAGCGTTGCTCCCACCAGCCCAGTTTCTGCCTTGCCTTTGCTATGCGCTCCTCCCAGGTTTTGGTGCACGCCCCAGCAGCTCTGAACCATATCCCCAGCACCTTCAGGTAATCTGACCTGACAGTGAAGGGGACAAAGGACCGGTCGGCCCAGTTCCCAAAGAACATGGCCTCGCTCTTGCCACGGTTTACCTTGGCTCCCGAGGCCAGTTCAAACTGGTCGCAGGTGGTCAAGAGCCTGCATACAGACGTGGGATCCGAGCAGAAGACGGCAACGTCGTCCATGTACAGGGAGGCCTTGACTTGCATGCCTCCACTGCCTGGGATCGTCACTCCTCTTATACCCGGATCCCTCCTGATGGACTCGGCAAAAGGTTCTATGCAGCACACAAAAAGGACAGAGGAGAGAGGGCAGCCCTGCCTGACTCCGGATTTGATCTGGAACTTTTCTGATTCCCACCCATTGATTGAGATTGCGCTATAGATGTTTGTGTAGAGCAGTTTGATCCAATTGCGAATTCCCTCCCCAAACCCCATTTTGGAGAGCACATCCATCATATAGGTGTGCGATATTCTGTCAAAAGCCTTCTCCTGGTCAAGGCTGATGAGGTATTTAGTCCCATTTCCTGCACTGTGCAGCTCCGCCCGCCGGAACTCCTCAGTGCAGGAGGAGATCAGGGGTGCCACGATCTCTTAAACCTCCCTACGTGACCCCGAACCCCACCCCCAAAGCTTCAACTCCTCGGGCCCCTCCACACCCTACTTCACACAGGCAGGTCACTCACAGATCCGATCCCTGGCGTGGAAAAAATGCCAGCCTGGCATCTTAGCACTGCCAGCCTGGCACCAAGGTAGTGCCCCTGCCAGCTGGCAGTGCCACCTGGGCAGTGCCAGGCTGGCACACAAGTGGCAGTGCCAGAGTACCAGTGCCAGGGTGCCAGGTTGGCTGTGCCAGGGTGTCCAGATGGCACCAGCAGTGCCAGGGTGCCACCCCACCCAGAGGGAAAGCACCTGGGGGCCTCCGATCCCCTGGGAGACCCCCCAGGGGATTAGATCTCGCAAGGTATGGCGAGCCAGGTAGATCCTGGAAGAGGGATCTCCTAGTATCTACCAGCCGCATCATGCCACCTTTCGGGTGCAAACTGGTCGGTAGATCATCCCCTATGTTCTCAATTTTGCAAGCATGGGCTGTTTCAGTAGAGTAGTAGTCGGCCTGTTGTGAATGGCCGTTTGAGCAGCATTTACTGAACAATCCTGAGTGTACTAAGAATAAAACTAATAACCAATTTAAGATTAACAGCTGGACTTGCAGTGTGGCTCATTTTCACTTGCTAGAACTTAGATATATTAATATGCATGGCTGGGCCCTCTGCAAGCAAAAGTAATTTGTCCAGGCACCTTTTCAATTAGGTAAAACATTGACGGACACTGTTCCCCATTTCATTCCCCATGACATGTCTCAACCCATCAGAGTCTACTTGCCTCTTGAATTTAAACAAGAGCTTTGTGGTGACTGGTCTCTGCTGCATCCTCCATGGCAATGTCTTGACCACTCAAAGTCCACTTGCCAATCAATCATCATCATTTCTCATGCGGTATAAATTGTTGTTCCCTTTGAGATTACTTTTTTAATATACATAATCTTTATTGTTCAAGGAGGCATATATTATCATTGCAATGAAGTTACTGCGAAAAGCCCCTAGTCGCCATACTCCGGCGCCTGTTCGGGTACACTGAAGGAGAATTCAGACTGTCCAATTCACCTAACAAACACGTCTTTCAGGACTTGTGGGAGGAAACCGGAGCACCGGAGGAAACCCCCGCAGACACAGGGAGAACATGCGGACTCCGCACAGACAGTGACCCAAGCCGGGATCAAACCTGGGACCCAGGCGCTGTGATGCTACAGTGCTAACCACTGTGCCACCGTGCTGCCCATGGTATTTGGTATTCTTGTGAAAGCGTTCTGATAAATATGAGATGAAAAGCTTCAACAGTGTGTCTCTTTTCTCAGCAATACTCAACGAATAAATTAAACATTTTGTCCAACATTTATGAATTTCTATCTCTATTCACTTTCTGCTCAAATTCACATTGCATTGTATTTACTTAAAATGTACCTCATTAATTATAGTTTGGGTGTTGGTGGGAAACAGCTTCTGTGCACATGCCTGAAAATAATAACATGAAGTTATTAGTTTGCAAATACTTTGCTTCGTGATTGATATCAACAAATATTAAATCAAATTCAGGGCATTGAAAATCTGAACATGTTGTTCTTTGGCCTTCAAAATAAGCTGTAATGTTATTCTTTCCAATGTAACCAACTCCTCAAATTGCAATAGACATATTAGAAAAGGCACCAGCACTAAAGAAAGACAGGTTTTATCATAACATATCCTGGAGTTTTAGTTTCAGCTCCTACTTTCTCCACATCGTAAGGTCACCTGAGGTGTTTCCACCAATATCTAGGCCCAGATTTGTACGCAGTCAGAAGGGCTCCGTGCCTTATCCAAAATGGTGCCAGACCCCTGAATCCAGAATCCTGTCTACAAACCCAGCACACGCCAGTTCCAAGAGGTGGGGGTGGAAAGGCGTGAGACAGCGGCACATTTAAAAGTTCAGCTGCCTTCACTCAGAAGCCATTTTTGTTGGTGAGAGTTGTAGAACGCGGCCAGAGGGCTTTACACTTTTGAGGCAAAGCTTTACACCTGCACTGGAGAGCTCATTTATCCTTTCGGAAACCTTTATCATTTCTGAGCAAGTGTCACATTCCTGCAAGAAAAGCAAAGGCAGGTGTGTGGCTGACACTCACGGAAGTTTGAGGTTGGGGCTTTGGAGGAGTAGATATTCCATCCCCCCCCCACACCCCCACCTTGCTCTTTTGGTCTGAGTGAGCGGGTTGTGCCGGCCAAGCGATATAAATGGACCACCGTCTCTGCACCTCTTCCATCAGGATCTGGAGGTCTTGGCCACTGAACCAGGGCAGAACCCACCCCTCTCCTTCCCCACTTTCTCTTCTTTGACACATTTTGGAATGAGAATTGGGAAAAGAAAGGGCAAGTAAAGATTTAAGCTATGATTGGACTCTCAAACATATGTCATTACGTACACTAAGCAGGTTCTCCATCTCATCAATACCTCATGTTGCCATGGTGATGGTGGTAGCCTGATATTTGGTCCGGTCACCCCCAGATGACATGTTATGCTCATGACAGAAAACTACCCTGCTGGACCTCTGAGTGAGACTGTGTTGCCATGAGAGCGTGGAACTGTGAGGATCCTGGTCAAGGCTTAATTTCATTGCCCCACCCTGAGAGACAGTTGGAAAGAGAGTATGTGGCAGGAGAAATGTATCAGTCATTCACGGAGACATTGTCCTAATTTCAGACAATGCAGAGTATCATTAGCAGTTGATAATGCCAAGGTGCTGCTATCCCTCTGTCTGTGTCTTATGAAGCTTTAGTACAGGGAACTCCTTCATTATAAAATGAATGTCAGCAATGACTATATTTTCATAGGGAAAGTCGATGATGGGCCATCTCTCGCAGTGTCGGCGTAGAACTTGGACAACTGGTATGGTTCACCTCACTGTCGACTGCAGTCTCCTCCTAAGTAACTGCAAACCACCCATCCACTTCCTGCTTCGGAGCAAGTGCTCCTTCCTGGACCTCGCTTGGAAGCCTGGTTGGGTTTTGTAGCCCACGTTGACCCCGACCCCTCACTGCCCCCACCTCATTACCACAGTTTCCGAGGGTGATGGGCCAGACTCCAATTAACACCCACCATCCTGGTGTGAAAATGTGGCCATCCCGGCAATTTATCCTGAGTCAGGTTTGCGGAGTCAGAAAAACTGACTCGGGAGCGAAGGTTCGGGCCCTAATCCGCATTGAAGCTGAACGGTGTAACTTTTTATGGTAACTGACAAAGGAACACATTGGGAAGGAGAATAATTTTTGTGCAGCAAGTTGTATTGATCTGGAATGCTCTGCCTGAGAGGGTGATGAGGCCGATTCAATAATAACTTTGGGAAAGGAATTGGTTAAGTACTTGTAAAGGAATTGAGGTGTTGGGTGCTCTGAGGTACAGACGAACCAACACGGTTGCGATTGGTACAACGCAGTTTTATTCCAACTAACTATTTACACATCTGACTTGGTACTCAGCACGTTGTGACTGTGTGAGTGTCTTGCTAATGAGGTCCTGGCCCTGTGCTGTCTCCAGATGGACTGGCCAGGAAGTGTCGTGTTTCTTGTCTTATACTGTGTCTGCTCTTGTCTGTGATTGGCTGTCGTGTTATGTGTGCTAATTGGTCTGTTGGTCTGTCTATCATTATGTATGTGTTATGATGTATGTTTGAATATCATGACATCCCCCCTTTTTTACAAGATTATGTGCCTACGTGGTTATAACTATAAATGTGTCCTGAGTGCAGCTAAAGGTGTATGTGCGTAATATTTACATCATGTACATGGGGCTTAACTATATACAAGGGGCGATGTCAGGTGTGACATGCTAACGAGGTTGTACCATAACAAAAGAAAAACAACGTTGAAATTTGGAACGATCAAACGGGGCCTGGAACGATAAAACAGTGACATGTTACAAAACAGTAGTTGCTAAATTTTGACGTGTGAACAGTCTCATAAGTCCAGTCTAGTAGGTGGGCGACGAATTCGGGCTGACCGCCTCAAGGGTGGGTCGAGAACCACCGGCTGAGGTGCGAGCCTGGCCACGGGCGGCGACAGAAGGGGCATGGTATATGGCAGCTCCACGAAGTCGCTATCAGGAACCAGTGGAGGACACGGCGTCTGTGTATGGTTCCGTTGCGAGCGTGGAAGTAAGCAAAGGGCTCGGCGATTGCGCCTACGCACGGATCCATCCGGCATGCGTACCAGGAACGAGCGGGGAGCCACGCGTCGGAGAACTTCGGCAGGTGCTGACCAGCCACCGTCTGGTAGGTGGATGCGGACGTTGCCTCCAGGGGCCAGGGAGGGAAGATCAGTTGCCCGTATGTCGTACGATCTCTTCTGGCGATCGCACTGCAGTTGCATCCTATGCAGTACCGGAGCATGGTCTGTTGTTGGTGCCAGGATGGAAGGCACAGTGGTTCTGAGGGCGCGACCCATCAGCAGCTGTGCTGGTGAGAGACCAGTGGCTAGTGGGGCCGAGCGATAGGCCAGCAGGGTGAGGTAGAAGTCCGACCTGGCAGCAGCAGCCTTGCAGAGGAGCCGCTTGGCAATGTGAACGCCCTTCTCCGCCTTTCCATTGGACTGGGGGTGCAGAGGGCTGGACGTCACGTGTATGAAGCCATACGAAGCAGCAAAGGACGACCATTCATGGCTGGTGAAACAGGGCCCATTGTCCGACATGACAGTCATCGGAATGCCGTGGCGAGCAAAGGTGTCTTTGCAGGCCCTGATGACAGCAGACGACGTCAAATCGTGCAGGCGTATGACTTCTGGGTAGTTTGAGAAGTAGTCAACTATGATGACATAGTCCCTGCCGAGCGCGTGAAATAGGTCGACACCCACCTTCGCCCAGGGGGACGTCACCAGCTCATGGGGCAGAAGCATCTCAGGAGGTTGCGCCGGCTGAAACCTTTGGCAGGTTGTACAGTTGAGCACCATGTTGGCAATATCGTCACTGATGCCCGGCCAGTATACCGCCGCTCGAGCCCTCCGTCTGCACTTCTCGACCCCCAAGTGGCCTTCGTGTAGTTGATCGAGAACCAGCTGGCGCATGCTGTGCGGAATCACAATCCGGCCCAGCTTCAGAAGGACATCATCAATGATGGCTAGGTCGTCTCGTACATTGTAGAACTGCAGGCACTGCCCTTTGAGCCATCCTCCCGTCATGTGGCGCATCACCCGCTGCAGAAGGGGGTCGGCCACTGTCTCTCGGCGGATGCAGGCCAGACTGGAGTCGTCAGCCGGCAGATTTGCCGCTGTAAAAGCCACCTGTGCCTCGACCTGACATACGAACCCCTCCGCATCTGGCGGCGTGCTCACTGCTCTGGATAGGGCATCCGCCACGATGAGGTCCTTCCCTGGAGTGTAGACCAGTTGGAAGTCGTACCTCCTGAGTTTAAGTAGGATGCGCTGGAGGCGAGGGGTCATCTCGTTCAGGTCCTTGTTTATTATGCTGACCAGGGGGCGATGGTCAGTTTCGACCGTGAACCGTGGAAGACCATAGACGTAATCGTGGAACTTGTCTAAACCGGTTAGCAAGCCCAGGCATTCTTTTTCGATTTGCGCGTAGCGCTGCTCTCTGGGGGTCATGGCTCGCGATGCATAGGCCACTGGGGCCCATGATGCCGTGTCATCCCTCTGCAGGAGCACTGCTCCAATGCCGGATTGGCTGGCATCAGTTGAGATTTTGGTGGCACGAGACGTGTCAAAAAACGCCAATACCGGTGCAGTGGTGAGTTTGAGTTTGAGCTCCTCCCATTCCAGCTGGTGTGTGTGTTGCCACTGGAACTCTGTGGATTTTCTGACGAGGTGGCGCAGAGTCATCGTGTGGGAGGCAAGGTTGGGAATGAACTTCCCCAGGAAGTTGACCATGCCAAGAAAGCGTAGGACAGCCTTCTTGTCGGCCGGCTGCGGCATGGCTGTGATGGCTCTCACCTTGTCTGCATCCGGATGGACCCCTGACCGGGAGATATGGTCCCCCAGGAACTTCAACTCGGTCTGGCCAAAGGAGCACTTGGCTCGGTTGAGGTGCAGGCCGTTTTCCCGTATGCGGGCAAAAACGCGTTGGAGACGATATATGTGCTCCTGCGATGTGGTGGACCAGATGATGACATCGTCCACATATACGCGCTCCCCTTCGATGCCTTCCATCATCTGCTCCATGATTCTATGGAAGACCTCGGATGCCGAGATGATGCCAAATGGCATCCGGTTGTAGCAGAATC
This sequence comes from Scyliorhinus torazame, assembly GCF_047496885.1. NCBI lineage: Eukaryota > Metazoa > Chordata > Chondrichthyes > Carcharhiniformes > Scyliorhinidae > Scyliorhinus > Scyliorhinus torazame. The sequence goes on along the minus strand of NC_092709.1, from coordinate 19,128,848 downwards.
TGCTGAAAGGGGTGTTGAAGGTACATAGCTTTCGGCTGGACGGGTCCAGTTGGATCTGCCAAAATCCTTTGGAAGCATCCAGTTTCGTGAATATCTTCGCCTGGGCCATTTCACTGGTGATCTCCTCCCGTTTGGGTATGGGATAATGTTCCCTCATAATATTATTATTGAGGTCTTTGGGGTCTATACAGATGCGGAGCTCGCCAGAGGGCTTCTTGACACACACCATGGAGCTGACCCATGGCGTGGGCTCCGTGACCCTGGATAGGACCCCTTGGTCCTGGAGATCCTGCAGCTGCTGCTTGAGGCGGTCTTTAAGTGGCGTAGGAACCCTGCGAGGTGCGTGAACGACCGGGATGGCGTCCGGTTTGAAGCAAATTCGGTAGGTGTATGGCAGTGTTCCCATGCCTTCGAATGCCTCCTGGGTGTGGGCGAGGAGCGATTGGAGCTGTGCGTTGAACTCTGCATCCGGGAAGTCAGATGTGCCGTCTGGAGAGAGAGAGAGAATTTGTTGCACAAGGTGGAGAGCCTTACATGCCTGTGCACCCAGCAGGGAGTCCTTCGATGAGCCAACTATCTTGAACGAGAGTGTGGCCGTGTGTGTTTTGTGTGTCACCTGGAGCTGGCAGGATCCCATGGCCGGGATAACGTTCCCGTTGTAGTCGACCATCTTGCACCGGGGTGGCTGGATTGGTGGTCTGACCTTCATGGCATAGAAGGCTGGCCATGCTATGAGGTTGGCGGAGGCGCCAGTGTCCAGGCGGAAAGTGATCGGCGATTGGTTAACCGTCAGGGTGGCACTCCATTCATCACCCGGATTGATGGTGTTGACCCGGTTCACATCAATGACCGCAACCCGGTATGGGGCCTTGGTCATCTGTGTCATCGGTTTGGATGTCGTAATGTGGAGGCTGAATGGTCCGCACGTTCCTGCGAGGTTGTCGGAGATGTGGAAGATCAACAGGTTGAGCCGCTCGACAGTAGGCAGCATAGTGGCCCATCTTGCCACAGCGTAGGCATTGCCGGGTTTTTGCAGGACATTGCCCTTTTAAATGTGCAGCTCCACAGTTGCCGCACGTCATGACGTCATGGCGTTCGTTACGCCACTGCGCATGCGCAGTTCGGTCTTGCGTCGGGCGCGCCTGCGCTGCACGTCCCTCAGTGTTGCCGTAGGTTTTGCCGCGCACAAACGCGGGAGGTCTTAAAAAGCGCGCGAAACGGCCGCCCTCGTCCGGGCCGCGGGCCGGGAGAAACTCGATTGCCTGGATGCGTTCGGCTTTGTGGGCGGCCTGGCTTGCCGATTCGATCGCGTGGGACCCCCTCCGTGCCGATTCGGTCGCCTGAAATTGGGCATAGCGGCTGGTCGCATTTTCATGCAGGACACAGGCTTCAACTGCAGATGCTAAGGTCAGGCCTTTAATTTTTAGAAGCAGCTGGCGTAGGCCACTGGAGGCAACGGCAAAAACGATCTGGTCCCGGATCATGGACTCTGAGGTGGTGTCGTAACCGCAGGACTGCGCGGGTATGCGGAGGTGGGTCAGGAAGGACTGAAAGAGCTCAGCCTTACCTTGCAGGCGCTGCTGAAAGACATACCTCTCAAAGCTTTTATTGACCTCAACGTTGAAGTGCTTGTCGAGCTTGAGGAGGACCGTGTCATACTTAGATTTGTTCTCGCCTTCCGCGAACACCAAGGAGTTGTATACATCGATGGCGTGCTGACCTGCGGTAGTGAGGAGCATGGCAATCTTTGTTTCGTCCGAGGCACCCTGTTTTTCATTGGCTTGCATGAACAGTTCGAATCGCTGCTTGAAGAGCTTCCAATTTGTGCCCAGGTTCCCAGCGACTTGCAACGGCTGCGGTTTGTTGCGGGTGTCCATGGCTCAGGATGGCAGATTTGCCTGTAGGTATCGATTCACTCACTGGTACCATGAGGTTTTGGGTGCTCTGAGGTACAGACGAACCAACACGGTTGCGATTGGTACAACGCAGTTTTATTCCAACTAACTATTTACACATCTGACTTGGTACTCAGCACTTTGTGACTGTGTGAGTGTCTTGCTAATGAGGTCCTGGCCCTGTGCTGTCTCCAGATGGACTGGCCAGGAAGTGTTGTGTTTCTTGTCTTATACTGTGTCTGCTCTTGTCTGTGATTGGCTGTCGTGTTATGTGTGCTAATTGGTCTGTTGGTCTGTCTATCATTATGTATGTGTTATGATGTATGTTTGAATATCGTGACAGGAAAGTTTTGCAGGTCCAAGAACAGGGACTAATTCTTATCTCCCTTCCAATAAACCAGCACAAGTGTGATGGTCCGAATGTCTTCCTTCTGGGCTGTAAATGTTTCTAATTCTATCTTTCTTCAATGATGTATCGAACAATGATTTGTAGGATTAGATAAAATGTGAAGCAGCACTCACTCTGATTGGAATTGTTACGAAACTCAATTTATTCAACATCTTCTGTCTGCATCCACTCTGTCTACAAAGCCTTGCTGCCCATTGTCACAATTTTACTACAATTTTGTGTTGGGTTTCCCCATTATAAATGCCGGCGTCCACATTGGGACTGGAAGTGACCTACGCAGACCCGTTTTCCAGCGTGGCGTGCCCCCGCAGGCAGCGGGATCTTCCGTCCCGACACCGGCCAATGGGGTTTCCCATTGTGGGCACCCCCACGCCGTTGGGAAATCCGCTGGCGTGAGTGCGCTGCCGGGGAAACGGAGGATCCCGCCCAGCTTCTTCCCTGCTGTTACCAGACTCCTGACTGACCCTCTTATGGACTGAACTGGGGCGGGATTCTCCCCTACCCGGCGGGGAGGGGGGTTCCGGCGTAATGGAGTGGCAGGAACCACTCCGACATCGGGCCGCCCCGGCTGGAAAGGTGCGGAGAATTCTCCTCGCCGGGCGACCCATGCGCGTGAGCGTCAGCGGCTGCTCACGGCATCCCCGTGCATGCGAAGGGGAGGGCGTCTCTTCCGCCTCCGCCATAGTGAAGACCACAGCGAAGGCGGAAGAAAAAGAGTGCCCCCACGGCACAGGCCCGCCCGCGGATCGGTGGGCCCCGATCGCAGGCCAGGCCACGGTGGGGGCATTCCCCGGGCCCAGATCGCCCCGCGCCACCCCCCCCAGGCCACCAGAGCCTGCCCACGCCGCCTTGTCCCGCCGTTCAAAAGGAGGTTCAATCCATGCCGGCGGGCGAGGGTTGACAGCGGCGGGACTTCGGCCCATCGCAGGCAGGAGAATCACCAGATGTGGGCCCGCCGACCGGCGCGATGCCCGCCGACCAGCGCGGCGCGATTCCCGCCCCCGCCGAATCTCTGGTGGCAGAGAATTCAGGACACGGCAGGGGTGGGATTCACGCCAGCCCCCGGCGATTCTCCGACCCGGTGGGGGTCGGAGAATCGCGCCCCTGATCTCTCCACACATCTTCTCTACTGAGTAGTACTACACTCCATAAGCTTCACCCGATGCCTGTGCCTACGTATTTACATTGTGTATTTATGCAGGCCCTATGTTTTTTCATGTATGGAACGATCTGCCTGAATAATACTTTTCACTGCACCTCGGTATACGTGACAATAAATCAAATCCAATCTAATCCAATCTAAGGCAGCAGCAGAAAAACTCAAAAATCTATTTACCGGCCCTTAAGGCAGGCTGCGGCTGAAGTTGCAGGAATGTGAGAAGAGGTGCCACGGGAGATCCACTCCGTAACATGGACGTCAGAAAAACAGAGAGCCCTGGGATCGTTTGCAGCTCAGCCTTTTATAGAAATATTTGTCCACTTACCATTAAAGAGTTTTTAAACATTTTCATCACAGGAATGTGGAAATTTATCTCTGAAATCTTCTGATGTCTGCTCGGATTTACCTGCCAGGATAGAATTAAACAGAAATTAGTACTTTGAGAGTAATTTCAGACATGATGGGCGCAATTCTCCGTTCCCCCAGCCCCGTGTTTCTCGGAGGCGCACCACTCATTGGCAACGGGATTCGCAGCTCCTGCCGCCTGACAATCGAATTTCCCATTGGAGACACCCCATGCCGACTGGAAACCCACGGGCGGGGGTGGGTTGCCGGCGGGAAAAGAGAATCCCGTAGAATTCCGGCCGACATATGGGGCGAAATTCTCCGGTATCGGCGCGATGTCCGCCGACCGGCACCAAAAACGGAGCAAATCAGTCCGGCATCGCGCCGCCCCAAAGGTGCGGAATCCTCCGCATCTTGAGGGGCCGAGCCCTAACGTTGAGGGGCTAGGCCGACGCCGGACAAATTTCCGCCCCGCCAGCTGGTGGGAAAGGCCTTTGGTGCCCCGCCAGCTGGCGCGGAAATGATATTGCCGGGCGGCGCATGCGCGGGAGCGTCAGCGGCCGCTCACGGCATCCCCGCGCATGCGCAGTGGAGGGAGTCTCTTCCGCCTCCGCCATGGTGGAGACCATGGTGGAGACCATGGCGAAGGCGGAAGGAAAAGAGTGCCCCCACGGCACAGGCCCGCCCGCGGATCGGTGGGCCCCGATCGCGGGCCAGGCCACCGTGGGGGCACCCCCTGGGGCCAAATCGGCCCGCACCCCCCCCCAGGACCCCGAAGCCCGCCCACGCCACCTTGTCCCGCCGGTAAGAGAGGTGGTTTAATCCCCGCCGGTGGGACAGGCATTCCAGCTGCAGCCGGAGAATCGCGGGGGGGGGGGGGCACCGCCCCCACCGAATCTCCTGTGCCGGAGAATTCGGCAACCGGCGGGGGTGGGATTCATGCCAGCCCCCGGCGATTCTCCGACCCAGCGGGGGGTCGGAGAATCTCGCCCATGGTAAGTGTAGCGAGCTTTTCAGGAAACTCTGGATCTATAGTTCCAAAGCCGGTGACAAACACACTGCCAAACGCACCCAAAGTGACACTTAGAAATGTTTTGGTTGAATCGCGCCCGCATCGTTTCATGAGTCAGTTGAAGGTTGAGGAGTGAGCTAGCAAGAAGCTAGAAGTTCCTGACCATGGCCACAAGCCAGTCAAAGGTGGAACAAGGTGAAGAGACACTCAAAATAGAGGTCCAGAGTAATGAGGGTAACTCGCACCTACCTTGTACAGTGCTTGTAAAATTTTTAATGAAGCGAGCAGTTTGGTGTTGTCTTTTGAAGTGTCCACCATGGTGATTTGAAGAAGTTGCTTTGATTCTTTTTGATAACTCCTCACAAGGCGCATGAAGAAATAATAAGGCATTGTGCTCCACCAGCATTCTAGTCATGAAAGAGCACAGAAATGTTCAAGCAAAATAAAACACAGCCGATCAGATGGTAACACATCGAAAAAGCAAACACAATGATGAACTATAAAGATAGAACGCTGGGTGCTGTTATAATCCCCATGAGGACGACACGATTAATTATGGAGTATGAGCTAATTAACTCAGGACCATAAAAATCGGCCCAGGTAGGAGCCAAACCATAAGACCATAAGACATAGGAGCAGAATTAGGCCACTCGGCCCATCGAGTCTGCTCCGGCATTCAATCATGGCTGATATGCTCCTCGTGTGCGATGTGGGAGCTCAGGGACACGTCCACTGTCCCTGGCTCCTTCACGTGCAAGAAGTGTGACCAGTTGGAGCTCCTGTTAAGACTGCTTGACGGCTCTGGAGCTGCGGATGGACTCATTTTGGAGCGTCCGCGATGCTGAGGAAGTCGTGGATAGCACGTTTAGCGAGTTGGTCACACCGCAGGTGAAAGGTACTGAGGGGGATAGAAAATGGGTGACCAAAAGATAGAGCAAGAGTAGGAAGGCAGTGCATGTGTCCCCTGCGGTCAGCTCCCTGCAAAACAGATATACCGCTTTGGATACTGTTGAGGGAGATGGCTCACCAGGGGAAGGCAGAAGCAGCCAGGTTCATGGCACCGTGGCTGGCTCTGCTGCGCAGCTGGGCAGGAAGAAGAATGGCAGGGCTATAGTTATAGGGGACTCAATCGTAAGTGGAATAGACAGGCAGTTCTGCGGACGCAATCGCGACTCCAGGATGGTATGTTGCCTCCCTGGTGCAAGGGTCAAGGATATCTCGGAGCGGCTGCAGGACATTCCTTGGGGGGGGGGGGGGGGGGGGGAGGGAGGGTGAACAGCCAGCTGTCGCTGTGCACATAGGCACCAACGATATAGGTAAAAAACTGGACGAGGTCCTACAAGCTGAATTCTGGGAGTTAGGAGTTAAACTAAAAAGTAGGAACTCAAAGGTAGTAATCTCAGGATTGCTACCAGTGCCACGAGCTAGTCAGAGTAGGAATGTCAGGATAGATAGGATGAATGCGTGGCTCGAGAGATGGTGCAAGAGGAAGGGATTCAAATTCCTGGGGCATTTGAACCGGTTTTGGGGGAGGTGGGACCAGTACAAGCTGGACGGTCTGCACCTGGGCAGGACTGAAACCGATGTCCTGGGGGTGTGTTTGCTAGAGTTGTTGGGGAGAGATTAAACTAATGTGGCGGGGGATGGGAACCGATGCAGGAAGTTGGAAGGTAGTAAAACAGGAACAGAACAAAAGGCAGTAAGGGGGAAAGTATAAGGCAGAGAAGCCATAGTCAAAAATCAAAAAGGGCGACAGTGCAAGGTACAGTGACTGAGGGGAGCTCAGTGAATAGGACCAGTAATACTAAAAGGAATAAAACGGGAAGTAAAAACATTAATGGTAAGCGATGCGGCAGGTTGTTACATGAAGATATGGGTTCAACGACAAGGAAAATTAGGAGAAAAGTTAAGAGGAAATATAACTTAGGAGAGGTTACTGATCGAGGTGTTGAGATTCAGAACAGAGGTAAAAAAGCCAACATAAGTGTACTTTACCTGAATGCTCGTAGTATTCGGAATAAGGTAAATGAATTGATGGCGCAAATCATCGTGAATGACTATGGTTTAGTAGCCATTACTGAAACATGGTTAAAGGATGGTCACGACTGGGAGTTAAATATCCAAGAGAATCAAACTATTCGGAAGGACAGAGTAGATGGTAAGGGAGGCGGTGTAGCTCTGTTATTTAAAGCTGACATCTGGGCAATAGTAAGGGATGACATTGGTGCTATGGAGGATAAGGTTGAATCCATTTGGGTGGAAATCAGGAATAATGTGAAAAAGTCAGTGATAGGAGTAGTCTATGGGCCATCAAATAGTAACATTATGGTGGGGCAGGCAATAAACAAAGAAATAACGGATGCATATAGAAATGGTACTGCAGTTATCATGGGGGAGTTTAATATACATGTCGATTGGTTTAACCAGGTCGGTCAAGGCAGCCTTGAGGAGGAGTTTATAGAATGTATCCGCGATAGTTTCGTAGAACAGTATGTAATGGAACCTACGAGGGAACAAGCGGTCCTAGATCTGGTCCTGTGTAATGAGACAGGATTGATTCATGATCTCATAGTTAGGGATCCTCTCGAAAGGAGCGATCACAGTATGGTGAAATTTAAAATACAGATGGAGGGTGAGAAGGTAAAATCAAGCACTAGTGTTTTGTGCTTAAACAAAGGAGATTACAATGGGATGAAAGAAGAACTAGCTAAGGTAGACTGGGAGCAAAGACTTTATGGTGAAACAGTTGAGGAACAGTGGAGAAACTTCCAAGCGATATTTCACAGTGCTCAGCAAAGGTTTATACCAACAAAAAGGAAGGACGGTAGAAAGAGGGAAAATCGACCGTGGTTATCTAAGGAAATAAGGGAGAGTATCAAATTGAAGGAAAAAGCATACAAAGTAGCAAAGATTAGTGGGAGACTAGAGGACTGGGAAATCTTTAGGGGGCAACAGAAAGCTACTAAAAAAGCTATAAAGAGTAAGATAGATTATGAGAGTAAACTTGCTCAGAATATGAAAATAGATAGTAAAAGTTTCTACAAATATATAAAACAAAGTGTGGCTAAGGTAAATATTGGTCCTTTAGAGGATGAGAAGGGAGATTTAATAATGTGAGATGAGGAAATGGCTGAGGAACTGAACAGGTTTTTTGGGTCAGTCTTCACAGTGGAAGACATAAATAACATGCCAGTGACTGATGGAAATGAGGCTATGACAGGCGAGGATCTTGAGAGGATTGTTATCACTAAGGAGGTAGTGATGGGCAAGCTAAAGGGGCTAAAGTTAGACAAGTGTCCTGGCCCTGATGGAATGCATCCCAGAGAGCTAAAAGAGATGGCTAAGGAAATTGCAAATGCACGAGTGATAATTTACCAAAATTCACTAGACTCTGGGGTGGTCCCGGCGGATTGGAAATTAGCAAACGTGACACCACTGTTTAAAAAAGGAGGTAGGCAGAAAGTGGGTAATTATAGGCCAGTGAGCTTAACTTCGGTAGTAGGGAAGATGCTGGAATCTATCATCAAGGAAGAAATAGCGAGGCATCTGGATGGAAATTGTCCCATTGGGCAGACGCAGCATGGGCTCATAAAGGGCAGGTCGTGCCTAACTAATTTAGCGGAATTTTTTGAGGACATTACCAGTGTGGTAGATAACGGGGAGCCAATGGATGTGGTATATCTGGATTTCCAGAAAGCCTTTGACAAGGTGCCACACAAAAGGTTGCTGCATAAGATAAAGATGCATGGCATTAAGGGGAAAGTAGTAGCATGGATAGAGGATTGGTTAATTAATAGAAAGCAAAGAGTGGGGATTAATGGGTGTTTCTCTGGTTGGCAATCAGTAGCTAGTGGTATCCCTCAGGGATCAGTGTGGGGCCCACAATTGTTCACAATTTACACAGATGATTTGGAGCTGGGGACCAAGGGCAATGTGTCTCAGTTTGCAGATGACACTCAGGTGAGTGGTAAAGCAAAAAGTGCAGAGGATACTGGAAGTCTGCAGAGGGATTTGGATAGGCTAAGTGAATGGGCTAGGGTCTGGCAGATGGAATACAATGTTGACAAATGTGAGGTTATCCATTTTGGTAGGAATAACAGCAAAAGGGATTATTATTTAAATGATAAAATATTAAAACATGCTGCTGTGCAGAGAGACCTGGGTGTGCTAGTGCATGAGTCGCAAAAAGTTGGTTTACAGGTGCAACAGGTGATTAAGAAGGCAAATAGAATTTTGACCTTCATTGCTAACGGGATGGAGTTTAAGGCTAGGGAGGTTATGCTGCAATTGTATAAGATGTTCGTGAGGCCACACCTGGAGTATTGTGTTTGGTTTTGGTCTCCTTACTTGGGAAAGGACGTACTGGCACTGGAGGGTGTGCAGAGGAGATTCACTAGGTTAATCCCAGAGCTGAAGGCGTTGGATTACGAGGAGAGGTTGTGTAGAATGGGACTGAATCATCATTAGAAGGATGAGGGGGGATCTTATAGAAACATATAAGATTATGAAGGGAATAGATAGGATATATGCGGGCAGGTTGTTTCCACTGGCAGCTGAAAGCAGAACCGGAGGGCATAGCCTCAAAATAAGGGGAAGTAGATTTAGGACTGAGTTTAGGAGGAACTTCTTCACCCAAAGGGTTGTGAATGGGTTGTGAATCTATGGAATTCCTTGCCCAGTGAAGCAGTAGAGGCTCCTTCATTAAATGTTTTTACGATAAAGATGGGATAGTTTTTTGAAGAATAAAGGGATTAAGGGTTATGGTGTTCGGGCCGGAAAGTGGAGCTGAGTGCACAAAAGATCAGCCATGATCTCATTGAATGGCGGAGCAGGCTCGAGGGGCCAGATGGCCTACATCTGCTCCTAGTTCTTATATGTTTCTCATCCTCGTTCTCCTGCCTTCTCCCCATAACCCCGGATCCCCTTATTAATCAAGAACCTATCTACCTCTGCCTTAAAGACACTCAGTGATTTGGCCTCCACAGCCTCCTGCGGCAAGGAGTTCCACAGATTCCCCACCCTCTGGTGAAGAAATCCCTCCTCATCTCTGTTTTAAAGCATTGTCCCTTTAGTCTGAGGCGGTGCCCTCAGATTCTAGTTTCTCCTACAAGTGGAAACATCCTCCCCACGTCCACACTATCGCAGTATCCTGTAATTTTCAATCAGATCCCCCCATATCGTTCTAAACTCCAACAAGTACAGACCAGAGTCCCCATACGACAAGCTCTTCATTCCAGGCTGCAGAGTAGTCCCGACTGGGAGTGTTACTTGGAGATAAACCATTTTGTTCACTCTCCTGTCTAGGCTTCTCCATGACTACTGAAGCTGCCATCCCTGAAGCAATTGTGTCACGTATTTCCTCGGGTGTCTTCCTGATTGGCTGACTTCACTTCAGCATGGACTGTGCCTACGTAGTGTTTCTAACGAAGTTCTGATTCGGAGATGTGCCAGAGCTTACCGTGTCAAATTATTATCATCCAAGATATTTGGTCTCTGAAGATGGTACAGAAAAGACAGAAAGGGTTGTATTCCTATCGTGTCAACCTCAGGCCTCCAGAATGTACTTTACAATCAATGAGGTATCTTTTGAAGCATTGTCATTGTTTGAATGTACGAAATGGGAAAACCAATTTGTTTTCTGAATTATTTTCCTTTAATTGTGACCATAAGACCTTTTAATTATGTTTTAAAAATGTTTCAAAAACTTACCAAGAATTTTAAAATAACTTTCTTGGAGTGAGAGAATGGCTTTGTTCAACGAGTCTGTCAGCGTTGCGGAGTCTGTCAGCACAGCGATGAGTTCTGGGAGAATAATGTAAACCCGCAATGTTTCCACACAAGCCGGAGATTGAGGTAATGACGGGATCAGTTTATCTTCCACTGCATTCTTCACCTGTAAAACCGTGAATGTCAGCGGCAGGATTGTATCTCCTTTATAATAAAGAGAATCCACTTAGTGCAGTAATATAAGAAAATAAAGAAGTAGGAGCAGGAGGAGACCATTCGGCCCATTGAATCTGCTCCACAAGCCAACACGACCATGGCTGATCATGGGCTTTCCCTTTGCTTCCCCGTCTGTTTCTGAATTCCCTCAATTCCCAGAGATCACTGTATCTCAGCCTTAAATATAATGAATGATGGAACAACCACAATCCTCTGGGGTGGAGAACTCCAATGATTCAGAACCTTCTTACCTCAGCCCGAAATGATCGGCCCCTTTCCTGAAGCTGTGCCCTCTTGTACTAGATTCCCCCGGCCAGGGGAAACGACGCTTCAGTATCTGCCCTGAAAAGCCCCATCGCAATCTTGAGTGTTCTGATGAGAATGTCTCTCATTCTTCTAACCTCTAGTGAACATACACCCAGTTTACTTCAAATTCGGACAACCCTCGCATCTCAGCAAGCTTAGCTGTACTGTCTCCAATGGAAGTAAACCATTCTTTAAATGGGGAGGCCAATTTTTAAAAAAATTTGTTCATGGGATGAGGGCGTCGCAGGCTGTGCCAGCATTTATTGCCCTTGAGGGGGTAGTTAAGAGTCAACCATATTGCTGTGGGTCTGGAGTCACATGTAGGCCAGACCAGGTAAGGAAGGAAGGTTTCCTTCCCTAAAGGAGATTAAAAGTGCTCACAATAGTCCAGGTGTGATTTCACCGAAACCCCGTACAATTGTGGCAAGGTGCCTTTTGTCTTGTACTCCAATCAGGGGTGGCCAACCGTTCCGGATTTTCCAGGATTGTCCAATAATCTGACCTTCCCGGGGTAGATTTTGTCCCATATTTCCTCTTCTCCTGCAAGCTTCATTCCTGCACACGTAGTGGGCCTAACATGTTTTTCATTTGAACTTGGGGATGCCCTGCATGTGAGCTCCCCATCCGGGTAGTGTAGCCACCTAAAATAGCTGATTCCCTATTAATTTGGCCAAAACCTGATTTAAAATGGCTAACCGAAAAGGCTGATGGGAAAAGCAGCCAACAGGACACAAACGGACAGCTGCAGACAGAATAGCGTATTCGGCTCTGGGGAAGTCGGCCCAGATCGATACCTACGACCATTAGCAGCACATCAACCCAGACATCTGCAATTTACTCGGCTATCCCCAGGAACAATTGCAACAAATTAGCAATTGAATGCCAGGCCAGACCTGTCGGCGCCTGCAGTGGCCGAAACAAAGACAGGTGAACGACCACCCCCCGATCGAGGAATCGCCCCATTATTGGAGCATATCGAACCCAGTGATTGGGAACAAGTCCAATCACTTGGGACTCAGGGTCAAGGGCCGCCCCGAGAGGCGGGAAGCCCCTGGGCCCTATAAAGTGAGGGGCCAAGTTCAGATCTCTCTCTCTCTCTCCCTTCTTCTCCTGCTCGCGACCTTCGCAAGAACATCGACCAGAAACTGTAAGTTTGACTCCAGCGATCGCTACCCGATAAAGACTCCTAGCCATCGACCCGTATCAGCCTTTTGAATCCCGCGGGCCAGATCCGATTCGATAAGCCATTTGTTTCCCTGACCGGGTGGGCTCTTCCTAAAGTTAAGTATTGGCCAGTAGTGGTAGGTTTCGATATAGATAGTAGGATTATTGTGTAAGCATTAATTGTTGTATTTAATAAATGACCGTTAATTTCAATCTTACTAAGCGGTGTGCTGACTTATTAATCATAACTCGAGCTTGAACCACGTGGCGGTATCAGAAAGATACCTGGCGACTTGTGAGCAAAGGTGACATAATCAGAGTTAATAAAACTAAGGCTAAAAAGAGCAACAGTAGGCAGAGTAAAAGTCATTGCAGTTCACGTGGCTGTGCATTTATTGCCCTTGAGAAGGTGGTGGTGAGCGGCTTTTTCAACCATGATAATCCACGTGGTGTAGGTACACCCACAGTGCTGTTAGGGAGGAGGACCTCTGCTGGGTCCTTCATCCCTTTTAGACCTTTTAGCAGTTTGATATAACTGAGTGGTTTGCTGGGCCATCTTTAATAAATAATCATTATTATTGTCACAAGTAGGCTTACATTAACACTGCAGTGAAGTCACTGTGAAAATCCCCTCGTTGCCACATTCCGGCGCCTGTTCGGGTACACTGAGGGAGAATTCAGAATGTCCAATTCACCTGACAAGCACGTCTTTCGGGACTTGTGGAAGGAAACCGGAGCACCCGGAGGAACCCCACGCAGACACGGGGAGAACGTGCAGACTCCGCACAGACAGTGACCCAAGACGGGAATCGAACCCGGGACCCGGCGCTGTGAACCAACAGTGCTAACCATTGTGCTACCGTGCCACCCATCTCAGAGGGCATGTAAGAGTCAACCGCATTACTGTGGATCCAGAGTGAGATGTGAGCCAGACCTGGCAAGGACATCAGATTTCCTACCCATGGGCCATTATTGAACCAGATGGATTTTTTCGACAATGGTTTTATGGTCAACATGAGACTTCTAATTTCAGATTTCTATTCAATTGAAATGTTACCATCCGCCATGACGGGATTGAACCCAGGTCGCCAAAGGGTTACCCATATTTCTCAATTCCTTATTAATATCATAATGTAAGATCATTTAATTTATTAAGTACCCAATTCTTTTTTTCCTTTTCAGGGGCAATTTAGCGTGGCCAATTCACCTCCCCTGAACGACCTTTTGGATTGTGGGGGTGAGACCCACAAGACACAGGGAAAATATGCAAACTCCACACGGACAGTGACCCAGGGCTGGGATTGAACCCGGGATATGCAGCGCCGTGAGGCAGCAGTGCTAAGTACTGCGCCACTGTGCCACCCCTAAGATCATTAAATTTAACTGTGAATTCCTGCAACAAAATATGTAACTACGGGCCAATAGCTAATTGAAATTCATACATTGACGGGATGGTATTATAGTTGACAGGAATTCAAAGGAATGTTAATGAGATTCCACCATTCTCTGGTAAACACTTACAGGTGTGACAACTGTTAAACTTTGGAGGTTTCCCCGTCGTTATCCCTGAATCAACCTTTTGAGGATTTAAAAGATCATTTGCAGAAGATTGTAACTGAAGAAGTGCTTTATTCTATAATGTTCAAAGTCTGAGTAAACAGAAAAAGAGCATGTTTTTAATGATTTGCGAGAGTGATGTTTTTCAATTTGGGAGGTGCTTGAAGGTTTGTGAAAAAATTCACATCTGCCTCAAGTGTATCCAACAAGCATATTGCGGGTTGTTTCCGTGCTGACTTTGAAATCACAGGTGCAGCATCAAGCTGCAATAACAGTTGGCACTTATGTTACACCTATAGTGTATTAAAAGTGCTCTTTGCATCTGGGTATTTTCATTGCAAGTGCATTTCCCGGGCTCAAACTTTACAACATAAAGAACAAAAATATTATTGCGAAATTAATAACTTCTGTAATATACTGTGGCTGTACAGACTAATGTTGTCATTTGATCTCTTCACAAACTAATTCGCTCCACCGACATTGTTACCATGAATTTTGAGAGACACCTTTCCTTCTGCCCTTTCCAAGGGCAGAACATAGAACATTACAGCGCAGTACAGGCCCTTCGGCCCTCGATGTTGCGCTGACCTGTGAAACCACTCTAAAGCCCATCTACACTATTCCCTTATCGTCCATATGTCTATCCAATAACCATTTGAATGTCCTTAGTGTTGGCGAGTCCACTACTGTTGCAGGCAGGGCATTCCACGCCCTTACTACTCTCTGAGTAAAGAACCTACCTCTGACATCTGTCCTATATCTATCTCCCCTCAACTTAAAGCTATGTCCCCTCGTGCTAGACATCACCATCCGAGGAAAAAGGCTCTCACTGTCCACCCTATCCAATGCTCTGATCATCTTGTATGCCTTAATTAAGTCACCTCTTAACCTTCTTCTCTCTAACGAAAACAGCCTCAAGTCCCTCAGCCTTTCCTCATAAGATCTTCCTCCATACCAGGCAACATTCTGGTAAATCTCCTCTGCACCCTTTCCAGGAAAGGTGTCTCTCAAAATTCATGGTAACAATGTCGGTGGAGCAAATTAGTTTGTGAAGAGATCAAGTGTATTCCATTGGGAAATCCTGCCTGAAATCCAGTTCCAATGGGCCGGGTGTAAAACTTCATCAGGTCAGATGAAGGTTCTCACTCAAAAACAGGAAACTTTCCCTCTCTTTTGCTGCCTGTTGTGTCCTTGCCGCACCTTCTATTTGCATTTCAGCTGACAACTTAGTGTGGTGATTTTAGGATAGCAGTAAAGCGATTGGCGGCGTTGAACTGGTCGCAGCTGGTAACGAAGAACAGACTTGCGTTGAATCAGTAACTTTACAATGTGGCATTGACACCCCCGGGTTACAGGGTAGGGTGGTGGGGTGGGAAGGGGGTCAGTGCAGACCCGATATAGCCTCCTTCTGCACTGTTGGGATTTTATGGCAAGCAGGTGTGGTGTAAAAATGATCTGCTGGAAAAAGTAAATTTCTCTCCTGTACATTTTCAAATATGTTAACTGCAATTTTGTGTCTGTGAATGAATAAAAAGTATTTATTGATGTAAATCCCACAGAACCTTTCATCATAATCTATGGCATCAGATTAACTATGGTGAGAGAACCTTCTGGTAAACAGGATAGGATGCCGGGGCTTGGAGTAAGGTGACATCAAGCAGATTTACACACTGCTGTCAGACATCAACCTATATCTTTTGGCATCTTTACCAGAATATCTGCACAGCGAAATCCAGTCTTATTGAACTTTAAAGAGCTTAATCATTGGTTTAGTGGCAGCATTCCTGCCTCTGAATCGAAAGGTTCAGGGTTCAAACCCCTCTCCAGACATTCCGAGTGAGTGGTTCTGAATCCTGGGTTGTTATCCAGCAGGATACCCGGGGTCAGTGGGTTATTCCTTCCCCTCACTGTATAAAATGTGGGGGCCCATAGAAGCCTCTTTCTGTACCGTACTAATCAGCCTTCGGGTTGACATAAAGATGATTACAACAGCTGATATTCATTTGGTGCCTTTAACAGAATAAATCCTCCCTGAGCATGTCACAGATAACATTCTAAAATAAATGAGACGCTGAGCTATGTGGGGGGGGTACCAATGTGGATGAACAAAAGCATGGTCAAAGAGTTGGGTTTCAAGGAACACGCTCAAAGAAGTAAGGGAGGCAGAGAGTAAGAAATGTTTAGCGAGGGAATAAAATACATTCCAGTATTTTTAGGTGTGAGAAACTCTAGGTTCGGAGTAGTGATTAGTCAGTAACTTTACCTTTTCTAACACGGAGGAGTTTTTAACCAACTTCACGAAGCCCAGATATACTGCAGACATGTCCAGGCCGGACACCTCTCCGTTTGTGTTGAAATGGCCATCCTTGCTGTTTAGAAAGATAGCAAGAATGATTATTAATGCATCGTGGAAACCATCAGATATTATTGTGAAGAAGTCACATTGGACTTGAAACATGAATTCTGTATCTCTGCACAGATGCTGCCAGACTGCCTGAGTGCTTCCAACACTTATTGTTCTGTTATTTCAGATCTCCAGCATCTGCAGTATTTTGCTTTTATAACATTATACTGGCTGTTATATTGTCACCGCTGATTGATTGAAGTACTGGCTCTTGGTGCTGATCCAGTTCTATATACTGATCTGAAACAATGTGCTGGAGCTCAAACACTCAGCTTTGTTGGGGTAAATTTACATAGTCACCACCTGGGCGGTGATCTGGTCTGGTAAAGTGAATTAGCAAAACTCTTACTGCAACCCCCCCCCCCGGACCATGTATTCACTACATTTAAAATGTACCCCTTGGAATGGTAAAATCGGGGTCCATTTATCATTATTCAGCCTCATGGTTCCATAGAATCATGGAATCCCTACAGTGCAGAAGGAGGCTATTCAACCCATTGAGTCTGCACCAACCCCTCGAATGAGCACTCTACCCATGCCCACTCCCCCGTCCACCCTGCCCTATCCCTGTAACCACCATA
The DNA here is from genome assembly GCF_047496885.1 of Scyliorhinus torazame. NCBI lineage: Eukaryota > Metazoa > Chordata > Chondrichthyes > Carcharhiniformes > Scyliorhinidae > Scyliorhinus > Scyliorhinus torazame. The sequence continues at coordinate 19,112,073 of NC_092709.1, read as the reverse complement.
ACCTAACCTGTGCATCCTTGGACACTAAGGGCAATTTATCACGGACAATCCACCTAACACGCATATCCTTGGACTTGTGGAGTATAGGGCCGGGTCGGAGAATCGGCAGGTGTGGGGGTGTGTGGTGGGGCGCGAATCCCGCGACGCCACGCCGGCGATGGTGCCGGCACAGTCGCCGCGGCGCCAGTCGGGGCCATTGAATGCGGCCCCCCCCCCCCGGCGATTCTCCACGCTCAACGGGCCGAGTGCCCACCGCGTTAGGCCGAGTGCCGCCGGTGTCGTTCGCGTGTGGTCCTACCCGGCGGGACCTCGGCGTTCATGCTGTGGGGGCCGTCCTGGTGGGGGGGAGGGGGTATCCGGCTCCGGGGTTGCCAGGCCCCGTGATCAGGGGCTACCGATCGGCGGGCGGGCTAATTCCGGTGGGGGGCGTATGTTCCTCCACGCCGGGCCCCTGTAGGGCTCAGTCATGTTGCATGGAGTCCATAACGGAGACCTGCGCGTACCCGCGCCACCTGTGCTGGGGCCCGTATCGGCAGCTGGAGCTGCATGAAGCGCTCCAGTGCTGTGCTGGCCCCCTGTGGGTTGGAGGATCGCTGCTCCTAGCGACCAAATGACGCCGTCGTAAAACGCTCCGCCATTTACGACGGCGTCAACACTTAGCCCCATTATCGGAGAATCCTGCCCTAGGTCTTTCTTGTGGAGTACAGGTCTTCTACCTATGATATTTATCTTGGGAAACCACATCCAACCCAACAACCACAACCTGCATTTATATGGCATCTCCAATGTAATAAAATGTCCCGGGGGCTTCACAGGAGTGTCATCTGACAGAAATTTGACACCAAGTCAAAAAAAGCCATTAGGCCAATTGATCTGAAACTTAGACATGGAGGCAAGGTTTTAAGAAGCGCCTTGAAGAATGAGAGTGGCGTAGCAGAGAGGTTTGAGGGGAGCATTCCAGACAATGGTGGAGTAAGGGAAGTTGGAGATGCACAGAAGGCTACCATTATATTTCCTCTCAAAATGTTGAAGTTTCTCAACCTTAGCGACGTTCTTCCCCTCAGAACTGAGACAGGTCCCCTGTTACACCTCAGATAGTCCGGATGCCTATCGGAAATATTTCATGACGCGTACCCTAATTCCTGGAAGAGTGATGCAGCGAAGGAAACAAGCTAATGGGCGGGAAGTGTTTGGCCAGAGGAAATTCTGGGTAATGAATTCCCAAACTGAACTTGACTGCGGGGGGCGCTGACATCACTTAACGCAGCTTTGATAGTTTGAGAAACTACGGAAAGGGCCGGCGCTATAACAGAATCTGTCCAGTAAATCCCGTGACATTCCTGCACAGTCCTTTACCTTCTTATTATGCGCCAGGGTTTAGAGAACCCCAGAGTGTATCATAGAGTTCACCTGACCCACAACTTTTACTAGATTGTGGTATGGGGAGCACACGGCCCACTCTACAGGTGTGGTACAGCAGAAATGGAAATGTATTTTTTAAAGCAAAACAATGTTTATTCTATGAACTCAAGTTAACCTTTTTGAAACATACAATGAAGATCTTAGCAACCATTAATTCAAATACAACCCCCAAAGAGTACAACACTGAGTAATCCTTTAAGCTTTCCTTTTAACATCCATAAGACTTAAAACACCTTTTACCAGAAGCACATCAGGTTAAAGTCACGACTGTTAATAGTTTTAAAAATCACCAGGATCGATTTACAACCTTTAGAGTACAGAGATTCATACACCTTCTGGCTGTGACTGCAACTATCCAGCTTTGAAAATGAAACTAAAACACACCCTGCAGTAAACAGCCTAAAACGAAAGTAAAAAGCTGACAGACAGCCCAGCTCCACCCACTCTCTGACATCACTGCAGTAATAAACAACCATTTCTTAAAGGTACTCTCACTACAGATACTTATATACACACCCATTTATAAACAACTATTTCTTAAAGGTACTCTCACTACAGATACTTATATACACACCCATTTCTTAAAGGTACTCTCACATGACACTTCTCCAAACTTCATTTTGTTCAGTCCATGAACTTCCTGAAGGAAAAGGAGTCAAATAAACACCAGAAAATAAAAGGTATCCTCTGGATCTTTTACAAAAGATTCTGGTTTGGGTGTGGGGAATAAAGCAGGAAGCTCAAATGGAATGTGGTACACATCGAAGTATGATATTTTGATGCTAATTGTTCGGCAATAAAACATTTGCTGACCTGACATCCAGGAAACTTCCACTCAAATTTTGAGAAGAGGAAAATGCTCGAACGATTGCCCTGTAAATGAAATTCAGACAAATTTAATTCACATTGTTGGCTTTTTAATAAAGAGAGATGCCTCTGGTCCTTTTTGGACTATGTTTAATTATCTATTTTTTTAAATGTTAAATACATGGAATAATTTACTGAATATTCAAATTTTGCACAGCTGCACCCTATGGAAGTTCCTGCGACGTGGGCATTGCTGGGGGGCCAGTATTTATTGCCCATTCCTAGTTGCCCCTGGATTGAGAGCTGGCTTTTAAGGGCACGTAAGAGTCAACCACATTGCTGTGGGTCTGGAGTCACATGTAGGCCAGGCCAGGGAAAGGAAGACAGATTTCCTTCCCTAAAGGACATTAGTGAACCAGATAGGTTTTTACGACAATCAACAATGGTTTCATGGTCATCAAGAGACATAATCCCAGATTTTTATTGGAGTCAAATTTCACCTTCTGCCTTGGTGGGATTTGAACGTAGATCCCCAGAGGATTACCCTGGGTCTCTGGATCTCTGGATTACTAGTCCAGTGACAATATCACTGCATCACTGCTACCCCCTTCTGTTTAACATAAACATAAATAGTGAAATTGAATTCAGTGCCAACGTCACGCAATAGGCATCTTCAATGTGGATTATATTTAGAAACTGCATCAACAGAACATGTTGAAACTGAGATGAGATATGTTGGAAACTGTAACTACAGTGGAACTTCCTGGAGGATGCTTGAAAATCGTTTGGGAATTGAGTCCTCTAGTTTGCACAGTAAACCAATGTCCTCAACATGGCATCTGACACAATATAGGTTACAAACGGTACAGAAGCCCCTAAAACCCGCTGATTGAAGTGTGGCAGAAGTACCACTGACCTCAGATCCTGACTCCACCAGCGTATTCACATCTTCAATGGCTGCCTACAGAATATCAGGTGCATCTTGGGAGCCCATCTGATGGCACAACATTGGGAACTCACTACCCCAAAGAGCTGTGGACTCTCAGCCATTGAATATTTTCAAGGCTCAGATCTGTGGATTCTTGGAATCTAAGGGAATCAAGGGGACTGGGCAGTAGAGTTGAGTTTGATGGTCAGCCAGGATCTTATTGGATGGTCGAATGGGCTCAAGGGTGTGTCTAGCCCACCCCTAAAACTATTTCATTTGTCCTTTATAGATGTGCACCACAAGAGACTGGAAGATAAATTTCACGATTGACACAAACCCATTTGAAATAGTTGTGTTAATGCGAGAATTAACCCCAACACGTAAAACCTTTGCATGTGTTTGCCCGGTGGAGTTTGATAAAAATTTCTGAAGGTAGTTATAGGGAAATTGGGGAGGTAAATGGAACTTAGCAAGAAGGCAAATTACTTTGTTGTGTTTTTGTCCATTTCTTTCTCCAACAAACTGTCCAATGTCATGATTTTCTTCAAAGTATTCAATGCAGATGGGTTAACAGAAGGCACCAAACCCTAGCAAAAAACACAAGAACACTAAATGTCCATCTGTAGACAAGGAATGCAAGAAACACCGATTTTCTCTGGTAGGAACATTGGCCAAGATTCTCCAGGTCCACCCTTTCGAAGCGGGATTTGCGATTGGCCGCAGAATAGCGCGCCGCGCCAAAATTGGGATTCATGTCTGGTGGCAGGACCGCCATGAGTCTCTGTGCTCGCCCCGCCCTACCGGCGATAGTGGGATTCCTGATGTCCGAGCCCGTCGTCCTGCCCGGATTCAGCAGAACTATGCAAATAGCTCGTTAGAACTATTTTACATCTGATTGGCGGGTGGGATGCACCATTCACTAGCCAGCTGGGATGTGCTCTAGCCTCCCCACAGAACCCTATAGGGGCTGGTTTAGCACAGGGCTAAAGAGCTGGCTTTTAAAGCAGACCAAGGCTCGCCAGTAGCATGGTTCAATTCCCATACCAGTCTCCCCGAACAGGCGCCGGAATGTGGCGTCTAGGGGCTTTTCACAGTAACTTCATTTGAAGCCTACTTGTGACAATAAGCAATTTGCATTTTTTTTTTCAGCCGGGAATTACATGGCGTGATTGGGTGCAAGTATCGAGGAACGTGGACCTGGCAGCTTGCCAGGTGGCAAGGTGGTAAGTGCCCTCCCAACAATTGCCTCCGGGTTGCTGAGGGGGTCCTTCATGGAAGGTGGGGGCTCAGGGGAGCTTGCGCTGGGCTGGAGGGGCTCAGGTTGCGGGTCTTCCCTGGGATGGGGCTCGTTTGGCTCCTCTCCCCATCTGCAGCCTTTAAACCCGTAAAACAGTCAGTCAGTCTGGCCTGAAGCTCTGACAAATATTGGGAAAACTCCACCCATTGTGTGGTCACCAATATCTCCCCCTGGTCTCAAGGTGTACTTATCGTCTTACCACTTCATCATTGCGCTCTGCAAAGCTTTGGTTTCCTCCAGCAAAAATTCTTTTCACAGCCGGCTTGGTTGTAAGGCCTGTCAAATTGTACAAACACAGAAATATTGCTTAAAATATGTGTCAGCCTGTTTTTCGTTATGTCATATGTTAATTTTACGTCCTTGACCCTTTCTTGTCATGTTCTTCTGTTACAAACTCCTCAGTCAATATTTGTAATGGAAAGTGTCTAAGTAATTACCCACCCATATGGCTGAAGATGTGGCAGCGCCATCACCAGGGCAAAGGTGTAATTACAGTGTGACATGTTTACATAGGACTTTTCAATTATCAATATAGACTGTGGAATTTATAAAATCAAATAAATAAAAATAAGGCTTAATGTATGGGCTTCAAATGAGGAATGAATAATGTCTGTAATACTGCTTCAGTAATCCCCAGCATCTCAGGGCTAATGAGGGCAGCTTTGGAACTGAGTGCATACCTGAGAGTGTGGTGAGTGGGGGGAGTTTAAAGTGTCAATCTTGTATTTGAAGAATCTAGTCCAGTCTGTTATTAGTAGCAACCGGAAAGTGCTGTGGGAATAGATTAGGTTTGTTCCTCTCAGCCTTAGACAGGCTAAACACACTTTACCGAGAGAGCTAAGCAGTCGATTAGCTAACTAATTGAGTCTGGTCGCTCGAGCTCCATTTCAGTTTACTATGAACTCAGGGGGCTGGATCCTCCGCTGTCGGGATTCTCCGTTGCGCCGGCAGTGCACCCAATCCCGGGGATTTCCCGACAGCGTGGGGCTGCCCACAATGGGAGACCCCATTGGCCGGCTGGCGAGACGGAGATTCCTGCCACCGGCGGGGGGCCGCACCGGAACACTGGAGCAGTGGGGCGGAGAATCCCGCCCAGGGTTCTTGAGTGCAGCTTAGGACCTGAGTGCATGCATACCTGGGAGTTTGGTGAGTTGCTCAGTGCCAGTGGGCTTGAGGCCGAGGTGCAGACCATTGCAACATTTCAGGGTGGAAGAACATTGCCTGGATGCTTTTTACAAGGAGGCAGTCACAACTCTTAGGATAGGGTCTTGTGATTTGGCCAATGGTCAGAGTTCAGTATGTTAGAGGTTCTCTGAGTTTGTCTGAATGAGAGTGGGCTGCGGGGTTGACGGGTAGACTGACCATGGCACTGTGATAGAGGAAAACATTCGAGTGGAGGGAGCAAAAAGGAACATAGTGGTGGTAGGGAACAGTGTAGTGAGGTGGATTGACACTATTCTGTGCAGCAAAGAGCAAAGTCCAGTCGGCTGTGTTGCCTCTTGGTGCCTGTGTTCTGGACATCTGCTCAGAGCTGGAGAGGAACCGCCGGGATTCTCCCCCGATCGGCGGGCGGGCCATACCGGGCACCAAAGAGCGGCGTGAACCACTCCGGCGTTGGGCCGCCTGGACGTTGCGGAATTCTCCGCACTTCTGGGGGCCAGGTCGGCCCTGGAGTGGTGGGCGCCACGCCAATCGCCGCCGAACGGCCTCCACGTCCGGCACGAGTTGGCGCATGCGCAGAACTGCTTCCGTGATCCCTGCGCACGCGCCGGGGGTTTCTTCTCCCCGCCGGCCATGGCGGAGTTTTACCGAGGACGGCTCGGAGGGAGAGAGTGCCCCCACAGCACAGGCCCTCCCGCAGATCGGCAGGCCCCGATCACGGGCCAGGCTACTGTGGGCCCCCCCCCGGGGCTGGATCCCCCCGCACCCCCCCCCCCCCCCCCCGAGGAGTCCGCAAGCCACCCTCAGAGCCAGGTCCCGCCGATATGGACCTTGCGTATTACACGTCGGCGGGACCGGCCGTAAACGGGCGGCCGCTCGGCCCATCGAGGCCCGGAGAATCGCCGGGGGGGGGGGGGGGGGCACTGCCAACGGCCCCCGACTGGCGCGACGTGATCCCTGCCCCCGTCAAAAACCCGGCGCCGGAGAATTCGGCAGCCGGCGTCGGAGTGGCGGAGCGGGATTCACGCCGCTCCCCCCCCGGTGATTCTCCGACCCGGCGCGGGGGGTCAGAGAATCCCGCCCACAAGTGGGAGGGAAGGTTCCAGTTGTCGTGGTCCATGTAGGTGCTGTGCTGTCACAGTCCAGGTAGGACTGTGAAAATGGTTCTGAATACAGGGTCCTGTAGGGGGTAGGACAAGGAATAAAGGAAATGGAGCCCCCGGAGGAAACCCACTCAGGGTACAATGGTGGCACAGTGGTTAGCACCGCTGCCTCACAGCGGTTAATTCCAACCTTGGGTGACTGTCTCTGTGGAGTCTGCACATTCTCCTCGTGTCTGCAGAGGGGCTGGTTTAGCACACTGGGCTAAATCGCTGGCTTTGGAAGCAGATCAAGGCAGGCCAGCAGCACGGTTCAATTCCTGTACCAGCCTCCCCGAACAGGCGCCGGAATGTGGCGACTAGGGGCTTTTCACAGTAGCTTCATTTGAAGCCTACTTGTGACAATAAGCGATTTTCTTATTTTCCTCTGGGTGTTGCGGTTTCCCCCCACAGTCCAAAGATGTGCAGGTTAGGTGAATTGGCCATTATAAATTCCCCTTAAGGTCGGGTTACAGGGCGGGGAATAGGACCTAGGTAGGGTTGTCTTTCAAAGTGTCAGTGCAGACTCAATGGGCCAAATAGCCTCTTTTTACACTGAAGGTATTCTATAATGTGCAAACTCCACACAGACCATCAGTCAAAGCTGAAATTGTACTGGAGTGCCAGGCGTGTTAGGCAGCAGTGCTAACCACTGTGTCACTCCTTGACATGCTTTATCTGAGTTCTATATAAAATCAAAGTCTTCCTGAAAATGCAATTCATCATATCCACAGGTCAACATTATATGCCAGTCATGGCCAAATCTTTTCCATACAATGGGGTTATTAAAATATAGAAGTTTACATCGCTTACCATTTTCCGTTCCATTTTTGTCAGGTGTGTCCGTGATGTTGACAGGAAGAGGCACTAACTGATCACTGGTCTCTCGGTTTCCCAGCTGCCCATTCTCTCCACGACCAAAAGAGTAAATCTCACCAGACGATGCAACGAAGACAAGTGTGTGATCGCTGTTCAAAATATATATACGTTCATAATTTAACAAGCCTTTGCCAAGTTTTCTGCTGCTAATCAGCTCTTGGGCAAAATTCTCCGGTATCGGCGCGATGTCCGCGACCGGCACCCAAAACGGCGCAAATCAGTCGGGCATCGCGCTGCCCCAAAGGTGCGGAATCCTCCGCATATTTGGGGGCCGAGCCCCAACCTTAAGGGGCTAGACCCGCGCCGGACTAATTGCCGCCCCGCCAGCTGGCGGAAAAGGCCTTTGGTGCCCCGCCAGCTGGCGCGGAAATTTCATCTCCGGGCGGCGCATGCGCGGGAGCGTTAGCGGTCACTCACGGCATCCCCGCGCAGGCGCTGTGGAGGGAGTCTCTTCCGCCTCCGCCATGGTGGAGACCATGGAAGGAAAGGAAGGAAGGAAAAGAGTGCCCCCACGGCACAGGCCCGCCCGCGGATCGGTGGGCCCCGATCGCGGGCCAGGCCATCGTGCCCCAGATCGCCCCCCAGGACCCCGGAGCCCGCCCGCGCCGCCTTGTCCCGCCGGTAAGGTCGGTGGTTTAATCTACGCCGGCGGGACAGGCATTCTAGCAGCGGGACTTCGGCCCATCCGGGCCGGAGAATCGTGGAGGGGGAGCCGCCAACCGGCGCGGCGCGCCCCCGCCGAATATCCGGTGTCAGAGAATTCGGCAACTGGCGGGGGCGGGATTCACGCCAGCCCCCGGCGATTCTCCGACCCGGCGGGGGGTCGGAGAATCTCACCCCTTAACTCTTACAAACTTCGGTGTTAGTCTCTGATTAGCGAATCAAGATACAAAGTGAGTGAATATTTACTTGTGCTGGTACGTCGGAAAAGGATTATTTAAACGGAACAGCTCCATTTCCCACTCTGTTCACACTCATTCCTGATTTTAATGCCTTTGGCTCTGGTGGAAAATCAGGCCCTCTCCAGATGCTGTTAGGAGCCTCAACCATAAATGGAAATTAAGGTTCCGTGGGATTCCAGTGGAATGTTTACCCCCTTTCAAGTGGTATGTCATCCTGGTAAAGATGTTAGGAAGCCAGTGAGACCTTCTGAGACACATTAAGATATGTTATCTTCATTGGCCTGTCCGACTAGTATTGCTGCACGGAGCCCCACAAGGAAAGTCCCGGCCTTTGCTGTCCCAGGCTTCCAACCATCATTCCAAACCACCACCGTCCGTCCCCCCCACACCCCACCTCACAGTTATCTTGCTCCCGGCAGCCATTTTGTTCTGTCGGCCTATATCTCCACTCACCATTTCTAGTTCTCACGCTTATAGCATGCTTTGAGACATCATTTATTCCCAAGTGAGGAATAAGGGGCGGAAAATCGCCGCAACGCCAGGACGGCATTCTCCGATGCGTGCAAAAACGGGCACCCGCTCATGGCGCCCGGCCGCACGGAGAATCGCCGAAAATGGCCGTAGCGGCGATTCTCCGATGGAGCAGGGATTCTCCGGGCCGGAGTCCCGCCGGCGTGACCGGATGTCACGCTGGTGCCGTTCTAACATGGTATAAAACAGCGTCAACCAGTCGTGCTGGCTGACGCTGTGGGGGCAGGTGGGTGACGGCGTGGAGCGGCCCCCGGGGGGCGGGGGGGGGGAGTGGTTGACAGCGCTGGGGTTGGGGATCCCGGGAGCGGCATGGCTGTGTCTGCGAGCGGTGCGGGGGAGGCTGCCGGGGGTGGGGTGGTCCCACACATCCGCTGCCGGGGGTGGTGGGGGGGGCGGGGTGGTCCCACACATCCGCTGTCTGAAGTAGTGGGGGGGGGGGGGGCACACACCCGGGAGTGAGGGGGGGGGGGGAGCACACACATCCAGGGGTGGGGTGGGGGGGAGCCCACACAGCTGGGGGTGGGGGGGGGGGGGGAGGCCCACACATCCGGGGGTGGGGTTGGGGGCCCACACGTCCGAGGGAAGGGGGGGCGGTCCCATACATCCCCTGCCGGGGGTGGGGGTGGTGAAGGAGCGGCGGGGGCGACAAAGGCTGCGGGTGGCTACGGCCCGCCATGGCAACGGCCAGACCCATGACGGCGGACACGCAGTTGTCCATCCAACACGTTCGCTGTCGCGACGCTGGCGGCCCGCCTATCCTGACATGTGCCAGACCCCCCCACCAAACTGCCGGCACCCACCAGCGGGTATGTCCAGGGCGGCACACATGGCAGCACCCCGATGAGGGCAGTGCCACCAGACAGTGGCCCTGGCAGGGGGGACGGCCGACAGGTCTCAGGGCACCGAGGCGGCAGGGGTGGGGCGCGTGCTGGCAACCGGGCCGGCCATGTCGCCCATGGCACCTGGTTGTGGAGGGGAGTATACCAATGCTGAAACCCTGTCTACTCCCACCCCCTACAGATCGTACAATGTTCAGCCGTCTTCCACGTTTGTTGGCCGCCGTGGCGGGGGCTGCTGCCCTGCATGAGGCCCAGTGGGAGCTGGAGCACGGGCGTGACAGGGAGGTGGCGGAGCCTGTTGTACAGGAGCGGGCTGCAGTGGGGAACGTGCAAACCACCCAGGCCGCAGGGCCTCACGCCCGAGAGGCGCAGGAGGAGCACCACAGGAGCCACAGAATGAGGATAAGGAGGAGGAGGAGGAGGTGAAGGGTGTGCCACGGCCACGGAGGCGTCCGATGTGACAACGTGTGTACCGGCCCCGCATGTCCTTCGAGGACCTCCCGGACAGGGCGTGCAGGAGGAGACTCCGGATGAGCCGGGAGACCGTCACTCATACCGGCCTCATTATGTGCGACGTGGCGCCGTGTCGATTGCGTGGCGCCGCGTCTCCGACGCTGCTCGGAGGCTACGCCCTCGTGCCCCTGCTAGCTCCCTTGTACGGCGCAGAATGGGATCCCGGAACGAGCGCCAACCGCGGAGTGAAACACTCCCGTTTTAATGCCGGCGCCGACACTCTGCTATTGGAGCAGAGAATCGCGCCCAAGAATCTTTTAGGTTTTAATACCAGTAGTCTATAACAATGTCACCGATCTCTATCGATAACAAAATAGTAGGTCAGATGACAAATGGCCAATAATGTTCAGTTGCTAAAGTGTTGCGTGAATTTAAAACTTTCTGGTTCACATCTAAGAAAGGGTGAAAGAGATGTAGGTGCATTTTGTTTTGTTGATGTTTGACCAGCTCACCTCCCACATGCTATCTGAGAAACTCTCTTTCCAAACAGGTAGCCGACGAGACGAGGTTTGATCTCATCCTTTGTGGAGTTGTGTCCAAGTTGCCCGTAACTTCCAGCCCCAAAGGTGTAAACAAGTCCATCCTGGAGGAGAAAACAATGACTTCAGGGCACGTTACACCTGATCACAAGAAATTTGGTATTGAAGTGTCAATGGTCTAGTGCCCTTTAATTATTGTTAAATCTTTCATGCTTTAACAGTTAGCAAACATATCTAGTGATATAAATCTGTTATTTTAACTGATTCTCTTATGTATAAATTGACACTTTCCAAATGATTAATATGTTCATTCTTTCTTTTTACGAGATCTAGGCTGAGTTCATTAAATATTTGAATGGAAAGTAGTGGGCAGTCAGAAAATACACCTCACTGTCTGAAGCCATAAATCAAATATTGAATTTCAAATTGTATTTCTAACTTTATGCTAACCCATGTGTCATAAGTAAAGGATAGTCCGTCCATTGCGCTTTTCTCTGGGGATGGACTTAACTCTGAGTCAACTCTGGACTTAACTCGAGACCGATCCATGTGATTCTTGAACCACTTGTGAAGGAAGAGGAGCTGAGGTGGTTCTCAGCTATTTTTATCATTGGACTATCTTCTTCTAGATAGGCTGCAACCATGGTTACAGCGTCTCAATTGACATTTATGACATGGGGATGTCCCCCCCCATCTGATTAAGGAACAAACAATTGAGATTTTAATGACAAATTCCACCTGAACAAACCTTTGTCAGAACAGCAGTGTGCTCTTCCCCACAAGAGATGTGGATGGTCTTCTTACATTCCAGCAGCTTCACATAGTTGGGCTTATGTCTATCTGCAAGAAAGATTGAAAGAGCAATGAATTCACATTCCTCCTCCTGGTTCCTGTTCTAAGGTATCCGACTGGATTAACGACCGAGTTTCCAAATAAATACTATTAAATGAGTCAGAATAAAATAATTCCCACTGTTACATTGCACAAACACTGGGCGGGATTTTCCAGCCCTGCGGTGTTATGTGTGTTGATTGGTCCCGCTGTGTGTCCATCAGTGTGTGTGTATCTGCACCATGATATACTGGTGTATATTATGACACTTGTATTTTCCCATAATGTTCAAAAGCGCCTCTTGAGCTTCTACTTGAGTAAAACATTGATCAGTGAAGCACAGGGGATGACATTTCTGCCTCAATACTCATTGAACTTCCGACATTCAAAAATACATTGGCCAAGATTTTGCAGCTGTAATGATCGAGAAACTGTCGGAATGGAGCACGTTTCTGCTATCTGTGCACGCCCGGTTAAACTCCCCGAGGTAGCTTTCATCGATTCCCAACACCCCCTGCTGGATGTGCTGCTGACATCAAAGAACAAAGAACAAAGAAAGGTACAGCACAGGAACAGGCCCTTCGGCCCTCCAAGCCCGTGCCGACCATGCTGCCCGTCTAAACTGCAATCTTCTACACTTCCTGGGTCCGTATCCCTATATTCCCATCCAATTCATGTATTTTTCAAGATGCCCCTTAAATGTCTCTATCATCCCTGCTTCCATCACCTCCTCTGGCAGCGAGTTCCAGGCACCCACTATCCTCTGTGTAAAAAACCTGCCTTGTACATCTCCTCTCAACCTTGCCCCTCGCACCTTAAACCTATGCCCCCTAGTAATTGACCCCTCTACCCTGGGGAAAATCCTCCGACTATCCACTCTGTCTATGCCCCTCATAATTTTGTAGACCTCTATCAGGTCGCCCCTCAACCTCAATCGTTCCTGTGGGAACAAACCAAGTTCATTCAACCACTCCTCATAGACATCCTAGAAAGTGGAAATCAATTAGAAATCACTGATTTGATGGGACCAATATTACGATTTTGTAATATATATATTGCTCTTTTTGTCTAGCCGAGTTGTTGAAATAACAAAACGGCCTTTACATCAGCAGGATTTCCCCGCTCAATTGTCCCTCACCCCCTGCCAACGATGTAATGGGGTTTCCACAATGAAAGGTTGGGAACCCCATTACCATGCACCTAAGTACCCTTCGAGGGCTTCATCGCTGCAATATCCCTGTAATATTTGAATATCCCCCCCCCCCCCCCCACCCCACACCCTCAGCCGGCAGCGTTTACAACAGGTTTGGACCAATGGGGACCTGGTGGACGGTCCTCACTGGGGGTGCAGAGATAATTACAGCCCCCGGGGAGAGAGTGTCATGCCCGGGCAGTACCCTGGTATGGCTACACCCCGCTTTCCCACCTGACTTGGCACTTAGTCAAAAAAAATTGAGAAAGCTTTGCCTTAAGTCTCGTTGACTGAGGCTTAACAGGATTTCTTTAAACAGCGGAGTAAACCAGAATTTCTGTTGAACAACCTCTCTGGCCCTGCAAAGCTAAATTATTATTTGCGGAATGTCAAATTTCTCCATTCCATGTGCAATTCCACAGATTTTAAAAATGATCTTTTGAAAATAGCTTGTTTAAGAAAGTGCAGCTTCTTCCAATGTCTCTGGGCACGATCAAACAGCCTTGTCACGCCTGGCCCAGTGCCGCGACGAAGCCGTTAAATCTTTAATAATCTTTTTATTGTCACAAGTTGGCTCACATTAAAACTGCAATAAAGTTACTGTGAAAATCCCCTAGTCGCCACACTCCGGCGCCTGTTCGGGTACACTGAGGGAGAATTCAGAATGTCCAATTCACCTAACACGCAGGTCTTTCGGGACTTGTGGGAGGAAACCGGAGCACCCGGAGGAAACCCACGCAGACACGGGGAGAACGTGCAGACTCCGCACAGACAGTGACCCAAGCCGGGAATTGAACCTGGGACCCTGGCGCTGTGAAGTAACAGTGCTAGCTGCTGTGGATCTGGACCTCGCCCAGCGAGGGGACGATCCAGATTTACATATGCAAATGTGCTGGTAGGCCTCCTTGATGATGTCACTGTTCCTGGATTCCAGAATTCCCCAATTACTGGCGGCAGAATGATATTGACATTGGGAGAGGTGAAACCCAATGCCGCAAATACCAATCGGTTGTTGTGCGCAGATTTCTTTGATACCAATGGTGAGCGCCATGGTTGTGCCACTGACTTCAAAATCATTGTTAAATGATTCCCTCGTGTTGGACAGCATGCTGAGCTTTGTTTGGGAACGGGAGTAGCAAAATATATCAAGGAGAGACAGTAGTTTTTGCAAACGTTCTTACCTTCGGTGTCCTTGAGTCCCAGCTGCCCGCGATCGTTTCTTCCCCAACCGAACACTGCCCCTGAGAGAGACAGGGCGAAGCTGTGTTCTCCTCCGGCAGTGATCTGAGCCACAGGCATCCCAGTGAGAGATGTCACACACTGAGGGACGGGCTGGGAGGCACCGTTTGTATCAATACCTAGCTGGCCACAAGTGTTCTGTCCCCAGGCAAAGAGTTGGCCTTCTTCAAACAGGACAAATGAGAAAAGGAAAAAAATAAATATTATAATCCAGAATTTCTACTGAATAACCTCTCTGCCCCTACAAAACTAAATTTATACTTGTGGAATATCACATTTATCCATTCCATGTGAAATACCCCTTCCACAAACATTCAATCCCTCCACCACCGACGAACAGTGGCAGCCATGTTTACCATCTCTGGCACTGAAGAACTCACCAAGCTTCCTTAGGCAGCTCTTTCCAAACTAATGACCACTACTATCTGGAACAGGGTTTTTCAAAGTGCGGTTGTAGTCCGCGGGTAGGTTGGGGGAGGGCGCGGGTGGGTCGCGGAGCGCTTGGTCCTGCCAATCCCAATCACAGGAGGCGCACCCAACAGCCTCTACCAGTTTCTACATCGAGAATGGCGGCCGCTGCTGCCTTCAAATGGAAGTAAATGAGGCTGTATGGAGTCTTCCAGCCAGAAGTGGCAGCAGAGAGCACGTCACGCACCCTGAACGCACACTTGATGTCAAACGCCCTCCAGGTACATGCCTTTGATGCCAAATCACGGAGCAGTGTTACTTCCATTTTCCAGCTGATGGCAAGCAAGGCAACTGAACTGAGAAGATGAATGGTTTTCTTAAATGTAAGAGATGGCCAGAGACTCAAATGACAGTTACTTATTGGACAGGATCTCACAACAGAATCTATTGGAGAGAGATGCGCAGGAGAGTCCAGGGTAGGACAGAGCAGTGCTAGTGTTAGCTGTGTACCGAGCTCCAGGACCATTGGAGCCTACAAAGAAGAATTTAACTTGGGAACAAAGCAGTATAAAGATGATTTCTTGAGGTATGGTTTTGTCAATTGTGCCAATGCAAATAAGGATGCACATCCCATGTTTGTTATATACAGGAATGTACTGGCAAATGAGAGGAGAAGTTTCAGAGTTTGAAAGAACCTTGAGATGTTGCTCTTGCCTCGGCGCTACTCCTTATTTGACTGCAGAGCGGAGGTCCTTAGTTTATGCAGGATAGGCTGAATTATATAAGAAGAAGAATGTGATGGATTTTACAAGCACATCCTTGATCGCTTTTCTAAAGAGCTTCAGAAAGGAAACAGCGAGTTGGGGAAAGTTCGGAATAAGTTAGTCCACATTGCACATCTGTGTGCCTTACAGCTGAATAAAAAGTGCAAAGCGTTAAGTGAACTGGGAGATAAGCTGCAGAATGGAACTGATTGCTTGCAGGAGAGCATGCCTGTCCTGAACAATCAATCAGTTACGTTGGGGACAAGGAGGCGCAGGATAGGGTGCGTGGGCGCTGTTAGACCAAATACTGGAACAAGATATTGATTTACAGTCATGAAATACCAGACCATGTGAGGAGTTAGTAGATGCAGTGGGAGGGGGCATTTTGAGGATGTTAATTCAGCCACCAAAGTGCCGCCTCCCGTGAAGCAGACCACTCCCTGTGTTCAGTTAAGATTAAACACCCTGTGACATAAATCAGCCATCAGCAAGCAATTCGAGCCGTTATCTCCATAACCACGGTAGTTGAAAGCGCAACTCCCTCTTCACCCCTCCTGTGTGATAATGACAGCTTGTGAGATTAGCCATGACATCTGCACCATCATAATCCATGACCCTTAAGTTTGTTTTCCCAGTTGAAGGAGGGCCATACATTCGAGTCAAGTCATGTTGATACAGGGTATTGTGCACAAGCATCATAGATTCAAAAATTAGTTTGTAAAGGGAAGTAAAATTCATTTAATTCCAAACCGCGCCAGAGGTCGAAAGTGTTGGGCTTGAGTTTGAACTAAGGCAGTACCAATTTCAAATTGTGCGAGTCTGTCTGTTCCAAAACAAAGATAACGCAAATTTGGCAGCAATCCAATTAGAATTATCCAAACCATTGGATCCTAAAATAATGTTGAGAGTCAGTTTGAAATTTCCAGCTGTGAGAATGTGTGTTGTGCTTGTCTCAACCAAAGTGGAGAGAGCTTCCTTACACCTCCTAGAATGGGGTGAGGAACAAGGGGTGGGACTCTCTGTTGGCTGACTCCGAAATCGCAAAACCCAATTGGGCGGAGAATAGGGTCCGACGCTAAAATCGAGGCGGCCGCCGATTTGCCGCCAAATCGCTATTCTCCGTCACCTCAACAGCGGCGTCAATGTGGTCCACAATAGACACCGTTTGCATATCATTAGTAGGCCTGACCCGGTATTCTCCGGGGCCTACACAATTCTCCGCCCCCGATACGCCGAGTTCTCGATGGCGTGTTTCACTTGTGCTTTAAGAACTCGTGATACCGACATTGTGGCTGCTAAGGGAGAGAGAGGGGGTACGGAAGGTGTCCAACATCACCATGGTGTGCTGACACTTGTGCCTCTGACCAGGGGCTTCTGCCAGGGCGGGGGGAGTAGCAAGGGGTGGCCAGGAAGTGGGCTTTGGCATTGGGATGGTCGGGCACAGAACACATTGGCCCAGCCGGAAAGGCATGCTGCTGACAGCCGACTGTGAACTTAGGGCCATGGATGGCATAGGTGTCCCTCCAGACCACCCCTCTGGGTGCCCTCTGGCCCCAGTTGACCCATCAGCTGTATGGGCACGCTCCAGCACAGCCAGTTCCACCTTGTTGGCTGGGATGAGTGTGTGTGGGGAGTGTAATGTGTATGTGCGGCTGCAACTTGTCAGCCTCCCGAGTGTCAATCACAGACCCAGCGAATCCCGCACTGATTTTCATTGGAATCGATGGTGTTCCATGTGGCGCTGGTGCTAGACCCTTAACAGTAGCTGAATCGATCCAGGTTTGGCGTCAGTTTTGCTGTCGTGAAGGTTCACGAATTCTGCGTTGGTGTCAACACATGGGGCGGGACTCTCTGTTACCCAACGCCAATATCATAATCGGCAATCAGGCGGAAAATCCCTTCCGACGCCCAAATCGTGGGCGGTGCCAGTTGGGAGCAGTTTTCGAGTCTCTGCCCCCTCCAAAATGGAGTAATCACATCGCGTACCACACGCCGTTGAAATGGCGTTGGCGTGTCATCGAATCGCGCGGTTCACGGGAACTCAGCGTGGCGGCTGTGGACGGTGTCCAGTGACGCAACAGTTGGCTAGAAGCCGTGCTGCTGACCGGTGGGGGGGGGGGAGCTTCTGCGAGGGCTGGGGGACCGGTGGGGGTTGGCCAGGGGTTGTCCTGGGAGGGCGTCTTTGGCAGGTCGAGTCCGCGCATGGCTGGCGCTATGTTGTACGGCGCGACTGCTGCAGGTCGTCGCCGTGCGCATGTGGGGCCATGGACCCGGCCATTCTCTGGCCGTATTTGGTGGGAGCCAGAAATGTTACCCAACTTAGTTCCAACTCCATCTACAAGTTTGCTGACGATACGACCATCTCGAATAGTGGGCCGGATCTTGAATAACGACGAGTCAGAATACAGGCGGGAGATAACCTAGTGGAGTGGTGTAGCGACAACAATCTCTCCCTCAATGCCAGCAAAACTAAAGAGCTGGTCATTGACTACAAATGTACTGTACACACCCCTGTCAGCATCAACGGGGCCGAGGTGGAGATGGTTAGCAGTTTCAAATTCCTAGGGGTGGACATCTCCAAAAATCTGTCCTGGTCCACCCCCGTCGACGCTACCACCAAGAAAGCACAACAGCGCCTATACTTCCTCAGGAAACTAAGGAAATTCGGCATGTCCACATTAACCCTTACCAACTTTTACGGATGCACCATAGAAAGCATCCTATTGGGCTGCATCACAGCCTGGTATGGCAACTGCTCGGCCCAGGACCGCAAGAAACTTCAGAGAGTCGTGAACACCGCCCAGTCCATCACACAAACCTGCCTCCCATCCATTGACTCCATCTACACCCCCCGCTGCCTGGGGAAAGCGGGCAGTATAATCAAAGATCCCTCCCACCCGGCTTACTCACTCTTCCAACTTCTTCCATCGGGCAGGAGATACAGAAGTCTGAGAACATGCACGAACAGACTCAAAAACAGCTTCTTCCCCACTGTCACCAGACTCCTAAACGACCCTCTTATGGACTGATTTCATTAACACTACACCCTGTATGCTTCATCCGATGCCGATGCTTATGTAGTTACATTGTATATGTTGTGTTGCCCTATTATGTATTTTCTTTTATTCCCTTTTCGTCCCATGCACTTAATGATCTGTTGAGCTGCTCGCAGAAAAATACTTTTCACTGTACCTCGGTACACGTGACAATAAACAAATCCAAATCCAGAAATCCAAATCCACGCCGCTGCTCGCCCCTCACCAGTCCCGGAATGAGTGAGGGTCGGATGCTGATTTTGGCGTCGTAAAGCGCCACAGTTCCCACGCTGGTGTCGGCACATAGTCTCAGAAACGGAGAATCCTGCTCAAGAGCTCTCTCACACAGCCCTGAAATGAACATGCATAAAAGCTCCAGCTTTGGGATTACCACGCTTGGGACAAGCATTCGATTAGCAAAACTCACCAGCAAGGCTATTTGCCTTTTAAAAGAACAGAGAACTTCTAGCTAGTTTACAAACTAGCTTTGATAATGAACCGACGCAGGCGAGATCAGAGTTTTAAGGTAAACTTAAAAAACATAATAAAGACATATAGATAGAAAATTTAAAACAGGAGTTGAAAGCTGTGAAATCAGATTTACTGAGAGGTGCAAAAGAATCGAATGAGTTTGGTACATTAGAACAAACTCCAAGTGGAATCTGAGAAAGTTTATCTGGAAAAGGAGCGAGCTGTTCGTGAACGTAGCTCAGCTCGGAAAGAAATGAAAAGGTTGAATCAGAGATGTGCTCATTTACAAGCAACCATTAGTAAAAGCATTGCATCAACCGAGTAAAACCTTTGACACCGAATCACTGACCATAGATGTCAGGATGAGATTGATATATTGAAGTAGCAACTCCAGAGCAGGAGGGATCTGATGTTCTCCATGTGTCTGCGTGGTGCTCCGGTTTCCTCCTCTTTTATTACACTCCTGTATCATCTTTTATTACACTTCTTTGTGTGTTTTGATATACTATGGAGTGTAATATGTGTTACTCAAACCTTAGTTACTGATGAGGTCTTCTGAATCTCAATGAAGAAGACTCAAACTCGTCCAGTAGTAACAAAAGGTTTATCGAGTAACTATAACAATAATTGCGTGAGTTCTTTACTTTAACATTGATACTAGTGATAAGGTTAACAAGATCTAACTACAGTAACTATGCTTGACTACACTAACCACCTGAGCTAATCTGATACTCCTGCCCTGGTCACAGTACATCCAAAAGAGAGAGAGACACACACAATGTGGTTACTTTTATATCCCTGTTGGTCCGGCTCTCTAGTGATCATCTGGTGCTACTGATTACACATTAACCCCTTATGTACATACACATACAGAGATCACTACACCTCCCACAATCCAAAGACGTGCAGGTTATGTGGATTGGTCATGCTAAATTGCCCTTAGCATCCAAAAGAGTTAGGAGGAGTTATTGGGGTTACGGGGATAGGGTGGAAGTGAGGGCTTAAGTGGGTCGGTGCAGACTCGATGGGCCGAATGGCCTCCTTCAGCACTGTATGTTCTATGTTCCTCTTTGGAGGTGTAGGATCAAAGAATACAGAGGAAGGTGAGGTAGATTGGAGTGAACTGGGATCGGTAGGACGTCGAGAGGCCTGGGAACGCAGTCACCATTGTACCTTGTAGGAAAGGGGACATCCAATTTACACATATTTAATCTGTTTTCCTTGTAAGGTTTCTGTTTTCCTTTTAAAAAAAATATATATTTATTAAAGTTTTTAACACAATTTTTCTCCCTTACAAACAATAACCCCCCCCCCCCCCCCCCCCGTAACAAAAAAAAACAAAAAACAAACAAACGAGAAATTGCGCGGAGCAAGATATATACATGGCAAAATAGTATATTTACATAGCTTTGTACACTGGCTCTCTCCTGTACGTGCCAGTTTCCCCGACTCTTCATGTTATCTCTTGCTCATCCACCCCCCCAGGCAGCTCCCCCCTTTCCTCCCCCCCCCCTCCCCAGACGTCCCCCCACCCCCAGGTTGCTGCTGCTGCTGACCGACCTTCCTCTAACGCTCCGCGAGATAGTCTAGGAACGGTTGCCACCGCCTGTAGAGCCCCTGCGCAGACCCTCTCAAGGCGAACTTAATCCTCTCCAACTTTATGAACCCAGCCATATTGTTTATCCAGGCCTCCACGCTGGGGGGCTTCGCCTCCCTCCACATTAGCAAGATCCTTCGCCGGGCTACTAGGGCCGCAAAGCCCAGAATACCGGCCTCTTTTGCCTCCAGCACTCCCGGTTCGTCCACTACTCTGAATATTGCTAGCCCTCAGCTTGGCTTGACCCGGACTTTCACCACCTGAGATATTGCTCCCCCCACTCCTCTCCCTCTCCAGAACCACTCTAGTGCCGGGCATGACCAAAACATATGGACATGGTTCACCGGGCTCCCTGAGCTCCTTCCACATCTGTCCTCCACCCCAAAGAACCTACTCAACCTCGCCCCCGTCAAGTGAGCTCTGTGAACCACCTTAAATTGTATCATGCTGAGCCTGGCACACGAGGAGGAGGAATTAACCCTACCCAGGCCATCAGCCCACAGACCTTCCTCGATCTCCTCCCCCAGCTCCTCCTCCCATTTCCCCTTCAACTCTTCTACCAGCGCTTCTTTCATCTCCTGGTATATTGCCGACACCTTGCCCTCCCCGACCCATGCACCCGAGATCACCCTGTCTTGAATTTCTTGTGCCGGGAGCAACGGGAATTCCCTCACCTGTCTCCTCACAAAAGCCCTCACCTGCATATATCTAAAGGCATTTCCCAGGGGAAGGTTTCTGTTTTCCTATATAAATATTGCAATAAACAGTCCGACAAATGAAACCAGGGGCTTGCCGATGTGATCACAGTATACTAACTTGGCAGGAAAATAACAATAGGATAATTGCTAAATCACCTGTTTATGTAAAGGTGATTGTAAGATGAATATTGGCAAGGGTACCAAATCCACTGCTTCTCTTCTAAATAGGATCTTTCCTCCACCTGAAAGGGCGAAGAGGGCCTCGGTTTCATCCAAACGGCCACACCTTCAACAGTGCAGCACCCTTCAGTACCGCACTCGAGTGACAGCCTTCACTTTGCTCGCGCACAAGCCCAGGAGTTGGACTTAACCCCATAATTTCCTGGATCAGAACTGCAACAGAACTGAGTTACAGCTGACGTAGCTGGCAAGGCAGAAGAATTATCTTGTGATGTCGGACATTGGCAAAAACTGACAATAGATTCTTGCTCCTTTTAAAGTCCTAAATGAGATCAATTAGGCAAATATTAAACAGGAGAAGAAAATTTAACTTTATGGCACAGACGCTGGCTGTCTTGGCCTTTGCTACACCTGGCCTAACTTTGACCTTTTACTAAATACAAACATTCCAATATCAACCATGAACATACCCGTCACGTTACAAATTGTGTTAAACTTAGAACTGGTGCACTACTGGCCTAGCTGCACAGCTTCTTAATTTGAATCTGCTTCCGATTAAGTTACAACACAAATGTTTCAGTTTAAATTTTACCTTTGGACAATGCCAGTGAGTGATTGTTTCCACAGCCCACTTGAATGATGTTTTTCTCACTCAAACTCTTAAGTAACCTAAACGTAAGTAAAACACAAACATAACGTTTTAACCTAAACGTAAGTAAAACACAAACATAACGTTGCATCATTTCTCAATCTTTCTCAGGCATATATCTCGGTTTCATTCGTTTCTAAAATAAAAGTTAGAGTGTGTCATCGTTGGACTTTTAAAAAATATTTTATTGAAAATTTTTGGTCAACCATCACAGTACATTGTGTATCCTTTCCACAATAATATAACAGTATAAATAACAATGACCTGTTTTATAAACAAAGAATAAATAATATATAACAAAAAGTAAAACTAAAACTAAATGGCAACTGCCTTGTCTCAGATAAACACTCTCCAAAAATATGATTTAACAGTCCAATATACAATTATTTATAGCAACGACCTATACATATTATACATATATATTAACAACCCTGAGAGTCCTTCTGGTTCCTCCCCCCCCCCCCCCCCCCCCCACCCCCCTGGGCTGCTGCTGCTGCCTTCTTCTTTTCCATTCCCTCTATCTTTCTGTGAGGTATTCGACGAACGGTTGCCACCGCCTGGTGAACCCTTGAGCCGATCCCCTTAGGACGAACTTAATCCGTTCCAGCTTTATAAACCCTGCCATGTCATTTATCCAGGTCTCCACTCCCGGGGGCTTGGCTTCCTTCCACATCAACAGTATCCTGCGCCGGGCTACTAGGGACGCAAAGGCCAAAACATCGGCCTCTCTCGCCTCCTGCACTCCCGGCTCTTGTGCAACCCCAAATATAGCCAACCCCCAGCTTGGTTCGACCTGGACCCCCACTACTTTCGAAAGCACCTTTGTCACCCCCACCCAGAACCCCTGTAGTGCCGGACATGACCAGAACATGTGGGTGTGATTCGCTGGGCTTCTCGAGCATCTCGCACACCTATCCTCTACCCCAAAAAATTTACTGAGCCGTGCTCCAGTCATATGCGCCCTGTGTAACACCTTAAATTGAATCAGGCTTAGCCTGGCACACGAGGACGATGAGTTTACCCTACTTAGGGCATCCGCCCACAGCCCCTCCTCAATCTCCTCCCCCAGCTCTTCTTCCCATTTCCCTTTCAGCTCAACTACCATAATCTCCCCCTCGTCCCTCATTTCCCTATATATATCTGACACCTTACCGTCCCCCACCCATGTCTTTGAGATCACTCTGTCCTGCACCTCATGCGTCGAAGGCTGCGGGAATTCCCTCACCTGTTGCCTCGCAAAAGCCCTCAGTTGCATATACCGGAATGCATTCCCTTGGGGCAACCCATATTTCTCGGTCAGCGCTCCCAGACTTGCGAACTTCCCATCCACAAACAGATCTTTCAGTTGCGTTACTCCTGCTCTTTGCCATATTCCAAATCCCCCATCCATTCTCCCCGGGGCAAACCTATGGTTATTTCTTATCGGGGACCCCACCAAGGCTCCCGTCTTTCCCCTATGCCATCTCCACTGTCCTCAAATTTCCAAAGTCGCCACCACCACCGGGCTTGTGGTGTATTTCTTCGGTGAGAACGGCAATGGGGCCGTCACCATAGCTTGTAGGCTAGTCCCCCTACAGGACGCCCTCTCCAATCTCTTCCACGCCACTCCCTCCTCTTCTCCCATCCACTTACTCACCATTGAGATATTGGCGGCCCAGTAGTACTCACTTAGGCTCGGTAGTGCCAGCCCCCCCCATCCCTACTACGCTGTAAGAATCCCTTCCTCACTCTCGGGGTCTTCCCGGCCCACACAAAACTCATGATACTCTTTTCGATCCTTTTGAAAAAAGCCTTCGTGATCACCACCGGGAGGCACTGAAACACAAAGAGGAATCTCGGGAGGACTACCATTTTAACCGCCTGCACCCTCCCTGCCAGTGACAGGGATACCATGTCCCATCTCTTGAAGTCCTCCTCCATTTATTCCACCAATCGCGTTAAATTTAACCTATGCAATGTACCCCAATTCTTGGCTATCTGGATCCCCAAGTAATGAAAGTCCCTTGTTACCTTCCTCAGCGGAAAGTCCTCTATTTCTCTGCTCTGCTCCCCTGGATGCACCACAAACAACTCACTTTTCCCCATGTTCAGTTTATATCCTGAGAATTCTCCAAACTCCCAAAGTGTCCGCATTATCTCTGGCATCCCCTCCGCCGGGTCCGCTACATATAACAACAAATCATCCACATACAGAGATACCCAGTGTTCTTCTCCTCCTCTAAGTACTCCCCTCCACTTCTTGGAACCCCTCAATGCTATTGCCAGGGGCTCAATCGCCAGTGCAAACAATAATGGGGACAGAGGGCATCCCTGCCTTGTCCCTCTATGGAGCCGAAAGTATGCAGATCCCCGTCCATTCGTGACCACACTCGCCACTGGGGCCCTATACAACAGCTGCACCCATCCAACATACTCATCTCCAAAACCAAATCTCCTCAGCACCTCCCACAGATAATCCCACTCCACTCTATCAAATGCTTTCTCGGCATCCATCGCCACCACTATCTCCGCTTCCCCCTCTGGTGGGGGCATCATCATTACCTAGCAGCCTCCGTATATTCGTATTCAGCTGTCTCCCCTTCACAAACCCAGTTTGGTCCTCATGGACCACCCTCGGGACACAATCCTCTATCCTCATTGCCATTACCTTGGCCAGGATCTTGGCATCTACATTTAGGAGGGAAATAGGTCTATAGGACCCGCGGGTCCTTTTCCTTCTTTAGGAGAAGCGATATCGTTGCCTCAGACATAGTCGGGGGCAGCTGTCCCCTTTCCTTTGCCTCATTAAAGGTCCTCCTCAGTAGCGGGGCGAGCAAGTCCACATATTTCCTGTAAAATTCAACTGGGAATCCATCCGGTCCCGGAGCCTTCCCCGCCTGCATGCTCCTAATTCCTTTCACTACTTCCTCTATTTCAATCTGTGCTCCCAGTCCCACCCTTTCCTGCTCCTCCACCTTGGGAAATTCCAGCCGGTCCAGAAAGCCCATCATTCTCTCCCTCCCATCCGGGGGTTGAGCTTCGTATAATTTTTTATAAAATGCCTTGAACACTCCATTCACTTTCTCCGCTCCCCGCTCCATCTCTCCTTCCTCATCCCTCACTCCCCCTATTTCCCTCGCTGCTCCCCTTTTCCTCAATTGGGGGGCCAGCAACCTGCTCGCCTTCTCCCCATATTCGTACTGTACACCCTGTGCCTTCCTCCACTGTGCCTCTGCAGTACCCGTTGTCAGCAAGTCAAATTCTACGTGTAGCCTTTGCCTTTCCCTGTACAGTCCCTCCTCCGGTGCCTCGGCATATTGCCTATCCACCCTCAGAAGTTCTTGCAGCAACCGCTCCCGTTCCCTACTCTCCTGCTTTCCTTTATGTGCCCTTATTGATATCAGCTCCCCTCTAACCACTGCCTTCAGCGCCTCCCAGACCACTCCCACCTGGACCTCCCCATTATCATTGAGTTCCAAGTACTTTTCAATGCACCCCCTCACCCTGAGACACACCCCCTCATCTGCTATTAGTCCCATGTCCATTCTCCAGGGTGGGCGCCCTTCTGTTTCCTCCCCTATCTCCAAGTCCACCCAATGTGGAGCGTGATCCGAAATGGCTATAGCCGTATACTCCGTTCCCCTCACCTTCGGGATCAACGCCCTTCCCAAAACAAAAAAGTCTATTCGCGAATAGACTTTGTGGACATAGGAGAAAAACGAAAACTCCTTACTCCTAGGTCTGCTAAATCTCCACGGGTCTACTCCTCCCATCTGCTCCATAAAATCTTTAAGCACCTTGGCTGATGCCGGCTTCCTTCCAGTCCTGGACCTCGACCTGTCCAGCCCTGGTTCCAACACCGTATTGAAATCTCCCCCCATTACCAACTTTCCCACCTCTAGGTCCGGGATGCGTCCTAGCATACGCCTCATAAAATTGGCATCATCCCAGTTCGGGGCATATGCGTTTACCAAAACCACCGTCTCCCCCTGTAGTTTGCCACTCACCATCACGTATCTGACCCCACTATCCGCCACTACAGTCTTTGCCTCAAACATTACCCGCTTCCCCACTAATATAGCCACCCCCCTGTTTTTTGCATCTAGCCCCGAATGGAACACCTGCCCCACCCAACCTTTGCGTAGTCTCACCTGGCCTATCAGTTTCAAGTGCGTTTCCTGTAACATAACCACGTCTGCCTTAAGTTTCTTAAGGTGTGCGAGTACCCGTGCCCTCTTTATCGGCCCGTTCAACCCTCTCACGTTCCACGTGATCAGCCGGGTTGGGGGGCTTTTTACCACCCCCCCCCCTTGTCGATTAGCCATCCCCTTTTTCCAACTCCTCACCGGGTTCCCACGCAGCTGTGTCCCCCCCAGGCGGTGTCCCCCCCGCCCATCCCACCCCATGCCAGATCCCCCCTCTCCCCAGCAGCAGCAGCCCAATAATTCCCCCCCCCCCGCTAGATCCCCCACTAGCGTAGTTACACCCCCCATGTTGCTCCCAGAAGTCAGCAAACTCTGGCCGACCTCGGCTTCCCCCCGTGACCTCGGCTCGCACCGTGCGACGCCCCCTCCTTCCTGCTTCCCTATTCCCGCTATGATTATCATAGCGCGGGAACCGAGCCCGCGCTTCCCCCTTGGCCCCGCCCCCAATGGCCAACGCCCCATCTCCTCCACCTCCTTTCCTCCCCCCACCACCTCCTGTGGAAGAGAGAAAAGTTACCACATCGCAGGATTAATGACATAAAACTCCTCTTTCCCCCCTTTTTACCCCCCTATTCGCCCCCCATACTCGCCCCACCACTTTGTTTCAAACGTTCTTTTTTTAATAACCCGCTCATTCCAATTTTTCTTCCACGATAAAAGTCCACGCCTCATCCGCCGTCTCAAAGTAGTGGTGCCTCCCTTGATATGTGACCCACAGTCTTGCCGGTTGCAGCATTCCGAATTTTATCTTCTTTTTGTGAAGCACCGCCTTGGCCCGATTAAAGCTCGCCCTCCTTCTCGCCACCTCCGCACTCCAGTCTTGGTATACGCGGATCACCGCGTTCTCCCACTTACTGCTCCGTGTTTTCTTTGCCCATCTAAGGACCACCTCGCTATCCTTAAAACGGAGGAATCTCACCACTATGGCTCTAGGAATTTCTCCTGCTCTCGGTCCTCGCGCCATCACTCGATATGCTCCCTCCACCTCCAGCGGACCCGCCGGGGCCTCCGCTCCCATTAACGAGTGCAGCATCGTGCTCACATATGCCCCGACGTCCGCTCCCTCCGCACCTTCAGGAAGACCAAGAATCCTTAGGTTGTTCCTCCTCGCGTTGTTCTCCAGCGCCTCCAGCCTTTCCACACATCGTTTATGATGTGCCTCGTGCATCTCCGTTTTCACCACCAGGCCCTGTATGTCGTCCTCATTCTCAGCAGCCTTTGCCTTCACGACCCGAAGCTCCCGCTCCTGGGTCTTTTGCTCCTCCTTTAGCCCTTCGATCGCCTGTAATATCGGGGCCAACAGCTCCTTCTTCATTTCCTTTTTGAGTTCTTCCACGCAGCGTTTCAAAAACCCGTCTTGTTCAGGGCCCCATATTAAACTGCCACCTTCCGACGCCATCTTGGTTTTTGCTTGCCTTCCTTGCCGCTGCTCTAAAGGATCCACCGCAATCCGGCCACCTTCCTCTCCTTTTTTCATCCGTATCCAGGGGGGATTCCCTTCTGGTTCACCGCACAATACTTTTAGCCGTTAAAATTGCCGTTGGGGCTCTTATTAAGAGCCCAAAAGTCCGTTCCACCGGGAGCTGCCGAAACGTGCGACTCAGCTGGTCATCGCCGCACCCGGAAGTCATCGTTGGACTTTAAAATGTAACCGTGCGTTGGTAGGACAGTTGTCCAAGTATCTCTAAATGAGCACAGAACACAAAGGCTACAGGACAGTGTTGTCTATCAAAGGGATATCACTGCAGAAAGAGTTGCTGAGCCCACAAACGGCATTGGGTCAGTCTGACTTCAGCTGGTAACATAAGAACATAAGAACTAGGAACAGGAGTAGGCCATCTGGCCCCTCGAGCCTGCTCCGCCATTTAATGAGATCATGGCTGATCTTTGTGGACTCAGCTCCACTCTCCGGCCCGTACACCATATCCCCGAATCCCTTTATTCTTTAGAAAGGCATCTATCTTTTTCTTAAAAACGTTTAAAGAAGGAGCGTCAACTGCTTCACTGGGCAAGGAATTCCAGAGATCCACAACCCTTTGGGTGAAGAAGTTCTTCCTACACTCCGTCCTAAATCTACCTCCCCTTATTTTGAGGCTATGCCCCCTAGTTCTGCTTTCCCCGACCAGTGGAAACAACCTGCCCGCATCTATCCTATCTATTCCCTTCATAATTTTATATGTCTCAATAAGACATAGAAGCATCCTTCTAAACTCCAATGAGTACAGTCCCAGTCTACTCAACCTCTCGTCATAATCTAATCCCCTCAACTCTGGAATCAACCTAGTGAATCTCCTCTGCACTCCCTCCAGTGCCAACATGTCCTTTCTCAGGTAAGGAGACCAAAACTGAACACAATACTCCAGATGCGGCCTCACCAACACCCTATACAATTGCAGCATAACACTCTTGGTTATGGAAGTTCAAGACCCACTCCAGAGGTTTGAGTTCATGATCAACACTGACAGTTCAATGCAGTACTGATGCATAGGAGGCAGTGAATGTTTGACAATAAAAGCCTTTCAGTATTACGATCCAGGACCAGGCCCCAACAGTGGCTAGGATACTGGACAGAAACCCCAATATTTTGCTTTAATTTTGTAAGACTATACCTCACTCCAGGACTGATGTCACTGAAGGGAACCAGCTATTGCTGATAGGTAAAGGGGTCATTGATTTAGCCATTCTAATGTAAATACAAAAGCCCATGTCAAAATTTGCTTTTAAAAATGAATTCCATCATAAGACTGCAAACACCATTTCAGATTATGAAGTGTACAGCTTGCAATAATGAAAGCAGGGATATGAAACATTTGCAACATCTACGGTCTAACTCTAAGCGGATGAAACAAATCAACGAAAGTCACAATAAGTTAACATGGACAAAATTAATCTGACATTGTTCAAAATGTAAAAAGTATAGCAGTCAGCAAAAAAACAGTAGAAACCAGAACTGATTAAAAGTGTAAATCACATTCCAATACACAGCAAACATTCAAAGATGCAACATATTCATAGCTATATTGCACATTAATGATTGACACTAACCATCCAACCAAATATATTTGAGACTCATCCAAGCCAATCAGCACATGACAAGGGTAGGGATAGATGGAGTCAGACTGATAACATTTTCCTTAAAGATAGAGGTCCGGGCAGTCATTTTCATTGCAGGATCACTCTATACTATTTTGCCTAGCTGTCTACTATCTTTATTTCGTATTTTCATATTTCTATTCTAACTCTTAAGTCCGTGCAAGCTGTTTGCTTTGAGCAAGAAACCATTACTGTATTTTGAAAATTCAATTTGTTTGTAAGCCACTAAGTTAATTATATCTCTGAAAAGTCTTCTGCAGGGGCTTACTGAGAACATTTGATTTGTAACCACAAGAAGATTTCAAACTCTCAATTATAATCAATAGACGTAATAAAAGATTTCATTTCACACCCTAGACGTGTAGCTTAAATGTCTACTGAGTTAAAAGTGTATACGAGACTACACTTAAACCGTATGGTCAATTTCAACAGTCACTCAAAATTGGGATATGGTGTATTAAAACAAATTTTATTACGAACACAGAATTAAAGTATCTTTAACATACCACAAGGAAGATATCTCACAATTACCCCTTGAACAAATGTTCATGAAATCCCTACAGTGCAGAAGGAGGCCATTCAGCCATCGAGTCTGCACCAATCCACTCTGCCCATATATCAGTAGCCCCGTAACCTAACCTGCACACTAAGGGGCAATTTAGCATGGCCAATCCACTTAACCTGCAAACCTTTGGACTGTGGGAAGAAACTAAAGCACCTGGAGGAAACCCACGCAGACATGGGGAGAACGTGCAAACTCCACACAGACAGCCATCCAATGCCAGAATTGAACCTGGGTCCATGGTGCTGTGAGGCAGCAGTGCTAACCACTGTGCCACTGTGCCGCCTGATAATGTTAATCAATACAGAGGCACAATAACCCTTAACTGCTAGCTTTACTTCCATTCAAACAGCAGAATTATCTTGGATCGCAATCCAGTTTTAAATACAATTAGCCCTCAGAAACACTTGCTACATAGATGCCCGGATACTCCACTTTGAGAAAGTGAGTTCCTGTGAGTTTGCTTTAAAGAAAGCGACCTGGCACCCTGTCAGAACAATGCAGGATCTCGAGCGTAAGTCTTCAGAAACTGTCTTCACGGTTTGACTTTCATCTCCCAAACGAACAATCTCTGCTCCTCTGCTAAAATGCCTTGTGCTCTAGCTCCTTACATTAGTTGCATCATCTTACTAACACAATGGTCCTTAATTAAATACTCCACAGGGAACCTTTTTACCTGGGTATTGGCGGGGGGGGGGGGGGGGGGGGGGGTTGGGGGCCCTGCCTCCCTCCCATAGTGTGTTTGGGCTGGGGGGGGGGGGGGTTGCTTTGGAGGGCTCCTGCACCATTTTGAAATGCTTCCCCGATCTATCACTATTCTGGGGAGTCCTGGTGAATGGAGCTCCCCAGTGTACAAAACGGGGCTATGTGTGGCCTCGGCTGCGCATTCCCCGCTGAGGCCCCTTATACAACGCGTGTTTCATTGTGTAGCCATGTTTTTCTCGGCACTCCAAGTGCCGGGAAACATGTGGCGAAACGCGCTCGCTATGGGAATTTGTTCCCAATTAGTTGAATCGCGCCCAAGATTTTTTAAATATTTAAAAGCCACCAGGAGTAATGTAACTCTTACTGTGGTTTCATTATGGGGAATTCTTTTGTGGCAGTTGCAGTGTCCTTCGATTTAACTTCACTCTGATAAACCGTTCCTGCTTGAGAAAGGAACAGAATGTGGGAGGTCCCACTAGCTGCAAAGTGGATTTTCTGCTGCTTGAAGTGAGGAAACAATCCTACAGGAAAAGAATGAAAACAAAATATTAATATTTAAGATTACCGTGGTTATGTTACTGGACTAATAATTCAGAGAACGGGAGCTGAAACCCCCACCATAACCGTTCTATTACTCGGGTTTGACACTACTGCTAATCCTACTATAGCTACCCAGACTGACTAACCAGCTGCTGCAATCCACGTGGTGGGTCTAATATTGAATCAACCCTGTGTCTCTACTCACTGACTGTCTCCACTGGAAAGAGGCAGATCATGTGTGTGGTGTCCTTTATATATGGCTTGATGCAATGCCCCCCTGTGGTCGTGTCACCTCCGTGTGCATCGTGAATGTCCATTGGTCGCGTCCTATCTAACTGATCATCTATTGGTTGAGTGTGTGTGTGTGATGTTTCTAGTGTCTAGCTAGCCTACATGCATTTACATTGATGCACATCACCGCACCTAGTTATCCTTTTACCCTTTCTACATTCACATTCTATACCGCTCTGGGGCTTCTGCCGTTTTGATCCCTCGATATCTGCCAGAGCCTCCCTTTTTCTCCTGATCCAGTGCTGTCTGTCCCTCGATATTCAGGGCTCACTGGATTTGTTGGGCCCACCCTTTTTTTAAATTTGAACATGTTGGCCCTGTACTCTCCTTATTTCGTTCTTGAATGCGTCTTACATTTCTGGCACAAATGTACCTAAAAGTGTCTGCTCCCAGTCCACCCTGGCCAAATCATATCTGATCTTATTAAACTCGGCCTTCCCCAGTTTAGAACCTGGATGTCAGGCCCATTGTTGTCCGTTTCCATAACAATCTTGAATCTAACAGAGTTATGATGGCTGTCTGCAAAATGCTTCCCCATTGACACTTCCACCACTTGCCTGGCTTTGTTGCCTAAAATTAAGTCCAGGGCCATCCCCTCTCTTGTGGACCCTTCTACAGACTGGCTCAAAAAGCTCTCCTCTACGCATTTTAAGAATTCCGCTCCCTCTAAACCTTTTACACTTTGACTATCCCAGTTAATGTTGGGGAAGTTGAAATCCCCCACTATCACTGCCCTATTACTTTCAAACTTTTCTAATTTTGGCTGGGCAGTCCCCTCTGCTGAACCTTCTCTCAGGATCCCAGACCCCTGCCAAGTTAGTCTAAGCCCTCACCAACAGCACAAGCAAACCTCCCTACAAGATCACTGGCCCTATTTCGGTTCAGGTGCAACCCATCCGCCTTGTACAGGTCCCACCATCCCCAAATATGGTCCCTATGTCCCAGAAATCTGCACCAAGTCTCCAGCCACGCATTCATCTAGATTAACCTCCTATTTCTATACTCACCAGCACATGGCATCGGAATTAATCCAGTGATTACTACCTTCTGGGTCCTCTTTTTTAATCTTCTTTCTATCTCCCTAAATTCTGTTAGAAAGGGGGATGTCCACAGGGGACTCCTGCACTACCTGCTTTCCTCTACTCTGCCTGGCGGTCACCCGGCAGAGGCCCTTTCCGTCTGTTCAATCTTCACCTGTGGTGTGACCACCTCACCTCAGTGAGTGAGGAAGCAACATTTTTTAAAAGGGCCAATTTTAATCCAAGTAATAATTACAATGAGGCAATTCAGATGAAAAACAGTAAGGTTAGTATTAAAATATTCTCTCTCCTGGTCAACTTGTCTCCTCCAGCAACGGTCGCACAATGGTTAGCACTGTCGCTTCACAGTGCTAGGGACCCAGGTTCGATTCCTGGCTTGGGTCACTCTGTGCGGAGTCTGCACGGTCTCCCCTTGTGTGCGTGGGTTTCCTCCGGGGGCCCCAGTTTCCTCCCACAAATCCTGAAAGACATGCTGTTATAGAATAGAATTTACAGTGCAGAAGGAGACCATTTGGCCCATCGAGTCTGCACTGGCTCTTGGAAAGAGCGCCCTACCCAAGCCCACACCACCCTATCCCCATAACCCAGTAACCCCACTCAACCAACACTCAGGGCAATTTTGGACACGAAGGGCAATTTAGCATGGCCAATCCACCTAACCTGCACATCTTTGGACTGTTAGGAGAATTGGACATTCTGGGCGGGATTCTCCGACCTCCCGCCGGCTGCCGAATTCTCCAACGCCGGGGATTTGGCGGGGGCGGGAATCGCGCCGCGCCGGTCGGCGGCCGCTGGCAGCCCCCCTCCCCCGGCGATTCTCTGGCCCGCGATGGTCTGAGTGGCCGCCCATTTTTTTGCCAGGCCTGCCGACGTAAATTGGAGTAGGCCCTTACCTGGCGGGACCTGGCGGCGCGGGCAGCCTCCAGGGTTCTTGGGGGGCCCCGGGAGGTGCCCCCACGATGGCCTGGCCCGCGATCGGGGCCCACCTATCCGCGGGCAAGTCTGTGCCGTGGGGGCACACTATTCTTCCGCACCGGCGGCTGTAACGGTCCGCCATGGCCGGTGCGGAAACAAAGCCCTCTGCGCAAGCGCGGGGATGACGCCAGCACACACTGGCGCTCCCACGCACGCGCCAACTCACGCCAGTTGGCCTCCACGCCGATTGGCATGGTGCCAAGCCCCTTCCCTGCCGGCCGGCTGGGTGCAAACCACTCCGGGGCGGGCCGAGCCCCTGAAGGTGCGGAACGGCCTGACGCCGGAGTGGTTCACGCCACTCCTCGGCGCCGGGACTCCCCGCTGCACCGGGTAGGGGAGAATCCCGCCCTCTGAATTCTCCCTCTGTGGACCCGGAGTGTGGCGACTAGGGGATTGTCACAGTAACTCCATTGCAGTGTTAATGTAAGCCTATTTGTGACACTAATAAAGATTATTATTAGTAGTACCTTTTAAGGAATTGACAGGTTTTGAAACTCGCAACAAGATCCAATGATTTAACCAAGCTGCTGCTCGTGTTGTATGATGGGTTTTACAAGTGTTGGGTTAATGGGCTAAAGGTTCAGAGCTGGGGTCAGTGTTGCTGCTGCAGCTGTGACTGTAACTGAGAGAAACAAAACTGAAAGTGAACAATATCAAGGGAAGGAAATTGGTTAGGAAGGGGAAGGGCAGAGAATTATTTTTTTTAATGTATAATGTATTCCAAACGCAGTCAGATACAAACAAAAAGTAACACCTCAAAATACACAAGTTACAGACAGTTTTCCCCTTTTCACCCTAAACCCCACCCTCCCTCCCCACTGGCAACAACAAGTCCTTAAACATGGACAGAAACGGCCTCCACCCTGCGTAAAATTCTCCAGCTTTGCAGACCCCCAAAACATACGAGCGTGGTTCGTCGTCCCCCTCCCACACCTCTCACACGCATCCTTCACTCCAAGGAAAAATCCACTCATCCCACTCCATGTCATATGGATCCTGTGTACCACCTGAAATTGTATAAGGCTCATCCTCGCGCAGGAGGAGTTTGAGTTGACCCGATGCTCCAGGTCCCTCACCCTAGCTCGGCCCCCAACTCATCTTCCCACTTCCGCTTTTTCCCTTCCACGAGCGTCACCAAGGCCCTCAAAACTCATACCCCTGCAAGGACTCTCCTCCATCTGCACCCACTCCGGCCCCCCCCCCCCCCCCCCCCCCCACTCTCTCCATTATCCTCTCACCTTCTCAGCATTCACCGCCCAATTGTAATGCAACAGGTTTGGACCTCCAGACGCCCACCCCCCTCCTCCACCCACCCCCCTTCCCTCTGCAAAAAGACCCTACTAACCCTCGGCACCTTACCGGCCCACACAAACTCCGAGATCAATTTATCCACACAGGAAAAACACCTTGGGAGGAAGTATTGGCAGTGATTGAAAAATAAATAAAAATCTTGGGCAGCACGTTCGTTTTCACAGCCTATACCCTCTCCGCCAGCGATAGTGACGTCCCACCTTTTCACACCTCCTTTAACCCTCTGTACCAGCATGGTCAAATTCCACTTGTGCATAGTTGCCCAGTAATGAGCCACCTGAATCCCCAAATACTGAAACTTTACCCTGGCCACTTTGAATGGCAAAGCCCCCCCCCAGGTCCACACTTCTCCCCGAGGCATTCACCAGGAAAACCTCACTTTTTCCCACATTCAATTTATATCCCTGAAAATGTCCCAAATTCCCCAACAGGTCCATAATTCTCGCCATACTATCCAATGGATTTTCAATGTACAATAATAAATTGCCGGTGTACAATGACACCCTGTGCTCTCTACCCCCCCTCCCCCCTCACAATTGCTTACCTCTCATTCGATGCCCGCAGTACAATCGCCAAACTAACACGAACAATAATGGAGACAGCGGGCATCCATGCCTTGTACCCCATACAACTTAATACCCCAAATTCATCCCATTTGTCCTCACACGTGCCGTGTGGGGTGCATATAACTGCACCCATGCAATGAGTGTCAGCCCTAACCCAAACCTCCCAAAAATCTCAAACAAGTACCGCCACTCCACCCGACAAAGGCTTTGCCTGCATCCATCGATACAATCACCTCGGGCACCGTAATCTGGGACGGGGGTCATAACCACATTCAATAGCCTCCTGAGGTTACTGCCGCCCCTTCACGAACCCCGTCTGAACCCCCGTGATCACATCCGGCACATACCCCTCCAACCACCTCACCAATCCCTTGGTCAATACCTTCACGTCCATATTCAACAATGAGATGGGCCTATAGGACCCACACTCCATCGAATCCTTATCCTTCTTTGGGATTAATGAGTTTCAAATTCCTAGGGGTGCACATCTCCAAAAATCTGTCCTGGTCCACCCACGTCGACGCTACCACCAAGAAAGCACAACAGCGCCTATACTTCCTCAGGAAACTAAGGATTTTCGGCATGTCCACATTAACCCTTACCAACTTTTACAGATGCACCATAGAAAGCATCCTATTGGGCTGCATCACAGCCTGGTATGGCAACTGCTCGGCCCACGACCGCAAGAAACTTCAGAGAGTCGTGAACACCGCCCAGTCCATCACACAAACCTGTCCATCACAATTTCCCGTCCCACTGCCTGCCATCTCAAATGGTGCGTGAGCAGGCAACTCGACTCCTCCTCATACTCATATTGACCCCCCCCCCCCACACACACCGGCAGAGCTGACCCGCCACCTTCCCCGTTGTCAGGCGATCAAACTGCCCTACAATTTCTTCCTTTCCGCCAACAACACCCTAGTCGGGGTCACCAAATACCTATGATCCACATCTACGATATCTTCCAACAGCATCGGCCTTTCCTCCCTCTCAACTCTATCCCTATCGGCCTTAAAGGAGATATCCTTCCCCCGAACCCCCGACAGCACCACCTTCCCCATCACAAAGAAATTGATGTGGGAGGATACTTGATGAACATGCGTCAGGAAGGAGTACTCCTTCCCCTCCCATCTGATCCATGAATAGCCCCAATACCCTCTCCAACCCTCTCCTGGCCATTCATTTGGGCTAGATCTGTCCACCCTAGGGTCAAATACACAATTAAAATCACCCCCATAACCAACTGGTGGATATCCAAATCCGGGATGGACCAGTTTAACAGCTTCTTAATAAAGTCCGCATTGTCCCAACTGGGTGCATATACATTCACCAAACCCGCCGGTGCCTCTGCTAACACCCCACTCACCAATAACCTGGGTGCGCACCTCCCTTTTCACGCAAAATACCACCTTTTTACTGAACAGGATCGAAACCCACTTGACCTGGAATCAAAGCCAGAGTGGAATGTTGGCCCCACCCATCCCTTCCTTAATCGCATCTGCTCCTTCACCCGTAGATGTGTCTCCTGCAGGAAAATCACATCTGCCCTCAAACACTTTAGTTGCACGTATACCACCGACCGTTTAATCGGACCATTTAACCCACACACATTCCACGCCACCATCCTTACCGGGGTTTTTGACCTCCCTCTCTGCTAAGTCCCGCCATCATCACTGACCCCAAACTCTGCCATCACCACTTACTGACCCAGGCCGGGCCAAAATGGCCGCCCCCCCCCATCTTCATCTCACCCCAACCAAAAAACCAACTGTATCACCAGGCCATTTCTCCCCGCCCTCACGCACCCCCCCCCCCCTCATTCAGGCTACCCTCCGCAACCCCCACCCCCACACTACCTCTGATCACTAGCATACCCATGGTTACTCCCACCCAGAGGTCTGGACAAGGGATCCCACCCAATCCACCCCAACTACCCATCCCCCCACTCTGCTTGCTCCATACTGTGCCCTCTTTGACCCACTCTAATACCCACAAAAAACAACTGACGGCAACCCATTATTATATTCACTTTTCACATCAGTAACAACAAAACCACAACAGTGGAAAAGTACAGATATACAAAAACAAAACATCTCATCCGTTAAAAACAAAAGCTGGAATAAACATGTTAGGTCATAAACCATACAGAAATCCCAACATTAGCCCTCTCCCAATCCATGCACCTTGACAAAGTCACTCGCCTCCCCCAGGATCAGAAACTAATGTTCCCGGCCCTTAAAACTTACCCAAAGTTTGGCTGGGTGCAGCAGCCCACACCGAGCCTTGCTCTAAAAGAGCATCACCTTGTCCCGATTAAGCCACGCCCATCGCTTGGCCAGGTCAAGGCGGATGCCCCTGCTAACACCCCACTTCCCCCGTAGATGTGCCTCCTGCAGGAAAACCACATCTGCCCTCACACACTTCAGCTGCACATACACCACCGACCGTTTAATCGGACCATTTAGCCCACACACATTCCATGCCACAACCCTTACCGGGGGTTTTTGACCTCCCCCCATCATCACTGACCCCAACCCTCCTGCAGGAAAACCATACCTGGCCTCAAATGTCCTGGTAAAGGCGGATTGGATTCCCCTCCAAGCTCCAATCCCGAATCTCCTTGCCCCACCTTAGAATCTTTTCTTCCTCCTGGAACTTGTGCACACACGCAATCACGCCCGAGGTGGCTCCTCAGCCCCCGGCCTGTCTCGGCGACTGGTGGGAACCATCCACCTCTGGGGCCTTTTTGAAAAATCCTCCTCCTCCACCAACTTCCTGAACATCCTCGAGATGTAGCCCGTGGCAAACCAACGATACGCAGGTTCTGCCACCTGGTCCGACCCTCCTGGTCATCCACCTCCACAGGCAGCACCTTACAGGTCTCCCCCCAGTATCGCCGTCTCTGCCTCCAATCAGACCATTTGGTCACTATGGCCTGACACCGCCCTTTCTACCTCCTAGATCGTCGCGCCTTGCGTCTCCAACCTCTTCCACATGATCCAACGTCCTGCGAAGAGGGACTACTACTCCCTCAATCGTGCTAGATCAGTCACCCTGCATCTCCTTGCGCTGTTGACGAAATCCATCAACTGCTCCACAGGGAGTGTGGCAGACGATGCTGATACCCCCACCCCGCCATTTTTCCCAATGGCGCTGTGCCACGAGCATCCATCAATAGTAATTCATGGAATTTACAGTGCAGAAGGAGGCCATTCGGCCCATTGAGTCTGTACCAGCTCTTGGAAAGAGCACCTTACCCAAGCCCACACCTCCACCCTATCCCCATAACCCAGTAACTCCACCCAACACTCAGAACAATTTTGGACACTAAGGCCAATTTAGCATGGCCAATCCACCTAACCTGCACACCTTTGGACTGTGGGAGGAAACCGGAGCACCCGGAGGAAACCCACGCACACACGGGGAGGATGTGCAGACTCCGCACAGACAGTGACCCAAGCCGGAATCGAACCTGGGACCAACTTTTGAGCTCGGGCTATGTCCGACTTTAGCCGGATCTGATACCTGGTCGACATTCCACTCTCGGGGAGAAACCACCACTCTCCTCTCCCTTCACACTTTATCCACAAAAGTCACCCATTAAATGGGCAGAAAGGGCCAAACCAAACACCTCCAAGCAGGAGCCACCCTGTGTGCGTGGACCGATCACCATGGCCGCCACCAGAACCCCCCCCAAGGGGAGAGAATTATAACCAATACCCAAACCATAACTGCATTTAAGATGAATGCAATGCGGGGGACAAAAAGACACAACATTAAACTAAACATCAAATGCAATTCCTGATGCAAATGTGTTAAAGATTCACAAATTATTTAAAATTACCAAATTTTAACAGGAGTCACACAAGAACTTTAGATTGATAATCCAGGCTCTCTATCAAATATATAATTTGTCTCAAACTCTGAACACTTTGTTTACTTTGCAATGTGTCTAAATTAATACATGCGTCGTGTCTGTCACTGTTACATTTCATCTTCAAACATTCCCTTTCCGATTGCAGACCCGAGTTTCTTACCAGGTTCTGTTTTCCGCTTCCGTCCACGGACTCTGGTATAAACTTTTCCGTTTCCCAACACAAACACAGTGACTCCGTCCCGGCTGCAAACATGTTGAATTCTCTGCCCTGTGAGAACATCCCCTGTCTGTGAGCCGGGTTTGTGTTGGATTCCTGCGCCCAGCTCCCCCCAACACAACATGTTCCTCTCTCTCTGTCTGTCTCTCTGTGTCTCTCTCAGCGCTGGGCTCCTCTTTATGATTCCTCTTTTAAACAATCAGCAACCCAGAGAGAGAGAAATACTTCCCCGCAGAGGTTTAATTACGTTCATCCTGCAGTGTCTGATTCCCAACAGACTTTGTTATTGTCAGAAAGAGAAATGAAAGTGAAACGGAATCTCTGAAGCCTCATCGTGAATCAGGATTAAACTCGGGGAACATTTTCAATCTGACTGCCACTGAGAATCTCTCTTCTGTATTAGCGAATTCATTCCCTTTCTCTGGCCCTGCCCCTGAACCCGCTTGTGCCAGGGAATGGCAACAAGAATTGGATTGTTTGGGGAATTAACCTGTCAATTGTACTTATCCAGTGTTGCATGGAGCCAGTTATTGTAGTTTATAGTCCTTTCACCCACAGGATACTCCTAGCCTGGGGAAACATTTCTGTCGGGATGCCATGGACATTGCCATGTGTCCATGAGGGTCAATGTGGATGGGAGACTGTTTTATGTTTGGGACCTCCACCCTACCATCACTCTTCACTCCTCACATTATCCACAGGAAGCTGATTGAAATGAAATGAAATGGCTTATTGTCACAAGTAGGCTTCAAATGAAGTTACTGTGAAAAGCCCCTAGTCGCCACATTCTGGCGCCTGTTCAGGGAGGCTGTTACGGGAATTGAACCGCGCTGCTGGCCTGCCTTGGTCTGCTTTCAAAGCCAGCGATTTAGCCCTGTGCTAAACAGACCCACATTTATTCGCTGTTTGGTGATCTACTTTTAACTCCATCACATCGGGGCCGGTTTAACTCAGTTGGCTGGACAACTGGGGCAAAATTCTCCGGTATCGGTACGATGTCCGCCGACCGGCGCCAAAAACGGCGGAATCCTCCGCATCTTGGGGGGCCGAGCCCCAACCTAGAGGGGCTTGGCCCGCGCCGGACTGATTTCCGCCCCGCCAGCTGGTGGAAAAGGCCTTTGGTGCCCCGCCAGCTGGCGCGGAAATGACATTGCCGGGCGGCGCATGCGCGGGGGTGTTAGCGGCCGCTCACGGCATCCCCGCGCATGCGCTGTGGAGGGGGTCTCTTCCGCCTCCGCCGTGGTGGAGACCGTGGCAAAGGCGGAAGGAAAAGAGTGCCCCCACGGCACAGGCCCGCCCACGGATCGGTGGGCCCCGATCGTGGGCCAGGCCACCGTGGGGGCACCCCCTGAGGCCAGATCGCCCCGCGCCCCCCCCAGGACCCTGGAGCCCGCCCGCGCCGCCTTGTCCCGCCGGTAAGAGAGGTGGTTTAATCCACGCCGGTGGGACAGGCATTCCAGCAGCGGGACTTCGGCCCATCCGGGCCGGAGAATCGCGGGGTGGGGCCCGCCAACCGGTGCGGCGCGATTCCCGCCCCCGCCGAATCTCCGGTGCCGGAGAATTCGGCAACCGGCGGGGGCGGGATTCACGCCAGCCCCCGGCGATTCTCCGACCCGGCGGGGGGTCGCCGGGGGCTGGCGTGAATCCCGCCCCCGCCGGTTGCCGAATTCTCCGGCACCGGAGATTCGGCGGGGGCGGGAATCGCGCTCCTGGTTTGTAATGCAGAGGCAAGGCCAACAGCAGGGATTATTCATGAAGGCCCTGCCTTCTCAACCTTGCCCGACAAGGCCCTGCCTTCTCAACCTTGCCCCTCATCTGAGGTGTGGTGACCCTCAGTGAAGTGTGGTGACGCTCAGGTTAAACCATCACCAGTCAACTCTCCTATGGTTATCTGGGACTCTGGTGACTTTATTTGGGTGGCACGGTAGCACAGTGGTTAGCACTGTCGCTTAACAGCTCCAGGGTCCTAGGTTCGATTCCCGACTTGGGTCACGGTCTGTGTGGAGTCTGCACGTTCTCCCTGTGTCTGAGTGGGTTTCCCCCGGGTTGCTCCGGTATTACACTTTGGCAATGGTGTGCAGGCATGAGAGAGGCTGCAGAAAAGATTGGCGAGGACGGTTCCTGGGAGGAGGAGCTTCAGTTACGTGGATAGATTGGAGAAACTGGGGCACTTCCAGGTATGTTGATAGAAGCAAGTGCTGACGTTGCGACTGGAATTTCCTGTCCTATGGTTCTGTTTACTGCTCTATTTGTAAAATGCAAATAATAATTCTGTTTTTCCTGCACACAGAACAGGCTTTGCTTCTAAACATTGAATCAAGGACTGACGGTTCACAACATTTCCTCCTGGTCTTTTTTGCAGAGTGACTTGTCCTTTCCAACATGCCACCATTCTTGAATCAACTCCTTGGACGTGTATACTGACAACTTGCCGATTCTACCGGCTGCAATGTCACTTTTACCTTACTCTACGGACCTGTAATAATGGCTCTCCCACCCCCCCCCCCCCCGCCCAAAATGGCCCAGGCGGATTAACAGAACATTTGTGGGCTGCACGGTGGCGCAGTGGATTAGCCCTGTTGCTTCACGGCGCCGAGGTCCCAGGTTTGATCCCGGCTCTGGGTCACTGTCCGTGTGGAGTTTGCACATTCTCCCCGTGTTTGTGTGGGTTTCGCCCCCACAACCCAAAGATGTGCAGGCTAGGTGGATTGGCCACGCTAAATTGCCCCTTAATTGGAAAAAAATAATTGGGTACTCTAAATTTATAAAAACGAAACAGAACATTTGCTTTTTGAGTTAGGTTGTAGCTTTGAATCCCTCTCCAGGACTTTGACATTTATTCTAAGTGGTCCCAATTGCTGTTCTGAGTTCTGAGCTTCACAATGTTGGAGCTGTTATCGTTTGGATGAGATGCTGAACTAAATCCCTCTGTATCCTTTTAAATGGCAGATGATATACTGATCTGTTCCCTGTCATGGGGAAGAATAATTCACCACAAACAAGTTAATGATTGACATGACCCCATGGTTAATAATGACTTGAGCTGAGATTATTGGCCATTGCCACTATAAAAGATAAATGGCAGGCATGTTTGCTAAGTATATTCGGGAAACAATGTTACGCCTAAAGGATTATTGAAACATGAATTTCAGCCCCATGATTTTCAGAACCAATTGCAAACTTACAAATGTGGGATCCACAGATTTTAATTAGTGATTTAAATTAAATGTGGGTAAATGGAGTTGAGGTAGAGATCAGCAGTGATTTGATTGACCGATAGAACAGGCCTGAG
The DNA here is from genome assembly GCF_047496885.1 of Scyliorhinus torazame. Taxonomy (NCBI): domain Eukaryota; kingdom Metazoa; phylum Chordata; class Chondrichthyes; order Carcharhiniformes; family Scyliorhinidae; genus Scyliorhinus; species Scyliorhinus torazame. The sequence goes on along the minus strand of NC_092709.1, from coordinate 19,069,459 downwards.
GGACCGAATGACCTCCCCTTGTTCTCGCCAACTCCGGAGTTTTCCCCACCCGAACCATTCACAAAAGCAGGACGGTGGGGCAGAAGAAAGGCCTCCATAGCGCAAATCAGGTTCATGCCCGTCGGAGGAATTCAATACAATTGATGCCGGATCAGATTTTCAAAAACACACTCAAAAGTTGTGTGGCGAGACCTCGTCACTGACTGTGTCCAACTTCCAGCTTAGGAACTGTGGGGTGATACTTTGGACGTTCCCAACATTGAGGAACCTTAAGGAGCCGGGTGATCACTTGGTCTGGGAGTTTGTTACATTGTACCGGGAAGATTAGCAACAGGCTGAAGCAGCAGTGGTGTGGAACTATTTTTTAAAAATTTATTTTTATTTAACACATTTTCACAATACAACTACAACCCCAAACAAAAAACCCTCAAACCCCCCTCCCCCGAACCCTCCCACCTCAACAGCCAACGGTAACCAACTCCCGAAAGTGAATAATCATAGATCATAGAATTTACAGTGCAGAAGGAGGCCATTCGGCCCATCGAGTCTGCACTGGCCCTTGGAAAGAGCACACCACTTAAGCCCACACCTCCACCCTATCCCCGTAACCCAGTAACCCCACCTAACCTAAGGGCAATTTAGCATGACCAATCCACCTACCACTGCACATCTTTGGGCTGTGGGAGGAAACTGGAGCACCTGGAGGAAACCCACGCAGACACGGGGAGAACGCGCAGACTCCACACAAACATTGCCCCAAGCCGGGAATCGAACCTGGGACCCTGGAGCTGTGAAGCAACTGTGCTAACCACTATGCTACTGTGCTGCCCTTGAGGAACGAACCCCAACAATTGTAGGACCCCTCCTTCATCCCCCTCAGCTCAAACGTCACCTTTTCCAGGGTCAAATCTCCAGCAGGTCCCCCCCCCCCCCCCGCCACCCCGAGGCACAGGGTAGATAAGATGACCTCCATCCCAACAAGATGCTCCGACGAGTGATCAGCGAGGCGAAGGTTAAAACATCTGCCCCACACCTGCCTGTAGCTCCGGCCTGTCTGATACCCCCGAATATGGCTTCTAGGGAACTGGGCTCTACATCCACATGTAAGACCCCCAAAAGTTGTTCGAAACACCAAAACCTTTCCAGCTTCGGGCAGGACTAAAACATATACACATGGTTCACGGCGCCCTTCCCACATCACTCACAGACATCCTCCACCCCCTCGAACAGTCAGCTCATCCTTTCCAGCAACGAGGAGGCCACCGCTATCGGGAAGGTTACGGAAACCTTCCTCCCAAAGCCCCGCACCTGCATATACCTAAACCCTTCCCCCTGCACCAACCCATACTCCTCTACCAGCTCCTCTAAGCTCACAAATCGCCCCACCCCGCAAGGAACAAATAGAAGGGGAACAATGACCGACAGAGGTATCTTGTCCATTCCACTCCTTAACCCAGCTGCTACAACGAAGGTTCTTCACAATAACTCAACTCTGACACAATGAGGAATAAAAATCAACAAATCATTTATTTTAAATAATTATAAATACTGCAACAAAGATGTGAATAACTGATGGCAACTGAAAATACTTTCCATTTCACAAAGTGCATTAACAGAAACAGTTCACCGTTTTAGTTTCTTCAAAGCAAATAAAAATGAGGTCTTTAATTGTAACAATTGGCAGTACCATGCAGAATAAACTTTCAGAATGGGTATATCATTGACAAAGTAATTTGAACACTTAAGTGTGAGGTAGGATATTTTGGTAAGAAAAAATATAATTCACATATTATTTGGAATTTAAGAATCAAAATGATGTAGAGTAGCAAGGGGATCTGAGAGAATAAATACTCTGTTGTGTTATGCTTCTTGGTGTAGCATAAGCTGCTTCCTTGATGTATACTCTGACAAAGGAAGGTTCAGACTTGGAGATAGGTTTAACACATTTATTGGACAGTTAACAATTCTCCTACTTGAGTTCGACTCTCCTGCTAATCTTGCTATAGTAACTCAGTCTAACTAACCAGTCTGCTCTAAGCCACGTGGTGGGTGTGATGCTTCTGATCTGCCCCTGTCCTACTCTCTAAGTGTCGCCTGTGGAAAGAGACAGAGCATGTGCATCCTGTCCTTTTATATGAAATTAATGAAAATCGCTTATTGTCACAAGTAGGCTTCAAATGAAGTTACTGTGAAAAGCCCATGGTCGCCACATTCCGGCCCCTGTTCGGGGAGGCTGGTACGGGTTTTGTGGGTCTTATATGTGGGTTTTGTAATGCCCCCTTATGGTAATGTCACCTCTGGGTGTCTTGACTGCCCATTGGTCGTGTCCTATTCTAAGTCTTCATTAGCTGTATGCCTGCATGTCATGACGTTTCTGGTGCTCTATGCGGTATTTTAGAATCATAGAATTTACAGTGCAGAAGGAGGCCATTCAGCCCATCGTGTCTGCACCAGCCCTTGGAAAGAGCACCCTACATAAGCCCACACCTGCACCCTATCCCCAGTAACCCCACCTAACCTTTTTAGACACTAAGGGCAATTTAGCAGGGCCAATCCACCTAACCTGCACATCTTTGGACTGTGGGAAGGAAACCGGAGCACCCGGAGGAAACCCACGCACACACAGGGAGAACGTGCAGACTCCGCACAGACAGTGACCCAAGCCGGGAATCGAACCCGGGACCCTGGGGCTATGAAGCAACAGTGCTAACCACTGTGCTACTGTGCCGCCCTTATTGAAGTAACCACAGAGTGCGCTTCCCTTTGTGGAAGAGAGGAAAAACTGCAAGCCAGCGATATAACGCTTTCACCGAGAAATTCGATCGAAACCTCTTCACCCAGAGAGTGGTAAGAATGTGGAACTCTCCACTTGTATAGCCAGCACCATGGGCGTGTGTACACAAGGCGGACTGCAGCTGCTCAAGAGAGTGGCTCAGCCCCTCCTTCTGAACGGCAATCAGGGATGGGCAATAAATGCCCGCTTTGCCAGCGATCCTCACATCCCATGAAAGAAATTAACAAAAATTGAGCCAATTAATATAAATGTATTAAGCGGAGGTGGTGCAGGTGCCAAATAAACGTGTGAGGAATACAGGGATAGATAGTTATACTGACAGAGCTACATGAGGAAGGATGGGAGGAGGCTTGAGTTGAACGCGAATGTTGTCGGAATGGACTGGATGGGCTGAATGGACTGTTTCTTTGGCGCATGTTCAAGGTAATTCAACGTAACATCAGGTTCCACTGGTCCTGATACGAAATAACAGCAAAAATGTTTTAAAATTTCTGTGAAGATATCCTATATTTGCAGTAAATGCTCGCCGTGCCATCACTGCTCACACCCGCGAAAGAATATAATTGCTGCGTGTGCATCATTAGTTTGCTTTGAGGGACTAGTTTGCATTGATTGCCTTCAAAGCACTGTAACACCACACCACAATAGGATGGGAATAGAGGGTTACGGACCCAGGAAGTGTAGAAGATTTTAGTTTAGACGGGCAGCATGGTCGGCACGGGCTTGGAGGGCCGAAGGGCCTGTTCCTGTGCTGTACTTTTCTTTGTTCTTTGAACAAACAGAGCTGATCTAGGCCATTTGGCCCCTCGGGCATGCTCCCCCATTCATTCAGATCACGGCCGATCTGTTGGTGTTTCTAATTCCATGTTCCCATCTAACCCTCCCCCCTGATAACCCTGGATTCCCTTGCCTCGCAAGAATCTACCTACCTCCCCCTCAAAATCATTCGGTGGCCCTGCCTCCACCACCTCCTGAGGCAGAGAATTCCAGAGTCGCACAACCCTATGAGGGGAAATAAATCTCCGCTCCGTCCTAAAAGGGCGACCCCTAATTCTTAAAAAGTTCCCCCTTGCCCTGGACTCGCCCACAAGAGGAAACACTCTTCCTGTGTTGCAGTATAACAAATCCCCGAGTGTAATTGACTTATTCATTCAAATTTGTTAATGCCCATGATCAACATTTCCAGATTAAACGCATTCTCCAGCTGTACATGTTACAGTGGTGGTTGTGCATTGAATTCTTCACTGTGTTCAATTGCATGTAGCAACTTCTCTCTCAATATTTCGATGCTGTCATAGTTGGGCAGGTCGAGGCTCTTGGTACAGGTGTAGGCACGAGGATATGAGGAATCTGGTTTACTGCTCTTGGTGTTAATAATGGAAATCCTGTAATTCCGAATCCCTCCGGCTGGGATTCTTTCACTTCCTGACAGAAAGGCTGAGAACGAGGAGAAAATAGTCATTGAAATTGAATCAAGTTCAGAAATATACAGGCTCATTTTATAACAATATAATCTTTATTATTGTCGCAAGCGTGCTTACATTAAAACTGCCGTGAAGTTACTGTGAAAAGCCCCTAGTCGTCACATTCCGGCGCCTGTTCGGGTACACAGCGGGAGAATTCAGAACGTCCAATTCACCTAACAAGCGCGTCGTTCGGGACTTGTGGGGGGAAACCGGAGCACCCGGAGGAAACCCACGCAGTCTCTGCATAAATAGTGACCCAAGTCGGGAATCGAACCCAGGACTCTGGCGCTGTGAAGCAATAGTTCTAACCATTGTGCTACGCCCTTTTCATGAGGAAAAAAATGTTTTGGTATCCAAATCTGACCCTGCTGCTTGCCTCTGAAAATAATATGCCAGCGCTGCCCCATGTCTGTATAATGAACAAATAAATGCACTAAAACTTTTCAGTGGTCCAAGCTCCACCCCTGTCTGGAGTCTCTCCACAACAATTCATTTGTGTTCTACAAGGGAGTGCCCTAATACGCCTTTCTGGCTCTGCAATCTGGCCTCGATGCGTATTTAAGGCTGAGGAAGCAGAAACTGCCAGTGTAGGGAGTTCCTGCATTCACTGCTGCACTTTGGACTCTGTTTGCTAAAGATGGAAGAGACGTTATTACACAAGGCCAAGTAAATCCGGGACCCAGATGTCTCAATCAATTGGTCCATTTGTATATTGTTAACTTTAAAAGCGAATTTGATCCCCAAAGCACCAGCAAAAATCCCGAATTACCATTGAAAAAAACCACTTGTTCAGTCATTAAATCAGTGGCCTGACGTTATTTCCTCAAAAGGTACAAACAACCGTATCAGTATTAACGTGGGGCAGCACGGTAGCATTGTGGATAGCACAATTGCTTCACAGCTCCAGGGTCCCAGGTTCGATTCCGGCTTGGGTCACTGTCTGTGCAGAGTCTACACGTTCTCCCCGTGTCTGCGTGGGTTTCCTCCGGGCGCTCCGGTTTCCTCCCACAGTCCAAAGATGTGCATGTCAGGCGGATTGGCCATGATGAATTGCCCTTAGTGTCCAAAATTGCCCTTAGTGTTGGGTGGGGTTACTGGGTTATGGGGATAGGGTGGTGTGTGGACCTCGGGTGGGGTGCTCTTTCTAAGAGCCGGTGCAGACTCGATGGGCCGAATGGCCTCGTTCTGCACTGTAAATTCTATGATTCTATGAACCCACTATGACGGATGACGTGGGAGAACTTTTAGCATATTGATAATTACCAATATAGTCGATATCATCTCGGGATGAGGGGTTTCAGTTAAATGGAGAGATTACAGAAGTTGAAGTTGTTCTCCTGGGGCCACGTTAGGTTAAGGGGGGGGGGGGGGATTTAATAATAATAATCTTTATTGTCACAGGTAGGCTTACATTAACATTGCAATGAGGTTACTGTGAAAATCCCCTAGTTGCCACACTCCGGCGCCTGTTTGGGTACACGGAGGGAGAATTCAGAATGTCCAATTCACCTAACAGCACATCATTCGGGACTAGAGGGAGGAAACTGGAGCACCCGGAGGAAACCCACGCAGACACGGGGAGAACGTGCAGACTCCGCACAGACAGTGACCCAGCGGGGAATCGAACCTGGTATTTAGGAGGTGTTTCAAATTTTGACGGGTTTGATACAGACGATAAGGAGAAGCTGCTTTCACTGACAGGAGGTCCCGTAATCAGCGGATAAAGATTTAAGACAATTGGCAAAATATCCAGAGGGGAGGTGGGGAGAAGCCTTTTGTTATAATCTGGCAAGGATGTTGGTAGCAGATTCGATGATAACATTAAAAAGAGGGTGTAGAAATGCTTGATAAGGGAAAGAGGTGCAGAACTTTGAGAAAGGAGCAAGAGAATGGGTTAATTGGATAGCTCTTTCAAAGAGCTGGCACAAAAGGCTGAATGGGGGGGGGGGGGGCACGGTAGCACAGTGGTCAGCACTGTTGCTTCACAGCACCAGGTTCGATTCCTGCCTGTGGGGAGTCTGCACGCTCTCCCCGTGTCTGCGTGGGTTTCCTCCGGGTGCTCCGGTTTCCTCCCACAAATACCGAAAGACGTGATTGTTAGGTGATTTGGACATTCTGAATTCTCCCTCCGTGTACCCGAACAGGCGCCGGAATATGATAACTAGGGGATTTTTACAGTAACTTCATTGGAGTGTTAATGTAAGTCTACTTGTGACAATAAAGATTATTATTATGGATTATTTTGTCCTTTAAGCTTCTATGATTTTTTTTGCCATCTTGAGGTCTGTCCACCTTGGGCGATTAAATGAATAATCTCAGGGGCGAAAGTCTCCCCCAACGGCGCGATGTCCGCCGACTGGCGCCAAAGACAGCGCCAATCAGACGGGCATTGCGCCGGTCCAAAGGTGCGGAATGCTCCGCATCTTTGGGGGCCGAGCCCCAACATTGAGGGGCTAGGCCGGCGCCGGAGGGATTTCCGCCCCGCCAGCTGGCGCGGAAATGCGGCGCATGCGCGGGAGCGTCAGCGGCCGCCGACAGTTTCCCGTGCACGCGCAGTGGGGAGAGTCTCTTCCGCCTCCGCCATGGTGGAGACCGTGGCGGAGGCGGAAGGGAAAGAATGCCCCCACGGCACACGCCCGCCTGCGGATCGGTGGGCCCCGATCGCGGGCCAGGCCACCGTGGGGGCACCCCCCGGGGTCAGATCGCCCCGCGCCCCCCCCCAGGACCCCGGAGCCCGCCCACGCTGCCTGATCCCGCCGGTAAATACCAGCTTTGATTTACGCCGGCGGGACAGGCAATTTCTGGGCGGGACTTCGGCCCATTCGGGCAGGAGAATTGAGCGGGGGGTCCCGCCAACCGGCGCGGCCCGATTCCCGCCCCCACCCAATCTCCGGTACCGGAGACTTCGGCGGGGGCGGGATTCACGGCGGCCAACGGCCATTCTCCGACCCGGCGGGGGGTCGGAGAATGACGCCCTAGTTGTGCAAAACAAAAACACCCTCGGTCAGGTAATGGACAGGCTAAGATGCACAAAAGTTATATCCATGAAAACACAATGAGCTTACTCACCCAGAAAACGCTTTTTCTTCTCCTCTTCTAGGTTTCCAAAGACTTCCCAAAAATTCCTGACTGCTTTGTCAGTTTGCGTGTAGCCATCATAATTTGCATTCTATAGGTATAAAACATAGATTAATGAAGATTAGCTTGCGCTCTCTTGATGTTAGATGGTTGAGTGATGATCCAATTGACATATTCAAAGTAATTTAAAATGACAAAGCAGATCCTGAAGTGAGGGGCCCAATGTTAAATTAGAGCAAGGAGTGATGTCAGGAGTGTGGAATCTTCCTACATTCTTTCAGTGTCAGGCTCAGACTGAAAACCTGCGTGTAGCTCTCCATCTGCACACACCAGTTTTCACTCCAGATCTTGCGACTCTTTAATAAAGAAAAATGAGTGGGCGGGGTTTACGCTGTCACACTGGAGGGGCGGGACCTGATAAGAGGCAGCAAGGTAAGAGCTCCACGGCCTCTGTTCACTTACTTCAACATACTTTACAGAGGTCGGGGTCCCATCTTTAAAGAGCGCCCTGGCCAACAATGAAAGGGAACCCCCACGCACAATCATCCCCCCCCTACCCACCACGGAAGCATCGCTGGCATTCCTCCCCATCAATGCCCGCTCCCCCCCTCCGCCCATGTCTGCAAGTTCCCCCTTTACTATCCGCGCTCCCACCCCACATCTCCGCAGAACTGGAAACCCCTCCACCAGGGGTGTCTCACAAGGGCCCGGCCCAGGCACTGCCCTTTGGCACAGGTTGGCACAGTGCCAGGGCAAAGCCAAGGCATATGCCCCCCCCTGCCCCCCCCCCCCCCCAGGGACTATACTTACCTGTGCACCCCCCGGAGGAATCCCCTTGACTGAATTTTGTCTTTCAAAGCCTGTTGTAATCCTCACCTACATGACTTCATGTTGAATTTTTCATGAGGGGAGATCATGGAGCTGGAGGGAGGGGTGCTTGAAATCTATTGAAATCCATTAAATTGAGGTTCTCCCCCGTTGTGGACATGAACCTCATGATGTCTCCCGGGAGGAGCGTGGAAAATCGGGAAATGCAATCTCTCCGGAGAGAATTGCCTTTCCTGTTTCTCTCTGGACTTTCCGCCCATGTCTCCATTCTCTCTGACGGCAAACGCAGGCTGAGAATCGGCCCCAATGTGTGGTGGTCATCTGGAACACGCAGCTACGACTGCTATGGTGCTGGCTCAATTGAAATTTGCGATTGAAATCAACAGATTTGTCTTGGGTAAGGTTATCTCGGAATGTAAAGCAAATTGCTTCAATCGGAGCTGAGGTACAGATAAGCCATGGTCTAATTAAATGGTGTGAAGATGCCGGCGTTGGATTGGGGTGAGCACAGTAAGAAGTCTTACAACACCAGGTTAAAGTCCAACAGGTTTGTTTTGATGTCACTAGCTTTCGGAGTGCTGCTCCTTCCTTAGGTAAGCGCTCCGAAAGCTAGTGACATCAAAACAAACCTGTTGGACTTTAACCTAATTAAATGGTGGAAAAGGGTTGAGGAGCTGAATGATCGCTTCCTGTTATATCCCCATTGGATGGGTTTAGATTAAATTATCTCCAGGGATTTTGATGAAGATTTGATGTGGTTTTGGTTCATAGATTACTGTGTAATGTGCTGTGACACTGCATTCAGTCCCTGTACAAACAAGTTAGAAAGTGTCAAGGACTTTGAGAGGTAAATGTGCAACACAGCTCCAGACCTTTTCCAGCAGATCCCACTCGTAATCGGTGTTTCCATGGATAAGGTCTCTCAGTTCTTCAGGTCGGAATACATTCACAACTGGCAGTGCCGAATTCCTGAAACCTCGTGCAAAGGCTTCAAATTGTTTCTTCACGGACGTGTTAAGTTTATAATCCACATAAGCATCAATGAACTGTTTCCTATTTGAAAATAAATTCGATTTTGAAAATGCATAATTTGTACATGACACCTCGATTCAATCGCTCCTTGAACAATCTAAATTTAGAGTACAATCCAATCTCCATTAATTGATGTTCTATATCGACAGAATGCAAAGATCTCTAAAATGTTATAGAAGTTCGTATTCTACTCTATCTATCACACTGCCATTGCCTTCCTCTGCAATAAGGCTGGATTGCAGATGGACAACACATTCACTGTCTAGTGAAGGTGGTCCACTCAAATTGATTGCCAATTACACATTGTTCATTATCAGATTCTTGGTGGTACAATCACATGTTAGAGCAGTCATCACTGCAATTTAATAATCCACAGCATTTAAAATAGTCAATCATCTTTCAGTAAATCGGCTCTGCTAGTTTATTGGTTCAATAATCCTGAGAATGTGAGTTGAACATTTTATTCATTCATGGGACGAGGGCGTCGCAGGCTGTGCCAACATTTATTGCCCATCCCTAATTGCCCTTGAGGGGCAGTTAAGAGTCAGCCACGTTGCTATGGATCAGGAGTCACATGTAGACCAGACCAGGTAAGGGCGACAGATTTCCTTCCCTAAAGGGCATTAGTGAACCAGACAGGTTTTTACAACAATCGACAATGGTCATCGTTAAGACTTTTAATTCCAGATTTTTATTGAATTCAAATTTCACCATCTGCAGTGGCGGGATTCGAACCCGGGTCCTCCAAGCGTTAATCTCGGTCTGTGGTTTACTCGTCCAGTGACAATACCACTGCGCCTCTGCCTCCCAAATATGATGGTTTGAGAATTTATATTTAGTTTAAACACTTGGGAATGAAAAACTTGCACCAGTAAAATAGGTCCATGATGATGTTCGATTATTCTACCAATCAAACAGGATCACTAATATGCCTTAGCAAGGAAACCTACCACCCTGCATGTGACCCCAGTCTGACACCAAGACAGAGATTCACTATATTTTATTTGATAAGGTATAGGCTGAAAGAGTGACTCCTGTTCCTATGACTCGTAACTCTGACCTTACCTAGCAAGCCACTCAGTTTTCTGAAGGGGGGGGGGTGTCGAGCGTAAAATTCTGGCCGTGATACTAAGGCCTGGATTTCTACATTTGAATGAACATTATTATGAAATGCAAGTTGCCATAGTCCCAGAGGACCATAGGCTGTCCTCTCCTTTTGAGACAGAGCAGAGAGGTGGTGGTTTAGCCTGAGAGTCACCACACCTCAGGCAAGGGGCAAGCTTGAGAAGGTGGGGCTTCATGGATAAGCCGGTACGGGAATTGACGCCCTGCTGTTGGTGTCGCTCTGCATCACAAACTAGCTAACCGGACCCCCCCCCCCCCGATATTATTATAAATGCAGCTCAAAGAGTAAATTAATTCAGTAACAATTGAACAGTTTATACTAACAGAGAATATTTACCTATTGTGCTTTTGAACTGGGATATTTCTACCATCAGGAATGAGTTCTAGTATAACTCTGTTCCCATCTGCTGCTTTTTCGGATATCTGCAAAGATAAAACTCAAGTTATGGGCTGTACTTTATCTCCTGGTTTGGCTACAGTTCACCATCGTCTTCGACAAGAAGGTCAAACTTCAGCACATTTATCTTTTTGTTCAGCGGCGCCATTCATATTCATCCAATCAACTCATTTAGGCTCTTTAAACACAGATTATTTTCTTCAAGGTGAGGTCTCTGCTGGGGTTAGGGACGGGAGGGGGAGATGCTGCAGATAAAGACTGAGAAGGTGCAGGGTTCACAGGCCTCTGTTTTCTCCCTCTTCTGAAGCTCACTATTTCTCCTCATCTCTTCCAACACTCCTCCAGAATTTCTGACCCCTGACCAGGCCATCAACCCCTGTCTCCCAGTTGTCAGTGCGATGAATGTAGGAATGTCAGATATATATTGCATTATATATATTTGGCGCAGTAAGGGTTAAACACCTGGGTTAGTGTGTGTATGACTGCTGCAGCAATGTTTTTTTAAAAAATCCTGTTTTACAAGGCAGCTAGGATTATTGGGAGCCAGAGGTGCAACTAAAGCTTCGTAAAAGTTGGGATAATGGAATTTTGTTTTTATAATGAAGGTTCCTGGGGAAGATAATTAGAGACATTGGGTGCAATAAACTGGGGGAAAAAAAATCTGACTCTGGTTTTGGGAGCGTTGGAGGCTACAGCACCGGCAAACACCCGGATTTCAACGGCACTCGAGTTCAGCAGGAAAGGCTCCTCGCAAATCAGGGCACCACTTTGGCTGCCACAATTTCACCCCCAACCCACTTTCAGCTCCTCCATTTTCAACTCTCCCCATCTCCCTCCCCCAAACTCAGGGAGGACCTCAGGAACGCCCCTCCACCTGGTAAGGCCGCCCAGGCCCGAACCCTGTCAGTGCCTGCCTGGCACCTGAACATCCTACCACTGCTACCCTGCCACCAGGGCACTGCCAGGATGCCAGGATGGCAGTACCAAGGTGCCCAGGTGGCAGAGAGTGTCAGGGTACAACCCGGCCCTGTCCCCGATCATTTAAATATGCTGATCTTGATCATGCCCAGTGTGCATGAGATCTAGTTTTGACCCATCGCGAGACACTGTTAAATCTCACGAGGAGTTTTGAGTGTCCAAGTCAGGTGCGACAAGGCCGTTAAAGTGCGCCCCTTGTGTTCAGCTTTTGTAAGATTACGTAGTTAATGTGAGGAGCCAGGGGCTGAAGCAGTCAGGTGTTGACTGTCTGTTGAGTTAAAGATTTAACAGTGGGCACACCAGCAGTGTCTGGAAAAACAGCGAGTTAAAGATTTTCCTGTGACCAGGACAGGAGCAGTTTCCCAAAGGCAGGCCATCAGGTTAAACTATAGTCTGAGACAGACAAGAATCTGCAGGCTGTTTCCTGACTGGATTTCTCTCTCTCTCTCTCTCTAATCAATCTTTAAAATAGGGCCTCTATCCAAGTATAAAGCAAATATTCCTGAGCTGGCTAACTGTATTTTCAAAGTTGATTTTGAACTGAGATGGGTTTTGCTTGAGTGGAGATAAAATGTAGCAATTAGGATTTATTGTTTCATTTTCATTATGAAGCATTGTTTAATAGGTAATTGTAAGCTATTTTCTTGTGTGAGGTTAAAGATTTGAGGTATGAGTTAAAGTTATTTGAGACTGTGTCAATAATAAAGTTTTAATATACCGTAACTCTATTTCTGTGTCAAATCACTCCTGGAGCGAAGGCCTTTCCTCGCAGTATTACAAATAAAATAAAATAGAAAACAAATTAAATAAAATATTGGGGGTGCGTTCCGGTATCCTAACAACTGTTGTGGTCTGGACTGGGAGTGTAATGTCAGTATCAATGTTTTTCATAGCCCTCTTGCAGATATTCTTGTGGCGGAGGTATAGATGTCCGGCAGGTTGTGTTCCAGTGGCTAGTTCACCTCTTGGCAGATATTTTGGGTATATGGTCACCATCCATCTAAACAGCACGGCCTAGTTATGCAGATGTCCCCTTGTGTAACACGTGCAACATTCCCATTTACCACGTAAACAGAGTTTCATCACTGGCGTGTGACTAAATTCACTCCGCTTAATCTTTTACTACCAGATTAAATAAACTGGTCACCTTTTTAAAAAGATTATTGTCAAACTGGCTGCAATCTCACCCTCGCACCGTGCACAGCCCCTGCTGTAGGGTCACGACCAGCAAGACCGTAAGTGAACTGTGTTTCTGGAATGGATGAGCTTCTTGCGGAGTTGTAGCAGATGCACAAGCTCTCCAAACGTATAGAGTCCATCTCAGTCCTGCGGTTGGAGTGCACTGTGCTTGAACATTGCTGATTCCGGGTGGCCTGCTCCTATTCCCTTGTCCCCCTCCGGCCCTTTTCATTTTGGTTCAATTTGTTGATAGTTTGAAAGTAAGTTCATGGGTAAATTTGTACAATTGTGAACTTACAGTAAAATCCAGGCCATACATATCTTCAAGGTCATCGTACTCGTAGTCAAGGATGTCCTGGAGTGATCTGAATTACCAAGAAAAGCCCGTCAGTGAGATTTGCCATCGTGTTGTCAGTCTCGAAACAAGATTTGTATCAGACTATGCAGTGAACTGAAAATTGGTTACTGCCCATTTATCGGAAAATGTTCATCAAACCCTTGGGCGCGATTTACTGGCCTTGTTGTGCACGACTTGGTGGTGCAACGAGGCAGTTGAATCTCACGAGAGGCCCACATGACGGTGGCCCGGATGAGAAAATTCTTCGTGCTGGAGGACAAGTGTGCTAGATGCGCCGGAGGGCTGGATAACCATGTACACATGTTCTGGTCGTGCCCTAAACTCAGGGGGTATTGGCAGGGATTCGCAGATGTCATGCCCCGGGTATTGAAAGCTGGGGTGGTAATGAGCCCGGAGGTGGCAATCTTTGGGGTTTCGGAGGACCCAGGAGTCCAGCAATCATAGAATTTTACAGTGCAGAAGGAGGCCATTCGGCCCATCGAGTCTGCACCGCTCTTGGGAAGAGCACCCTACCTAAGCCCACACCCCCACCCTATCCCCATAACCAGTAACCCCACACAACACTAAGGGCAATTTTGGACACCAAGCGCAATTTAGCATGGCCAACCCACGTAACCTGCACATCTTTGGACTGTGGGAGGAAACCGGAGCACCCGGAGGAAACTCACTGCACACACGGGGAGAACGTGCAGACTCCGCACAGACAGTGACCCAAGCCGGGAATCGAACCTGGGACCCTGGAGCTGTGAAGCAATTGTGCTAACCACTATGCTACCGTGCTGCCCTAAGGAAGAGAGGGAGGCCGACGTTCTGGCCTCTGCTTCCCTGGTAGCCCGGCGATGAATACTGTTAGCATGGAGGGACTCAAAGCCCCTGAGGGCTGAGATATGGCTGTCGGACATGGCGAGCTTTCTGGGCCTAGAGAAAGTCAAGTTCGCCTTGAGAGGTTCGCTACTAGGGTTCGCCTGAAGGTGGCAGCCATTTATTGACTTCTTCGCAGAGGAGTAAGCATCAGGGGGGTGGGCTAGGGTAGAGTAGAGTAGGGGGATATTGAGGCAGGTCCTTGTGTGAACAGAACCGTGGTTTGCACTATGTTTAATTTGTGTCTTTTTTTTGTACTGTACAATGTCACTTTTTCTTTATGCCTAAAATACCTCAATAAAATTGTTTGTTACAAAAAAAAAAGAATCTCACGAGAGGCTTCACGAGATGTTTTGTGAGATTCAACGTAGCCATTAGGCTCATGTAAATATGCATGCACGGATTCTCCCGGAGCCCGGGAATTAAAGTCCTCGCCAGTGAAGTCTCGGTCGGGCGCCGTTTAGGACTGGTCCACACAAACGTGGAGCGGCACCTGGGGGCTCCCCCAGGTCGTTGGAGAACCCTAGGTGGTCGGGGACAGGGCAGGGTGGCACCCTGGCTCTCCCTCTGGCACCTGGATACCTTGACACTGCCAGCCTGGCACCTTGGCACCGCCACCTGTTTGGGGAGGCTGGTACGGGAATTGAACCGTTCTGCTGGCCTGCCTTGGTCTGCTTTCAAAGCCAGCGATTTAGCCCTGTGCTAAACCAGCTGCAGACACCAAGAAACATTCCACTAAATGTGGCCGAAAACGGACATAGAAATGTTTTGGTTTAATTGCGCCCTTTGTAGTACAAGTTGACATTTGGATCATTAATTTGTCATAACTGATTTTAATCATGTGGGTCAAAAAGGATAGGCCTTATTTTGAACACAACATTCGACCAAGGATGTGAGGCCCATTTGCAGCGGCTGCAGATATTAAAGTTGAGATTATTTGGTGGGTTAAAATGTCATGTCGATGTTTGAAGTTCACTCACTTTCCTTCTACTGGTGAGAGTTCCTTCAGGTCTTCCAGTGTAGGCTGCACTTGGAGCAGCTTTTTGTACAAAGCCAGCGGGAAGTTAAAGTTGCAAATAAAAAGATTGGACGCAGCAAGTCCGCAGAGAATTCCCACCAGATGAAATACATCACCCCTTTCTGGTTCCTGTGTGTATTTAAAAAATAATAAAGTTGTGAATCTTTCACTGCAAAGTCTGCACAGAACTTCATAACAACAGAATCTAGGTTTCATATGATATGTGATATGGGAATCTGATACGTGCAAAACTCAGACTTTGTGGCACCCGAGAGATGGGGTGTGACTCGGTTCGATTGGCTGGCTGGTGGCCAATGAATTGGTCCAAAAGACCGTTTTCTGCCCGGGAACAGGTGGTGATTGGATCCTGCCTGAGTGGGATGATTTCCAGAGACCCAAGGAAAGCTCTCTCCCCAACGTGTTTTCTCCAGGAAGGCTGTGAGCTGCCGTATTTCTGAAACTGCAGAGGCCGGAATGAATCTGCGGTGAAAAACATTACAGACTGTGTAGCCATCTGAGATGGCCACCTGCAAAGGACCAAGGGAATCATGGCCAACTCAGGACTCAGACAGATACAAAGCGTGTGTGTATTTGCAACCCAGATAGCTAGACCTGATCGAAACCCCCGCTCGTTTGCATTTTAATGGCCCGTTCCCCAGAACAATAGGACTCCAATCAAGAAACCGGTACAGCCAGAGACTGATCGACGCCACTCCCTTTACTTAGAGAGCCCAACTGCCAAGGTCAATGACCACTAAGGACCCGCCCAGCCACCAAGGCACCCGCCCCTTTATTGGCCGAAATCGAAGGCAGTGATCGAAGCCTGTCGAATTAATTGGTCCAAGATTAAGGACCGCCCCAAAGAGCGTGAAATCCCAGAGGGATGAAAGGGGACACAGCCATATGTTCTGCCTCTTTTGGACCCGGCCTGCGCCAGCCTCCTTTGAATCTGGCCTGTGCCAGCCCAACTGCAGCATAACGACCAGACAGCCAAGATCCAAACCAACGATCGCTACCTGACAGATGAGCCCAGCAGGGACAGAGCCACTTTTTCAAACCAGCCACATAAGATCAAGATAATGGCCTTATCCACTTGCACAGTGTCGATCGCCTGAAGTTAACTCTAGATTATTGTAGTCGATAGGTGTAGTGTAACTTGTAGTATATTGTGCTTGCATGTCCAAGTAACTCATGTGTGTAAATAAACCATCTTTGAACTTGAACTGACTAATTGGCTGTGTGATCATTTGACCGATATACGAGAAAGCCTTGTGGCTCAGTAAGAGAAATAGAAACACCCACAGTATTGGTGACACTGTTGGGACATAACATCATATCATAAAAATAGCCTCAGTATCATATTGGTGACTCTAAAGAGCAACATTATTGGTGACGCTGGTGGGATAGTATTCCATTCATTAAATTAGCAACAACTGGAAAGCAGAAATCTTGACCTGGGCCTGAATTTCCACTCCCTAGCCCAGGGTGTTGTAACACTCTTGATAATGCTGACCTTATGGGCAGCACGGTAGCACAGCAGGTAGCACTGTTGCTTCACAGCTCCATGGTACCAGGTTCGATTCCCGGCTTGAGTCACTGTCTGTGCGGAGTCTGCACATTCTCCCCATTTTTGCGTGGGTTTCCTCCGGGTGCTCCGGTTTCATCCCACAAGTCCCGAAAGATGCGCTGTTTGGTAATTTGGACATTCTGAATTCTCCCTCAGGGTACCCGAACAGGCGCCGGAGTGTGGCAACTGGGGGCTTTTCACAGTAACTTCATTGCAGTGTTAATGTGAACCTACTTGTGACAACAAAGATTACTTTAACTTTAAATCTAGAACATGCCAGTTGAATGCATTTGTTTATGGTTTGTCTGCAATACTGACCTATTTTGGGCCTTCAACAGTAGGCATGCAGTAAGCAGGTTTACAGATTTTGTTTTATTCTTACACAGGATTAGGCATTGCAATGGCAGCATTTATTGCCCATCCCTAATTGCCTTTGAGGGGGCATTTCAGAGCCAACCACATTGCTGTGGATCTGGAGTCACATGTAGGCCAGACTCAGTAACATTTCCTTCCCTAAAGGACATTAGTGAACCTGATGGGTTTTTACGACAATCGCATAAGGTTTCATGGCCATCGTTAGAACCTTAATTCCAGATTTCTATTGAGTTCAAATTTCACCATCTCCCTGGGTCTCTGGATTACTAGTCCAGTGCCAATACTACTACGTCGCTGCCTCCCCATATGTTACAAGAAACAGCAGTGTACGTCCACGGACTTTCAGGAATCCTTTCATATCTTTGCAACTAATACACCAGCCAGATATCATGAATAAATGTCATGAGGTCACAATCCCAAGAATTCTTCAATTACATTTTTTTGTATCTATGTAGTTCTGAGCAATCCATCTCTGAAATACAAGAGGTGTCGTTGACTAATTGAGGGTTCACTCATTAAGCAGTTGCACATTCCTGGTCAGCATATCTACCTCCACATGTTCCAGGTTCCCCGACAATCTGATACTTAATCCAAAAATATTAACATGTATAAGCAAAAATAACATTCCACTGATTATATATTACCGGAGACCCAATGTTTTGCAAGTGTGTACTCATAAAATTTGTCCTTATAAAGCTGAGGTTTTTTTATACTTGGAGGTGCAGTGGTTTTGGTATTTAAGCACCAAATAGGAATTAGACATTGCACAGTCCCACCGGATAGACCTGGAGTGGCAATTTTTATTATTAACTTCATTATTATTCATGGGATTGGGTGCAGCTGGCATTCCTTGCCCGTCCCTAGTTATCATGAGAAATTAGAAGGTGGCTTCTTATGGCATAGGAATTTCTTTAATTATCAAATGTAGCAAATTGCTCAGGTACCATCGGAAACAACTTGCACTGGCAGGGGGCAGGTTGTAGATTGCACATCTGTGGTGCAGAATGGGAAGCGCGGCTGCATTCATACAGACGCAATTTTCGTTCGTGGAATGTCCAGAACATGACTCATGGTTTTTGGACATCTGAGGGTGCGGTCTAGAGATGCTGGAGTTATTTGGCAAGGTAGATACCTTACTGGAGAGGTTCAGGTATCCCTTGGGGGAGAGATATGGTGCCCTTTGGGAGAAGCCGGGCGCTCTTTGGGATTGTCAAATGCAGACAGGAGTTTGTGTAAAAAGTGGCTCAACATGGAACTGCCAAGTTGTCAATGAATTTAAATATCTTGGGTGGGATTCTCAATTGCCCGACGCCAATAGCGTAATCGGTGATTGGGCGGAGAATGGGTTCCGACGACCAAATCGGGGCCGGCGCCAGTCAGCCGAGCTCCGCCCCCATGGAAGTGGCATAATCACGTTGCGCTCTGCACCCCGTTGCAACGGCGTTGGTGCGTCATCGGAATGCCCACCCCCAATGCTCCACCCCCAATGGGCTGAGTTCCCAATCGTGCGGTTGATGTGTGGTCTCAGCGGTCGTGAACCTGGCTTGGCGGCTCCAGACTGTCTCCAGCGCCGCCACACTTGGCCGATATCCGTGCCGCTGGCCGGGGGAGCTTCGGTGAGGGCTGGGGTTTGCCTGTCGGGTCGCTGATGGCGGGTCGGGTCCACGCACGGCCGGTGCCATGTTGTATGGTGTGACCGCTGCAGGTCATTGCCATGCACGTGTGCACTCAGGGATCCGGCCATTCTCCGGCCGTTTTTGGCGCGGGAGCCGGGAGTTTCACCCAGCGCCACTGCTAGCCCTTCACCGGTCCCAGAATCGGTGAGGGTTCAACGCCGATTTTGGTGTCGTAAAGCGCCTGCAAATTCTCCGTTTCAGCCGCCACTTAGTCGCTGAAATGGAGAATCCAGCCCCTTTCCTTTCTATTTTTGAAAAGAAAGAATCTATGGTTTGAAAAAAGATATTGCTTGCAATTTCACTCGGTCTATTGACATGAGCAGGAGGGTTATCATTATAAGGTTACTGCTGCATGTCTGATTCCACAATCTGTAATTATCGTAGTGGGGGGGAGGAGGCGGGTCAGTTCACCGTTTGATTGACATCTGCTCGTGGTTATAAAGTCTTTGATGTGGGCTACAAATACAAAAGTGCTTTTATTGGGGATGAAGTAACTGAAGGAAGTGTTTGTTTTTATAAGAGATTAAATAATTGAAGGCATTCAAATATATTGAATGGGCATTTATGAATTAATGCTTTTAAAAATGAAGTCTGAAATAGACATCTGGAACTTTATTTCATCTAACCATGTTTCTTGAAGTTTGCCCATTGCAGACACCAGGTGAGTTGGCATGGTTGCTATAGGTTGGCATAAATTGGTGCTAAATTGGCATAGGAGCTGAAAGGGCCATGGGACTCTGGTAGAGCAACATAGCTCAGCACGGAGCCTAGGAAAGTCCCTGGAGGTGGGTGGAAGGGCACGAGGTGGCATGAATTGGGCATTGGGAATGCGTGTGTGTGGCGGTTAGGGATCAGTGCTTGAGGGTTGTTTTTGCTCTTATCATTTTTGTTTACAGATTGGGCGAGGTTGCGGAGCACCAAGACTGGCCCTTTAAACGGCCTGTTTCCACACCTGACACCCCCGCCGAATTAAAATATGAAGACTCTGGGCGTCTTTTTCCCTGAGTTGGGTTTGTGGAGTCGGGAATTTTCCCGGCTCATGTGAGAACAAATTCAGGCCACGATGCCCAGGTTACCAACAGGAAGAACTGCTGCAGGGACAGTTCTTTAATTAATTTTTTTACGTGTTAATAATGTCATGACATCAGAGCCCTGACCTGCACGTTGTGACTTGACTGTTACCTCCAGTTTAGAAGTACAAAAGAAGAAAGCAACTCTGCAGGTGTGGCCTTTTGAAATCTCTGCTGCCCGCCTTTCTGTGGTCACGCGGTATAATAAAGCCTTACCCAGCTGGGGAACCAGAGCAGCTCAGAATCCTCAAAGCGCTGAAATATCCGTCCGTTGCTGTGTAGTTCCCGACCGAAGAAGGTGAAGAATTCCTGCGACACCCCTTGGCCGTAACATGCTTCACCTGTAAATCTGACCTGAAATGGCAGCATCAAGAATAAAATATTAAGACGCTCTCAAGTATTTGAGAGTTTTGTCTTTTGATGTCCTTTGATCTTCTCTTTCTCTTTTCATACTCTGTTCTTCAATTATATATAGGCTGGAATGTTATAGTTAGTGTAGGGTTTGGGGGTGGAAGAGTGGACAGGTAGGCAGGCTCATAAATGCCTAGCTATCACCTACCCACCTGCCCTGACCTGCCTCCCATTTAATGGGAGGTGACGGAGGCTTTCCTTGGGCCTACTGAGGCCACTGAGGTGCCTCATCCCAACCTGTCACTATTTTACTTGCAGTGTGGGCTGGTATCGACCTTGAAGCAAGGGTGGAGGGGACAATCTCCTTTTGAAAATCTTTTGTGACCACCAGACAATTTCTCACCCCACACTTTAACCCCACTGGTCTCGTAAACCCCACTCCCCAACCTCCTCCCCACCCTCCCCCTGCTTACCCCTCTCACTGGGGCCTCTCGGCCCAGCCCCACCAATACCTTCGATGTATCTGATGTCTGACCTTTATAATTCCCTCTTCCTCAGAGACTGGCTGTGGTCCCACATGTGGCCACCCTTGAACCCGATGACGCTGGGACTACAGAGCTGCCGGCCAATCGGATTGGTCAGCAGCTATCGTAAAGCTGGGCATTCCTCCCGAGATGGGGGCAGAAGTCCCAACCTTAACCAATTCACACCCCTCCAAATATTAAATGGCTGTGAGGCAGTTGGTATCAACAGGGATGCGTTCCCCCCGATTCTTTGGGCGGTGGCGTGGGAAACCCTGCCGTTCAAGTAATCTCACCCCTGTACACAGAATTCTACATTCCTGAAGTATTGCCAGCCTATAAATAACCAACCACTTGTTGGGCTTGTTTTTTTACTGGTCTTATTTTTATTTTTTTACTGAGGAAGAACCTTTCCATTATCTGAACAGTTCAGAACTTAGAAGTCACAATATAAACGGATCTCCATAGCATTGCAATTAGGGAACTAGTTATCTCTGAGCTTATAGAAAATCAACAGGCTTGCTCATCAAGAACTGTGGAGTCGTCCAGCACACTCTACCTGCACAGGTAGGGCCGAAAGACAGGAGCAATTCTGTACATTAGGCTGGAACCCTGATAGGCTCGACCAGGTCTCGCCTGCAGCAGAACTTCTACCTGCCCCAAACATCACCTTCAGCGTCATCTGGGGCATGGCTGGCGGAGGGGGGACTCTCAGAGCAGAGTTTTCCTCATCCCCAGCTTGTGATGCACCAAGCGCCAGGTAGACAAGGTGAAAGGAGCACATCCAGACTCCTGTTGACCGCAGTGGAACCTTGAAGGAAGATGGAATCTTGAATTTGACTCCCCATTGATTATGTGTCAGATCCCTGGTTGGATCACTTTGTATTATAATGGGTCTGGTGAAGAATAGAGGGCTGGGAGCGGGCTCCAACGGCGGAGTGAAACACTCCGGTTTTCACTACGGCGTCGGGACTTTGTCTCCCTTTGGGAGAATCCGCCCCCTATTTATAATGGAAACTGCCTATGTAAACTTGTCACGCTGCAATGACACCCATCCACCTGTGGTAACACTGTTGCCCACACCTGTTTTGCATCCCCACCTTCTCGGCCTCTATCGCAGAGATGTGTCTTCCATAGAACTCACTTCTGTTTTCCAAATTACTAGCTAACAATAAATAAGGTCAAATCTAATGACTACATAAAAGAAAGAATGTATAATTTCAAAGTGGGAACAAATTACACTTGTGCACCCTGGAGTACAATTATCCCTTTTAAGCCCTGTGACCGCACTTCGCTTTAGTATCCACCCTTGATTTAGATACAATACCATGGGAGAGGAATTGGTATTGTGTTAGAAATCTCCCTGCTGTCTACAAAACTTACTTCCTGTTGTCAATTTTCAGTCACATTTTAAAATCAACTTTTCCGCTCTAAATTCGTATGTGCGCATTTAGAATGCAAATTTATAGAAGCTACAGTTACACCTGCCCCATGCTCCCCACCCCCCAATGGTTGCAATAGCCCCCAGTCTACTAAACTTGGACTGTAGAAAATCACCTCAGCACAACTCAAGCAACGTCTGCGTTTCCCAAATTGCCATTGGTTTTGCTAAAGTATTGGCCAAGAATAAACACTTTAACATGGGTCCTGAATGACTTCTTTTGACCATGGGCACAACAGCAACGGACATCAATTAAAATGTAAAAACTATTTCCATGTAGTTATGGATAGCTGCTGATTAGGTACAAGAAATATTTCACGCCTGAAAAACATTCAAACCAATTATTGACAGGAACCAGTTTTGTACCTGAAGTACAAGACTAGAAGGGACTGATCTCCACAAACGTAAGCCTTCCAGACCGTCCTGAAGAATCGCTCTCCTTGAAACCTGCATCTGTAGTATTGGCTGAAAGAAGAAAGACTTGCATTGAGACTGTGTTTTTCATAGCCACTGGAATCTCAAAGTGCCTTACAGCTAATGCAGTGCTTTCTGAAGTGTCACTGCTGTTTTGCAGACAAGGTGGCAGCCAATTTGCATATACAGGACGGCAAAATGTATTTTTGCGATGTTGTCCCTGACACCGGGAGAACTACCAAACCTTTCTTCAAATGGAGCTGGCCGATTTTTTTCGCACCCAATTGATGATGCAGCTTAATGCGCACTCACAACCCATACATTCTAGCAACTCCTAGAGCCCGCCATGCATGCTCTGATGGGGTTAGTTTTGGAAGACACCAGCAAGTTCAATCTCAACACAGCTGCCAGAATCGCAATTGATGAAATCTCAGGGCCAAAGTTAAAGAAATTCGTGACGTCTCTCTTACAATTTATGACATAACCATAAACTTAAAGTGCCATTGTGTCGAAACACACTTCAATCCACATTATACAGGTATTTGAATATTAGGAAACACTCTACAAAACAGAGTTTAAAACGTACTCTTTGCGTTGTCATGGATTCCATCTCCAACACTTCAAGCTTTGTTTCCATATCAAAGATGGAAGGATAAGCGATTAATTGCCGTTCAAGCTATGGAAGAAAGAAACACATTATGTATGCGGATCAAAACCAATTACATGTGTTTAGTATATATTTCTACAAAGTAACACATTATTCCCATCTGATGCATTTCTCCCCCCCCCCCCCCCCCCCCTCCATCCATTTAGACTAGCAATTGACCCTGGACTGTGGGTCAATTCAAATCTCAGTCCTCTGGATGCAATATATGTAGCGCACAATGACTTACGAGAGACGAATAGAGATGAAGTCGATGAGGCTTTATTAAGCGTGACTTGTTCCCCGCAGTTCAGCAACAGACTGGAGCTGCGGGGAGAACTCCTGGTTCTTATACTCCGCCTTCAGGGCGGAGCTAGAGATCAACAGCCAACCAGGACCCGGGATCTGTCAGCCAATAGCATCACGGCTTCACAGTCCCACATGACCCCTAATGCATACTACCACAATATATTTACACAAAGATGTGTGGGTTAGGTGGATTGGCCATGCTAAATTGCCCCTTAGTGTCCAAACGTTTATGTTACTGGGGTTACGAGAATTGGTAGGGCACTCTTTCCAAGGGTTGGTGCAGACTCGATGGCCCGAATGGCCTCCTTCTGCACTGTATAATAATAACAATCTTTATTGTCACAAGTAGGCTTACATTAACACTGCAATGAAGTTACTGCGAAAAGCCCCTAGTCACCACACTCCGGCGCCTGTTCGGGTACACAGAGGGAGACTTCAGAATGTCTAATTCACCTAATAGCCTGTCTTTCGGGACTTGTGGGAGGAAACCGGAGCACCCGGAGGAAACCCACGCAGACACAGGGAGGACATGCAGACTCCGCACAGACAGCGACCCAAGCCGGGAATCGAACCTGAGACCCTGGCGCCGTGAAATAACAGTGCTAACCACTGTGCTACCTTGCCGCCATAGAGATTCTATGATTCTATTCTATGATTCTATTCTACGTTCTGAAACGCTGATAAATGGATAGCAATTTCTCCACAGAAAAATATACAGAGATGAAGTGCAAAAATATCCGGTTTGAGCAACCACACATTTTGTCCAAAATTCCACAAAATTGCGTTGGAATACATCAGAGATTGAGCAAGAGAATTTATTTAAAAGACTAACAATGGGGACCTTGCTTTAAATTCTCCAGGTTTGAAATTCTCAAAGTAATTTGGGGAAATGGGGTTGGTTGAGAACTGGAGTTATTGTTATGAAAACAGCAGAAATGCAGAAACTGAACTGAAACAAACAGGGGAATCGGAGTTCAGCTCAGAAAAATGGAAATCTCAGATGGTCAGGATCGCCATTGCCTTGAAATTCTTTGAAGCTTTCAATGATCTCCCACTGTAACTTCAGTCCAGTACCAAAGGCCAACGTTACGTAGATGCTTCTCAGGAGAGCGGACATGCCAGATCTCCTGCCTGGGCCCTCTCAAAGAGCCCATAGAAGACCAGGCTAGGTTGCCGAGACAATTGCACTGCCAGCCAAAGTGTGTCTTTTCCAGGGTTCTGATGCCTTGACACAATGGCCAAATCAGTCCCAGAAAGCTCTTGTCCAAACCAACAGCCAATCACCTCTTGTGACACTCGCCCTCGGGTGGATCGGTTTACTCATGGAGCTCACTAGATCCTCTGAGATCTGCTCGGAGTCAAGTGGTATCTTTGGTTGAGGGAAGACAATAATCTCTTTCTGTGATGGAAATACTGGAGTTGGAATTTAGCGAAGGGAGATATATGGATTGAAATGTCGAAATCACACGGGGTGGAAACTTACCAGGATTTGGCAAAGTGTCAGACTCAGGCTGAAGACTGGCGTGTGGCATTCCAGGCCCACAGACCAGTTTTCTCTCTAAACATTGAGCCTCTGTCAGGGGGCGATCTCCATAGAGATCGGGTTGTCATCTTTAAAGGCTGACCTGATCATCACTGTAGCCTAAGGGCCCCCAGCCCCCCATCATGGGGGATTCCAATTCGCCCCCCCCTCCGAAATTCATCACGGGTATTCCACCCCCCCCCGACTAACACTGCAGAGGTATCACAGGCACTTCCCCACCCACCTTCAGTATCCACTCTCCACCCCCCCCCCCCTGCCA
The DNA here is from genome assembly GCF_047496885.1 of Scyliorhinus torazame. Lineage (NCBI taxonomy): Eukaryota > Metazoa > Chordata > Chondrichthyes > Carcharhiniformes > Scyliorhinidae > Scyliorhinus > Scyliorhinus torazame. The sequence goes on along the minus strand of NC_092709.1, from coordinate 19,044,176 downwards.
ACCACACAAAAATCCAGCCCCCCCTCCGAGCATTCCCACTAGGTCCAGCTCCTGGCACAGGTTGGCACTGCCAGGTTGATGCTACCAGCTTGGCACTGCCAAGTTGACGCTGCCAGGTTGGCGCTGCCATCATGTTGGCGAGGTTTGAATATTTAGTGAGGGAGAATGTGCAAGAGGGGACCGCTAAGAATATTTAAACACATGGAAATCTATTAAAATGAGGTTCACGCCATGACGTTGCCGGCGAGGGGTGGGGAAATTCGGGAAATGTGATCTTTCCGGCAAGAAGCGCGTTTCCCGATCTCCAGCACGGCTAGTGCAGGCTCAGAATCTTCCCCACAGCTTCTATTCCTAAACACCAGATACAGATAGCCCTGGCCATCCCGGGATAATAATGCTCAGCCTCCATGATCCTCGGGGTCTAGGCCCACGTCTTTGAGAAATTCCATTTCCCTTTCTTTCCGAGTATTTCCAATACATCTTGCAGAGACTGGCAAGTGACCATGTTGGGAGAGACACGTTTGGGAGCTTTTTTCAGTGTGTCCTACTGAACTGTCGAGGCACTGAAACCTTCTCATTGAAACCAAACTTGTCCTGTCTATGACCTCTCTGGTTGAGGAATAGGCCTCATGGTGCTAATAGCCAACTGGAGTCGTTGGCACTCCAGGTGGAGTAATTATCATGGAAGCAAGGGTCAGCCTGATTGCCAGAAACTACCCTGATTCTTGGCCTGTCCTTCCTGGATAGAGCTGGGAGGCTACAGTGCCTCATGTCAAAAGGTTTACTTCCTGCATATTTGGCACGGACACTGGGATTTCATCATTTCTCACCACCAGCAAGTTCAGCATTGAATGGGTTGAATCACTCCCTAGTTAGTAACTTCAGTGTTTCTACACTGGGAGCTTACAATGCAACTTGGATGCCACCTATTGGCCCTGAACTTTGGGAGAGTCGAACAACAGACCTGAATCAACCCAAAGGGAATTTCCCCACTTTTCTAGAGATGGCAGTGGGGAACTGGTGGGAGAAGGTCCGGATGGTGGGTTATGCGACAGAATTCTCATCCTAGAATTAACTTAGCGGCTTAAGGGTGGGGGCCCTTCTAGTTTGATCGCAAGTGGAAAAGCTCTGGACAGTCAGTATATGGAGATTAGTAGAGATCATTTTAGGGTGATCTATCGGAGCAAGGGCCAGTGCAGACTAGATGGGCCGAATGGCCTCCTTCTGCACCGCAGGGATTCTATGATTCTATGAATTCAATGTTGCAAAGCACAGCTCCCCACTCATTAGTTCAAAGGATCTCCTGAGTCTCTGGACTCACATTGTGGGCAGCACGGTAGCACAGTGGTTAACACTGTGGCTTCACAGCACCAGGGTGCCGGGTTCGATTCCCGCTTCGGTCACTGTCTGCGTGGAGTCTGCACGTTCTCCCCATGTCTGCGTTGGCTTCCTCCGGGCACTCCGGTTTCCTCCCACAAGTCCCGAAAGACCTTTAGGGTGAATTGGACATTCTGAATTCTCCCTCTGTGTACCCGAACATGTGCAGGAGTGTGGCGACTAAGGGCTTTTCACAGTAACATCATTGCAGTGTTAATGTAAGCCTACTTATGACAATAATAAAGATTATTTGATTATTATTACATTCGAGGTGGGGGAGATGGAGTGGGTAGGAGGGGGAATTCCCATTGGGAAACCAATGACCACCTCCTGTATCCCTTATTGAGGACGGGCTGGAAAAATCTACCTTTACAGCCTAGAATGAGGCCGTTTTGGCCCATCAAGTCTATGCTGGCCCTCTCTAGACCAATCCAATCTTTGGTTTTGTTTGTTGTTTCACGGGATGTGGGAATCACTGGCTAGGCCAGCATTTATTGCCCATCCCTAACTGCCCTTGAGAGAGTGATGGTGAGCTGCCTTCCTGAACCACGGCCATGGAACACCCACAGTGCTGTTAAGAAGGGAGTTCCAGGATTTTGACTCAGCGAAGGTGAAGGATAATGCCAGGGCAGAATGGTGAGTGGCTTGGAGGGGAACCTGCAGGTGGTGGTGTCTGCATGCCCCTGCTGCCCTTGTCCTTCTAGGTGGTAGAGATCGGGGGGTTGGGAAGGCGCTGTCAAAGAAGCCTTGGTGAGTTACTGCAGTGCATCTTGTAGGGGTTACACATGGCTACCAGTGTGCATCGGTGATGGACGGAGTGAACTTTTATGGTGGTTGTTGGATTAGCATGGATAATGGAGTAGTTAGCTAATAGAAAGCAGAGAGTAGGGATAAATGGGTCCATTATCGGGTTGGCTCTCTGTACCTGGTGGAGCACCACAGGAAACAATGCGTGGGCCTCAACTATATCAATGACTTGGGTGAAGTGTTATGGGCCAGGGTTTAGAGAACCCCAATGTGTAGCATGGAGTTCACCTGACCCATAACTTTTAATAGATTGTGGTATGGGGAGCACACGGCCCACTCTACAGGTGTGGTACAGCAGAAACGGAAAAGTATTTTTCAAAGCAAAACAATGTTTATTCTATGAACTCAAATTAACCTTTTTAAAACATACAGTGAACATCTTGGCAACCATCAATTCAAATACAACCCCCAAAGAATACAACACTCAATAATCCTTAATAACTTCCCAAACAACATCCAGAAGACCGAAGAAACACCTTTCAACAGAAGCACATCAGGTTTACATTCACTACTGAGAACATTTATCATTCTGAATTCACCAAATGATCAAGAGATAGTCTTTTCATGGCAGAGAGATCAACAGTACACCTGCTCTGTCTGGCTTCAGCTCCAACACTGAAAAAGAAACGAAAACACCCTGCAGCAAACAGCCTAAAACGAAAGTAAAAAGCTGACAGACAGCCCAGCTCCACACACTCTCGGACATCACTGCAGTAATGAACACCCATTTCTTAAAGGTACTCTCATATGACAGAAGGGACCAAACGTGTGGCAGCTAAATTTGCCAATGGCACCAAGATAGGTAGGAAAATAAATGGACTCTTTCCTGGGATGAAGGGATTTTCCTATGAAGAAAGGTTGGACAGTTGGGGCCATTGGTTTTAGAAGAATGGGAGGTGATCTTATTGAAACATATATCCTGAGGGACCTTCAGATGGTAGGTACCAAGTGGATGTTTCCTCTTGTGGGGGGAATCTAGAATTGGGGGCACAGTTTAAACTATTTTAAAACTGGGAAAACGCATTTTTTCTTCTCTCAGGGTCATTAGTCTGTGGAATTCATGGCTGAATTAGATAGATTTTTGTTCGGTAAGGAAGTCAAGGGTTTTGAGGGGCAGACAGGAAAGCCGAACTGAGAACGCAATCACATTAGCCATGATCTCATTAAATGGTGGAGCAGGATCAAAGAGCTGAATTGCCTACTCCTGCTCCTAAATCTTAGGTTCCTATGTTTGCCGTCCGAACATGTCAAAAACTTGTACACCTCTATCAAATCACCCATAAATTTCCTTTGCTCCTGGGAGAATAATTCCAGCTTCTCCAGATTGATCTCTCATCCCTCGAAGTGCTCTGATTAATCCCAACTGCAACCGCCTCAAGAACCCTCACATCCTTCCTTGTCCTCATGCTCTCAGTTACCATATGAGGTTAGAGTTCTCAGCTGGCTCACTGCGACAGAGGAACGGGCAGGGTGCAAGTCCACCCCCACAGATAAGACAGAGGAAAAGTCAAAACATCTTCTCATAACTAATTTTAGGATGGCCCGAGAACAGGTCTCCTGACTTCTGTTGGCCCCCCCTCGAGCTGTTTCACAAGGATGAAGTGTACAACACACCTGCCATTGCATTTGAAGGTAGGGAGGGGACATAAAATAAAATGGGTTGCAAACCCATTGCCTTCCCACTCACCCCTGCCCTGTCCCTCATATTATGGGGATGGGTAGGGTAGCAAGCAGTCTGCCCGCCCTTAGCCCCACCTACTGAGGCTGTTAAGTGGCCAATTGGGCCAACTTAAGGGCCTTAAACTAAATGTCCCACACACCTCGCTCTCCTTTGCTGTGGTCTGCCAGACTGGCCCATCCAGAACCTCCTAAGCTCCAGGATCCATGGCAAATCATCCTCAGGGCAGCCTGTAGTCCCAGCAGCGGCCACTACTCAACGCCGGCGCTGCTGTGACCACTGTCAGATTGGCGAGCAGCTCTTTAGGGCAGGACTTCCTGTCGCTGAGGGGCGTGATGTCCTATTCTGATCCACTTAAGCCTGCCACCAGCATAATATCGCAATGGAACATCCAGCTCTCTGGTCGACGCAATACAAACAGATTTCCCAATCTTGGGGGAGGTGGGAGGTGGTGGGTAATCTCTTCTCACATATATTTCAGCCCATGGAATGAGGAGAAAATCACAAAACAAAATTATCGTAATTCACCAAAACATTAAACACAGATAACTTACATTGCGAAGTGCTGAGAAGAATTGGAAACACCACATGTTGCCATTAACATGCTGCGAAAAAAATAAGGTCAACATTACAGATGATATTTGCTATGGAATGAGTAGGAAATGGATGTGCATGCCTTACTTACATTGCTACAAATGTATCGGCTTCCCTGAATGACACACACTGGGCCATAACTTCCTCAGAGTGGCAATCAGCATTGGATTGTCACTCCGTACTCACTTACTTGCGCTAAATATAAAGCAGGTCAGTTCAAAGGTCCCATTACAAAATAACAGGCCGTGGCGAAGGTAAGTGTCCAATGTAAGTAGTTGGGATTTGGGCGTGGGGAGGGGGTTGGCCAAGGGATGGTGGTCAGGTCAGTTCAGGGGTGTTGGGGTTCAAGCCGGTGGGATTTGGGGGGTGGGGAGGGTGTCGGGTGGGGGTTGGGCCAACGGATGGAGGTCAGGGGTGTTGGGGTCAGATCGGTTGAGTGACATGTCAGGGTGGGGTGGGTGGGTGGGTGGTCCAGTTGGACTGGTCAGCAGGGGAGGTTCCCAGTGTACAAAACGGGGCTATGTCCGGCCTCGGCCACGCATTGGCCTCTGAGGCCCCTTGAATTGAGCGAAAGTACCTTTGGCTGCTTAAATCATACTGGAACCAACAAGCAGAGAAATTTTGAAGGGGACTTCAAAATTCCAAAGCAGCATCATTTAGGGAATATTTAAGGACCACTGTTTAAAGAACTGCCTCAACGACGAACAGCAGCGAAGGACTCATAATCACTGAACTCGCCTTTTTTTTTGCTTTTTATCATTAATCTTAATTTGGCCAAAAGCTAACTTCCTCCATTGTATAATTGAGAATGTGAATCCCTGTGCGTGTGTATGTGTGTATGGGTACAGTTGGGACGTGTGTTTAACTTTTAAAGTATTTTCATACCTTTCACCGAGGTGAGTTTTTAGCACAATAAAAACGAACCCGTTTTGTGTTTAAACTAAACTTAGCCCATTGGATTGCAGTCAGCATATAAACGGTTAAATACAGATGCTGAAATGGCAAGTTCATTCTTTTGAAAACCTGTTACAATCATAGAATCCATAAAATCCTTACAGTGCAGAAGGAGGACATTCGGCCCATCAAGTCTGCACCGACCCTACCAAGAGCACCATACCTAGGCCCACTCCCCCACCCTATTCCTGTGACCCCACGTAAACTACACTCAGGGGCAAATTTAGTATGATCAATCCTAACCTGCTCATCTTTGGACTGTGGGAGGAAACCAGAGCACCCGGAAGAAACCCACGCTCAGGGAGAAAGTGCAAACTCCACACAGACTGTGACCCGAGGCCGGAATCGAACCCGGATCCCTATCGCTGTGAGGCAGCAGTGCTAACCACTGTGCCACCGTGCCTCCCGTATCAATCGAGGAACGGGGGAAAAAGGGAAGTCCTGGTCCCCACCTCTCTTAGTTGTAACAACTTCTAACCTCATCTTTTAGTTTCTTTGTTATATTGACATGTTTTTGATTTCACTGCAGACTGAATGTTTGGGACAAAAGTACCTGGAATTTCAGACTGTTTGCACAATGGATTATAGATCTGTCCAATTGGGACTGAGCATTTACAGGTCACCACAGTTTATCTACTTTTAAATCATAAGGAGGCAGTTCATATCGGAGAATGTAGTGATCGTGTTGAAGGGAGGTCTTGTGGCGTAATGGTATTATCCCTACCACTGGATCATACGCTCTGGGTTGAAGTAACACTTCAGCACTTGATAGCCATGGAAGGGGTGTTAATAACATTGGTCAAACAGTCTGATTTTCAGCCAATATGCCTAATGGTAAAAGCAGGAGAGTTTCCCAGTCAGCCCTACTACAGGACGCAACGGCAAACTACTGTGATAGTTTGCATAGACCATAAGGCCATAAGACACAGGAGCAGAATTAGGCCACTCGGCCCATCGAGTCTGCTCTGCCATTCAATTATGGTTAATATTTTTCTCATCCCCATTCTTCTGCCTTCTCCCCATAACTCCTGATCCCCTTATTAGTCAAGAACCTATCTATCTCTGTCTTAAAGACACTCATTGATTTGGTCTCCACAGCCTTCTGCGGCAACGAGTTCCACAGATTCAGCACCCTCTGGCTGAAGAAATTCCTCCCCATCTCTGTTTTAAAGGATTGTCCCTTTAGTCTGAGATTGTGCCCTCGGGTTCTAGTTTCTCCTACCAGTGGAAACATCCTCTCCGTGTCTACTCTATCCAGGCCTCGTAGTATCCTGTAAGTTTCAATAAGATCTCTCCTCATCCTTCTAAACTCCAATGAGTACGGACCCAGAGTCCTCAACCGTTCCTCATATGACAAGCTCTTCATTCCAGGGATCATTCTTGTGAACCTCCTCTGGATCCTTTCCAAGACCAGCACATCCTTTCTTAGATGCTATATCAGGCTACAACAGGTCATCTCGTCTGCTCATGGCACCAGTAATGCACATTTGACACATGGCTTATTAGGCTTCCCTTTTAAACACGCAGTAAACAAATGTGAAGCAAAGTTTCTTAAAGACTGGCCCTTTAAGTAATGTACCCCGTGCAACATACCATACCAGTTGACTGCACACAATTTGAAGTGCAATAATGATAAATGGTGTAAATGTGGGAAACATATTTATTTATCATTTTCTCAATTGTAAAGAATTAAAGTTTTTGCACAAAATGGGGGGGGGGGGGGAAGAGAGAGAGAGAGAGAGAGAGAATGAGAACTATTTTTACGCAGAAAGTTGTAATAATCTGGAATACTCTGCCTGAAAGGGTGATTGAGCAGATTCAATAGGAACTTCCAAAAGGAAATGGATTAAATTGTCGAAAAGGTGAAATTTACGGGCCTGTGGGGAAAGAGCGGGGATTCATTCTTATCGCTCTTTCAAATAGCTGGCTCAGACTGCCTTCTGTGGCGCAAGATTCTGTCATTCTAACTTTCTTTAATAGATGTTTTAAGCAATGGTTTGCATGTTTACATTGATAAAATGTGAAGCAGCATTCAAACTTCCAGTGAACAATGAATAATCTACGTTATACTGTATCGAAAATCTCCTATTTGCTGCACTCGGTCCACAAAACCATTCTTCTTATTGTCACATATTCCTCCCATTGCATATGGAGATCCTGACGTTCAGTTTGTCGTGGTACTGCCTCTAACCCAGAAGCTGTCGGTTCAAGTCCCACTTCTGGATTTGTTGACCGCAGAGCTGATATATATAAACTCAGGTTGATAATTAGCTTGCTGACACTTTCTCACTAATCCCCGAGGGGAGGACAAAAACAAGCAAGTGTGTAAAGCTGTGGGACAAGCTACAATTTGGGGTTGACTTTTCCCATTGTGAATTCCAACCTCCACAGCACTCCAACAACACTCATGAAGTTCACCACCATCCAGGACAAAGTAACCCACTTGATTGGCACCCCATACACAAATATTCACTGTCTCCACCACCGCCACACAGCAGGAGCAGTGTGTACCATCCGCACGATGCGCTGCAGGAATGCACCAAGTTCCTGAGAGAGCATCTTGCAAGCTCACACCCTCGACCGCCTGAAAGCACAAGGGCAGCAGAGACATGAGAACACCTGGATGTTGCCCTCCAAGTCACTCACCACCCTGACTTGGAAATATATCACTTTCCTGCACTGCCGCTGGGTCAAAACCCTGGAACTTCCTCCTTAACAGCACGGTGGGTGTACCTACACCACATGGACTGCAGCGATTCAGGAAGGCAGCTCACCACCACCTCCACAAGGGCAATTAGGAATGGGCAATAAATGCTGGCCTAGCCTGCAGCGCCCACATCCCATAAACATGGATTAAAACAAATTGTAATGGAAGCTGCCCGTGAAAACACATCCTGGTGTAGTATACCTTCCTGACAGTGGTACCAGCTTTTCAGCCGGTCATTCAGGCTTCCCTGCTTCAGTCAACTCTATTCTCAAATTGCCATAAATTTTGTTTCCCAATTTCTTTGCTAAATCTCTGATTTGAGCAGCAGAGAAATTGCAAAGCCACGCTTCCACTGGAGTTGCAGCAGAAGTGTATCCACCCCTTGATATGACTGCCCAGAAAAACAGAAACTTGGTGTCACTATCAGCTCCGCCTTTTATATAAATATTTATTCACCTACCGATAAAGATTCTCTTAAAATTTTCATCACAGGAATGCAAAACATCGAATCCGGGATCTTTGTGCGTCTGTTCGAGTTTACCTGCCAGGATATAATTAAACATAAATCATCATGTTGGGATGGAGTACCTGAGTAATTGGAGGCACAACATGTGGTGAGTATAGTGTGCTTGGGAGGAAGAGATATTTGGTTTTTTATGCTTAACAATTCCTATGTTACTATCAATGCTCCTTTTAAAATTTTCTTGTTGTGGGCTTTTTTGATGCCATTTTGATTTCAATGCAGGGTCCCTTTTAAGTAATTTGCATGGCCGTGTATGTGAGATACATATAACAGAACAAGCCCCTCATGGGTACCTTCCAGCCTGTTGCATGACTGTATACTCTTACAACTTGGTGGGCACATTGGTCACTATAAGAAGTACAGCATGAGAAAGCCCAATTGGTCTATTAAGTCCCATTCCTTCCAACAGGCCACACACAAGTTGCTCTGTTGTAGATTAAATTAAAATTATTGGGCACTGACAGGTGTGGTTAGCACTGTTGCTTCACAGCGCCAGCAAACCGGGTCCGATTCCCAGCTTGGTCACTGTCCGTGCAAAGTCTGCACGTTCTCCCCGTGTCTGCGTGGGTTTCCTCTGGGTGCTCCGGTTTCCTCCCACAAGTCCCGAAAGACGAGCTTGTTAGGTGAATTGGACAATCTAAATTCTCACCCAGTGTTCCCGAACAGGCGCCGGAGTGTGGTGACTAGGGAATTTTCACAGTAACTTCATTGCAGTGTTAATGTAAGCCTACTTGTGACACTAATAAAGATTGTGATTATTATAGCGCCCAAGAGAAAACTGTGAGGGCCGATATTGTGAACAACAGTATGACAGTCTCATTCACGTTGGAAAATTGTGGGAAACGGCGCTGAGACTTCTTGATAGGCGCAATTTACAAATTCTACACTTTGAATAGGAAACAAATGGAATTTAGTCAAACACCTGGTCCGATTTGACTTTAACATTCCATTGACTTCAATGAAGAGTTCACTCGGATTGGGTGCAGAATGGGCATCAAACCAAACTCACCCTGTTCCTGCCGAGAGGATTAGGTGAATTCTACATTACTCAACCCTAACCTAGCATTCTAAGTGTAACAACAATTTTGGATTGGTAAGAGATCTTCGCATCTCGTCAAGCACCACAAGGTGTTTCACAGAGTGAAAGACAAGCGGGAATACTAGTGCAAGGAGAATGAAGAGAGGCGACTAGTCAAAGAAGTCGGGCTTCAGAGTTCACTTGGAGATTGGGCAGGGAGAGAGCAAAGAGATCAGTTCCAAAGGGAAGGCACAAACCAGCTAAAGGTGGAGCAAAGCAAGGAGAGAGCTTGCACCTACCTGGTAAAGTGCTTGTAAAATCTTTAACGAGTCAAACAGTTTGGAGATGTCTTCTAAGCTGCCCACCATGGCAAGTTGAAGAAGTTGCTGTGATTTCTTTTGATACAGGCCCACAAGGCGAGTGAAGGAATCATCAGGCATTGTACTCCACCAGCATTCTAGTCAAGAAAGAGTGCAGAAAAGTTCACGCCAAATAAAACACAGCTGATCAGATGGTAACACATCGAGAAAGCAAACAGAATGATGAATTGCAATGACAGAACAATGAGTGTTATGCTTAAAAGAATCGTGTCATTCCTTTGCCAAAACATTCCTCTGGAATTCTCCTGATCCGCTACTTGAAATTTGGCAGAGGTTATATTTGCGTGGTGTTTCTGCCCAAGTTCTGATCAGGAGATGTGCCAGTGCTTATTATCAAATTATTATCACCCAAGATATTCGGTCTCTGAAGGCCATATAGAAAAGACAGAAAGGGTTGTATTTCTATCGTGTCTTTCGCAACCTCCGGACATCATAATGTACTTTACAATAAATGAGGTATCTTTTGAAGCATTGTCATTGTTGGAATGTACGAAATGTGGAAGCCAATTTAATTTTGGAATTATTTTCTTTTAATTGTGACCATCCTCCCGCTGCCTCAGGAAGGCTGACAGCGTTATCAGAGACCTCTCCCACCCAGGCTTTGCCTTCTTCCAGACCCTTCCATCAGGCAAAAAGATATAGAAGTCTGAAGACCCGCACATCCAGACATAGGAACAGCTTCTTCCCCACAGCTACAAGACTCCTCAACGACTCCCCTTCGGACTGATCTGTTCCCTGTAAGAACACTATTCACGACGCCCTATGCTGCTCTTGCTCATGTATTTCCTTTGTTTGGCCCCTTATTCCACACTGTAACCAATCACTGTTTGCCGATGTACCATTTGCCAATGTACTCTGTTGATCATTCTTTCTTGTCTACTATGTATGTACTCTGTACGTTCCCTTGGCCGCAGAAAAATACTTTTAACTGTACTTCAGTACATGTGACAATAAATCAAATCAAATCAAGTGCCTCTAATTGTATTTTTTAAAATTTCAAAAACTTACCAAGAATTTTAAAATAACTTCCTTGGACCGAGAGAATGGCTTTGTTTAAAGAGTCTGTCAGCGTTGCGGAGTCTGTCAGCACAGCGATGAGTTCTGGGAGAATAATGTAAACCCGCATTGTCTCCACACAAGCCGGAGATCGAGGTAATGACGGGATCAGTATATCTTCCACTGCATTCTTCACCTGTAAAACCGTGAATGTCAGCGGCAGGATTGTATCTCCTTTATAATAAAGAGAATCCACTTAGTGCATTAATATAAGAAAATAAAGAAGTAGGAGCAGGAGGAGACTATTCGGCCCATTGAATCTTCTCCACCATTCATGGCTGATCGCGGGCTTTGACTTTACTTCCCCGCCTGCTTCCCAATTCTCTCGATTCCCGGAGAGACCAAAGATCGATGCATCTCAGCCTTGAATATAATCAATGAGGGAACATCCACAAGCCTCTGTGGTGGAGAATTCCAATGATTCAGAAGCTTCTATGTGAATAGATGTTTCCTCACCTCAGTGTGAAATGATTGACTGCTTCTCCTGAGACTGTGCCCCCCCCCCGTGTTTTAGATTACCCGGCCAGGGGAACCAACGTTACCCTGCCAAGCCCTTTCAGAATCTTGAATGCTTCAATGAGACAATTTCTCATTCTTAGACAATAGAGACTCAATTTACTCAGCCTTTCATCAAAACGGGCAACCCTCTCATCGCAGGGGGGCGGGGGGCATTCTAATGCATCTTTGTTGCGCCATATCCTTCCGTAAATATTGGAGTATTGCGTGCAATTCTGGTCGCCGCATTATAGGAAGTGGAAGGGTGCAGAGGAGATTTACCAGAATGTTGCCTGGTATGGAGGGAAGATCTTATGAGGAAAGGCTGAGGGACATGAGGCTGTTTTCGTCAGAGAGAAGAAGGTTAAGAGGTGACTTAATTGAGGCATACAAGATGATCAGAGGATTAGATAGGGTGGACAGTGAGAGCCTTTTTCCTCGGATGGTGATGTCTAGCACGAGGGGACATAGCTTTAAATTGAGGGGAGATAGATATAGGACAGATGTCAGAGGTAGGTTCTTTACTCAGAGAGTAGTAAGGGCGTGGAATGCCCTGCCTGCAACAGTAGTGGACTCACCAACACAAGGGTGTTCAAATGGTCATTGGATAGACATATGGACGATAAGGGAATAGTGTAGATGGGCTTTAGAGTGGTTTCACAGGTCGGCGCAACATCGAGGGCCGAAGGGCCTGCACTGCGCTGTAATGATCTATGTTCTAAGTATGGAGATCAAAATGGCACACATGTTCCAGGTGTGATCTCACTACCGCCCTTTGAAATTATTGCAAGACTTCTTTATTCTTGTACTCCAAGCCTCATGCAATAAAAGCCAACATGCCATTTGCTTTCCCAATTGCTCAATGTACTTGCATGCTATTTTTTTGTGTTTGGTCCACTAGTACAAGCCTCTCTGAACATCAACATCTACAATTTTCCCTCCCTTTATAAAATGTTCTGCTTTTCCATTCTTACAACCAAATTGACTAACCTCACACCTCCCACATTATACTTAATCCGCCACTTGCTCCAAATTTGCAGATTTCACAAAGTTGGGTGGGAGGGTGAGCTGTGAGGAGTATACAGAGATCCTTCAATGTGATTTAGACAGGTTGAACGAGTGGGGAAATGAATGGCAGATGCAGTATAATTTGGATAAATGCAAGGTAGCAAAAACGGAAAAGCAGACTATTATCTGAATGACCATAAATAAGGAGAGGGGAATGTGCAAAGAGACCTAGGCATCCTCACACACCAGTCGCTGAAGGTAAGCATGCTGGTACAGCAGGCGGTAAAGAAGACAAATTGTATGCTGGCCTTCATTGCGAGAGGATTCGAGTACCGGAGCAGGGATGTCTTGCTGCAATTGTACAGGGCCTTGGTGAGACCTGGAGTATTGTGTGCAGTTTTGGTCTCCTTATCTGAGGAAGGATGTTCTTGCTATTGAGCAAGTGCAGTGAAGGTTTACCAGGCTGATTCCTGGGATGATAGGATGGACATATGAGGAAACATTGAGTTGGTTGGGATTGTATTCGCTGGAGTTCAGAAGAATGAGGAGGGATCTCATAGAAACCTATGAAATTCTAACGGCACTGGACAGGGTAGATGCAGGAAGGATGTTCCTGATGATGGGGGTGTCCGGAACCAGGGTTCATAGTCTGAGGATACGGGGTAGACCATTCAGGACAGAGTTGAGGAGAAGTTTATTCACCCAGATAGTGGTGAGCCTGTGGAATTCATTGCCACAGGAAGTAGTTGAGGCCAAAACATTGTAGGTTTTCAAGAAGCAGTTAGATACAGCACTTGGGGTGGAAGGGGATCAAAGGATATGGGGGCGAGGCGGGATTAGGCTATTGAATTGGACGATCAGCTATGATCATAATGAATGGTGGAGCAGGCTCAAAGGGCCGAATGGCCTCCTCCTGCTCCTATTTTCTATGTTTCGATGTCATTGCTGGGGGGAGGGGGGGGGGGCGGGGAGATAAGGCATCGGGCATTTTAAGAATGCATTTTTCAGTTTCAGTTCTGATCTGGCTGAAGCCGAGACCAATAAGGCGGTTTATTCTCACTGTAGGTCGGTTAAAAGAGATTAATTGTATTTAAAGCAGTGCAGACTTGTCTGAGGACGAGGGGGAGCTGAAACAAGCCAGTTGAAAGCAGGCTTTGAAGACATCCAGCTAGAGTTTCTGCAGGGGTTCAGACCGGAGTCAGATCTGTTCTGTAAAGTAGTGTCAAGAGATCTCTTTCTCAAAGAATAATTCTGTAAAGCAAGTATTCCTCTGTGCCATTGGTATTTAGGGTAGATTGAGAGCTGAGATGGTCTATTTTCTTGTTGTTAAAGTGGGAATAAAGATAGCAATTATCTGTACTGTATTCACTGAGTTGAGTTGTATTGTTTAAAGGATAATTATAAGCTATTTTTGGGTGTGATGTTAAAGATTTTAATACTGTTTTGTAATAAAGGTTTGTTTTAAAATACCACATCCCTATTTTGCGTGACATCTCTCCTAACCGAAGTATCCTTTCCTCACAGTCTTACAAAATTAAAATAAAATACTGGGGTTTCTGTACGGTGGCCTATTAGGGTCAGGTCTGGGATCGGCGTGTGAATCAGTAACTTTACAGCGTGGCATTGACCTAGGTGGGAAAGGAAAGCGGGTGTGGTGTAAAAACGATCTGCTGATTCACCACAATGTTGTTCAGCTCGACTGCTAAAGGCCAATTTCACCTCCTGTACATTTGCAAATGGTTAACTATGATTTTGTGTCTATAAACAGACAAAATTATATATCTGTATTTACTGACGTGAATCCCATGGCATCTTTCATCACAATGCTATGATGTCAGATTAATTATGGTGAGTGAATATTTTGGCAAACAGGGTGCCAGAGCTTGGAGTAAGGCCACGTATTAGCACAGACGGGGGCCTGTCCTGGGGCTGTTCAGTGGGACGGATAGGCAGCAGATGGAGCTTCCCCCGTTATGGGTATACATGAGGGGGTGAAATGCCGGACCCTCGGGTGAGCGCACTCACCCCCCCCCCTACCAGCCCTGGGACCACCCCTCACACCGATGGCGGCCCACTCCCCGACCAAGCCTGTCCTCCCCCCCCTGAGCCCCCCCCCCCTTGTGACCGCTTGCTGGGTGGCGGATCGATCACAGTAGCCATTCGATAGGAGGTCCTACCCGTTAATGGGATGGAGATTGGTCTTAATTGGTGATTATTGGTTTCTCATCAAGCCTCGGCGGGACTCACATCTTGCCAAAGGGAGAGGGCTGGTTAGATTGGAAACCGATCGCCGGTCGGCGTGGTTCCCGATTTCAGCCTCTCCCGCTACCTAACCAGCCCACTCGTTCTCTCATCATGGCCGACAGATGGCACCCAGAGAGTGAGAGATATTCACCGAGGGAATAAAATACATTCCAATATTTTAATGTGTGAGAAACTCTAGGTATGGAAGAGTGATTTGCCAGTAACATTACCTGTTCTAACATAGAGGAGTTTACAGCCAACGTCATGAAGGCCTGAGATACTGCAGACATATCCAGACCGGACACCTTTCCGTTTGTTTTCAAATGGGCATCCTTGCTGTTTAGAAAAATATTGAGAATGATTATTAATGCATCGCGGAAACCACCGGATATTGGGAGGTTTCGTCCATCCCGAACGCCCAGAATGTGTTCCCCGATGGGATAGAGAATCATGCATCGGGAAAAAAATGGGAACGGCGCCCGAACGCGATGCTCCAGCCTCCGCTGGCGGCATGAATCAGATCCATGATGGCTGGGAGGGGGGGGGGTAAATAAATGCAAATGGGTCTTAATAACAGTGAACCCCCCCCCACTTTGCAGAGAATCCCAATAACAGAGAACGCTTCCCATAGCAGAGACCACCCCCCCACCATTACCAGAGGACTCCACCCCCACCCACATTAGCAGAGAACCCCTCCCCCACCCGCATATTAGAGAACAGCACCCACCCTCCCAATCTGTCATGAGCTGTCAATCATAGCTAGATGTTTATAAGCATTGTTGTTAGTTTCACAGCAGGCTACTTGATATCCATTAAAGCACAAAGGGAAATGAAAATAAACCAGACATATGGCTATCTTGAAACTGCCAATTACAGGCCACTGAAAGCGATTTCTTCTTAAAGTGAATACAAGCCTTGCAGATCAAAGGATCCGAGGGAGTTTAAAGCCTTGCGATGTGTTTTGGCTTTCTATGACATTACGGCTGATGATTTCGAGACACCTACCTGAGGCAGCAAGTATAAGGGACAGGTAAATGAAAAAGTGGTGAAACTTTCACTGTTTCTACCTGGACTGTTCTTTATCTTCCAGGCGGGGGTGGCTGGTGGCAGGGCTATTTTCTGATATGGGAGGTTCCCTGTTATGGGTGGAAATCCCTGCCATGAGGAGGCTTCCCTGCTATGGGTGGGCCTCCACTTAATGGGGCGACTTCCCTATGTTGGGGGGGAGGACTTCCCTGCTGTGCGGGGATGGGGCCTCCCTGCTGTGGCATGTGTTCCCGGCTGTGGGGGTGTTCCCTGCTGTGGGGGGGGGGGGGGGGGAGGAGGAGGGAGGGGTGTCCCTGCCGTAGGGGAGAGGGTGGCGTCTATGGTGATGGGGGTCTCTGCTGGTGGCAATGTGTGGACGGGGTGGTCTCTGGTCACCCTCATCCGAGCGTTCTCCGGGGGCGGGGTGGGTGGCCCAGCAATTCCAGTAGTGTGGGTGGGGGGCGGTGGTTGGGGGATTGCACTACTCCCCAACTATGTTAGGGGTGGCAGCATTTGCATTGCGGTGGGGGGCGAGGGGGGCAGGGCAGAGGCAGCCACCAGACCTTGCTATCCGGCCGGTCGCTTTGAATGCCATCCCCATAACGTGATTTGCGACAGAATCCCTTGTGATCTCTGCCGTGCATAGATTTGCATGGCAAGGGACCGCAGATCGCTTCTGGGCATCGCTCCCAGCACCAGTGTGAAACATAAGAGATTCAGCTCCGCGGGAGATGATAGTCTCCCGAACATGGAACATACAGTGCAGAAGGAGGCCATTCCGCCCATTGAGTCTGCGCCGACCCACTTAAGCCCTCACTTCCACCCCGTAACCCAATAACCCCTCCTAACCTTTTTGGACACTAAGGGCAATTTAGCATGGCTAATCCACCTAACCTGCACATCTTTGGACAGTGGGAGGAAACCAGAGCACCCGGAGGAAACCCATGCAGACATGAGGAGAACGTGCAGACTCTGCACAGGCAGTGACCCAGCGGGGAATTGAACCTGGGACCCTGGAGCTGTGAATATAGAATATAGAATTTACAGTGCAGAAGAAGGCCATTCGGCCCATCAAGCCTGCACCGGCCCGTGGAAAGAGCACCCCATTTAAGCCCAGAACTCCGCCCCATACCCGTAACCCAGCAACCCCACCCAATCCCTTTGGACACTAAGCCAATTTAGCATGGCCAATCCACCTAACCTGCACGTCTTTGGACTGTGGGAGGAAACCGGAGCAGACACGGGGAGAACGTGCAGGCTCTGCACAGACAGTGACCCAAGCCGGGAATCGAACCTGGGATCCTGGAGCTGTGAAGCGACAATGCTAACCACTGTGTCACCATGCTGCCTGAACGGAGAACGCAGCCCATGGTTTAGTTTTGGTTTGGGCCTAGGGAATAAGGCAGAAAACTGAAATAGAATCTGGGTAAGAAGTTTAATATTTTGATACTACTTGTTAGGTAATAAAACATTTGTTTACCTGACATCCAGAAAACTTGCACTCAGAGTTTGAGAAGAGGAAAATGCCCCAACGATTGCCCTGTAAATGAAATTCAGACAAATTGAATTCATGTTATTGGATTTGTTCAGAAAACAAGGGTAGTTTTAAGGGATTTATATTTGTATTGGTAAACATTAGAAATGAGGTATAAGTGGGTTTATATTTAATGTTTCTGCGCCTGTAAGGGTAAAAGCTATAGTTAGATTCATGCTGGGCAAAGGTGTTTGTATGTGTGGGGGTTGGTTTCAATACCAACTGTGATTCTATTGAGCTTAAAGGGGGCCAAGCATGAACAGTAAATAAACCAGCAGTGATTGCTTAGCAACTGAGGCCACGTAAGGTAGAGAAGCTTTTAGGTTTTAGTTTAGCTAATTTGATTGCAGTTGGGGATAGGTAGTTGGAGAGAAGGCAGCGCTCACAACTCTGCTAGAAGCAGTTGGGTGGAGCATCTCGCTCAGTCTTGCTGGAAGAAAAGCCATACTGTGGAGTAATGGTTAAGAAAACAGATGCTGTAAATCTAAAGCCCAGCTAGTTAAGGAAACCAGAGAAATGAAGAGAAGTGTCCAAAAAGTCTGGTGTTAAGTGATAACAGTTTAGGACAGAGATGAGGAGAAATGTCTTCACCCAGAGAGTGGTGAGCCTGTGGAATTCTTTACCACAGGAAGTAGTTGAGGTCAAAATATTGTATGTTTTCAAGAAGTAGCTAGATAAAGCACTTCGGGCAAAGGGAATCAAAGGATATGGGGGAAGGTGAGATTAGCCTATTAAGTTGGATGATTAGCCATGATCATAATGAATGGTGGAGCAGGCTGGAAGGGCCAAATGGCCTCCTCCTACTCCTATTTTCTATGTTTCTATGAACAGAGACCAAGGTATTGTTCAGAAGAATTCAAGGAAGAGTAAACCAAGTGTTCTGCGTTAAATAGACAATTGCAATAACCAGATTTAAAGTGGGACAGCAGCCTTCAAAGATAAATCAAACATCTGATGCCATTTTAATAGTCTGAGAATCGAGAGCTGAAACAATTGTGAGCGGTTCGCACAACAGTCAAGACAAAGAAATCCTAAAGGGGTAGGTGTAAAATCCTGGACTGAATTCGCTGTTAAAAAAATGGAGCAAAAGCGGTGATTTAAAGTCATTTGAAAAATCTGGTCTGGATTTTGGAATGTAAACCACTAAGGGAAAGCAAAATTATGAGAGAAGATTTTAAAACGTGGACTTGGGAGTGGAGTTTGAAAACTCTCATGTGACAATTATTTGGGGGGGATTATGAGGAGATATCCAGAAACATTCACTGGGGATTCAGAGTGAAGAGTGTATTTGCCCACAGTCATACTGTCTGCTTAAAAGGGACTTTGTGTCATTAAAACCATTGTAGATTAAGATGTACTTTGTAATCTGTGTTAATCCTAAAACCTGTGTGTAATTGTTATACTAAGAGGGGAGTAAAGATGGATTGTCTCATAATCCAATTTTTTAACGTTTAATAAATGCATTTTTCTTGTTGTTAAAACTAATTAGTGGTCCTGTCACTCTGTTCCTCCATCTTTTATAACAAAAAAATAAATGTTATGGTCTTTTGAGCCAGGGTTCTGTTCTGGAATTGTCCCGTCCAGTTATAACATCAACTTGGATCACAACAGATATTTAATGGTCTTTTTTGGACTGTGTCTAATTACCTATTTTTTGAAATGTGAAAGGTACGTTTTGCATGGCCTTCTGAATAAATAGTGCTAACATAAATAGTGAAATTGAATTCTGTGCCAACATCATGCAATAGGAATCTTCAACATGGATTATATTTAGAAACTGCCGCAACTGAACACTAGGGGCAGGATTCTCCGGTATCCGGTGGGCAGACCGCACCGGCGCCAAAGAGTGCCTCCGGAGAATCCTCCGCACCTTTGGGGGCTAGGCCGGCGCTGGAGTGGTTGGCGCCGTGCCAACCGGCGCCGAAGAGCCTCCGCCGGCCGATGCAAGTTGGAGCATGCGCAGTAGCGCCAGCGTGTTCCCAGAACCGCTGCCGTGATTGCTGCGCATGCGCAGGGGGTTTCTTCTCCGCGCCGGCCACGGCGCAGCTTTGCACAGGTCGGCGCGGAGGGAAAGAGTGGCCCCACAGCACAGGCCCGCCCGCAGATCGGTGGGCCCCGATCGCGGGCCAGGCCACCGTGGGGGGCTGCCCCCCCGGGGCCAGATCCCCCTGCCCCCCCCCCCCCCCCCCCACCACCCACCGAGGACTCCACAGGCCGCCCGCAGATCCAGCTCCCGCTGGTAAGAACATTGCGTAATTTATGCCGGTGGGACTGGCTGAAAACGGGTGACCGGTTCGGCCCATCGCCGAGTGGAAAAACACCGGGGGGGGGGCCGCTGCCAATGGCCCCCGATCGGCGCGCCGCTTTTCCCGCCCCTGCCAAAAAGACGGCGCCGGAGAATTCGGCAGCCAGCGTCGGGGCGGGATTCACGCCGCCCCCCCCCGGCGATTCTCCGGCCGCGGAGGGTCGGAGAATCCCGCCCGTAGAAACTGAGATGAAATATGTTGGAAACTGTAACTACAATGGAACTTCCTAGAGGACGATTGAAATTTCAGTCCTCAAGTTTGTACAGTAAATCCATGTCCTCGCTATGACATTCAACGCAATATGGATTTTAGGGACATAGTAACAGAGGATCATGGGTAGGCCATTTGGGCCTTCGAGCCTGTTTGACCATTCAATAAGAGCATGACTGATCAAGTTGTCGTCTTAGCTCCACTTTGTTGTCTGCCCCCTCTGCCACCTTGACTCCCCCCTCTATAACACAAATCTGTGTCATGCTGCCTTAATTAAATTCAAAGCCCAGGTTCCACTACTTATAAAAACTCCCGAGGCCCCAAAAACCCTCCAGTCCACTCCGCTGATTGAAGTGTGGTAGATGTACCATTGACTGCAGCTCCTGCCTCCACTAGCGTATTCACATCTTCAATACCTGCCTGAGGAAGACTGGGTGCACTGTGGCAACCCATCTGATGGCACAATATTGGGATCTCACTCCCCCAAAGGGCTGTGGATTCTCAGCCATTGAATACATTCAAAACTGAGATCTGTAGATTCTTGGAATCTAAGGGAATCAAGTGACGGTAATTGGCGGAAAGTGGAGTGCAGGTTGAAGATCAACCATGATCTTATTGGATGGTGGAATGGGCTCAAGGTCATGTCTGGCTTATTCCTGCCCTTATTTCCTATGTTCCTAACATACGTGTGCCACAAAACACTGGAATAAAATTTTCTGATTGGTGTTATTTCAACATTAGTATCAACTAATTTGAATCAGGTGTGTTAATGCCAGACTAACACCAGCAGGCAAGATCGATCTTGTCTTTGCCCGGTGGAGTTTACTGAAAATTCTGAAGGAAATTATATGGAAACTGGGGAGTTTTTCAGGAATATTAATTACCTCCTTGTGTTCTTGTCCAATTTCTTCTCCAGCAAACTGTCCACTGTCGTGATTCTCTTCAAAGTGTTGAATGAAGATGGGTCAGCCAAGGGCCGTAATTCCTAGAGTGAAAACCAAGAGCACTAAATGGCCATCTGTACACAAAGAACACTGCTGAGAGACACCATTCTCTCCACTGGAGCAAATGGGTGCGATTTAACAGCCGCAACGAGCTCTCGCTCTCGCGTGGCACGGCCGTTAGATCGCAGGAGAGGCCAAAATCGTGAACCTGGCCAGACGGCGATCTGTTTGCGATCTAACCGGCCCACTTTGATTGGCGAGATGAGGATCCCGCCGCGGCATGCGAGAAACCAATAATCACCAATTTAAGCCGATTTCCACACCAGAACGACCTTTCTCTAACGACCGCCTGTGATCTAACCGCCTCCCCAGCAAGCGGTCACGCGGGCGCCGATTAGAACACCTTTTTAAAAACATGAAGCTGGCGCAATGGCTGCCTAGGGGATCCGAGGAGGTGAGTAGCCATCTTCGAACCCGGGCAGTGAGCCCACGAGCACTAGGGTTGCTGGCCCAGTGCCCTGGGGAGGGTGAGGGGGGGGGGAGAGAGAGATCCCAGAGAGGGACAGGGGGGCAGAAGAGACTCCATGGTGACATCTACATCCTGGAGCAGTTGGAGATTCCCGGCATCTTCGAGGGACACCATTGGGTGACTGGCTGGCTCTTGGAGGATAAGGGGTACCTTGCTGAGGACCTGGCTAATGACGCTAGTGCGGAGGGCAGTGACTGAGGCGAATACCTAGTATAACAAGGTCCATATGGCCATCTAGCGTGTCATTGAGCGGTGCTTAAAATGTGGTTCCGATGTCTCGACCACTGGTCGTGCCATGCAGTATACCCCTGGAAGGTTGCCCGCTTTGTGGTGGTCTGCTGTGCCCTCCACAACCTGGCACAGCAGCGGGGCGACGTGCTGGAGGTGGAGAAGTAGGAACATGTGGCCACCTCCGAGGAGGAGGAAGAGGAGGCGCCGGACTAGGAGGGGCTGGAGGACGAGACCGGGGAGGACCCGCAGGACTGGCCGGAGAATGGGAGGACAGGTGGAAGTGGTGATATTCCGGCAAACCCAGAGGGCCAGGGAGGCCCTCATTCTCTCCCTGGCTAAGTCCATCATCTCCCCCCCCTCCCCCCTTCAGACCCACCATCCCACCACACTTGTGAGCCCATCCCCCTCCAGGCCTGCCTCCCCTTCCACAGGCGTGGGCACCACTCCTGGGCAGTGGTGGGCTGGGGCACAGAATGGTGCTGGGCGGGGCCGGTGCCAGGGGGCTGGTGCCAACTTATCCGTGCAGCCCGGTGGAAGTCGTTTTGTTCTTGCGGCACTCGGTGGCAGTCCTCCTGGTCACGCTCCCCGTGCTGATGGCGGCTGCCACTTCCTCCCAGGCGGCACTGACTGCCATGTGGCTGACCCTCCAAGCCCCTCAGGAGAACAAGGCATTCTGTCTGGACTCCACCGTGTCCAACAGTCTGGCTTAGTCGGCACCTCCGAATAGCGGAGCTGGTCTCCTTGGTGGCATGCTGTGTGGTGTTTGCTCTGTGGTTTTAGTTCTGGTCCTCCTCGTTAGCGGGAAACCGGCGAAGTCCCGGCGAATCAGCCGCCGGGCGGTCATTTGCAGCGTGAAGCCCGTGGGGCCTTGTTAAGTGGACCAATAAACCGTGATGGCATTGCCAGGTCTGCTGTCGGGAAACACCCGGAATTTCCGATGCTCTTCCACGTTTAGCGTGAATCTGGCTAGATTGTGCCCAATGTTCTTTCTCCTGCAATTCTCTCCTTCACATTTATGTTCAATCAACTTTGAAAATTACTATTGAATCTTTTTCCATCACACTTTCAGGTTAAGTAATCAATTCGGCAATCAATTAAATGTGAATTGAATTAAAGATGGCAAAGGTATGTTTTCAAATGTTAGTCACAATTATCTGAAATGTTTGAGCCCAAATAAATGTCCATTCCTGCTATTGCAACAGACACCACCTTGTGTCTTAAGATGTACTCATCTTCTTACCAATTTATCACCGCGCTCTGCAAAGCTTTGGTTTCCTCCAGCAAAAATTCTTCTCACAGCCGGCTTGGTTGTAAGGCCTGTCAAATTGCACAAACACAGATTTAGTGGACACAGTATTACTTGAAATATGTGTCAGCCTGTTCCTCACTATGTCAAATATTAATTTTACGTCCCTTTCTTGCCATGTTCTTCTGTTACAAACTGCTCAGTCAATATTTGTAATGGAAAATATTGTAATTACACACGCACATGCCTGAATATGTTGCAGCGCCACCTCTGGAGGGAGGGTGTAATTACAGCGTGACATGTTTACATAGGACATTTCCATTCTAAATATAGACAAAGAAATTTATACTGTCAATATAAATACAAATAGGATTAACTGCAAGGAGGCTAAAATGAGGACTGATTATGTCCTTCTACTGATACACGCATCGAAATCTCCTCAACCTGAAACTACATTTAATTTGAATTTCTTGTGTGTTATGCCACATGAGCTTGATGTGTTTTATTTGAATTCTAGATAAAAAGTCTTCCTGAAATTGCAAGTCATCATATCCATGGATCAACATTAGATTCCAGTCATGGTCAGATCTTTTCCATACAATGAGGTCATTAAAATACAGAAGTTTACATCGCTTACCATTTTCCGTTCCATTTTTGTCAGATGTGTCCGTGATGTTGACAGGAAGAGGCACTAACTGATCACTGGTCTCTCGGTTTCCCAGCTGCCCATTCTCTCCACGACCAAAAGAGTAAATCTCACCAGACGATGCAACGAAGACAAGTGTGTGATAGCTGTTCAAAATACATATACGTTCATAACTTAACAAGCCTTTGTCCAGTTTTGTGCTGCTGATCAGCTCTTATCTCTTACAAACTTTGGTGTTAGTCTCTGGTTGGCACCTCAAGATACAAAGTGAGTGTGAATATTTACTCTTTGCTGGTCAGTAGGAAAAGTGTAATTAAAATGGACCAGCTCCATTTCCCACTCTCTGGTATTTTTAAAGAAAGGGCTTGCAGACTACGAATGTACAAACAAACAAGAGCTTTATTGGAAAGGTGTTTACTCAACATGCTATAAGGATTGGCTGACTGGGGCAGCAGGGTGGCGCAGTGGTTAGCACTGCTGCCTTCAGCGGTGAGGACCCGGGTTTAAATCCCGGCCCTGGGTCACGGTCTGTGTGGAGTTTGCACATTCTCCCCGTGTCTGCGTGGGTCTCACCCCCACAACCCAAAGATGTGCAGGGTAGGTGGATTGGCCACGCTAAATTGCCCCTTGATTGGAAAAAAAAAATTGGGCGATCCAAATTTATTTTAAAAAAGGATAGGCTGACTGGTAGCCTGCCCAAATGGCCTATGACATCATCAGTATGTCACATGATCAAACTCCGAAGCGACCTAGTTCCAACGCGGAACAAACATGAGTACGCAATACACTCATTCCTTATTTTGCTGCTTTTGGCACCATTGGCAGAAAAGGCCCTCTGCAGACGCTGTCAGAAGTCCCGGTGGAATGTTAACCTCCTCTCAAGTGGTATGTCATGTGGTAAAACTGTCAGGAAGCCAGTGAGGCCTCCTGAGGTGCGTTAAATAAACTTTTCTGATGTGGGGTCAGTCAGAGTGGCATTGCTCGACAAGGAAAGTCCAGGTCTCTGCTATCCCAGGCTTCCAACCATCATTCCGAACCCCCCTCCCCCCCCCCCACAGTTAGGCTCCTGGCAGCCATTTTGTTTGCCAGCCCAGATGTCCATTCATCATTTCTGGTTCTCACGCTTATAGTATGTGTTGAAAGAAATTTCCAAGTGAGGAATAAGAATCTTTTATATTTCAACAGACTAAAAATGTCACTGAACTCTACATATAATAAAATAGGTGACTAGACGGACTCACACAGCAAATGGCCATCAACGCACGGTAACTAAAGAGTTACATAAATTTAAATATTTTTGGTTCACATACAGCAGAGTGAAAGGGATGTTGCTGCATTGTGTTTTCGGCACTGTAGCCATGTAAAATGGCTGCATTCCGATTAATTTGGCCAAAACCCAGTTTAAAACGGCTAACCCGAAAGACTGCTGGGAAAAGCAGCCAAGAAGACACAAGCAGGCAGCTGCAGACAGTTTTGCATATTCGGCTCTGGGAAGGTAGCCCAGATCGATACTCAGGGTTATCAACAGCCCATCAACCCAGGTATTCACAGTTGCATTCAGGACTGTTGGCAACCAATCTATTCAGACATCCACAGTTAAATCGGCTATCCCCGGGAACAATTGCAACATATTAGCAATTGAATACCGGGCCAGACCTGTCGGCGCCTGCAGTGGCCGAAACAAAGACAGGTGAGCGACCACCCCCCGATCGAGGAATCGCCTCACCATTGGACACATCGACCCCAGAGATTGGGGACAGAATCCAATCACTTGGGACTCAGGGTCAAGGGCCGCACCAGGAGGTGGGAAGCCCCTGGGCCCTATAAAAGTGAAGGTCCAAGTTCAGATCTCTCTCTCTCTCATCTTCGCCTGCTCGAGACCTTCGCAAGACCAGCCACCAGTAATAGTAAGTTTGAATCCAGCGATCGCTATCCGGTAGAGACACTTAGCCACCGACCTGTAGCAGCCTTTTGAATCCCGTGGGCCAGATTTGATTGGACAAGCCATTCGTTTCCCTGACCTGGTGGGCTCTTCCTAAGTTAAGTATTGGCCAGTAGTGAGAGATTTATTGTATAGAAAGTAGTATTAGGGTATTAATATTGCTTGTTGTATATAATAAACGACCGTTGTTTTAATCCTTACTAAGCGGTGTGCTGTGTTATTAATCATAACCTGAACTTGAACCACGTGGCGGTATCATAAAGATACCTGGCGACTCATGAGCAAAGGTGACCTAAACAGAGCAAATAGACTAAAGCTAAAAAGAGCAACAGCACCTCTCACAAACTCACCTGCCACATGCTATCTGATAAACCTTCATTCCAAGCAGGTAGCCGACTAGGCCAGGTTTAGTCTCATCCTTTGTGGAGTTGTGCCCAAGTTGCCCATAACTTCCAGCGCCAAAGGTGAAAACAAGTCCATCCTAGAGGAGAAAACAATGACTTCAGGGCACGTTACACCTGATCACAAGAAATGTCTTTGGTATTGAAGTGTCAGTGTTGGGACATGTGAACAGAATCTGATGATGGAATATTGTTACTTTAATTGATTCCACCTTGCATTCATTATTGTCTTTTTTGAGAGACCTCGGAGTTAATTCAATATTTGCCTGGGATAATTTGCTGACAGAAAAATCAGAAATCAAATATTGGATATATTTGCCCCATCAGCAGATTGTATTTCTAACTTTGTGCTAACCCATGTGTAATAACTAAAGGATAGTCCATCCATTGCAGTCTACGCTGAGGCTGGACTTAACCATCAGTTAACTCGAGACTGATTCATGTGATTCTTGAGCCACTTATTAAGGAAGAGGAGCTGAGGTGGTTCTCCATTGTCAACTCACTATTTTTAGCATTGGACTATCTTCTTCGAGATAGGCTACCATGGTTACAGAGTCTCAATTGACATTTACAACATGGGGATGTCCTGTCATCCCCCCCCCCCCCCCCCCCCCACTCTCCCACCTGAATAAGGAACAAATAATTGAGATTTTAATTTCAACTTCTTCCTGAACGAACCTTTGTCAGAACAGCAGTGTGCTCTTCCCCACAAGAGATGTGGATGGTCTTCTTACACTCCAGCAGCTTTACGTGGTTGGGCTTATGTCTATCTGCAAGAAAGATTGAAAGAGCAATGAATTCACATTCCTCCTCCTGGTTCCTGTTCTGAGGTCTTTTGGCGAGACGTTGCCCGACTGGATTAACCACCAAGGTTCCAAATAAAATGAGCCGGAGGAACTGACCTCTAGTTATTTTGTCCTGTGAGAGTACCTTTAAGAAATGTGTGTTTATAAATGGGTGTGCATATAAATGTCTGTAGTGAGAGTACCTTCAAGAAATGGGTGTTTACCACTGCAGTGATGTCAGAGAGGGGGTGGAGCTGGGCTATCAGCTTTTTACTTTCGTTTTAGGCTGTTTGCTGCAAGGAGTGTTTTAGTTTTGTTTTCAGTGTTGGAGCTGAAGCCAGACCAAGCAGGTGTACTGCTATTCTCTCTGCCATCAAAAGACTATCTCTTGATCATTTGGTGAATTCAGAATTATAAATGTTCTCAGTAGTGACTGTAAACCTAATGTGCTTCTGTTAAACATCTGTTCTGTTAACATCTTCTTCTGGATGTTGTTTGGGAAGTTATTAAGGATTACTTAGTGTTGTATTCTTTGGGCGTTGTATTTGAATTGATGGTTGCTAAGATGTTCACTGTATGTTTTAAAAAGGTTAACTTGAGTTCATAGAATAAACATTGTTTTGCTTTAAAAAAATACCTTTCCATTTCTGCTGTACCACACCTGTAGAGTGGGCCGTGTGCTCCCCATACCACAATCTATTAAAAGTTGTAGGTCAGGTGAACTCCATGATACACTTTGGGGTTCTCTAAACCCTGGCCCATAACACTTTGAAGTGATTGTTCAGAGCAAAGATTCAAGACAGCTCATTAGGAAGATGAAAGTTTTCTCAAGTTTGTGTGGACTTGGTAGAAGGAATGTGTGCAGCTTAAAATGAACACTTAGAATGGAGTAATGAACGCTGTAACTCCTCCCGCCACTGAATGGGAAATTGAAATTTCCCACCAACACCCACTTCAACAGAAGCAAGACATTTCTCCTCGTGTCCTCCAATTATCTTCGAAAGTGCCGACTGAATTTTAATTTCAGTCAAACATTGATCACACAGGAAGATATTTCTGCCTCAATACTCAATTCACCTGGTGACGATCAAGGGCATATTGGCCCGGAGATTATCGTTGTAACGACCGAGAAACTGTCAGCAGGAAAGAGTATGAAACTGACAGTGACTCCTGGCAGCTGCACATGCCCAGTCAGACACAGAAATCCAGACATTTCGGTCAACGATTCCCCACTCCTCCTCAGGGGGTGCTACTAAAGTCCTTGCAGATGGAAATCAATTACAAATCACTGATTTGGTGTAAGCTTCTATCAGTTTCATTGTAAAAGCACTTGAAAAAATGATGTCTTGCTGAATGAGACTTAATGGGATCTTTAACAGCATAGTAAGTCAGATCTGCTGACGAACACCCTCTCTGCCCCTGGAAATCTGGTTTTATATTTTTGGAGTGCCAAATTTCTCCATTCCATGCTAAAATCCATAGGTTTTTTAAAATAGTCTGAAGAAGTAGATTGCTAATGATAGTTCAACCTCTTCCTTAATCCAATGCCTATGTCCCATCATTATTTTACTTGTTACTCAGTGAGAATTGTTACTCAGTGAGAATTCTTCAGAGTCATTGCTCAGCCTGCTTGCTGACATCACTGTCGCTGGATACCGAAGATCCCCTATTGCTGGTGCCAGAATCAAATTAACATCAGGAAAAGTGAAACCCGTGCCACAGAGATCACAAAGTCATTGTGGGCAGAATTCTTTGAGGCCAATGGTGAGCACCATCATTTTATCACTGGCCATAAAATCTGCATGTGGCGATGCCGGCGTTGGACTGGGGTGAGCACAGTAAGAAGTCTGACAACACCAGGTTAAAGTCCAGCAGGTTTGTTTCGAATCACTAGCTTTCGGAGCACTGCTCCTTCCTCAGATAAAATCTGGGCCTTTGTTAAAGGGTTCTCTGGTTTGAGGCAAATGCAGAGCTTAGGAAATCGAATCAACAGAAAGGGAAAGTAATTTTTGCAAACGATCTTACCTTCTGTGTCCTTGAGCCCCAGCTGCCCGCGATTGTTTCTTCCCCAACCGAACACTGCCCCTGAGAGAGACAGGGCGAAGCTGTGTCCTCCTCCGGCAGTGATCTGAGCCACAGGCATCCCAGTGAGAGATGTCACACACCGAGGGACGGGCTGGGAGGCACCTTTTGTATCAATACCAAGTTGGCCATAAGTGTTCTGTCCCCAGGCGAAGAGTTGGCCATCTTTCAACACAAGACAAATGAGAGAAAAAAAATGACCTTTTGGGTTCTAATAAGTTTATTATTAGTTTGAAATGATCATCTTTAACTCCTTCAAGCAAACTGAGAAATAGGAAAACTGGTTTCTACTTTTGGCCAATTCTATTATGTACAGAATGTTAATAATAAGTTAGTTATGATGACCAACAAAACCATTCCTCCTGCAGTCCATATATACCTCAATGTACATCGTTCCGCTCTGGGCTGTTATACTCAGCTTTGAATCAATAGGTGAAGAGATTGGGCCCCAGACCCAACAACCCCAGTGAGTGGAGATTAGATTAGGGTCTCTAAATATGGCTTCTCTGGCCAGGAAAGCTACTCATATCCAGGTATAGTGACCACTGGCTCAGTGATACTAATCTTGGAGTCAGAAAGGATTGAGTTTGGACTCCACTCCAGACACTCCAACCAATGATAAACTACCTCAGCCACTCTCCCCATGGACATGGTTCAAGAATCACGTACGAGGGGCTTGATTGGCACATGTCTGAGGACAGAACACAAGGGACAGAAAGATGGGCCTGTTTCCCGACCTTCTCCTTTCAAATATTTCCGATAGTCGAGTAATAATTGTGAGTCGACATCCAAAATTGGAGTTTCAGATATAGAATTTGGTTTGAAAAAAAAAAAATTGGAAATAAACTTTTTCTATTCACTGCCCCCTGAAGCGGGTCTAGCAAGCCATTCATTGGCGCCAAAGCGTGAAATCACGGTAACTAATTATTTAGACTTGCCAGCGATACCAACATCCAG
The DNA here is from genome assembly GCF_047496885.1 of Scyliorhinus torazame. NCBI lineage: Eukaryota > Metazoa > Chordata > Chondrichthyes > Carcharhiniformes > Scyliorhinidae > Scyliorhinus > Scyliorhinus torazame. The sequence goes on along the minus strand of NC_092709.1, from coordinate 19,014,496 downwards.
AGAATTGAACAAAATGTCAGCTGAGCCTCGTCAAGCTGAAGGTACAAAAGCAAAATGATTGGAGGCCTCGTTGATTATGAAAAATGTATCGAAAGGTTTGCATTCATATAGCACTTTCATGACCACAGAATGGCCCAGAGCACGGAGAGTCAATGAAGAATTTGGTAGTGTAGGCACTAGATTGTGGGTATGTTTTGGTGCTATGGTACCGTCCCTATCACTGAACCAGAAGCCCTGGGTTTGAGTCTCAATCACGGAAGGTGTGGCCAAACAGGTTCATTATTAATCTGTAAATTCTTCCAATATTTCCATGGTAGATGGTAAGAGAGGGAGGGTCCCCTAAGTCAGCCAAACTCTGCAGAAGGCAATGGAACACCACTCTAGCACCTTTCCAAGCATAACCATGGATCAACGCATGGATATCCGTGATTATCAATGGCCCCTGAGGGTAGGATACCTGAAGAGGAAGTTCCCTATAGTAACGTAGGAAAAGTGACAGCCAATTTGCACAATCTGTTTTCCTTGTACGGTATTTATTTTCCTCCACAACTATTGCAATAAACAGGCCAACTTATAAAATCAGGAGTAAGGCGGCAAGAGGCAATAGGATGATAGTATATTAACTAAGAAGAAAGTAGCAATCTCCATATAACCCCTTCAGTGTAGAAGGAGGCCATTTGGCCCATCGAGTCTGCACTGACTTTGCAAATGAGCATTCTACCTAGTCCCACTCCCCTGCCCCATCCCCAGTTATACCGCAACCTCACCAAACCTGCACATTTTTGGACTGTGGAACTTTGGACAATGTGATAATAACTAAATAATCTGTTTTGTAATGATGATTACAGGATGAATATTGGCCAGGAGACCGAGGTTAACTCCTCTGCTCTCCATTAGTGCCATGGGATCTTTTTACCACCTGAAAGGGCAGACAGGCCTTGGATTAACATTTCATCCAAACGGCCGCATCTTCAACAGTGCAGCACCCTTCAGTTCCGCACTGGAGTGACAGCCTGCACAAGCCCAGGAGTCGGACTTAACCCCACAATTTCCTGTAACAATGATGCAACATACTCAGCAACAGCTTATATAGATGGCTGGGTAAAAGAATTGTGTAGTTGGAGAGATACGGAGGTGCATTACCCAAAATGACAATAGGTGCTTGCTCTGTTTCTTTGTCCACAGAAGTTACCAGTCCTGCTGAGATTCCTCCAACACTTTCTTGTTTTATTTCTGACCTCCAGCATCAAAGGTGTTTTGCTTTTATGGGGCTGGATTCTCCGTTTGGGAGACCAAGGGCTGGATTCTCCGATTTTGCGGCTAAGTGTTTCCGCTGGAGTGGGGATTGTGGTGTTTTACGACGTCAAAATTGGTGCTGATCCCTCACCCGATCATGGGTAAAATTCCCGGCTCCCGTGCCAGAAAACGGCTGGAGAATGGCCAGGTCCGTGGCCGCGCATTCGACGCCTTGTCGAATCGGTGCTCAGAGGGCACATGCATGCCATCGATCGCCCACTGGACCTGGAGCATGCCCCCAATGGCAGCAAATCCTGCTGCCTGGGCACCCTGGTGGGCCTGGTCCAGGTTGACGGTGATGGAATCTGATGCCCGGGTGCATAGAGCATCCGTTACAGCGTGGATGCCCCTGTGCGCGGACGTTTGTGAAATCTCACACAGGCCCCCGCGCGAGCCCTGGAATGAGCCAGAGGCATAAAGGTTCAGGGTGACCATCACCTTGAAGCCAGTAGCAGCCAGGGAGATAGCGAATATAGCTGGCTGTTGTCTGAAATCCATATATCTGTGCGCTGAGGTGGGAGAGACAGAGAATGTCAGCAAGGTGACGATTCCCTTGACCATCAAATGCTACCAGGTTACATGGTCATCTGGAGTTGTTCTGCTGCGTCCACCCTCAATATGTCCCCTCCATCCCCCAGTCCCTTATGTAGCTATGATGTAGTCCACACTGCACCCCAGTCCCCATCAGTGAGAGGCACCTGGTCTATGATGTGGGTACCCCCTATCCTCACCACTCAGTCCTGCCGTCAGGGGTATCTGTGGCTTCCGCTACGAATGTTAGCGATCGGCTCTGTGGCTCCAGTCCTGTTTCTCCAAGTGTAGCCTACTGTGGGTCGCCTCACTGGGTGGGCCGTGTGTTGCCCCGCTAGGACGGTGGCAACTGATCGTGTGGTGGAGCCGATCAACTTGTGCTGCCAGCCACCTCCATGCTGAGATCCTGGTGTCTGGGCCGGTCCTACAGATGAGGATAAGCGAGGGATGTGCGCATTTGCTGGGACCTTAGCTGCAGTGTTATGTGGAGCCTTGGTTTCACACACAGGTGGTGACAGGGAGCTGATTAGGCTTCCTGGCCGGGGGCAGGGTGGATGGGATCAGGGGCACGGAAGACGTCTTGTGGTCCCCTGGAGTGGGCCAGCTGACAGTGTCACAGGTGAGGCTTTTACACTGAGAGAGGCAGTGAGCCAGGGAGGATTCCAATAGCCACGGTGCAGGTTCCCTTTGTTTGGGGTGAGCTCTGCTAATCCCCTGCTTCCTCTGCTGGGAGGCTGTGTTTCTGAGGAGTGCGAACACCTGGTGGGTCAGAGATTGTGCTTGGCCACGCCTATCCCCTTGATGATGCTGCAGAGGGGCGGGCTGGGTGAGGATCACATGACCAGAAGCCCTCAGAGTGTACACAGAATACAGTCAGCAGCCACAACAGCAAAGGGCCTGTAAGTTACGGCTAAGGTGTGGGTGAAATGAAGTGCTGCACTTTTTTCCTCGACGCAACATTCGCCGCCCAATCCTGAACCTCACTACCGGCATCGGGCAGCGGAGAATCATGGCCATTATAATGGATGCCTGTTCCTTCTTAGTGAGATCCATTCGGTTAAGATTAAACAGTAGAACCATGTGTATTTTTATCTGAGATTCCTTGATTTTTGTTGTATCTGGTGTAAATTTTACATTTGACTAAATACAAACATCCCAATATTAATCATGAATAGGACAGCGTGTTACCCATGATGCTAAACTCAGACCGCTGGCCTAGCTGCACAGGTTCTTAATTTGAATCTGCTTCCGATTAAGTTACAACACAAGTGTTTCAGTTTAAATTTTACCTTTGGACAATGCCAGTGAGTGATTGTTTCCACAGGCCACTTGAATGATGTTTTTCTCACTCAAACTCTTAAGTAACCTAAACATAAGTAAAACACAAACATAATGTTGCATCATTTCTCAATCTTTCTCAGGCATATATCTCGGTTTCATTCATTTTTAAAAGAACAGTTGGGACTTGTCATCGTCGGACTTTAAAATGTAGCCGTGCGTTGGTAGGTTTTCTGTTTTCCGTGCGTCTCAGCGTGAGCAGGGTGAGCAAACACAAAGCCTACAGGACAGTTTGGTCAGGGACCGTCAGCATGGCTTTGTCTTGAGGAGGTCATGCCTCACACATTTGATTGAATTTCTTGAGGTGGGTGTCGATGAGGGTGGTGTAGTTGATGTGGTTTATATGGATTTCAGCAAAGCCTTTGACAAAGTGCCACACGGGAACCTGTAATGAAGGCAAATGCATATGGGATACAGGATAATTTGGCTGGATCTCCTGTAGCCTTGGTGAATGTCTACGCGCTGAATTGGGAGGATACGGATTTTATCAAGAAGGTGTTGCTGGCCATCCCGACCTGAGCTCACAAGGTTGATCATCGGGGAATGAAGGGGACTTTAATTGTGTGCTTGATCCCAGGCTAGACAGGTTGTGCCACAAGTCCCTGAAGACATCAGGGGTGGCGAAGGAGCTACTGGGGTTTATGGAGCAGATGGGGGAGCGGACCCGTAGAGATTCAGATACCCGTGGGAGAAGAAGTTCTTCTTTTCACACATGCATCGGGTCTCACCTTCCACATTCTAGAAGCCATTAAAGGCAGTAATTAGGCGGGAGTTAATTCTGATTAAATCTCACAGAGATAAATCAGGGAGGGCGAGAGGCAGAGATTGGTGGAGTCTATTTTTGCGATGGACCGTCAATACTCTGCTGCCCCAACGGCAGAGCTGCTGGCGAAGAGGACGCAGGCCCAGATGGAGTTTGAGTTGGCGTTGACGGGAAGGTGGCGAGTCAGCTTCGTCGTGCGAGAGGGACGATTTACAAATAGGAAGAAGGCTCACCAGCTTAGGCAGCCTCTTGAGAGACAGCTCAGGCTAAGGACCGGGTGGGGGGAGGCAGGGTGGATTGGTCCCTAATCCAGAAAGGTTAACGGGGTATTTGAAACCATTTACCAGGGGTTGTAAAGGTCTGTTCCTCCGGAGGAAGTCTCGACTATGATACAGTTTCTGGATGGGTTGGTCTTCCTGTTTGTGGAAAGGGAAAGAGGGCAGGAGTTGGAGGCACCATTCGTACTGGAGGAAGTTACGGAATGTATCTGTTCTCTGCAGTCTGGGAAGGCACCGGGCCCGGGCGGATTTCCGGTGGAATTTTACAAATATTTGCAATGGAACTGGGGCCGCACCTGTTGAACATGTGTAAAGATTCTCTGTCCGAGGGGATGCTGCCAGCCACAATAGCACAGACTTCAACTTCCTTAATCCTGAAGAAGGTTAAAGATACCGTGGAGTGTGGATCATTTCTCTGTTGAATGCAGACACAAAACTGTTGGCGAAGGTGTTGGTAACTCATTTGGTTGTTGGCCGGGGGGGGGGGTATAGAGAGGGGCAGTGGGGTGCAAAGGGTGTCCCTATATGTGGATGATTGTATATCATGGACCCTCTCTCTAATGTGGGAAAGATAATGGGGGAGCTTTGAAAGTTTGGTTCCTTCTCAGGATATTGATTGAACGTGGGCAAGAGTGAGGTTATTCCGGTGAAGCCTCCACGGAAGGGAGCTGACCTGGAGAGGTTGCAGTTTCGACTGGCCGGGTCTAGTTTTAGGTTCCTGGGGATATGGGTGGCACATCTTTGGAGCTTGTTGCACAAGTTGAACCTGGTAGAGGGGGTGAAGGTGGATTTGAAAAGATGGGATGCCCTCCCATTATCATTGGAAGGTAGGGGCCAGACGGTTAAAATGAATGTCCTCCTAAGGTTCTTGTTTGTATTTCAGTGTCTTCCAATCTTTCCGCCTGGTAGCATTAACAAGCTGACGTCGACCTTTGTGCCTGCGGGTAAGACACCCTTCCGGGTTCGGGGGATAGACAGTCGGAGGGCGGAGGGGGTGTTGGCATTACCTAATCTGATGAATTATTACTGGCCGGCGAACAGTGAGAAAGTGCGGGGGTGGGTCGTGGACCCAGAGTGGGTTTGGGGGCGGATGGACAGGGCCGAGTTTGAGGGCACTGGTCATTGCTCCTCTTCCGTTCTCACTGGCCAAGTGCTCTATGAGCCCAGTGGTAACAGCTTCTCTGAGAATATGGAACCAATTTGAACAGCATTTTAAACTGGAATCAATGTCGTTAATGGCGCAGGTCTGTAGGAATGAATTCATCGGATAGGATCTGGGGGAGGGAGGGGCCGAGAGGTTTAGGGACTTGTTCGTGGAGGGTAGGTTTGCTGGGCTGGAGGATCCGGAGGAGAAATTCCAGCTTCCAGCATGGGAATGGGTTCAGGTATTTACTGGTACGGACCTTTGTTCGGAAGGAACTCTCTACGTTTCCTCGATTGCCACCCCCTCTCTGATGGATAAGGTAGTGCCTTTGGTTGAGATAGGGGAAGGGAGGATTTCTGATATTTATGGGCAGTTGAAGGGGAGTGAGGGGGCTTCGCTGGAGACAGTAAAAGGGAAAATGGGAGGAAGGTGTGGTAAATCACTGTTAGTGTATTATATGTATTGTGGTAAACTGTTCCTGTACTACATGTATTGTGGTAAACCACTGACTGATGGTTCCGCCTCCCCTCGGGCTCGGTATAAAGGTGGCTGACCTCCGGCCCTGCCCAAGTTCGGGATCAGTGGCCAGGAGGCTTTCTGTTTAACTTATTAAAGCCACAGTTTTGTTCACTACTCGTCTTGTGTTAATTGATGGCACATCAGAAGGGCCGTGCCCAAGGCTGGCGATCTTTGGGGTATCGGACGTGCCGGGTCTGCAGGAGGGGAAAAAGGCTGAAGTCCTGGCCTTCGCCTCTGTGATAGCCCGGAGGTGGGTTCTGCTTGGGTGGAGGGCATCAAAGGCACCTAGGGCGAGGGCATAGCTCGGGGACCTGTCGGAGTTTCTGTACTTGAAAGAAATCAAATAGGCCATTAGAGGAGGAGGAGGGGTTCTATTTGGGGTCGGTGCTATTTATTTCCTTCTTTAAGGAGCTGGTAGTTATCAGCAAACGGAGTGGGGGTTGGAGGGAAAGAGGAGATGGGCGGGGGAGTTGGATAAGTGAGGGGAAAATGGGGTTGGGGTGTTTTTAATAAAATAAAAATTGTATAAACTTGATTGTCTTTTCTGCATGTTGTAAAATTGAAAATTTCTTGAATAAAAATATTGTTTTTAGAAAACAATGAGGTTGAGATTCTTGATTTAGAGGAAGGTATAGACGGGATGGTCAAATGGACAGAAAAGGGGCAGCTGGAATTTAACCCTGAAAAGTGTGAGGTGATACACTTTGGAAGGAGTACTGTGACAAGGAAATATTCATAGAATCATAGAATTTACAGTGCAGAAGGAGGCCATTCGGCCCATCGAGTCTGCACCGGCCCTTGGAAAGAGCACTCCACTCAAGCACACAGCTCCTCCACCCCATCCCCTTAACCCAGTTACCTCAATTAACCTTTTTGGACACTAAGGGCAATTTAGCATGGGCAATCCACCTAACCTACACATCTTTGGGCCGAATTCAATGACTGGCATGACACTGGGAAGTTCCGAGGAGCAAAGGGACCTTGGCGTGTTTGTCCATAGATCTCTGAAGGCAGAAGGACAGCTTAATAGGGTGGTGAAAAAGGCTTGTGGGTCACTTGCCTTTATCAATCGAGGCATAGATTACAAAAGCAGGGAGGTCATGTTGGAGTTGTACAGAACTTTGGTGAGGCCACAGCTGGAGTACTGTGTGCAATTCTGGTCGCCACATTACAGGAAGGATGTGATCGCACTGGAGGGGGTGCAGAAGCGATTCACCAGAATGTTGCCTGGGATGGAACATTTAAGTACAAAGAGAGGTTGGATAGGCTTGGGTTGTTTTCATTGAAGCAGACGCGGAGTGGGGGGGAAACCTGATCAAGGTGGACAAGATTATAAGGGGCATGAGGAGGGTGGATGGGTGCAGCTGTTCCCCTCAATTAAATCGTGCTGGTAAATTGGATTGAATCGTAGAATTTACAGTGCAGAAGGAGGCCATTCGGCCCATCAAGTCTGCACCAGCCCTTGGAAAGACCACCCTACTCAAGCCCACACCTCCACCCTATCCCTGTAACCCAGTAACCCCACCTAACCTTTTTGGACTCTCAGGGCAATTTAGCACGGCCAATGCACCTAACTTATACATCTTGCGGGAGGAAACCGGAGCACCTGGAGGAAACCCATGCAGACACGGGGAGAATGTGCAGACTCTGCACAGGCGGTGACCCAAGCGGGAATCGAACCCTGGAGCTGTGAAGCGATTAGGTAGGTAGGCCAGGTGTTTTCATGTGCTGGTGCAGATTTGCTGGGCTGAAGGTCATGCTGCAATTCTGTGACTCTATGAGTATAGTTTGTCAGAGATATATCACTGAATAAACAGCTATTGAGCCACAAATGTTACAGTCAGCCTGGATTCACTCTTATTTAGGTAAGTTCAAGTCTCACTCCAGAGACTTCAGCACATAATCAACACTGACACATAGGAGGCAGTGAATGTTTGACAATAGAGACCTCAACAAAAGTCTCAGTGTATGGAGCAGTTGTTGTCACTGCTCTCCTGTACTGCTGTCAGACTTGGATTGTGTATTAGTGACACCAGCAATGTCTCTGTTGTGTCTTTTGGATTTAATGGGAAGATCCTGGAATAAAGGAGATTGTTGAAGTCAACTCCAGAAGGATTCGGGCAAAGCAACTGCAAAATCTACTTCGATGGACTGCGTCAATGTGACTGGATGGCCAAAAACCATCTCCCCCTCCAGGTCCTGTTGCCTCACTCTCAAATGGCCAAACTTCCAGGGGAGAGCAAAGAAAACAGTTTAAAGACACTCTGACACTCTCCTTGAAGCACATCAGCTTGATGACTGGGAGGAGCTTTACACCAATCGTTCAGAATGGTGACAATTTGTCCATCGATTTGCATCACACTTTGAGTCACAATGCCTGAACGACAAGACAGAGGAGTGGCTGAGGAAGAAGTGGAAGCGAATCCTGCACCTCAAGGGACATCCTGTCCCAGCTGTCCAAAGGTATGTGGGTTGAGAGCCAGCCTGTTCAGACATTTGGGGCAGGATTCTCCGTCCCGCCGCACCCTTTTGCTGGTGTGGCACGCCCCCGGCGGCAGCGGGAACCTCCGTCCCGGCAGCCGACCAATGAGGTTTCCCACTGCGGGCACTCCCACCCCGTCGGGAAATCCGCGGGCGTGAGTGCGCGGCTAGCGAAACGGAGGGTCCCGCCGACGGAGAATTCAGCCCATGAAGTTCTATGTCAGAACCTCGCAACCCACAGTAGACATCATTCTAGAGAAACAGCGGGGCTGCCACTGCATTGCTGACAGAGTGTGGCACTGCCTTTTGAATGAGACATTCAAATGTTAAAAACTGTTTCCTTGCACCTGTTGCTAAATTATATTGTTATTTTGGCATCTTCTCACATTTGGACAGCAAGTCAATTTACAACATGTTGGCACAGAACTAAATAAAATCATAATTTTTAATACTTCAAAGCCACTGGGAATAATACAACTCTTACTGTGGTTTCGTTATGAAGAATTCTTTTGTGGCAGCTGCAGTGTCCTTCGTTACAACTTCACTCTGATAAACCGTTCCTGCTTGAGAAAGGAACAGAATCTGGGAGGTCCCACTAGCTGCAAAGTGGATTCTCTGCTGCTTGAAGTGAGGAAACAGTCCTACAGGAAAAAATGGAAACATTAAATATTAATATTTAAGATTACAGTGGTTATGTTACTGGACTAATAATTCAGAGAATGGGAGCACAAATCCCACCATAACCTGTCAGCATCAACCGAGGTGGAGATGGTTGACAGCTTCAAATTCCTAAGGGTGTACATCATCATAAATCGGTCCTGGTCCACCCAAGTCGATGCTGACACCAAGAACGCACAACAGCGCCTATACTTCCTCAGGAAACTAAGGAAATTCAGCAAGTCCACATTGACTCTTACCAATTTTTACAGATGCACCATAGAAAGCATCGTACCTGGCTGCAACACAGCCTGGTATGGCAACTGCTCGGCCCAAGACCGCAAGAAACTTCAGAGAGTTGTGGGCACCGCCCAGTCCATCACACGAACCTGCCTCCCATCCATTGACTCCATCTACACCGCCTGCTGCCTGGGGAAAGCGGGCAGCATAATCCAAGACCCCTCCCACCCGGCTTACTCACTCTTCCAACTTCTTCCATTGGGCAGGAGATACAAAAGTCTGAGAACACGCACAAACAGACTCAAAAACAGCTGCTTCCCCACTGTTACCAGACTCCTAAACGACCATTCATGGACTGACCTGATTAATACCACACCCCTGTATGCTTCACCCGATGCTGGTGTCTATGTATTTACATTGTGTACCTTGTGTTGCCCTATTATGTATTTTCTTTTCATGTACTAAATGAACCACAGATGCTGCCAGACCTGCTGAGCTTTTCCAGCATTTTCTGTTTTTATTTGCTCCAGTCTTCGGGGTATCGGGCCAGCCAGAACTGGGAGGAGGGGGGCCGATGCCCTTGACTTTGCCTCCCTAAGCCGTCCGCCGAAGAATTCTGCTCAGCTGGCGATCAGCAGCACTACCTAAAGCTGCCGACTGGCTGGCCGGCCTGTCGGCATTTCTCCAAATGGGGAAAATCAAATTGATCATCCGGGGGTCGGGAGATTCACCAACTTGTTCCAAGACCTGCTTGTAGCCAACAGCCAATAGGCCAACGGGAGTGGAGACCCTCAGAGAGACCACAGACACCAAAGAAAAGAGGGGGAGGGGCGGGGGAATAGGGAGGCACATAAACCAACCACACACCACACGGTTGCTCCTCCCCTTCCCCAATAGCTAAAGTCCGACTCGGACTGAAATTTGTGAATGCAGGCAACTAAATAAGAACAACCCACCACAATGTAACTGTGGTGAATGTATTCACCTAAGTATGAACTGCCTGTATAGTGCTGTGACCTATGACCTGGAAATGATAATACGGTCTACTTCCAGGTACTGTATTGGAACCCCGGTGGGCTCCGCTTCTGGCTCCGCCCTCACCGGGGGGATATATAGACCGGCCACCTGTGGGTGGCACTCATTTGTACAGCAGATACTGGCAGGCGAGTTCCTGGATAATAAAGCCTTAGATTCACTCGTTCTCACGGTCTCACAGTGGATTAACGGCATAACAGTAACATATGTATCTCACTACGACCCCACTGTGTAGAGGAGCGATGAACCTGCGAATAAAGAAGAGATGCCCAATAGCAAGAAGGGGAAACGGTCTCGGGAAAGTAGGGGTCAGGAGGCTAATTCAAAGGAGGGGCATTTCTAAATTGTAAACTGTAACTGGTGTGTACAGATTTGTTTTTGCTTATTTTTGTTTTGTAACAAAAAGAAAAATCTCGACTAAAAACATTTAAAAGATAAATTACAGCTAGTCCTCTCCTGTGTGAGTGATTAACACGGGTGATGAATCGTCCACAATAGAATTGCAACGCAAACGATGGTCGGATCTTGTCCATCTGATTATTCCCTGTGTTTGACCAACAGTTTGACACGAAACAAAAGCAGAAAATGCTGCACAATCTCAGCAGGTCTGACAGCATCTGTGGAGAGAGAAAGCGGAGCCGATGTTTCGAGCCTGGATGACACTGTTCTGCGATCATGTTCAGTTTGTTGGCACCGTCAGCCCAAACTCAGTTAGTTGTCGATGCAGGAATCTATTTCCTGTCACTTTAGGGCAGGGTTTCGCAAGCTGTTTGTCGTAACCGCGCTTTGGGGTCTCGGGTTGCGAGGCAATAATAGCTGCTGCGGAGCACAGACTAAATGCTGTGAGACCCCTTTAAATCCTTGCGCATTTTTACCAGTTGGTGAGTGGGGCCTCTGGGGCGTCATTCTCCGACCCCCCGCCGGGTCGGAGAATGGCCGTTGGCCGCCGTGAATCCCGCCCCCGCCGAAGTCTCCGGTACCGGAGATTGGGCGGGGGCGGGAATCGGGCCGTGCCGGTTGGCGGGACCCCCCGCTCAATTCTCCGGCGCGGATAGGCCGAAGTCCCGCCCAGAAATTGCCTGTCCCGCCGGCGTAAATCAAAGCTGGTATTTACCGGCGGGACCAGGTGGCGTGGGCGGGCTCCGGGGTCCTGGGGGGGGGCGCGGGGCGATCTGACCCTGGGGGGTGCCCCCACAGTGGCCTGGCCCGCGATCGGGGCTCACCGATCCGCGGGCGGGCCTGTGCCGTGGGGGCACTCTTTCCCTTCCGCCTCCGCCATGGCCTCCACCATGGCGGAGGCGGAAGAGACTCTCCCCACTGCGCATGCGTGGGAAACTGTCGGCGGCCGCTGACGCTCCCGCGCATGCGCCGCATTTCCGCGCCAGCTGGCAGGGCAACAAACGCCATTTCCGCCAGCTGGCGGGGCGGAAATCCCTCCGCCGCCGGCCTAGCCCCTCAATGTTGGGGCTCGGCCCCCAAAGATGCGGAGCATTCCGCACCTTTGGGCCGGCGCGATGCCCGTCTGATTGGCGCCGTTTTTGGCACCAGTCGGCGGACATCGCGCCGTTGGGGGAGAATTTCGCCCCTGATTGCTGCAGCTAGAAAACTGTGAGAAAGTAGTGTTTTTAAAAAAAACTCTTCCATTTGAACAATTTCCACCACTTTGAACATCTCTTCCCTGCCCCCTACCCCGACTCCTCTGCCCAGCAGCCAAATCTACCCCCATCCCACAACTGGGGTCACATAACTTCCTCAGAATGACAATAACCACCAGAATGCCACTCCACACCCACTTCCCTGCATTAAATGTCTGTCTCGCTCGACCTTCCTGGCTCAGGTTGGGTGAGATTCAGGCAGTTCAGCTCCTCCCCAGGTCCAGCTCTGGAGTTCAAAAGAGTCGGAGTGAAGGAGGACACTGATTTGTGTGTGCGTGTGTATGGGAGGGGGGGGGGGGGTCTTTAATGGGGATGGGCAGAGTCGGACATCGGGAGGTGAAGGGGTCGGATGTCAAGTTGGGTGAGGGGTCTGTTATGGCGGTGGGTTGGACATGGGGGGGGTGAGGGGGTGGGACATGAGAATTTGGGAGACAGACAAAAGGGTGGATGGGGGGATTAGGACATCAGAGGGGTGTTGGAGGGGGAGTCGAACTTCGGGGTGATGAAGATGTCGGACATCGGGGTGGGAGTGTCAGACATCGGGTGTGGGGAGCTTTATGGAGGTCGGACTTCAGCCATTGGGGAGGACAGGATTCAGGTGGGCAGCGGGGGTGTCGGACATCAGGGGTGGGCATTCGGACATGTGAAGGGTAGGGAAGTGGGACATCGGAAGGCACTGGTGGGGTCAGACCTGATCGGGCACTGGGGTATCGGGCTTGGATCGGAGGGTCAGGCTAGGTCGGGTGGGGGTGGGGCCAGCCAGATCAGGTCAGTTCTGGAGGGGGGCGGAGAGGGGGAGTGGTTCAGGTCAGGTTGGGGGTCCAGCTGGATTCAATGAGTTTGGTGGGTGTGGAATACTGTGGACGGGTCCTATGGGGACACATTCCTCAGCTGTGCACACTCTCCCCGTGTCTGCGTGGGTTTCCTCCGGGTGCTCCGGTTTCCTACCACAAGTCCCGAAAGACGTGCTGTTAGGTGAATTGGACATTCTGAATTCTCCCTCAGTGTACCCGAACAGGCGCCGGAGTGAGGCGACTAGGGGATTTTCACAGTAACTTCATTGCAGTGTTAATGTAAGCCTACTTGTGACACTAATAAAGATTTTTATTATCATTACAAAGGGGGGGGGGAGAAGGGCGTTACCGTCAGGCATTAAAATGGAATCATACTGGGGAAATAAACGGGGAATTATTGCTTTTGGGTTTCTCCGACAATCATTAACAGGAATAGCCTACAGCAACAAATTAATCTGCTCTGTACTACAGTGAATTCACTTTGGATTGAATGGCAATTGGCTACAGGAAGTCTGTGCGAGTGAGAAAGCAACATTTTTTAAAAAGGGAAATTTAAATAAAATGTAATTGCATTTTTAAAATCAGATGATAAAAATAAGGTCAGTATTAAAATATTCTCTCTTCTGGTCAACTCTGTCCTCCAGTAATGCAACGGTCCATTTGAGGTATTGCCAGGTTTTGAAACTCGCAGCAAGATCCAGTCAGTTAACCATGCTGCTGCTCATGGTGTGTGTTTGGGTTAATGGGCCAAAGGTCTGTATTCAGAGCTGGGGTCAGTGTTGCTGCTGCAGCTGTGACTGTAACTGAGAGAAACAAAACTGAAAGTGAACAAAATCAAGGGAAGGGAATTGGGTAGGGCGGCGAAAGGCGGAAAATTGTAACCAATACCCAAACCACAGCCACATTTAAGATGAACGCAATGTGGGGTGGTGAAAGACACAACATTAAATTAAACAATTCCTACTGCAAATCTGATTGACATATTTTTAAAAGTATTAAAAATTACCGGATTTTATCTGGAGCATCACAATAACCTTGTATTTATAATCCACGATCTCTATCAAATAAATGGGCAGGATTCTCTGTTTCTGAGACCACGGAAGACGACAACGCAGAATTTGTTGACATTCACGCCAGCACAACTGGCGGCACACCTGGAACGCTTCCGTTACCGTTGTGGGGCAAGCACCGTCACCGCGTGAAACACAATCGATACAAATGAAAAGCGGAGCAGGGTTCGCCGGGCCTGTGATTGATACTCGGGAGGCTGACAAGCTGCAGCCGCACATACACATTACACTCCCCACACACACTCATCCCAGCCAGCAAGGTGGCACAGGTTGTGCTGTGGCAAGTCCTTACGGCTGATGGGTCAGAGGTGGCCAGAGGGGTGGCCTGGGGGAGTCACCTATACGACCCGTAGCCCTAGGTTCACAGTGGGCTATCAGCGGAGTTCACAGCTGCATGGCGGCCTTTCCGGCTAGTCCAATAGTGTTCTGTGCCCGTCCACCCCGACCCCACAGCCCACCTCCTGGCCACCCTCTCCTACTCCCCCGGCCCTGGCAGAACCCTCCGGCGAGCGGCACAACTGTCAGCACACTATGGCAATGTTGGACACTTTCCGTACCCCCTCTCGTTCCCTCAGCAGCGGCCACATCGGTTTCACGATTTTTAAAAGCACAAGTGAACCGTGCCGGGAACTCGGCCCATTGGAGGAGGAGAATCGCGGGTACCCCGGAGAATACCGGGTCGGGCCCGCTAATGATATGCAAAGGGTGTTTACTGAACGCGCGTTCCAGAACGCATTGACGCTGCTGTCGAGGTGACACAGAATTGTGATTTGCCGCGAAATCAGCGCCCGCCACGATTTCGGCGTCGGAACCAATTCTGCGCCCAATCTCGTTTCGTGATTTTGCCGTTGGCCAATGGAGAATCCCATCCATAGTTTATTCCAAACTCTGAACACTTTGTTTACTTCGCAATATGTCTAAATGAATACATGTCATGTCTGTCAATGGTATATAATAATTTCATCTTCAAACATTCCCTTTCCGATTGCAGACAGGAGTTTCTTACCAGGTTCTGTTTTCTTCTTCCATCCACGGACTCTGATATAAACCTTTCCGTTTGCCAACACAAACACAGTGACTCCGTCCCGGCTGCAAACATGTTGAATTCTCTGCCCTGTGAGAACATCCCCTGTCTGTGAGCCGGGTTTGTGTTGGATTCCTGCGCCCAGCTCCCCCCAACACAACATGTTCCTCTCTGTCTGTCTGTCTCTCTGTGTCTCTCTCAGCGCTGGGCTCCTCTTTATGATTCCTCTTTCAAACAATCAGCAACCCAGAGAGAGAGAAATACTTCCCCGCAGAGATTTAGCAGCCAGACAGATAAACAAATCGCTTCCTCTTCTGCTGCTACAGCTCCAATTGGTTTGACAGTCTCTCTCTCTCTCACACACACAATATATGTATTTATCTGGGGGATCCCCTTTCTCTGGCCCCGCCTCTGACCCAACTGGGCCAGCCAATGGCAACAAGAGCTGGATTGTTTTGGGACGCTAACTTTCAATTAC